>NC_090940.1:211625303-212230808 GCF_040938575.1 Ambystoma mexicanum | reverse complement strand
AAAAAACCTGAAGACCTTGAAAACTATACAGAGGTATGGGTAGACTTGGCTGGGGATGGGGGATGTATATATGATTTGTACTCCTGAAGAATATGCCCGGCGTGGCGAAAGCCTAAGAAGTGTGTGCCGAGCATGGATGCCCATCAAGGGTAGCCCCGCTTGGGAGGAAGCAGAGAGAAGGGCTCATGAACGAAGACATACTGGGGGAGGGTATTTGTTACTGTAGGAGTAATGAAAGGGGGAATGTTAGGAAGGAAATGGTCTTGGCCCACCCCCTAGTCACAGGTAAGGGGAATAAACACCTTGTACGTGGAGGAGAGACGATCCCCCATTGCCACTGCATGAAATAGAGCCCCTAATATAGAGGATTAGGCGAATGACATACCCCCCATGCCTCAGTAATAGGACTCCATTTTATATTAGGCCCGAACGCCATTTTCTGCTATACCCCATTCTGCCACTCTGAACACCGCAGCATTCGCACCCCTGTCCCTCTCCCAGCAAAACCCAAGTAATTTGCACATTAGACCAGCTCCATGCAAGCCTTGTTCCCATGGAAGTCCATCCGTCTGCTGCCCTCCCAAAGTTACAATTCTCTAGTATAATTCTTGTTCCGAATGTGCCCAGCGAGGAGCGTGAGACAGAAACAGGCTTCAGCACAAAAGCCCATCCATCTCAACTAACCTGCCTGCGCCCCCTCACCCTTGTCATAAATCTCCCCCGTCTCACCTGTGATCGGGATCTCCCTTGTTCGGCCACAGGACTCTTCCTGTGGATGGTTCGGGTCTTGAATAGGCTCGCCCGAGCCTCGTCAGGTGGCAGGACGCGTTCAGAGTTCCGGGAAGTTCGTGGTTCCAGGGTATCCAGGATAGCGATGAACGAGTAAGTAGGGGGGGGAAATCCAGGAACAGGATAAAAGGCAAGGAAGGAAGTAAGAGGATCAAAGGAAACCAATGTAGAGAGTAAACACACGTCGGGTCACTACCGAAGATAGCGTTGAGACACGCAGACCTGCAGGGGCGTGACCAATTTATAGTACGTGCCACGACGTGAAAGCTAGTGCGTAGCTCGGAGCTTGGTACGGCCATGTTGGGAGGAACAAGGAATATAAGCCCTTCGTGACAATGACAATGAGGTCCAGAAGGGGCAATTTCTCCGGGTCATGACAACCCTCCACCTCGCCTGGCCAGATCTCGCCCACGCCAGTGTCACCATCCCTTTCATGATAAGCATCTAACTCCCTTGCTTCTACCATTCCCGAACACCCACCATAAACCCTTATCTAATGAAAACATATATTCGCCCCAAGTGACAACCCATTTCTGTTACATCACAAGAGGAGGTGGGAAAATGTGCCCCCAGAGTGCAGGAGGTGCGGTATCAATAAAAACCTGAGTACAAAGGTTGGTATACCAATTTATTATTCCAACTGTACAAAGGCCCCCTGTGCATGTGAGGTCTAGGTATCCACCATTATTCATTTCCTGTTGTTTGGATGGATAGATAGATAGTAATTTTGCACCAGCACGACCTGACCTTCACGGTGTTGAGGAGCCCAGCTGACCCACATGCACCAAGATCGACGGAGAAGCAACAGCCAATTAGGGCCTGGCATCCCTTATGGAGCAGGCCTTGCTATATATCCTTTCCAATCAGTATTGTGATTTCTGACTATATGCCGTGATCGTCAATGATGTGTTTTTACCTTATAATGTGCTGCCTGTGCAAGTTTTGGCAGAGCGCTCTCTGGCAGCAGAGTTCTTTGCTGTAATGTTATATTATTATATAAACTTTGTCATCCTTGCAACTCATCTCTTGGTCTCATTCCCTGATGGGGTGTGTCCTCTTATTTTATTTACATTATTTTTGGGACACGTGTATGTTGGGTGCCTTCAAAGTCCAGGCGTTGAAGAGGAACATTTGTGACTGAGCAAATTAAAGATTGGTCTTGGCTGGTCAGTGCATTGAGCTTGTCACGCCAAGACCAAAATGTGCAGACTTCCTAACATTGAACGCTTGCTTAGTAATTTGACTTTTCTTTTGTGGAACACACGTGGGCATTCACATTTATTCAATAATGTTGAAGGGGCTAGAACTCCGAGGAAGTATGAAATTATATCTCTCCAGGAGACATGGCTGAGGAGTGCTCCCTCGCTAGATGGCTTTGTGACAGATTTTCATGCAGCAATGCAGGGATAATTGGAACATCCCTCGTGGGTGTGGGGGGGGATCTGCTAACGTTCACAGGGTCATGCAAGGAATTGGTGGTGATTAGATGCAGGGACTTGTGTTTTGGTGTAATGAGCACCCATGTGAAAACCACCACAGAGTGCCCAGTGAATCTCCTAATACTGAATATATATTGGCACTTTGGAACCTGCAATTTAGAGACTATTTTGGATAGAATCCTGACGTGTGTTAGTGATTGGTGTGACAAGCATGGGGGGCATGTATTGAACCCTGATTGCATTAATCTGGAAGGGTCTGTAACTCCAGGATGGATTGAAACGCTCTACTGTCAGCAAAACAACACAATAGGCCCATACAAGACAATATACCCTGCAAATATACCTGGTCTAATGGAACTCTCCACTCAATGATTATTTATTTGCTGGGACTTGACTCTTTGAGAAATGTAACTCAGTGAGCATTTTAACAACTGGTTACTTAAAAAGAAAGTCACAGCAATTATCAATACAACGCTGGAAGGCTGTAGCCTGCCAGCATTCTCTGCTGTCCGGCAGCAATAAGCAAAAGCTCCCAGTAAGGGGCTTTTGCTTGATTATTGCCACGAGAGAAGAGTTAACATAAGCACAGGAGGCTCATTCATTTTACAAAATGGATGCCTCGTAGTGCTTTAAATGTGTGACTTTGAGCCTCATTTGCTGAAAATTTTACATAGGAATATTTTTTAGGTATATTTTGTATTATGGCCCATCTTTTACAAGAATAACATTTTTGAGTGAATGGCCCCTTTAAGTATTCACAGAGCAGACCACGCAGCAAATCCGTGGCAAATATAGAATCCAAATTGGAGTTGGAAGCCCCAGATTGCCTCGTGGCTATGTGCACAAGTGAAAATTCGCCACTCGGTACCAGAGGCTCTAGATAATATTGCAGCATATGATCTACCCACAGAATACCACACTTTTCTGCTCATATTTATTTATTTTATTTATTTATTCGCATTTGTTAAGCGCACATACAGCCCATAGGGCATCGTGGCGCTTGTTACAGAGATGACTTGTTATACATACAAAGAAGTCATTACTTAGTTACAAGAGAGTAGTAAGGAGAAGATAGGAAAGGAAGAGGAGATGATGTTGTACGACGAGCTAGTTGAACAAGGTGGTTTTCAGTTTTTTTCGGAAGGCAAAGAGAGATGTTTCTGCTCTGAGTGTGCTAGGAAGTGCGTTCCATAGCTTCGGTGCAATGTAAGGGAAGCTTATTCCACCTGCTCTGGCTCGTTTGATGCGTGGGACCCTAAGCTGGTTGGTGTGGCATTGTCTGGTTGGTCTAGTGGAGTGCGATCTGACTAGCGTGTCAGACAGGTAGGAAGGTGCAGATAGGTGAATACATTTATGTGCAGTGGTAAGTATTTTGAATGTGATGCGCTCTTTGACAGGTAGCCAGTGTGCTGCCTTTCTGGCTTGCGCGATGTGGTCCCGTTTAGGTATATTGAGGGCTGCTCTTAGTGCATTATTTTATGTAGTTTGGAGTTTATTGAGATTAGTGATGGAAGTACCAGCCAGTAGTGCATTACAATAATCTATCTTGGCTCCTATGGTGGCTCTTGCAATAGATAAGCAATTATCTTTGGTTAGGAATGGTTTAATGGCATTAATGAGCTTAGTGCTCAGAGCGGAGGCAGAGACAATGGAGTTGACTTGCTTGTCCATGGATAGTGATGCGTCAATGTGGACTCCTAGTGTTTTTACAGAAGGTAGAACTGGGATGACACAATTGTCTATGCAGAAGTTTGTGTAGAGAGGGTCGAGATTCTTGAGAGTGGATTTTTGGCCAAGGATGAGAATTTCGGTCTTGTCACCGTTAAGACATAGGCCATTCGTGGCCATCCATGCTTGGATGGTGGCGTATATATTCTGGAGGGTGGTTGCGTCCTGGAGGTAGTGTCCTGTGAGCGGGAGGAGTACTTGGGTATCGTCAGCGTAGTTGGTGTATGTGATCCCAAGTGCGTCCAATTTGTCAAAGAGAGGTTTGGTGAAAAGATTATAGAGAGTGGGAGCTGTACATGAACCCTGAGGGACTCCATACCTGATGGTGGTAGGCTCTGCGTTGGCTATATTGGAGAACACTTTCATCACTCTGCCTTTGAGGAAAGAGGTAATCCAATTTGTGGCTTGTTTGGAGAAATGAGCGGCCTGAGTTAGGTGGTTCGTGAGAATGGCATGATCGACTAAATCAAAAGCCGCTGAAAGGTCTAGGAGGAGCAGGAGGGCCGGCTTACCTTTATCTAGGATTAGGGTGATTTGATTCTTCAGATCTAGTAACGCAGTTTCAGTTCCATGACCTTTACGGAATCCGGACTGCCTTTTGCCTAGGACAGAGTTGTTTTCCAGGTAGGCCTGTATCTGCATATGTGCAGCTTTATCTAGGATTTTTAAGAGAAATGGAACCGTTGTAATGGGCCTCTTTAAGGCTGTCCGGGACTTTACCCGTCTTGAATGAGGCATTAATGAAAGCTGTGATGATCGGTGCGAGGGGTGCAGCACACTCTTTGATTATGTTGGGGGGGCAGATGTCGCCTTTGCATTGAGATGGTTTGAGCTGTTTAAGGATGTGGAGAGTGTCCGACTCGGTGATTGGCGAAAAATTGAATTTTGAGGTGTGCTTATCTTTGGCGGTATTGACGGAGAGGGTCTGTTGGGGGTGTAGAGCCCTATAGTGTTCTGCTATTTTAGTTTGGAGAAGGTCTATTTTATTTAACATCGCTGTTTGGATGCTATTGCACCAGGCTTCATCCTTAACGATCTCATCTGTGCAGATAGGGGGGATAGTGAGCTCTTTAAAGATGGTGAAGAGCTCTTTTGAGTGGGAGTTAGCTTCCAGGATACGTTTATTGTAGGTTTCTGACTTTGCCTTGAATATGGCATTTTTGTATTTTTTAGAGATACAAAGGAAGTCTACTTTGGTGGCCTCACAGGGATTTGCCTGCCATGTTTTGAGGGCTTGACGCTTACGTTGGCGCAGATTTAGTAAGTCATCCGTGAACCATGAGTTAGAATGAAACGATTTTTTTTCTTTTTTGTTTTCAAGAGGGGCTGCGGTATTGATGGCCATGGTGAGCGTGTTTTTGAAGATCTCTGCTAGAGTGTGGGGGTTGGAGGAAAACGGGGATGCTAGGCATGGGGTGTTAAGGAAGGGACGTATATTGTCTGCTGTGAGTTTTTTGGCACTTCTGGTTAGCGTGGCCGGTGCAGGTTTTAGAGGTTTGGAGTAAGATGATATGGGGATGCAGAATTGGAGGCAGTTGTGATCAGACCATGGGAGGGCTGTGTTAGAGTTGAGAGTGGATTCACAGTTGTGATCTGCCACCCAGTCTAAGATGCGGCCTTTATTATGGGTCGGGGCAGTGATTATTTGTGTGAATCCTAAATCTGTGAGGTTTCTTGCGAGGGTGGCAGCTTCTTTGTCGAGTATATCATTAAATCCAAGATTGAGGTCTCCTAGAAACAGTGTTTTGGAAGTTTGTTTGAGGTTTTTTCCAAGAAGATGGTTGACTATGCTTTTGAAGTTATTAGCCGGGCCTGGGGGTCTATATATGACGTGAATGTTTACCGTATTTTTGGGAGAGAGGGTAAGTTTGGCTGAGAGGATGTCAGTGGTGTCTTCCTCGGGGGTGGGAGTCTGTCTTAAGGCTAAGGTGTCTTTAAAAATCAGTGCAACTCCGCCTCCTATTTTAGTTAATCTATCCTGTCTTAGGATCGAATATCCTGATGGTACAGCTAAGCTGATGGTTGGTCCAGCGGCAGAGTGCAGCCAAGTTTCTGTTATGGCTAACATATCTAGGTCCTGATTGGTAATAATGTCATTAACTTCTATAGCGTGGGCGTTGAGTGAGCGAACATTTAATAACGCACATCTGAGGTGTTGGATCTTTTTTGGTTGTGGTGGCTTGAGGAGTGTGCTAGTGATGGACTTTTTGGTAATGTGTGTAGGCTTGCTAGTCAAGTGGTGTCCGACTTTACGCTGGTCATGTGGGGTTTGATCGAACGTCGGAGCACTGTTAGGGCGTTGGGTCGCTGTGCTGGTGTGTGGTGGCCAGGTCTTGGTGTGGGTGCGAGAGCTTATGCGTAAGTTCCTGTCTGTTGCCTGCATTGGTGTAGAGGGGAGTGCTAAAGGGAATGTCCGTGTTCTGAGTCTGTACTGTCTGAGTATGATATCGGAGGGAGTAGCATGCGTAGTGGTGTGTCTAGGTTCCATGATATGGTTGTCGGGTTGCCCTGCGGGCATAGAGAAGTCAGTACTACTGGTCAGTAAGGTGTGGACTAGGCCTATGAGGAGGTACAGTGTATGTGTGGCGTACATATTGAGGTGGGTAAGCGAGAGTGGGATAGAATTATCAGTTGGGCAAAACAGTATCCCCTTAGTCTCTGCTGACCATGGGGCACAACACTATGTCACAGTGGTCTCTAAGCGACCATAAGGCACAACACAATGTCACAGTGGTCTCTAGGCGACCATAAGGCATAGCACGCTGTCACAGTGGTCTCTAAGCGACCATAAGGCACAACACAATGTCACAGTGGTCTCTAAGCGACCATAAGGCATAGCACACTGTCACAGTGGTCTCTAAGCGACCATAAGGCACAACACAATGTCACAGTGGTCTCTAAGCGACCATAAGGCATAGCACACTGTCACAGTGGTCTCTAAGCGACCATAAGGCACAACATAATGTCACAGTGGTCTCTAAGCCACCATAAGGCACAACACAGTGTAATAGTAGTCTATGTTAGACCGTACTGCAAAAACAGTTGTCAGGGGCAGCATACGGTAGGGCATGGCAAAAGCAGAATGCAGGTGATGATACATGTAACTAGTATGAAGCCGGGGAGGCTTGGATCAAAATGCTAATGCAGTGCTAAGACGATTACTAATGGCTACACAGGACTGTTGGTCTGTAATTGGTTGAGTGTGTACAAGTAGGGCAGAGAAGCATTTTGTGGCAGTTCAAGTGCACCATTGTGATGAGGAGACCTTGGAGGTAGCAATGATGAGAGGTTCTTGTATACTGGGTCAGCGAAGACTTGAAGCAGATCAGGTCGCTGGGTAATGCAGTGGGAAAAAGGTTGCTGTAAAGGGCAATATGCTTACCCCAGAGGAGGTGGGCAGGGGTTCTAGCCCTATGCTCGACGGCGTAGACAGGCTAGAGACAGGCACAGTGCCTTCGTGGTGGGCCGGCTCGAAACCTGCTGGCTTGTGGTTGGCTCCCAAGTAGAGGAGAGGGGCCAATCACGATGTTTGCAGGGCTGCGGGGCCGAGTGGAGGGCTGAAGATGCGACGGTCGGCCATTTTAGAATGGTGCAGACCTCGTGGGTTCAAATGGTGGCTGGATGCAATCTGAGTGCAATAAGGGGGCAAATCCTGGCTGGAAAAGGCCACTGGGCAACGCTGGAGCAGCGTGGATATTATTAAATAATCCGCCGCGTGTTGTCTCAAAAACGCACGCTCGTGCTGCAAGCTTCCAATATGCAGCTAAGGGCTCATGACATACCTGGAGTCAGGCAGGGCTCGGGGGCGTCGATGCAGGGCTGGCTACTGCTCCTGCATTAGATGGAAGGAGCTCCTGCTCCTCCTGGCTCTGGAGCGGTAGGGGCAGAGTTCCTGGTCCCTGGCTCCTAAGGCTCCGAACAGGCACCCAACAGGCCTTAGTGTGGCCTTTGTGAGGGCCCGCGTATCCGCCTGCCGGCGGATGCTCGTCCGAAGAAAGAGGCGGTCTCAGCCTCGTTTTGGAGCCGCGCTGCGCCCGGCATGAAGAGGTCAGGCAGGCCTCGAAGACCTAAACAGGCAGGTCTCTAGGGACCTCGTCGATGCTGCTGGCGGCTTCAGGGAGGGGGAGAGGGCTCCTGCCCTCTTCCCTGGGCAGATGATGAGAAGTGGGGAGACACGGGCACCCAACAGGCCTTAGTGTGGCCTTTGTGAGGGCCGGCGTATCCGCCTGCCGGCGGATGCTCGTCCGAAGAAAGAGGCGGTCTGTGTATATGTTAGGTGCAGCAGATTTTTCCTTCAGTATGGATGGATCCCCCTCCAATCTTTGGAGATCCCAGATTGTTAGACAATGCACATTAAAATTCTGCCACCAAGTTTTCCCTCCCGGATGAAGATCTCGCCTAGTCACAATAGAGCTCTTAATACACTCCCTCATGGACCCTGTATGATTACCATCGGTGGTGGGGGTTTTTGGGAGGGTCATAGATGTTTATAATCAAGGTGTTCATATTCCTTGCAGGAAATTGGTTATGGTAACTGTCATACAATAAGAGTGTTTCCCATCCATAACATTCCAATTGGCCTCTAGACCTGATTGCACCCCAATACAGAGCCCACCTTTCTGGTGTCCTTTGCCACTGAGAAGGGCATTTTGTGTAAAAACTCTATACCCATCCAGGACAATATCTGTGGTCAACCACGTCTCTTGCAAAATAAAGAAATCCACTGCAGACAGGGACACGATGCCCTCCATATTAGTGGCAAACGAATTATGGCCCGAGTATTCCACACCAATAGAGTACAGTTCCTACTGGTCACCCCCTTTCAATGTTGGCCTGCTACTAGCACCGGTGGCCAAGCAGCCGTTCCACTCAGCCCCACTCCATAAATTTGTCCTGTGTCATCACTTTCTTCCATGTGGCATTCACTTTCCACCAAATCACTCTCCATCCCACCATGCTTATTAGTCTGGATTTCGTAGCCCATATTATGTATTTCTGAGGCAGCCGACATGATCCTTTCAACTGCAGCTAAAGAAACAAAGGTCACAATGGCCCAATTCGTTGAACTAGTCACACTGGGTAAGGTCACTGACTCGATGTCTCTAAATCTTATAATTTGGAAGCCCTTAATTTGCTGAAAACATGACATTCAATTCTTTCGGTTCAGAAATGGACTGCCCTCAGAGAGGTTTCCATTCCTCAATTGGTAAAGATCATTCTCCTCCATCATGTTTGCATATGCACTCCCTGTTGCTTTTTCTCGACTCATATTTGGATTCGTTCCTACCTGCTCCAATATTATTGTCGGTAGGCACTTTTTCCATAATTGTCAAGGCCTTGCATGGGCCGCAAATAAGATGAAGGCCAGATTCCGTGCCCATCTCGCTTTGACTATATTTTGCATGCCCAGCGGCATCTGTGCGACATCCGCATTTTTAATAGGCTGAATCTGGGAATACAATTGTGCTGGCAAATTAAATTGTGCCGAGAACATTGCTGTTTTGTGCATGCACGTTGCCTGGCATGGTAATAACTGCCCCCTGTCGCACCAACCCAAGCCCTGTACAAATACTGGAGGCAAAGGTTACGTTACACCCTGCAAAAAAACACCTAAATGTGGAGCCTGCTGAGTCAGCCCTTGCTTAAATGAGTGTGGGTCACAGGTATAAGAGGGTGGATTCACAGGTGATTGTCTTGCACTATTTTTCTGGAGGGCTGCCATAGTACTTTGCAAGGGCGTCGGCCTCGGGTGATCCAGTTCTTGCTCCTAGCCAGGAGCAGTTCCCAAAGGTCCTGCAAGTTGCACCCTCTTGTCAAGCGTGCCAGCAACACTACTCAAGCCAATGCGTCCCGCTAGATGGCTCTTGTGCGTCTTTTACTCTGGTTCCCAGACTTGGCTGGCCTAAATTCTCCGTCGAGGTTGGCTTAGATGACATACCAATCACGACTTTGGACGCCGGGTGAACTCCCTTTTTCTCCGCACTGCTGTCTGGGGCCCCCTTTAACTTTATTTGGTACTTTGAAGATGCTTTTTCTTCGCTGGTTAGGCACCTTATATTGAATTTGCCTTGCCTCTGGTGAAAAAATTAGACGTATTGACAAATGAGCTGGACACCCCTTCAGCAATTCCAGACAAATCGGGGCTAGCAGATAGATTAGTTGCCATCACACCCGAAAGAACATTTACACTCGGTATTGGCTGGCCCAAAGACCTTCTGCGCAAATCCAAACGAGTAAGTTATCATTGTCAATGGCCTTCATGCCATATGGTGACTCTAGTCTCCCCGGGGACATTGTATCGGCATATTCTCCCGTTTGCTGCTGATGAAATGGTTTAAGTGGTCTAGTGGGCGTGATTTTTGGCAGGTCCAGCGATTTATTAATGTTCACCTCAGGTCTCGACTGTGTGTCTGCAGCTACTCTTTCACACTCCATACTATCTGCAGCAAGCACTTGTTTAACTGGTATCGTTTGGAACCACACTTTGCCTGAAACCCACGTTTAGTCTGCTGCTGTGCTCGTGTAGCCTGGCTCCTCAGTGAATAAACGCGCGTGGCTGTGGGTTTCATCCCTAGCTATCAATCCACTGTACAACAGTTAGCCAGGCAGACAGTTAGAACACACCGTAAGTCAGATAATGTTGGAGGCAGAGGTATTAGCAAAACAGTTATTTACTAGCAATGGTCAAACAGTGTACCACCTGACAGCCAACGCTGCACCAGCTTGCCGCACCACCCCGGTGCCTCTACAGACCACTTGCCTCACCACTCCGCACGCGAGGAATGGGTTTATGTTGTATTTACTGCAGGCTCCTCCTCAGTGATTGCAGCAAGTGAAAAAAGACTTTCCTGCATATGGCCCTGCAGCCACCACAGACCACGCGCCTTATCACTCCGGCTATACCACCTATATCACCAGTCAATGGAAGAGAATGAGCAAAGCCTATTTGCTTCATCTGGGCTATGGCTGGAGGAGAGGAGAATGAACTGGTGGAGAAGTCGAAACATTCAGGAAAGCCTTAAAACAGCAATGGAACCAGAAGTAGGATTTGGGAACCCCTTAAGTCTGCTAAAGGAATCTGTCAGAAGCCTGGGATTTGTCCAATGTGAGGTGCTATAGAAAGGGCAAGTAAATGGGCTGCCAAGGACTGAACTAACTCTGACCTGGAGATGTGAGTATTGATTGTGGCCAGCCTTTACTGCTCAGATATACATGTGAGAAGACCATTTTGACCACACTTTGAGTGTCCATTCTCTTTGTGTGGAGCTCTTAGTTATATGCCTGCTTTTTATTAATTGGCCTTAAGTTATAAAGATAGGCTGTCTGCCTCAATCTATACTCTTGTGAGCAGATTGGGGCACATAAAAGCTGCAGGACATAGGAAGTGTTTGTCTTCTCCCTCGACCTTGCAAGACTGCAGCAAATCTCACCATTCCAGATGGTATCAGGTAATATTGTCACCATATATATGATCGCCGTAAATAATATCGCCGGGAAAAAGTCGTGGCAATATTATTTGGGTGACCATATATATGGGGACAGGGGCAGAGGAGGTTGCGGTGGTGTCCCCCGCTCCCCATGAAGAAAAAAAGGTTTGGGGGTTGCGGGGGTGTCCCCCGCATGTTCCATGTAATAATGTCCCCACAAAAAACTGCCATTTTTCGGCGATTTCTTTGCATGGCGATATTTTTGCAGGGACATTATTACATGGAACCTTCCAGATGCCAGACGACGCACAAGAGAGATCTAATCATCTTCCTTCCACACTGAAGATCTGAATGCCCTGTTAGCTAAGTCCTCATTAGTGGAAGCCATACAAGATATAGAGAATCTGCCCACAGAAATGCCACAGCTGGACGCAGTGCCTATTGTGGTGCCAGTGCCTGAACAACTGCTGAATGATCAATATCATGGAGAAAATACTGTGCCAAGGGAAATGAGTGCACACCAATCTAGAGAATAGATTAAGTATTAAGATTTCAGAAAAAGAACTTCAAAATGATTGAAGGTGCAGGGGAGGAACTATGACCGTGAACAAGATCACAACATAATACAACAAGACGGAGATCCAAAGGTAGAATCCTCCCTTGCCCTGCACACTCTCGTAAGCTGTATATACAGGCAATATTCAATGCAGAACATGTTTTGAACAGTAGGTACATAATATCGAGACACAAGAAAGTAAGTATATTGTTTTTATATAAGAACAAAGATTTAATACCATCAACACTTTATTTGTAGCTGCTACACATTTTAGTTACAGTTTATGAGAGTGTGCAGGGGACGAGAGGATTCTACTTTTGGATCCTCTTCTTGCAGTATCAAGGAGAAAGCACTTAGGATGGAGGCATATATGGTAAAGGACAGAAAGTACATCAGGGTGTAAGACCTCAAGACAGTTATGGAGCACATTTATTTTATCAGGAGCCCATTCCTCCACCACCCAAAAGTGTTTAAACAATTCAAAGCCATGCCTTCAACCTGTTTTCCATTTCATGAAGACATGAAAAATGTCCCCTTGTCCTCTTCAAAGAATGGAACAATATTGAAAACGTCTTTCTCAAATTATTTATTCAAGTTGTCTTTATGGAGGACTTCCATGTGAAATACTCGAGCAAGATCGATTGCATGACCATCTCAGAGACCTAATTGGTCATTATAATTTCACACCAGGTGAGGCAATTTCTGCTGATGCAACAGACAAGAGGATTAATAATTGTCTAAGAGAACATAGTCTGGAGCATGCTCAGGCTACGCAGCACAGTCCCATCTGCTAGGTCGCCAAACTATGCACATGGCATACCAAACACAGAGGGACCTCTGGCCACTACTTGAAGTCAAGGAGAGCCAGGTTAAATACCTCTCCAGTTATAAACAATGTCATCCTGATGCCCACAGCTTCATGTGGAAGCCCTTCAGTAGCAAGTCTCTCTCACCTTTGACGCCAAGATTGAAATATGGAAGCATCAAGAAAGGCTTATCTGACTTAATTGCCATTCTTTGGACCCAGTCTGTCTAATCCACAAGTCGACTCGTTCCTAGAAAAAATGTTTACAAATAAGAACCATGCCCTTTTGAATCAAAGAAGAAGGTGGCCATTCCCACAGCCATCTAAGGAACACACTCTTACCAGTACTCAATGGGCCTCATTCTCATTACAAGGTTGCCGGTAACCTTGCATTACCATTTCCACCGCCTGACATCCCGGTGTTACCGGGATATGACAGGCGACAGTGGTACAATAAGTTCCCATTCCTATGGAGTCCTACAGGTCGCGATGGGAATCGGAACACCGAAGCACCGGCACCGTCATTAACGGTGCCGGTGCTTCAGTGTAAAACCTGCCAGTATGGGCCTGAACTACCGGCAGGTCAGGCCTGCTGGTTATTCAGTGCCCCTACTGGTAGACTCAAAGTGTCCGGAAATAAATATACTGGTGTTGTCACCAGCACCGTTTTTTCACAGATCCGGTCACTCTAATGAGGCTGTATCCCTTTTCGTAAAGGCTCAATTAGTGGGTGGGAGAAAGGGCCAGCAGGAAGGGACAAACAGCCTCATTATCGAGGTTGGGGGTAACCCGCCGGTGCTACCGGCTCATTGCCGCCGACTGCGAAACACCAAATCCGCCCCTGACTACCCAGTGCCAACAGGACATTACAAGTCCCGGCGGAGCGGGAAGTCAGACAGGGGATTCGGTATGTCCCCATTCCCTTGGAGTCCTATAGGACTCCACGGGAATGGGGACTCGGAAGCACCAGCACTGTTGCTAACAGTGCCGGTGCTTCCATGACAACTCTGCCTACCGTGGCTGTTGCGCCCGATAGGGTCAGACCTGCCGGGTGCAGCGACCCCGGCAGGCAGACTTGTAGTGTGACGGTCTGGAAACAAGCATGCCGGTAAGCTTACCGGCACCCTTGTTTCAGACCGCCACACTCGTAATGAGGCCCAGAGTGTGCCAACATAGCATAAGGCATGAGTATTCTACGCCCAGTAACCTAACACCTGTTGGTGGACGCTTATCACTGTTCAAATAGGTCTGACTTGATGTCTCAGTTTGCTGGATGAAGGAAGTCCTATACGACGGATATGCAACAGACTTCAGAATAACCACATCAGAAACAAAAGTCATGATTACACCTACACTGAAGTTAATAGAGAAGAAGGATGTCCTTCTTTTGGAAATATTGGCATTGCTTGTTATAAAGGTCATCAGGAAACTTACCAGTTCAGAATCTGTACAAGAGGTGTACTCCATGCCATTCCTAATGAATAATCCTTCTGGGAATAACAACTTGTTCTATACCTGAAATTCCTCTACAGATTCCAACTCTTCCAAATAGGATCCCAAAAATAGGTCATAGCAGAGTACCTCCATGAGCTCGGTTGATTTCAGTCGATCTGGAGGATGCATCAAGCCGGACCATCAGAAATGCCTGGCAATTCAGTTCAAGGAGACATATTGCAACTTCAGTTCCTCCATTTTGGACTAGCATCAGCACCTGGGCTGTTTAAAAAAATCATAGCTCCTATCATGGGAATCTTGCATGAGCAGTGCATCCAGTTGCACCCATATTGCGATGACACATCAAAACAAGTGGATCTCATGCATACAACCAGTGTTCGCAACTGCCTAGAACAATATGGGTTCAGCGTTAACTACAAGTTGACCTCACTGTCTTCATCGCAAGACCTGTCGTTTATGGTATAGATTTCAACACAACCCTGGGTCATGCTTTCCTCCCCATATTGAGAGTACTGAAGTTGCAGCCACATCTGGAAGACATCCTCAAGTGTGAGAAGGTCTCACCAGGGGATGGCTTTGCCTCTAAGGTGATTTGTCTGCCTGCATCACGACTAGTCCTTGGTCAGAATCTACTTGAAGCAATTGGTTCCTATGCTCCAACAATTAGGCCAGATGTCCCCAGTATTAATGGTGATAAGTCACCATCTGCAATGGTGGATGTCCCAAAAAACATTCTAAAATGAGTTAGTGTAGAACCAGAAGATCCATTGGTGGTGCCCATGGATCCCAGTGTAAAGGGATCCGGAGAAACATTAATGAAAAGTCCAGTCTAAATGGTCACTCCAAGAAAGTGGGAAGTCATCCAATAGGCACATGCTCACGTATCCAGAGCATTGTTATACTTTAATCAGCTGTTAAAGAACAAGTCAGTCTTGGCGCGAATGTACAACCAAGACACAAAGGATTATGTAAACAAGCAGAGAGGTACTCTTTTACTGTCATTGAGGAACATAATGGCTCACTTCTTCACCGAGGCAGAGCAACACAGACAGTATTTGTAGGCTGCATACCTCAATTGACTGTAGACAAACTAAGCTAGATATTTCCATCTTTGGTCCGTGTCACTTTTACTGGGCCCAAAGGTTTGAATGGTGGTAACCATACTACCACTTCCTCCAATGCCTAAGCTGTGTCAGGTCTTCAGGAACATCTGTAATGAGAGGTTGTAGGTGATCATGAAAACTCCCTACCCGAACCAAATGACTTGGTTCCTCCTGCTAACGAAGATGGCATTATAACCACCAGGAAAGTTATCAACAAGCCCACTATGCCTGCAGAGTCTGGAGCTAACACGACAACACACATTTACATTCCTGCTCTCCAATAGATCAGGACACCTATGAAACCCTTGATTATTTATTTTACGTGTCAGCTTGGAGCTACCAGTCTCAACCCTAAACGTTCAATGGACAGCTATTAAAGCATATGGAGCAAATTAACTGGACTTGCTGCAAACTGAACTATTCGTGATATGGCTACTAAAAAGAATCAACCTACATCACTGCCTCTCAGGAAACCCATTGTCTCTCCCTGGGACCTGGCTCTAATGTTACGTATACAAGAGCTTCCCTTTGAACCACTGAAGGACGCATTGATGTGTCTTATTAACTGGAAGGTGTGCTGAGTCAGATGTACTCATCATCCTTTGTACGCCGAAAGCCGAGTTGCAGGTGGCTGGGTGGTCTGTCCACTGCCCAGTGTGGGCCTCAGAACTTTGAGCAGAATTCCCTGAGCACTAGTCTTTCCCTGAGACTTGGTAACCACCTACTGATGAATCATCCTTGAAGGGAGAAGAGACTATCAGTTCAGCTACCCTCCAGTTCTTGTGGCAGTATAGATGAAGGAGTCAGCCAGCTATAGCTAATCAACAGAGGACCGTGAAGCACAACGATAATTATGATCAATCTGAAAAGCACCAGAGGGTCGCTTATCGCATTAGCAGTGCCAAAAGCAGAGTTCATCCCCACATGTGCTTCCCTGGACCATAGAAGCATGTGACTGCTAAAAACCAACAGAAAAAAACAAGATGGTGCTGGCGGCCACAAGCCTTTTTAAAGACTCTCTTGTGGCTTATAAGGTAATAAGGTAACCCGAATAGGCCCAAACGCTCCTTTACCCAATTCGCCAGTGCTGGAAAGCAAATATGTATTCGACGAGAAATATCTTGAAAACCCAGACCGATCAGAACAGGAAACCTAGGAAGCTGGTGAAAGACCCAAAGTGAGCCAGCTTACAAGAAAGCTTTGAGCCTCACAGCTATAAAAGTCACTGCAAGCAGTCATTTGGTGTTTTTGACACAGAAGAGGTAGATGTACCTACCGCTGCTCTCTGCCTAGAAGGGAGTCTGCTTCCCGTCTCAAGGAAGCCCTGGAGAGCTGCTTGCCAGGAGGAGCTGGAAGATCCTGGTGGAATTATTGTTGAAGATTTTCAGAAAAAGCCATATATGAGCTAGAAGGGGATGCTCGCACAGAGGCCTGGAGGGAGGGGATCAGGAGAATGCCTGAAGGCAAAATCTGTGATTTATTGTCAGATTCTTATTCCTCCGACTCTTGGTTTACCTGTTGGGTTGTGGATGTTCTTTTCTTTGTGGTCACAGGTTTCTCCTTTTTCCTGGAGGTACTGGTCTCATGAAGGAATGGGCAAGTTTCCTCCGACGCCATCCTGCAGGTAGGTACCAGCAGGCAGTACCCGGGGCTCCAGCCCAGGGTCGAGACGTTCAGTCCAGGAAGCGGTCAGAATTCCAGGAAGGATTCTAGGAAGGGCCAAAGGATAAGAACGCCAGGAAGGGATGACAGAAGTCCGGGGGAGTTCAGAAGTGGCTCACGCAGGTGACCGCGAGCAAGTGGAGGAAGCATGGAAAGGCGTGAGGCCGAACTCACTGGGAAGGAATACAAGGAACAAGCAGAGGCTTGGCAAGCATGCGCAGCTGGAAAAGATAAAAGATCCAGGAATAAATCTACCGAAGCGATGAGCACGGACAAGCCGAGCGTTGAGAGTATGTTCGGCCAGACAAAGGTTTCTACCCGTCTGTCTTACCCACGCTCTTACCTCACACCAGTCCAGTTCCATCTGTTGATTCCTGGAAAACTCTGTTGGTTTTGACACATAAGAACATCAAAGAACATCTAGTAAAAGCCAGGATGGATGTCAAGAAATATGCAGACGCAAAACGACGACCTAGCCCTTCTTATACCGTAGGTGATAAAGTCTGGCTATCTTCGCAACAGTTGACCAGGCACCTGAGTCCAAACAAGCTGGCACCACTTTTCTAAGGACCGTTCACAGTGACTGACCGGTTACCAGTATCATGGAAAAAATCCACACTGTTTTCCATTCATCCTTATTGAAGCATTATCATCAATCTACCAGGACAGCTCTGTAAGTAATTTCAATCCAGCACTCCAACTAAGTCAATGCCTAGTATGGAATGCCCAATGGAAACCTTTATTTATATTTTTTTATGTCAAAAGTTTGTTTAATTCTGGATGATGTACCCTTATATAATGCCCCTCTCTTTGAATTCCCCCGGTCCCACTGAACCAAGAAATAGGTTTGTTTTGCAAATTAAAAGATTTATTTGAAGAATTGAACAATATATATATCACACTTTTATGAATATGAACAATATCTGAATATCACACTTATGAATATGAACAATGATGAGCAATGGGTAATATTACAATATCACAATCTCTTTAATCAATTAGAAGTAGGAATAGGAAGAATAATATAGCAAAGAATACTTTCTATGGTTCAAGGAAATGCAATGATAGGAAAGAATGCAACACAGAAATACAATTTGATGTGAACTCAACCAAAGACAATGGGATTACTCTTTCTCCCTGTTATTACACACTCCCCCCAGTATGCAATATGAAGATATGGAATGAGGGCACACAGGTATCAGGAATAACAGTCAATAATGCAGTTCAATCCCGATTCCCCAGCAAGCTTAGAGAGAACAGGTATGATTTTTAAAACAGGTCACTTGCTTTTGAATGAGGTTTGAATTGAATGGGAAAAATGCTAAAAATGATTTTAATTCGCTAAAGGAGATTCAGCACTAGTGAGAGTTGCTTTGGACTGGTTCAGGTCAACACTAGCAATGGTTATAGAATCATTAGCAGATGGAAAATGAAATTCAGAAGTTGAAAGCAAGAAATAGCTATTTTACATGGAATGAAATTCAACCAAATTGCTAATTCGCTGGAACTTTTCTGTGTGCGGGAAACGCGATTACAGCAAAACTATCAGGAATTGTCGTTCTAGGTTCGTATGAATGCTTAGGATGCTAGCTTCAAATGGACATTTAAATTTTGTTTCTAGGACGTGCGGTTCAGAAGTTACAGAGGTTTTAGTGAAGGTCGATTTTTCTCAAAAGAGTCAAGATTTTCAAATGAGATTGCACTTTTGAAGATTTACAAACAAGGATAGGCTTAAACTAAGGGGCTATGAAGATGCAAGATACCCAACGGAACAGCGACCAGAGACAGGGTGCCTTCCGCTCTGACTTTTGCCCGCCAGGACACTTGACTTCCTTCAGAAAATATATTTAGCGCAAGGATGATTTATCGCTACAGTTATCACAGACAATATAATGAGAAGAATTCAGGATGGACACAAGATTCTATAATGCAGTTCTGGATAGGTTGAAATGGATTGAATAGGATTACTTTGTTTAAAGAAGACTATGGACAGTTCTAGACTAAATACTCACTCCTATGGCTTTGGAATGGGATGGACCCGTCAAAGATCTGGTCAAGGGTTTGGCTGGGATTCGCTTGCCACCGAACAGGTCTCAGGCACTGGGTTCTACTCTCAGCATGGCACCCTGGTCTGCACGGCCTCTTGGGTTCTGGATACAGCTCTGCTCTATGGGTCTGGATCTTGGTTCTAGCATGAGGTTCTTAGCTAGGACAGGAAAACAGCACAGCCCGGCTGTTGAATTTGAGCCTCTTGGAAGTTGAGAGGTTAAATCAGATTGCTCGATTTTAAAGGCCTGCTGAAAAGGGTTCAGCTTTTTGGGTTGGGCCTTTCTGCTTCAAAGTTCTAGAGTCTAGTTTCTGGATCTATATCTGGAGCCTGGATCTTCCTGCAGGGTGCTTCACCAAGAAATCAGTTGATGAGTGGAAGGTGTGTCTTTCTGAGTCCTCAACAGGCCTATTTATCCATTTCCAAAGTGGGTGGGGAGGTTGATTATCTATGCCCAACCCTCTAATGATCTGATAGGTCAGAGAATTTCCTGTCCCCTGATTTGAGAAAGGAGCAGTGTGTCATCCTGTGTCATTATGTGTCATGTTTATGGCCTAGAGAAAAAAACCCTCCCCTTTGTGTCTGTACAGTATATCTTATTTTTCATACAAAACATATTTACAATATGCACAACTTGTTAATATTACATATACACATCCCAGATTAATTAAGGCACGTCTCTGTTCAAGTCCCATGTTCCTACAAGCTTTGGTTCGTAAATGACAACTTTTTCACGCTTTTGGTGGGTTTCTCAATGTTAGTTCTGCACCAATTTTTATACATGCCTGCACCTCCCATCTGGACACATTTCTGTAATTTTTCATGTTCCTAACATACACAATGGCTACAATATGAATAAATTCTGGGGTTCAGCCTCAGAACATCGCACAGATTCCAATTTAGTCTTAAACTGTGAGCGAATTTTTCATTTTAACAATCTCTAAGTTTCATATTTTTGTCAGTTCGGTACAATATTTTAGAAGTATTTTCCTTAAACATATATTTAATCCAATGACAAATTCACATTTTCAGTCTGGCCCGTGTCCAAAGCTGGGCTGAGTCAGAGGGTCACATGGCCTTTTTCCTGCCAGAGCAGTTTGTTGTCAGTCACACCCGAATTAGCATTCCTATTCAGCTCCAGGACTCCATTGTCTGCACTCAGAGCAACAGGCCAAGGTGCCCCTCCCAGTTCCTTTTCACACCAGCCTGCCATTTTCTTAGCCAAGGGCAGGGGGAAGTTTCCTTTGTTCAGGGAGAAGGTGTGGAATGTGTTTGAAGCACAGTGTGGGAAACTAACTCTTAAACCCAATGTCTGAAATTGTCTCGTCTTAAAATATAACTCACATTTTTGACAAATACATCAACCAATTTCTTACTTCAAGCCTTTTTAGAATATAGTTTTGAATTGTATCCACCTCTTAGGCTTCTGATAGCAAGTCTTTCTTTGGCATAGTTTGAGTTCAATGTTCAACTTTACACAAGATAGGTTTTAAATCGCTGGCTTCTGACAGAGGTGACTAACGGTATTACACCCATTTTTGACAGGTTTCTTCCAGCAAGCAATCCCCAAAAGTGGATTTTGTTCTGATGACATATACTTCTGTGGACATTATATTTATGTGGATTCTTGAAGTAGAATGATGTTCACCACCCAACAAGGAGGTTGGATCTTTTTGGGTGGTTTGTGAGCCATGATTTTTGCAAATTTGACAGCCAGAAAAAAACGGATTTTCAAAACAACTGTTTCTTTTGCAATGATTTTGCTCTGTGGGCAGCCAAATGATGGGTTTTGGCAGTGGTCTCCTGTGTTACCACTGACATAGACAAAAGTGGATGGCGGCCTATTTTTCAGATTTTTACATTTTTTAACTTATCTTTAGCGAACAGCATGCTTTCTGGCGGCCATTCTGATGTTTCTGCTGCAAGCAATGCACAGTAATGTTGCAGGGCATGGACTAGTGGGTTGAGACATCCCACAGCTCCTCGACCTCCTCCTCTTCTAATTAATGATCAGATCGAATTCGAGGTTTCCAGGATATGCAACTCGAGATACAGAAGAGGACGTCTACAATACCTAGTGCATTATAGGCAAATTCAGCTGCTGGAATCAAAACTAACCAGTCGTCCTGTACCTTGGATGCAAAGCACTGCAGATACTGTTCAAGGATTTGATTTACACTTTCTGTGATGCCGTTGGTCTGAGGATAGTAACCCGAGGATAAGGCATGATGAATACCCAACAACTGGCCTAAGTGCTTCCAGAATCTGGAGATGTATTGGGGTCCACGATCAGAGATGATCTTGGTGGGTAGTCCATGCAGCCAAAAGATGTGAGCCACAAAAATTCCTGCCATCTCTTGTGCCGAAGGTAGCTTGATCAGAGGAGTAAAGTGGGCCATGTGGGAAAAGAGGTCGATGGTGACCATAATAGTGGTATGCCCTTTGGAGGGAGGAAGATTGCCGGTTTCCTGTTGTCAACCTTGTTTTGGTTGCAAACAGCGCATGCCTGTATGTATGCCTGTACATCATCGATCATCTTCGGCCACCAGAAGTTCCTCCGGATGGTAAGAAGGATGGCCTTGATTCCACGATGCCCGGAATGATATGTGTCATGGCAGAGGTTGATTATTATGGTTCTTAAGATCCGTGTAGGAACAACCAGATTCATGTCCTTGAAGAGATATCCATCCTTGGAGGACAAGGTCCAACAATTGGTTTTGTTGTAATTCTCCCAAAGGTCCGAAGTCTGGGTCTCAGCCCTTATATTTTCCAAAAGTGTGTTGGCCTGGGCTATAAACGCTGTATTCGGAAACATCTTCAGAAAGGTGCGTGCTTCTTCTAGGAAGTAATCTGGCCATCTAGATAGAACATCAGCAATAACGTTGGTCACTCCCGGTACATGTTGAATGCGGAACTGATATTGAGCAAAAAAGGAAGGCCCAGCGTGCTTGACGGCTGTTTCTGCATTCCATTGATTGTAGGACCTGCAGGTTCCAATGGTCGGTCTGTAACTGCACTGGGTGTCTAGCACTCAAAAGCAGATGGCGCCATTCCATGAAGGCCTGTCGGATGGCGAGCAGTTCTTTTTCCAGGACTGAGTAATGTGTCTCACTAGGGTGCAATGTCCGAGACAAATATGCGATGGGGTGTTCTTGGTTATCTTCCGATTCTTGTTTTAAAACTGCCCCTATGGCATACTCCGAAGCATCAGTCTCCACCAGGAAGGGTTTAGTTGTGTCGGGTTGAGCCAGGATGGGTCCCTGAGTAAACTTGTCCTTTAATGTCTGGAAGGCTATCTCTTGTGCTGATGACCATCGAAAGGGCGTGTATTTCTTCACTAAACAAACAATGGGTTGAACTATGGATGAAAACATCAGAATTAATTTTCTATAGAAGTTAGCAAGACCCAGGAAAGACTGTACTTTAACTGAGGCTGGAGCAGGCCTGGAAACACTGGCGTCCACTTTTGCTGGGTCCAATGCTACTCCGTGTGGACTCAATATGAATCCTAGGTATCGTACTGTGGACACATGAAAGATGCATTTCTCAGGTTTTGCCAACAGATGATGGTCCCGTAATTGTTGCAAAACCATGGTGACATGTTCTTGATGTAATGCTGGGTTGTTGGAGTAGACCAGAATATCGGCTAACTAGACGATCACAAAAAGAAACAACATATCGGAGAAGTCTCGGTCCATGAAACGTTGCAATACAGCAGGAGCATTGGCAAGACCAAATGGCATGACCAGGTATTCAAAATGGCCGAAAGGTGTTCGGAAGGCGGTCTTCCACTCATCGCCTTCTCTTATACAGATCAGATGGTAAGCACCCCATAAATCCAGCTTGGTGAACATCACTGCACCACATAGGGCTTCCAATATGTCTGATATGAGTGGCAAAGGATATTGATCTTTTAGGCTACACTGGTTCAGACCCCTGTAATCCAGACATGGTCGGAGTTTCTTGGTATCTTTTTTGGGTACGAAGAACAGGGAAGCTCCAGCGGGGGGGACTTGGAAGGGCGAATGGTTCCATTGGATAAGTTTGTGTCCAAGTATTCTGGCAGGGCTTTCTTCTCGGGCTCTGAAAGGATGAACATTCTACCGAAGGGGATAACTGCTTCCTCTTCGGTGTCGATGGCACAATCCTCGGGTCGGTGAGGAGGCAAAGACTGTACGATGGCCGTAGAGAAAACATCCGAGAAATGATGGTAGGCTTCAGGTACTTGAGTGATGTTGGAAACGGTAATTGGTGGATGTTCCGGATTCCACTATGGGTGGAAATGGTGTGTTGTATCTTCCGGGAAAGACAATGTGAAAGGCAGAATTCAGATCCTAGGAATAAAGATCCTGTGGCACAGTTGATGTAAGGAGTATGTCTTTGTAGCCATGTCATGCCCAGGACCACTGGATAATGAGCCGCCTTTATGATGTCAAATCGAAGTAGCTCCTAGTGATTGTGAACGGAGAGCAGGAGTTTTGCAGTGTGTTGGGTTATTGGTCCTGATGACAAGGGTTTTCCATCAATCCCCTCAACGGCCTGAATAATATCTTTAGGTTCTCTTGGTATTTGGTGTCTTTGTGACCATACGTCATCTAGGAAGATGCCCATGGCTCCACAATCCACCAAAGGCAGAACGGAATAGGATCCTTTATCGGCCGTAGTCAGGGTTACCTGGAGGATAACCAAGGAGCTTCTCAAGGTTGAATCTAAGAAGGGGGAAGAGTTGGAGCAGGAAATTGTCTCCCGACACTGGTCTCAGTTCAGGTTCGGGAGCTGGTGTTTCCCGAACATCTTGGAGGGGCTATCGGGCAATTTCTTACCAAGTGTTTGTCAGATGCGCAATACGTACATAAACCACTGTCGATTCGGCGAGTCCTTTCCTGAGAAGTTAGAGGTCCTCATAAAGAACCCAGTTGCATGGTCTCTGGTTCTGTGGAGGGTGATGGAGCTGGCTCCCTAGGACTGGGGTATACTGGTGATGTCTTCTGTGGAGGACTCTGTATCTTCCTTTTCTCTGCTTTTCTTTCTTGGACTCTAAAGTCAATCTGCAAGGATAAGTCCAAAAGGGCCTTGAAGGCTCCAGGACGGGACACTCTAGCCAGTTCATCTTTGACGTACTCATTTAAGCCACGTCAAAACAGGGTAAAGCATGCTTGGGTGGTCCAGTTAGCTTCTTTATCTAGTTGCTTGAAGCGAGTCACATATGTCAACATGTCTTGGTTTCCTTGTTGAAACTCCAGCAATTTCTCTTGGGCAGTGTAAAGTTGTTCTGTGCGGTCAAACATGGCCCGAAATGCAGTAATGAAGCCGTCATAGTTGTCCAGTAATGGGTCCCCTGCAGACACCAGGGGCGTAGCCCAGGCTAAAGCATTCCCGGAAAGATGGGAAATCACAAAGCCTACCTTAGCCCGGTGAGTGGAGAAGTAATAGGGTTTAAACGTGAAGTGTACCAGGTATGAATCCAGGAAAGAGCGTAATGCCTTAGGAGTGCCATCATATATGTCCACAATGCCTCCCATGGATGCACTCTCTTGATATGCAGAGTCCCTGAAAAATACAAGTTGTTTTAGCGCGGCATTCTCGGCCTTGAGGTTCTGAACCTCGGTCGATAACTCCTGCATGCCTCGCAGGAGATCTTGAAGAGCGGTTTCCATCCTGGTCACAATATTAGATTTGTGGCATCTCAAACTGTCAGATTCTGATTCCTCTGACTGTTGACTTACCTGTTTGGTTTTGGATGTGATGTTCTTTTCTTTGTTGTCACAGGTTTCTCCTTTTTCCTGGAGGTGCAGGTCTCATGAAGGAATGGGCGAGTTTCCTCCGACGCCACCCTGCAGGTAGGTACCAGCAGGCAGTACCCAGGGCTCCTGCCCAGGGTCGAGACTTTCAGTCCAGAAAGCGGTCAGAATTCCAGGAAGGATTCCAGGAAGGGACAAAGGATAAGAACGCCAGGAGGGGATGACAGAAGTCTGGCGGAGTTCAGAAGTGGCTCGCACAGGTGACCGCGAGGAAGTGGAGGAAGCATGGAGCAGCGCAAGGCAGAACTCACCGGGAAGGAATCCAAGGAACAAGCAGAGGCTTGGCAAGCATGCAAAGCCGAAAAAGGTAACAAAGGCAGAGCGAGGATAGAAGATCCAGGAATAACTCTACTGAAGCGCTAAGCACAGACAAGCCGAGCGTTGAGAAGCGCCGAGCTGTGATGCGTGGCGCTTCAAGGAAACAGCAAGCAGTACCAGAATGCTAGATAGCAGGTTCCCCCACTGCGGCGGCCATGTTGAAGGTGAAAATGGAGGCCGTAATACGGCACCAGAGCAACCAGGTCGTCCAGAATGGGCAGAATCGGTGATTCATGACACTTATGACAACAAGATCTGGTGTCCAGAACACCAGGAGAAACCTGGGACCTGCGAGAGTAGCTTGGTAAAGAGGAACCAGAAACTTGAGTTACAGCCAATCAGCTGAGAAGACATCTCAGTGATGTAAATACTCCTGAGGGAGGTAGAGAGACAGTGCTAGTTTGGATTATTTTGTATTATAGGGCTGGACATTGTAATAGGCTATGGATCTTTCTGTTGTTCGGAACTTACAACTTTGTGTTGTGTAGTCTAGGATTAGCCTGAATGGCAACATGACTACTTAAGGTTAGGTTTTGGAATATTCTGGTTGGCCATCTCATTAAAACATTTATATGCATAGATTAGGGTGTCCCTGGATGGCTGAGGCCTGATTAATGCTAGGTTTGGATTGTTTTTATTTAAACACTGTGTTCGAGGTAGGGACTAGGTCAATGCGTTCACTTTGTGTTTGTCGATCCATGTTTTTTAGTCATTTCCTCTAAGCTCTGTAGACATTTTGCGGACCCCTTACTGAGATCTTCAAATAAAGTCTTTGTTGAGCACAATATTTGCGTTGCCTTGCTTGTATCATTGTTTGGCTTCCACACACATTTATCAGACATGTGCTGGCAGAGCCCAGAAACAACAGCCACTAACCAACGGCTATCATGAGGATCCCATACAAATGTGACGCCAACCCTGCTTATGACCCATAGAATACCAGTCTTCGATCCCATTCCCAGGGTTAAAGACATATTGGGCAAGCCCATCCTTAGCCAAGCAAGCTTTGTTCCTCAAGATCAAACCTGTTGAAATTCAGTCCTGTGAATCATGTCCACAGGGAAGTTCAATTCCACTACTGCCGGAAGTCAAGCTAGAGGGCTTAGACCCAAGAGAATTTCTTCCCTGACATTTTGCGAAAGGTTCAATTTGGGATTCCAAAGGAGATCCACTGATAGGGGAATGTGCCCATCTCCTCGAATATAAACTTCCACCTTCCCTCAAAAACCTAAGCCACCTGAGACTCATTACTGCTAAGAACCCGTCTACTTTGAGTCAACGTTTGGCATTGCAGACAACTGCTAAGAATTGCCATACCAAATCCCTGAAGGCATTCAGGAAGATCATCAGTGGGCAACATGAACCCTACATTCATTCCTACAGATAGGTGGTGTTTTGGCCACTTTTACTTCCTAAAAATAGCTAGATCCTCCCAAAAATAAAAATAGGGAGTCAAAATACTCCCAACAAAAATGGGAAGTGGACACATCAAACCATGTCCCCCTGCTTCCATCCACACAGCACCATGGATGTTTGGACGAGTAGTAAACGTAGTGCCACAGGAAGAAGCTCCACTATTATTACTGCCTAATCTGAAGAGGTAAAAAATGTACCTTTTCATGTGCATGAATAACTTAGTGCAAACAATATTTCTTACAAAGCATTTCCATTTTACAGGTAAAGCATATTTTTACTCGCTTAATAAATACTCCCACTTGGAATTGGACGTACTTTTTTAACTTTAAAAAATAGAGAGTAAAATACTCCCACTTCAAACTCTTATGTGGAACACTGCCTACATGACCCTGGGTTTATTACATCAATTTGGAGAAAGGGACAATCTCACCACCTTCTTTGCAAACTATGAGAGACTAGCCAATAACTCTGAGTGGTCTCCTGCACAGAACTCCTGCTACTTAAGCCAATTACTAGTGGCGCACCTCCAAGTGACTTATCAGAACCTTAAATCAAGGTTAGGACACCTATGATGATGGTAGGCAATCCCCACTTCAAAGAAGGGAGCAAACAGAAGACTGACAGGCTTGTCAGATTGAGAACATAATGCAGACTTGGAAAGTGACACATGATTAAGAGAACATCAGTAAACTGTTGACCCTCAAACAGTTTTTAAACTCTCTAAACCCCCTCCACAATGGGCCACACAACAACTATTGGCTCCCATGATAGAGCTTGACATCAGTATGGCCATGGTCCTCCAGCTAGCCGGTGATCCCAGAAATTCCCTGACAGACATTCTAGGGAGAGCAGGAAATCAGATACCTCAGACAGAAATTCTCAGGTACAGAAGACTGCAGGGAACATCAACCCCTGTCAAGAGGAATGTCCTAATACCCCCGTCTAAAGGAGTAACAGGGCAATTGGGAGCAATAAATTACCTACCCCCTTCAAGCTCCCCCTCGGTCCCACCTCAACCACCCAGGAAACCGTAGGACAGCCTCACTGGTAACATTTCGTGTTTCTCATGCAGTTAGGTTGGGTAACTCCACTGACAATGTCTGTATAATCTGAAAGAGGAACACATGGAAATCAGTTGGCTACAAGCCCTCCTCCCACGACTGGGTAGAGTCTTCCCTGGAAGATTGTCCAGAAGAGGGAGATCCAGGCAAAATACCATATACGGAGGCCTAAACCAGCTCCCAGGCGTACCAAGTAATAGTTATTATAAACCTTGGGATAGAGACTCTGGCCCTATTCAATTCTGGCACCTGACAGACAGCTATCAGAACCAACCTGGTACTTCAGAAGACGGAGTTAAAGAACTAAGCACAGTGATAGGCACACATTAACAATAAAGCAGGGGTACACTAGCAACATTGTGGAAGAGACAGCCTGGGGCGTGGAATGCCTATGGGATCTCCTGTTGGTACCTGGCTTGGGGCTTGTACTGGCGCTTAATGTCAGAGGGTTCCACACGGATGATTTTTGACCAGCATGCTGCCTGCTGGATTTTGGTCCTGGCTTTGCTCCAGTACCATGATTGTGGTCAGGGGGTGTCTGGTGGACTCTAGGGCAGAAGTGGGCCCTAGTGCTCTGGGCCTTTGGCCTCTGCATAGCCCATGCCTCTTTGGCTGCAGTGTGGACCTGGAGTCCGTGTGGTGGGGTTCTGTCCTGTGGATCTCTCTCGGACTGTGGTACAGGAGTGTGAGGAGAGTTTGGTAGCTGCCCTAGAAAATATCTGCACGGTAGAAGTGATTACTCCTTGGGAAGCCGCAGCTGCAGTCCCTTGGGGTAAAATTGGTTCAGAACTCCTATCAGTCTGACACCAACAAACTAGTTTGAAATTACCAGCATCTGAGAGCTGAGTGTCATCTGCCACATGCTCTAGTAGAGAAACCCCAAGCTTTATTGTCTCTGCAGTTAGACTTATATCTCACTTTGCCTTCTACTGCAACCATGAGCCCTTCTAAAGCTAAAGATTGGAAAGCGGGCTACAAAAAGGACAGGCTTTCCCCTCACAATGCCTCAGTCCCAATCATCTAAGGACACTATCCCGTGCATCCTCAGGAGCCAATCTGAGTCTGGAGGACTCTGGCACAGTCACCAAAGGAGAAATCGCTCACATGCTGACGGAACTGAGGAATCACATCTCACTTTGTGAAACTGATCTGCCATTAGAAAACTAGATTATGACCTTTGAAAAATTGAGGAGGTGGAAAACAATGTTAGTAACTGGGATATGAATATGATTTGCTGGCCAGAAGAGTACAGCGGCTGGAAGAAGATCACAGTCACCTAATGGATAAACTGGAAGAGGTGGAACACAGATCATTAGGAACAATATCAGCCTTCAGGCAATTCCTTCCACAGTTAATAATGCTGACTTGGAAGGGTTTGCTTGTAACCACATCAAAGAGCTGTTGGGTGGTGATGTCCATTCAAATGTGTCCCTCAATACAACTCATCAAGTTATTATGCATTCCAACAGAAAGGAACCTTATTATTACCAGACTGAAATCACCCTTTGTGATGTCAAACTAACATCCGTTTGTTGCACTGAAGTCAATGGGCCTCATTACGAGGTTGGAGGTAGCCATGTCGTTATGAGTGCCATGGCTGCCTCCAAACTCGTTCCTACTCTGCCCCGGTGAATGGAGCAATTACCGGTGCATTCCAAGGTTGGTGGGACCAGTAATTCCCCATTCACCAGGGCCATTCCCCAATCCAATTTGAGCCCCCATAGGGCTAAATGGGAATGGGGAAGGCGCCAATAACGGTACCGCAAATTGCGGTACCATTATTAGCTCTAGAGTCCCTCTGCGGGTCCCGTCCTTAACACCTGAAAAAACCAGGCGTTAAGGAAGGACCCGCAGAGGGAACTCGTAGTAGATCGGTAAGGGATTACCGGCACCGGTGCCCTTACCGGTGCCGGTAATCCCTTACCGCCCACCTCGTAATGAGGCCCAATGTATTGTGAATATTATCACCAGATGTCCACACAAGGATCCACTACTTCCACATTAAATAACAAATCATGCATGCAGCGAGAATCAAAGACGACAGTGTTTCACAGTGCCTCCAGCTTGCTTTTCAATGATTTGACCCAAAATACTCTTCAGTGGTGACATCAAATGAAACTGATAACACAATGAGCCTCATTACGACCCAGGCGGTAAGAGGTTAACGGCACCGTAAAAGGTGTCGACACTGTTAACCCCTTACCGCCTAATTACAAGGTCCCTTTGCAGGTCCCTACCTTAACGGCTGGCTTTTACCAGCCGTTAAGGATTGGACCTGCAAAGGGACCTTGGAGGTAATTACGGTACCGCAATTTGCAGTACCGTAATTACCGCCTTCCCCATTCCCATTGAGCCCTATCGGGGCAAAAATGGGAATGGGGAAGGGCCAATGGTGAACGGGGAATTACCGCGCGCCAACCTTGGAATGGGGCAGTAATTCTGCCATCCACCATGGCGCAATCGTTAAAATACCGGGGTCAACCATGCGCTAACAGCGCCATGGTTAACGCCTGGGTCGTAATGACCCCCAATGACTCAAAACAGAAAAAATTCTTATAAATGGGCCTGTGGCGATGTCCCTTTAAGGGACGCGCACGCGGCGGTGTGACGTTGCACGCCGCCGCGTGCATTATAAATAAAGGGGGCGTTCCCAGGCACGGCAATGCGACCGGGAAGCCCGAGACAAGCAGATGTGTCCGAGTGAGTCTGTTCACATCTTGGGGGCTTATGGGCATCGCAAGTGGGGTCTGATGAACTCCCAACAGTGGCGACGAGGTCAATGGAATGCCCGGCCCGGTGGTGAAAGTCGCTTCAACTTTTCTTCCTGGAACGAAGATTTATGAAGTTTTCATTTCACGCCGTAGGCCGAGTAATTACCACGTGGCAGGCAGCCAGCTTGGATTTCGGGCTGTGGACAGTCTCTGAGCTCCGGTTCGGACGGTGAGGCGCATCCCGGCCCAATTTTTGGCAAAACTGATCTGCACATCCATGCCCAGATTTTGGATTTTTTTTTATTTCTGGGCCTCCTATGTCGAGTGAAGGCGAGGTGAAGGGCTGAATTGGCTGGGCCTGCTTAGCCCACTGCCTCCCTGGCTCAATTTTTGGGACCTCTGTGCCTGACCACCGCACTACTGCAGCTGTGGACTTCCATGTTCATTGTCCTCTTCAACATCACACCTGTGGGTGTGGAGTACTGCTACTCATCATCTTCTTCATCATCACCACTAGGTTTGGACTTCTGTTGCCTGGGTGAGTCTGGACTGGTGGCAAGTGGTTCCCAGGAAGGGACTGAACTGTGGTGGTGGGAGTGAGTTGTGGCCTCCAAAAGCAACGCTGGGGGTGCCTGTGCGCTCTAACCCATGAATGTGCCTGGTGACCAGGACAGTGGGCAGCCTGCAGCTTTGCAGCAACCTCAAGCACAGCCTCAACAGCCACAACCTCAAGTGCAGCCACAACCTCAAGCGCATCCTCCAGCCCCGCAGTTACCTCAAGCTCCACCAGGGGCTCAGCCTGTTGTTCAACAGCCCCTTCCAGCCATGGCACAGATGCGTGCCCTAGCAGCCCTGCAGCCCATCCCAGAGTTTGATGTTTCAGGCCCACCATCCAGCCTGGGGCCCCGATGGAAAAGGTGGGTGGATCGTCTAGATATGTACTATAGGGCAACTATGGAAACGGACGATGACAGCAAGCTTGCCACCATGCTGTATGCGGCTGGACCTGCAGTGCAGGAAATCTTTGAATCTCTGCAAGCAGCTGATGGCACCTATGCGGCTGCAAAGGCTGCTCTTCAGGCTCATTTCCTGCCCCTTGCCAATGCTGACTATGAGAGGTTTGTGATGTTGTCGGCTCGGCAGAAGGAGGAGGAGACGTTAGGCATTTGAGGCGGCCAAAAAAAGTGTCTATCGCATGTGCATGGGGTGATGCAGAAGACATGATCCGGATGATGCTCATTCAGGCGTGCTCATCAGGTAAACTGAGACGGCAGGTGTTGAGGGAGCCAGGCATCACGCTCGCTCGCATCCTTGAGCTAGGACGCTGCCATGAGTTGTCCGAAGCCCGGGCGTCCAGGATGGAGGCTGGATCACGCCCGGTGAAGACTGAGGAGGTGTGTGCCATGTGGCGGGGTGGCAGAGGTGTCAGAAGACCTGGATCAGGCCTCCGTGACAGGAGCGGAAGAGCCGGTGAGTCGTGCCAGAAATGTGGCTATGACTTTACCCCACCCTGCTGAGTGTCCGGCGGCTGGAAGAACCTGCGGAAGATGTGGGCTCGCGGATCACTATGCCCGGGTGTGTAAGGCAGCCCTGCCTGTGATGGTGCCCAGGGGCCCGATTTGGTCCAGTTTCTTTTGTCAAAATCGCCCCCCGAATGTGGCCCAGGTCGACCAGGGTGAGGAGGGTGCCCCAGCGGAAGAGGTGGAGGAGGAGATCATCTTCTTCGTGTCGAGTGTGGGGGTCCTCAAGTCGAAGAACAGACGCCAGCCGAGATTTGTGGTGGAGGTTAACACGTCACCGGTCCCATTACTTGTGGACACAGGGGCCTCTGTCAATGTGATGGCCTGTGGACACTATGACGCTATGGACATGCCTCCCAGGTTGGTTAGCCCAAAGGCTTGTATCTTTGCTTTCGGGGGCTCGGACCCCACCCCGTTGGACGGTGCATTTGTAGCGAAAGTGGAATATGATGGCGCGCAAATCACTGCCCGTTTTTATGTACGCCAGTGAGTACGAAGACCCTCCTGAGTTGCGCTGCAGCAGAGGCCCTCGGCATTGTCAGCTTTGCCTACTCTGTGTATCTCGAGGACATTGATCTCCTGCACAACTATTCCGCTCTGTTCCACGGAATTGGACAAATGACTGGTGACCCCGTGAGGCTGCACATCGATGAGTCGGTGCAGCCCATAGCCTTGAAACATCGGAGGGTGCCTTTTCATCTTCGGGAGCAGGTGGACAAAGAGTTGGATAATCTTGTGAACTTAGACATCATCGAGAAGGTGGAGGGTCTGACTCCGTGGGTGTCCCCAATTGTTGTGGCTAGAAAACCTAAGCAGCCTTACTCCATCCGCATTTGTGTCGACATGAGGCTACCCAACAAGGCCTTCAAGCAGGAGAGGCATCTTACCCCAACTATCGATGACATCATTGCGGAGGTGCAGTGCTCGGTTTTTCTCCAAACTCGACCTCCGGGCTGGCTACCGTCAGGTCGTTCTACACGCAGAGTCGAGGTATATAACCACGTTCTCCACTCCCCGGGGACTCTACCGCTACAAGAGACTCCGTTTTGGCGTGTCATCGGCGGCCGAGGTGTTCCAGAACATCATCCGAGGAGCCCTCGCCGACCTGGAGGGCATCTTAAACATTAGTGATGACATCCTAGTGTTTGCCAAAACGGAGATGGATCATTACGCAAGCTGACAAGAACTTTTGAAAGGCTACAATCACTCGGCCTCACGCTCCACAGGGAAAATTGTGAATTCTTGCGCCCATCCATTGGGTTCATCTTCAAGGAGGGAGGGGTGTCACCAGATCCAAGAAAGGTTCAGGACATTAAGAAGGCCCAACTGCCTGAGTCGGTGTCTGATGTGAGGAGTTTTCTTAGCATGGTAACTTAATGTGGACGCTTCATTCAGAACCTGGCCTCAAGACCTGAGCCCCTGAGGGCCCTCACAAAAAAGGAAATCGCCTGGCATTGGGGCCCCCTTGAACAGGCGGGTTTCGACGATATCAAGAGCACACTCACGACAGAGGACACCATGGCTTCTTCAATCCTATCCTCCCCTCAGAAATCATCGTGGATGCCAGCCCGTTTTGCCTGGGGGGCGTGTTAACGCAGGTCCATCAGGATGGCGGTGTCCGCCCAGTGGCCTACTCTAGCAAAGCGCTGTCCGACACCGAACAGCGGTACTCACAAATCGAATGTGAGGCTCTGGCAGTGCTGTGGGGCTGCTGGCATTTCAGACTCTATGTCCTGGGGCGCCCAGTGATGGTCGTAATGGACCACAAGCCCCTGCTTCCCATTCTGGCAGGGTCCTCATCCAAACCACTGGCGAGGATAGAGCGGTGGATGCTTGCCCTCCTGGAATACGGAGTTACTCTTGTGTATCGGCCAGGAGCGACCAATGCCGCGGACTATCTGTCCAGGCATTGAGGAGTGACCGGTGGGGAGGAACGTGACACGTGCCGAGGAGGCGGATGATCACATTTGCATGGTGGTAGAGGCGGCTACCCTCAATGCCATGCCACTCGAAGATCTTGAGGCAGCGGGCAATGAGTGCTTCCAAATACTTAAACACGCCATGCAGCAGGGTTGCTGGAAGACGGTGCTGGAGTCCCTGGCTGGGCGCACGCAGGATGCCAAGATAGGGCTGGAGCAACTGTGGAAGGTGCGGGAGGAGCTGTCATTCTCAGCCTCCGGTCTTCTGCTGAGAGGCGTCCGAATAGTCGTGCCCCAGTCAAAGATCCAAGAGGTGATCACTCTAGCCCACCATGGGCACCAAGGCGTTGTGAAGGCCAATGCCCAGCTGCGCCTCAAGGTGTGGTTCCCGAGTTAGAGCGGAAGGTTGATGACTTTGTTGCTGCCTGTGTATGGTGTCAGGCGGCGTCCCCTCTGCAGAGAGAGCCGGCGATTGAGGCCATGCCCCGAGGCATGAGGCCCTGGGAAGTGGTACATGCAGACTTTGGATCCACCACACTGGGCACCCACTTCTTGGTCATTGTGGATGAGTACTCTCGATATCCAGAGGTGGAGTTTGTGGACTCAGTGGCTTTTGAGCATGTGGTGGTGGCCATCGAGAAGGTGTTCGCTGCCCATGGATTCCCCCACACTCTGTGCTCCGACCACGGGCGCCATTCCAAAGCGAGCTGTTCTCGGAGCTGATGGATGGGTATTGGGTACAACACAGAAAGATCTCCCCACTCTGGCCGCGGGCAAATGGCGAGGCAGAGAGACTGATGAGGACACTGAACAAGACATTCAGGATAACCCAGGGCCAGGGACAATGCCTGCAGAGGGCCCTTTACCAATTCCTGCGTGTGTATCGCACCACCCCCCCCCCCATGTATCCACAGGAGTGGCGCCGGCTGAAGCCCTATTGAAGCGGTGCCCCCGAGGACTGTTGCCGGAGGTGGGGGAGAAGGAGCCCGGGGTCATGCAGGTGGAGATGGATCGTAGGCTGCGGATCAAACAGGAGAATGCCAGGAGAGGACTTCGCCAGCAGCAACTGGAGCCGGGAGATGAGGTGCTTATCAGGAACCGACACCCCCATGGAAAGCTCTCTCTCCCCTACGAACCTGAGCCACTTGATGTGGTGGCCGTCAAGGGGTCCATGGTGACGGCCTCGGATGGGCGGTCGGCTGTCACCCGGAATGCAAGCTTCTTTAAGAAGTTAGGGGACCCCAGAACTGAGCCTCCCCTTGAACCGGACTGGATGGAAGCGCCTGAAGACGGGGAGGCCAACCCTGCATGCCCGCGTCCCCTGCCCTGGGAGGGCCATGATGGACTACCCGTGCCGGAGGTAAGCGGGAGGTACCCCCAAAGATCTGGGCGAGGGAAACCCGCTTACCTCAGCGATTATGTGTTGGGACATGTTTTATGAGTTGCTTGTAGGCTCATAATGTTATGTATGGGGATCCAGGGTGGTTGTGAATAAAGGAGTTTGTGGGGGTTTAACGTGTGTGTTGAAAAGTTATGGTGAAATGTTATTTGGGAATTTAAGGGACGCGTGCATTATAAATAAAGGGGGCGTTCCCAGGCACGGCAGTGCGACCGGGAAACCCGAGATGAGCAGACGTGTCCGAGTGAGTCTGTTCACATCTTGGGGGCTTACGGGCATCGCGAGTGGGGGTCTGATGAACTCCCAACAGGGCCCATCCATTCACTTTAATGACGAATTTCAACATTGAACCAAGTTTGAAGTAGTAGCATCCCTCATGGGAATCCCTGCAGACGCTGGAGAACTCTCACAACAAGTCTCACTGTCATCCTCTTATTGGTCTCCCAAACAAAACAGGGGGACCTGAGGATGAAGACAAAGAAAGTGATCACAGGAACTCCAGGAACATAACTTGGAGACTCATCCTGCCTGACATCACTCTCTCTTCACCCTCTCCATTGGCATCTGGCTAGTCACATAGGTACTTTCAGATTTGATGTTTACCTTTGGTTGTTCCTCATGTGTGGTGATTGGTGTCTCTGGTTCAGTTTATTGTTCGCTTATCCTCTCATTGGAGACCACACCCTATGCTTACTAGCATCCATCATAGGGTTTGGAGGCCTTTCCACCTCTGTAACGGTCTTTTGAGATCTAGTCTTGCTTGTCATTTTGGACACCTTCTGTGTTTTTTCTTCCCCATTTGTAAACTCCTACCCCCACAGAATACCCTGCAAGTATGCAGCCTTATCTCCCTCATTACAGAACTACTTGTGTTTTGGGGTGCATTAGGTTTCTTTCCTGGGACAATGCCTGTCAGACGGTCTGGCGGTCTATGGGCAGTCTTTCAGCACTGGCCTACTTGCCTACCAGTTAGTAGGGCCTTTGGTGTTTGTCTATTCTGGAGCTTACTTTCCTGGGCCTCACATAATAACTTGTTCCAATTACTACTGTCACCAAAACCAGATGCAGGACTCGAATCTCAGGTGAGGTAGGTTATGTAAATCTGTAATAGCAGCTCTCTAGGGTGAATAAAGACACAAACAGCATATTTCCCTCAAGCAGTTCAAAACCGTGTTATCCTGCCCCATTATCAACAGGTTTTTATAACATTCACAGTACGTTGACTTCAATGCAACAAACAGAAGATAATTTGACATCACTAAGGGTGATTTCAGTCTTCTGTGATGAATCCATAGTGTCTCCACCGCTTTCCCGGCATGCCCGCTCCCCATGTGGCCAGGGGACAGCAGCCGCTACCTGATCCTGACCCTGGGGGCAGCTATACGAGTATCACATGGGGGGAGACAGCCTCCAAGAGAATATCATGGCATCATCAGATGAGACATGGTATCCCCCCTTTTTCTTTTGAGGATACCCCATCCGTGCCTTAATTGCATATGGTCATACCTCCCCACATCCACCAAGGAAGGCTTTTGAAATCCTTTTCACAAGATCTGTATGCAAGCCGTCGAAATCTGACTTGCCTGTTAGGACTCATGAAAACACTCTACCTACAAGTCATCCAGAACTGACTTGATCACTGAGAACACTAACTCAGACTTCACGTGCAAGTCGTCAAGAATGGACTTACATTCCCATAACTAGAAGAATACTGTGACAAAGAAGATGAGCTGAGTAATACAGATCAAGGGAGGCCAAGAGCACAAGCTGCACTCTAGTTGTTGCGAGCGCATACCTGCGGCTGGGAAATGTAAACAGGAAAAGCAGCTGACAGAGGCACGCTGCTGTAGGGAGAACACTGCTTCTCTCAGTACGGACCGAGAGACTGAGGCTGGAGAGTGTTCTGTGGAGCCAACTGGCTCAAGGACAAAGAAAAGGGAAGCTGACCACGAGTGAGAACACATCTCAGGAACGCCAGAAGATGAGAGGCTTCTGGGTGTTTGCAGCTGTTGGAAGACAGCCTCCACCTTACCGAATCCCAAAATTACGCAGAATAGCCCAGCAGGAACCCGTGAGGCAGAGGAGCTGAGAAACAGAGTCAGTGAGAAGGAAGGAAATGCTGAACAACCGACCACCACCGGCTTGCTGCTGGAGAAACAGAATATGCCAGCAAGATCCAGTGAATCCACCTAAGGGAAGCGGGGATACCGGGGCGTATTGGCAGCCGTGCCAAACCTGAATAATTGTTAATGAAGGACAAGGAAAAGAACAAACACATGAGCATTGTTTTAAAAGGGAGAACGGAACAAATGTGAGAGACTTTCAAGTTGAGTGTATGCAATACACATATAGGAGAAGCCCTGGCAGCATAGTATACCAGGCAGATACAATACAAGATAAAGCAAATATAAGAGACTATAAAGTTTTGAAATATGCCCAGAGCCCACATGAGAAAAACCCTGGCAGGATAGTATACCAGGCAAATTGAAGATGCAAGATAATACCTGTGTGAGAAAGCCCTGGCAGGAGAGTATACCAAGCAGATGCAGGTTGCAAGTGTGTTCATAAAAGAAAGTCCCTGGCAGAAGAGTATACCAGGCAGATGCAAGTTATGAACATGTTCATATGAGAAGGTCCTGGCAGGAAAGCATACCAGGCATGGTCAAGTTGAACAGTGTGTAAAAGATATTACCCCAAGAAATCCTATCCATCAGGACTTGGAAAAGGCTGTGGAAATATATTAAAGACGAGAGAAAACCTGGCAGGAGAGTATAACAGGTATCCTAACAAGATAAAGACTAAGAGCCAAGTTGTTGTGTGTACCAGTTGTGTTGTTGATCAAGAGAAATTCAAGGAACTGATATTCTTGAATATAAAACATAGTGTAGGGAAAACCAGGGGAAGGGAACCACCCTCTGGAACAAGGAGCTCTATCATTCTGAAACGTTTGTGTTGGAGTTACGCATTTTCCTTTTTGAACATGTATTCACTTCTAAAGGCCAAAGACATTTTCCCTTTACACCTTAGAGTTGATCTTTAGAATGTGAGGGCCAGTATAGTTCTTTGGACACAGGATGTTTTGCTTTGGACAGTCTGACCGTTGACAGGCCCTTAGTTTTGGTTTTAGGTAGGGAAACACCTCTTTGAGCAGGGACAGAGAGGCATTTCCCAACCCCCTTCTATTTTAATAAAAGTATTTGCCTAAAATGATGACTCCCCTGTGTCCGCCTCTCATTCTTGGCTCCTTACACTTCCAAATTAGTACAATGGTGTTCTATGGGAATCCAGGCAAACCTAGACACCAACTTTACCAGTCTTCAAGAGATAACCAAAATAGATGTTTACCCTTAATGCAATTAAGACGCACACTCTTCTATCATTATTTGTTCAAAGTTACTTTTATATTTTAAGGCTGAAAATACTTTTGGCAGTGTATGCATGCTTATAAGTAATTTTGCTAAGCTAACAGAATACAAATGAAACAAAAGTGTAACTAAATGCATCATTAGTTGAAAATATAAATTTCTCCATTATGATTGCAAGCATACATTTGAAAATTGAGTCTTTCCTTACACTAGATTAGACCTAGTGCTGAAGAGAGAGGCAGCGTTTTAATAAATCAGTATACTTCTTTCACTTACCTTAGAGTTCATTTGCAATTACGATTCCCATCAACTTTATTTAGACATTCATTTGCATTCATCTATACTTCTCCACATTATCATGGCCACCTGCCTTCACTTAGTCTTCCTTAACATGGAAGGTCTCAACTCCCCCTTTATGAGCAAAATGATCCTTAATTACCTTGAGATTCAGGGAGCCAATGTAATATTACTACAAGAGACACACTTGTTAAGGGTGGACCACCATATAGTTAATTCTTGTTTCTTTTCTAGGCAATACTTTTCTTCATCTTACTCTAAAAGGGGGACAGTAGATATCCTCTTAGATGGGAGAAAAGCGCTAGAAGATAGAACGGTGTAGTGGTGCACAAATGTGGTCTGCGGGCCATATTTGGCCCTCCTAGATGTTATTTATTTGATTTTATTGTATTTATAAAGCGCAAAAAACCAGGCCCAGGGGCAACCGGGCGCATATTCTTAAACATGTTACAAAAAGCAGTAGTTACAGAAGTTACAAAAATATACAGCATATATACATGTACCGAAGGGTACCATTAACAGCGTATAATACAGGGACAGAGCAGAGAGAAAATGTATATTCAGTTCTGTACCCCACATGGAGTCTGGACTGTGTCAAGGTCTCATGAGTCTTGGGAGAGCAGCCATGTTTTAGCATTGTTCTTGAAGGAGTGGAATGATGGTTCAATTCTGATAGGTGTGGGCAAGGTGTTCCAGAGTTTGGAGGCCAGGACGGGGAAGCTCACCCCACCAGCTTTTTGGAGTTTGCATCTAGGCACGATGAGGCTGTGAGTTTGGGCTGCTCTGGTAGGTCGAGTGGAGGTGTGGCGTGAGAAGCGAGTGGACAGTTAAGGTGGGGCGTTGTTGTTCAGACATTTGTGAGTCAAAGCTAGGGTTTTCAGGGCAATTCTCTGTTTTACCGGGAGCCAGCGTAAGTCCAATCTGACGGAGGAGATATGAGAACGTCTCGGGATGTTTAAGGCTGCCCTTAAGGCATTATTTTGTACAGTTTGCAATTTATTAAGGTTAGACTGACTGGTCCCTAGGTAGAGAGCACTACAGTAGTCGATTTTGGCCATAACAAGAGTTCTGGCGAGTGTGATACAGTTGGTGGAGTTTAGGAAGGGTCTACAGGCAGTGATATGTTTGCAGGTATAGGCCAAGCTGACCTAACTGCATTTATTTGTCTGTTCAGAGAAAGCGAGGAGTCAAGATAGACCCCTAGCGTCTTAGTATCTTTGGAGACTTTAATGTCATTGACGTCAATAATGAAGGACTTGTAGGTTTGGTCTAGTTTGTTGAGCCGATGATTTGATCCTAAAAGTAAGAGCTCAGTCTTATCATCGTTAATAGCCCTCCAATTCACCTGAGTTTAATGATGAAGTGTTGCCTGACCTGAAGTTAGTTTTTGTCCTTGCATCCTGATGCCTGCAGTTTTACTTCTATTTAAAACATGATTTAAGTTCCATAATACAAATAAATCAAAGTGGTAATGCCATTACAAGGCAATGGGCCTCAATATGACCCTGGCGGTAGCCGTGCCGGTAAAACCAGCACAGAGCCGTCTGGGTTGTATTGTTACCGGCACCCGGCAATGGGGACTCACCGGGGCATTACAGCCCAGGCGGACCTGGTAATTCCCCATTGCCGGGTGCCGGTAACAATTACTCCCCATCCCCATTTGAGTCCCATTGGATTCAATGGGAATGGGGAGGACAGATGCACCGGCACCATTCATGAATGGTGCCCGTATATCTGTCATGTTCTGCGAGCGGGTGCCATTCCGCCTGCCAGGTCCGAACTCGTAGTTTGCCAGGCCGGTAACAGCAGTGCCAGTAGCTTACCGGCACTGTTGTTACCGGACCGGCAAACTTGTAATGAGGCCCAATGTATCATAGGGTGGTCAGTCAAAATCTTGAAAACAAAATCTCCAATGACAAAAAGCACGAAACAAAAATCTCGAAAAAAAAAATATCGAATTTTTTATTTATTTATATATGTTTTAGGGGTCAGGTAAGTAAAAAAAGGGGTAAAATAAAAAAAATATGAAAAAAAGGAGGGTTGGGGGGGAACCCCCCATTTTGAAAAAAAACTCATTGAAAAATAAATTCGATATTTTTTTTTTCGGCCTTTTGTTTGAGATTTTTGTTTGAGATTTTTTTATTCGATATTATCACTATGAACCATATCATAGATGGCAACAAATAGAACAATAAATAAAAATGACACTTCAAAACCCATGTTTAATTACATTTGCCACTCAAATGTACGCACCAATGTCCGTAGCACCCGCTCATCTAAATAGAGTGTGCGGCCCACTGTATGAGACTTGTGTGGTACATTCGGCCCGTCAGTGAAATCAGTTGTGCACCCCTATGTTATGGTATGCTGAGGGTTGGATGCTGGTACTTAGGCTGGGTTTAAATACTCAGAAACTAACAAAATGTAGCAAATTGAATACCAAACTTACAACACAAATCACAGCTTTCCGAAAAGGCAAACTCATTTTCGGGGTGATTTTAATGTTACCCTTCAGGAGATCGGTCCATAACTAACACAATCGAGGTGGTATCAAGTACCCGCTTTTCTATGAACTCTTGCCTGGACAGATATCTGGAGACACCTCAACCCATCCATGCAATATTGCACATTCTATGTTCATGTTCACAAGAACTACTCATTATTAGACTGCTTTTTAATCTTGCAACCCTTAATACATGTTCAGGAGGCAGATATCGGGTCTATATCACTTGGAGCATGCGTTAATCACCTTGATTTTTTCACCAACATTAGGGCTAACACTAAAACCAAAACCCTGCAGAATGGACAATTCTTTTAATCAGGCCCCCACCATCATCTGGCACCTGCATGAAAAACTTGTCCTCCACTTTTAGAAAAAAGATGCTCAAGAAACCCCAATCTCAGTGTTATGGAACACCTTTAAAAGAGTTATTAGCGGACATGGTAGCGCTGCAGTTGCTGCATGTGATAAACAAATTACATATTAGATTGTGACTTGAGACAGAGAGCCGTTCCCTCAAACAACAGCATAAACTCAAATTATATCAAAGGGTATATGTTCTCCTTAAATTCGAACCCACCCAAAAGCTCTTGATGTGTGTGAAACAGAATATAGATTGCTTGAAACCAGACAATTTTACTTCACACATTCTGATAAAGCCAATTAATCTTTAGCCTACTTGGGCCACATCTGCTAAAAACTCCATCAGCGAACGCAGTCGCCCCGCCAGAGAACTCTATATTTAGACTTAATTTCCCTTCCTAGTCCATCAAAGGAAGGGGCAAGATTTCTTTTTAAGGCCATCACATATCAACACTTTTCCTTTGGGCAAAACTCTGGGCTCAGACAGCCTCTCTTCTATGTTTTATACAAAATTCTCAGACATACTGGTCCTTCAACTATCAAATTTTTCAATAGCTTTCAGGAAATGGGTTCAATTACACCTTCAAGGAACAAATCAGTATAAAGCTTGATTTTTAAGGAGGGGCAGGTTCCTAGGGCATAGGCTTCATGCTGTCCCATTACAGTACTCAAGTCTGAATCTATTCCAAGGTCTTGGGAGGATAGCTCAGGGGCAACGTGCAACACAGGTTCGATCCCCGGGTCCGTGATTAGAAACCTCTGGGTATAATAATCAATCATATCAAGGTCCTCACAAGTAAACCTGCCCTGTTGTTGCCCAAATTAATTGACCCTGGCCAAACAGGATTTGTCTGATTGACCTAAGTAACCATGATTCTACTCTGCTGGCCCCGTTGACCACTGACTCCTACTAAAAATGTCTCCAAACTCAATGGTCAGAGCTTATGCTAAAAATGTGCTAACTCAGTCTGGACTAAGCCTTTATTTAATATCTGCAAACAGAAAGGGATCTCTCATCCCCCCTTTCAATTTTAGATTTTGATTGCTGTTGGGGGTACAGCACCCCACCGACATGGAAATGGCAACCACCTGCAGAGTGCCTTGTACCAACTTTGGCTATGTGAAACGTGTTTACACCTTTTTAGATGGGTGATTTCTGTCTACCCGAGATGAAAGACATCAATGTGCCCTGATGAAGGCACCTAAGATCAATGGCTGTACTTAAGACAGTACACAATGACATATTTACACTGCAGGCTTGTCTGTGCCTTGTTTTCCCCCCTCCCCTTTCCTCCTGTCGCTTTACCCAATTTAAAGGAACCTGCTCAGGAGATGTAGCAGTTGTTCCTTGTACATTGCAAAATGAAATCCACTTAACTTGCTGTACCTGCTATATCATATTCCCCTTCAATGACTAAATGAATCAGCCCAGAGATGAGCGGCAAGCTTATCCCTAAGGGTGCAATCATGATTCATGAGAAATATTGATTTAATCTTGTAATTTACCAGATGAGCATCTTATCTCTGTTACACTCTTGAAGGCAATTGGAAATTACGAACAAATTCATTTTGATATCAATTTATGGATTCGTGGGGTATTGAAGGCACAATAAAAAAGGTATTGAGCATTCACTCAGATTATTTTTGCATGATAATGTAAATTTTAAGAACATAAAGCAATTATAAAGGAGCTTAACGCGCGACTAGCCTTGGCCGAACTCTACTAGCCTTTTAGAATCACAAGCCAATCAAGTCATTGATTTGTACAGTGTGTTAAGAATGTCTTCAAACCTCAACTTGGGGATTCCCACAGATTTCTTAAAAAATGTGTGGGATACTGGGAATGCGGGTCTAAATTGTTCAAGTATCTGTTGAGATTTATAAGTGGACTCAAGACTATCTTAAACATTTGCTACACAGCCCTTGGTGTCACTGTAGAGATTCATGACAAACCAAACAATGGCAAATCTGAGTCATTCATGACAGAGAAAATTCCAGGATCTCTACAAAGTAGCTACAGTTTATTGCTGTTTTGTGAACTAGTAAGTAAACGGTGGGATCTAACCAAACTGTTGATCAAAATGTTTGACAACAAAAGTTTAAACACAATCAATACCATATTGTGTTTGCAAACTGCAGTTCTCATTACTTTTACAAACACAAACAGTGTCCTGCAGCTGAATGGGCATCTCGTAAAGCCATGAATTTATATGTCACAACATTCTGAAGCACACATCTATTAGCAGTTCTAGTAAATCTGGACATGGCAATGCTACATTTGTTCTACATGTTATGCGTTATCTGGAATTTGAGAGCTGTTTCTAATCCTTTCCCACTTGGGCCTGCTTCTTCCAAGTCTTGATGGCATCAGTGTCTGTGTACACAATGGCAGGAAGCCTACACAACGTTCCAATCATTTTTCCGGTTTATAGTCATAATGTCGAAAAAAAAATGTCGAGACAAAAATTTCGAAAAAAAAATGTCGAGACAAAAATTTCGAAAAAAAAATGTCGAAAATAATAATGTCGACATCCTATACTTATAATGTAAAAAGTCATTTTTTCGAAAAAAAATGTCGACATTTTTTTTTTGACATTATGACTATAAACCCTTAAAACTATCAACACCTCACCCAACACCCCCCTGCCACCCCCCCCACCACCCTTTCACCCCTCATACTCAACACATACTAATTATTTATTTATTCAATAAATAAATAACCTAAAAAAGGATCATTTACTATGGGGGAGGTCCCCCCCCAACCCCCCCTCACCCAACACCCCCCTGCCACCCCCCCCCCCAACCACCCTTTCACCCCTCATACTCAACACATAACAATTATATATTTATTTAGTCAATAATTAAATAAAAATAGTATTTACTATGGGGGGGTCCCCCCCCAACCCCCCCTCACCCAACACCCCCCCAACCACCCCTCATACTCAACACATCATATATATATATTTATTCATACAATAAATTAAATTTCGAAAAAATATCGAAAAATGTATGTCGACATTATTGTTTTTCGACATTAATTTGTCGACATTTTGACTGTCGACATTATTGATGTCGACATTATGACTGCACACCCATTTTTCCTCCAGCTTTCTCATTTTGTAGTGTCAGAATTTGATGGACCCAGTAATCTGGCCTTAGAATGGGTCTGAGATGTCTGTGATTCTATGAAGCAAAACACAGTTTTGTGACTCCAGTCATGGAAAGTATTTATTCATAGGTAATGATACAGCACATTTAGATATTTTATAAAGACGGTTTACTAAAAGGTTGTACAGGATCCACCATTTTCTGTAATTAAGACAGTTTTCCAAAAATGCATCAGCACATGTTTGCCGTCTTCAATATACACGATGAAGACTGGTTTAGCACACGTGGGTGTGATTAGCAATTGCTGGACTGAACTCCTGCATGATGAGCTGTTCCTGAAAATAAAAAGTTGCTTAGCATGTGGTGTATTTGAAGGGACTTGCCTTGGAGGCATGTGCAGCCATCTCACCTACATCTTTGCTTCAAATTCTGCTATCATACGCTTGGAAAAGAGTTTATCTACAAGACTTTTCATAAAGTAAAACGCTCTACCTGCTAACGAGCACAGCCAGCCTTTGCCTGGAGTAGAATTCCTCTAAAAACAACACTCCCGATATGATGTAAAATGCCATCAAAATGGACGTGCTGAAGTGTTCGCAATAAAAAATGCTGATAACTAAGGACACCTGTCTGTAAAAGTGTAGCAGACCGATGGGAGTTGCCATGCCCACTGGATTCTGGATTTGCTAGGTCAGTTCTTTTAATGTGCATTCTAGGACTTGAAGACTGGATTTTTGATGGGGAAATGCAGTTCTACACGTCCAAGAATGCAAATTAAAAGCCAGAACTGGACTGAAATCGCAAGAAGGAAATGGGCCGTCTTGGCATGCATGCATTTACCAACTCCCTCACCACTGGAAACCCCATATTTACCCCCCCCCCCCTTTTTATTTCATCAAAATCAAATGCAAACAATGATAATCATGCAACACATCAAAATCATGACCTGAGTTTTCCAAGGATTGCAACTTTCCTTGATTGTGTTCAATTTCTGTAGAGGGTGCCCAGTTCCCGCACCAACCTCTTCTTTTCAAATCCTCATGGGATCCTGCAGGGGTTTCTGATACATATTAACTGCAAGTGCAACAGCCACTGGGGAACTGTAAACAATGCTGTGGCTGTATTAACTATGATATGGTTTAAGGATAGGCCATGGTTACAGGACATTAGTCTTGGCTGCACTGAACCATTTTTTTTATTTGTTTGGCTGAAATATTCAACCTTTCAAATTTTATACTTTCAGCGAAATTAAATTCAATATTTACATCAAGTGATATTCAACATCAATAAAATACGAATGTTCATAGACAGTGATAAACATAACATCTTCACAAATCTACTATTAAAATATAAGTCTACAAACATAATTCATTATTTGCAACAATTCAGGATCAAGAAAAAGAAAAGAGAAGATAATAAAAGATAATGAATTTAAAACAAGAGTAAAGAGAGAGGAAAGATCACAAGTTATAAAAATAATTTTGTTTTAAAATATTAAAAACAGTACTGATGTTGGACATTACACATTTTAGAATAGATACGTGATCACTGTTATTCAGTTTCCATTCAGATACAATTCTCGAGGCAAAATAGTTTTTATGAATTGAGTTAAAGCAATGTGTATGAGCGTTCTAGTACTAGTAACCAAAGCATTCCATGTTTCATTTGTGGTGCGAGCACATGTGAATTGCAATATGTTGCGAAAGTACTGTACTCGTATTGAGAGAAGGGCTGGACATTCTACTATTAAATGTGATAAAGTCTCCAACTGTTTTGGATTTTTACAAAATCGACAGAAGTTTTGGCTTTTGTGAATTAAACCTCTTTTCACCAAGATTTGGTTAGTAGGGCACACATTTAGTTCCAGTCTTAACATTTCAGATCTAACAGAAGCTGAAGGACATTTAATAAGATAACTTTCCATTATTCTGAAGTCCTTATGTGTAAATAACTGCAGATTAAAGTCTATGTAACGTGCGCAAGAATTTTGTGTCATGATCCAATCATAGCGATAAAGTTGGACTTTTGCCTTCACAGGGTTAGTTAGTAGTAGATCAATTGATAGGCCTGCATCAGCAAGGGAGTTCAAAATACATTTAACCCATTTTCTAGGAAACTCAGCTTCCGAAGTCTGAAGGTAAGCTGCGACCGAGCCCAATATGTATGGTACATTCATTCCCAGTAGACATTTTCTATAAAGGTTACACATCTTCCAAAGCACTTGGCCAAACATAGATATGAAGCCCAATTCATACCGTAAAAGACTGATCGGGGAACAGGTAGGTAAACAGAGAACTGACTTCCAAAGTTTTCCCTCAAAGCGGTCCGAGAATTGTCTTGGTCGAGGTAGTATGTTATCCGCCCGTATGATAGAATAGGTACCACTTTTTGAAGGAAAAAGGTTAATATAGGAACCGTGGTGAATTTTCCATATCTGTGCAGTATGATCTTTGCTTGCGAAATCAATTACCTTATTTTGGCATCAAGAGTGGCTTCATAGATCCGATTGCTCAAGGCCCCTGAGAAGGGCAATCCCAAATATTTGTAATGAGGTACCACCATAAGGGTTTTTTTCTGGAGGGACTATTGGTAGTTTAACATTCTAGGATTCTTTCTTTTTTCACACATCAGTATTTGAGTTTTGTCAACATTGATGGTCAGATTATTATTAATGACATATTCATCCAGTTTATTCAATAGCTCTTGCAGGCCCTTTGGAGTTTGGGAAAGTAAAACAAGATCATCAGCATATAATAGCCATATAATCTTCTGAGGGTCTAGTTTAGGAGAATCAGTCATGACATGTTCAAAGGACACTCCTAAATCCAACAAAAAGAGGTTCAATAATGTTGATGCAAGTATACACCCTTGCTTTAGTGCCCTCTCAGTCTTGATTTTATCTGATAAAGAAACATCTAGTGATAATCTAACTTGGATGGTTGTGTTGGTGTGCAGCTTCTTAATAACAGTTAGAAGAGAAGAAGGGCAACCATATTTTTTTAGTTTACCAAATAGGAGTTCTCGGTCAACCGAATCAAAGGCTATATGAAAATCTACAAATTGCATGTAGATCGGTTGGTTTCGCTCGAAATTATTTAGAGTGATCAAGTTAATAGAGGTGCCTAGCCCAGAGACAAAGCCAGATTGAAATGGGTCTCTTTTACACTCTCTCAAAGTCCACATGTTTAGTTCTTGCAAAACGATGCGACTATAGATCTTTCCGGGTGCATCCAATAAGGCAATGGGTCTCAGGCAAACAACAATCACCTTTCTTGTGGATAGGAACAATTATGGAATGTTTCCATGAAGCCGGTATGTTTTGTGTTATATTAATTTGTTCAAATATTTGTTGTAGAATTGAAGACCACATTTCAGGATGTTGTTTGAACATTTTATTGGAAAGGCCATCAGGGCCTGGTGCTATTGATTGGCTTATTGTGTTAATGAAATATAATATATCAGACTTTGGTGGCCAGTCATAATGTCGAATGAAAAAAGTCGAATACAAAAATGTCGAGAAAAAAAAAATGTTGAAAAAAATCTGAATGTGTTTTTTTATTTGTATGTTTATTTGGCTTTAGCTAATAAAAATAAACGGGGGCTGGAGGGAACCCCCCCATTAAAAAATAAAATAAAAAAACACATTCAAAATCTTTTTTTTCAACATTTTGGTATTCAACTTTTTTAAATTTGACTTATTGACTATAAACCTCAGACTTTATTATGTTAATGTAAAAAGGGCTATCAGGTTCGGGTTCGCATGCTTTGCCTGAGCCAGTTGGAATAGCATATATTTTTGTAAAATGGCTAATCCACACAGACTCAGAAACACTGTGTATTTGAGACATTGTCTGAGGAGTAGCTAAAGCATTATTCGGCGCTTTCCAAATATGGGCAGTGTTTTTATCGCGAGTAGCTAGTAACATAGTCTCACCATCTTGTTGCAACAATTTAATACAATGCCAACAGCACCAACTTCTGTAGGTTGTTTTGGCCTTAGTTAAGGCTTTAGATCTAGAGGTTATAGATAGATTCATGGCTTCTCGTTTTTCAAACGAAATGCAGTTTTCATATTCTTAACCTCGACGTCGAAAGTATGGTTTCAACGTTGATGAGATAAATGATTGTTACTTCTAGTAGCAAATCGTTGCATAAGGTCATAGTATGGGATGTCGCAAGATGGTTGATTTACTCGCGAGTGGAGGAAGGCAGAGTATAAAGATTGGTTAAATTGGATCAATTTGTCTTCAGTCCAGTTTATTCGATTCAGGCGCCCATTGACGAACATCGTTCCTTTTATGGGCAAAGTGGGTTGCTTAGGTGGAGACAAAGCTACGATCCACTCTAAGACAAGCATTCACTGATCACTTCTCACCATGGATTTAATTTGGAAGGATTTAGATTTTAAGAATAGTTTGTCATCTACATAAATATAATCAATGGTAGCTTTGTTGCACCCTTGAGACCATGTGTGTTTTGATTCACTATTATCGAAGCTACTCCCATTTAGCATGCAAAATCCTCTAGAAGCCATAAACTGATCCCATTGTATACGTCTTAAGAGATCGTGACTGTTCTTTTGTAAGAAACAGTGCAAATTTAGATCTCCAGCTACAATTGTATGACCAATTTCAGGCACCAGCACAATATAATCCAAAAGAGTGGATACATCAGACAAGAACCTCTGTTCATCAATGCTCTTGGGATTCCAGTGTAAGTTAACTAGTGCTTATAAGACTGCATCAATTGAAACAACGGTGAGTTGAGAATAAGAATTCGGAGCATAGGTAAACATTATGCTAATTTTAGAATTTAATTTGAAACCAGTCAAAGGCCAGACATAGGACGGCCCTTATCTCCCTTGAATGCAGGGGTAAAGTGAAGTGCGTGATCGTCCCAAGAAGGCGCTGTTGTCAGCCAGGTTTCCGGTAATAGGATCAAATCATAACTATCCAATGTGTAATTTTCATTATTGATCAGATGGGGATGACCACATGTATTCCAAGATGCTAGAGTTATAGAGCGCTCTTTCTTACTGATAAACTCTAGTTAACTTCTGTAATCGCAATTACAAATGCATTTCGAGGTAACTTGTTCTGAGATTCTAACTGTAGAAACTTTGGCAAATTCTTTTGAGGTCGCATCTATCCACAAACCCGCTTGTGGTTGTACATTATTAGTTTTAATAGGTCCCAACAGAATCAAAAACCCCATAGCGAGAAGCTGATCTTTGGCTTCCCAAATAAGATTCCTTTTGGTTATGGATTATATGGATTATATGCGTAGTAGGGCCCTACAAAGTGGGCAACCTCCCCTTTACGCACTCTATGTAGATTTTAAAGCCACATTCGACTCTATCCCCCCGAGAAAAACTTTGGTTGAAGCTACAAAAACTAGGATGCCCAGAAGATTTGCTGTATTACCTTAGGCTGTTACACCAGAACACTAAGGTGAAATTAAAATTAGATCAGGAAGGTCACATGTCGGAGGATGTATTACAGAATAGAGGGGTTAAACAGGGATGCGTGACTGCCCCACTTGTATACAATTTATATGTACATGACATCCCTTCGAAAATAGTTACGGCAAAAAATTGCCCTCCCAGTATGGGTAAAACCCCCTATTCGTTTCTTGCATATGCGGACGATTTAGTTATATTCGACCATACTATTAGTGGCCTACGACGATCGGCTATAGCCCTCTGGGAATATTCTGTATATAACAGGCTCACTATTAATGCTGAGAAAACACAAGTGATGAGATATACAAGTAAAAGATCTGCACGTGTTTTACTTCGCATTGATAGTGTTGAAATTTCATATGCCCCGGTATATAAATATCTCGGGATAGAGCTTGAACCCAAAGGTGATTATACCACATGCAAACGCAATCGGAAAACAAGAGCAGCACAAATTACTGCCCTCTTTAAAAGCTTTACAACTAAACAGGGAGGTTTTACCCTATGGGGAACCCGTCATCTATATCCAGGTTTTTTCCCCTATGATGGTGTATGGCCTTGAATCTTTGATTAAAATGGATTTGGATTGGCTACAACTTGTGGAGGGAAAATTTTGGAGAAGGATTTTGGGACTTCCGGCATGCATCCCTATGTCCCTGCTAAGACTTGAGCTGGGGTTTATATCGCTAAAAGCGCAGGTATTGAAAAAGAGAGTGGGGCTTTATTTAAAAATGGTGAACGGCATGGGAAATGCCCTATTAACGTCATTTTCTCTGAAAAGTAATAAAGAGAGTACCATTAGTGAATTTAAAAATCAAATGGACCAGCTTCTAAAGGACATCTGCTGGAGACATCGAGAAGGGCAATATACTGAAGCTATGCAGTGTCTTATGGGGAGACGGGTAGAGCTTTGGGACTGGCTTGAAAATTATGAACATTTACGTAAGTTAAAAAGGTATAGTTTTGTGCAAAATAGGCTATACTTATTTAAGAAACCACAGAAATATCTGTTGTTATGCCCGTCCCCCAGGCTCAGGAGATTTATACTTCTACTAAGAGTTGAATATCTTCCCATAAAGATGACTACGGGGGTGATAGATAAGATACCCAAAGAACAACGCTATTGCCGTCTTTGTAAGAACCAGGAATTTCTCGAGACAGCGAAGCATGTGCTTACGGAATGTTTGGCAATGATAGACAATATAACAACTCATCTGGAAAAGCTTGTACATAATTGGGAAACCATAGGGAATATGCTCTTCTGGAATCATTGTGTTAACACCAATAGTATGAGCCTGTTAACTGCACTCTATACGATCTGGTTAAGGGTGTAAGTCAAGCTGGGTATATCTATATAAGGACTGCTAGGAGTTGGCTAGGCTCTGTCTCAATATGGAAATCGTGATATTGTTAAGAAAACCATAATATATGAGATAATCTTTTTATGATTATAAGGTAAGAATGATTAGTATGTTTGGTTTAAATTGCTGATGATAAATTTAAGAGACAGTGAATGATTTACAATTTTGTATTGTTTGTATTTAGATTTTTAGCGCATATACTGTACTGTAATTTTATTTACTGCACGGTTTTATTGACAAGATTAATATGTGTAAAGTTTATTATTTAAACTATGTCACATTAAAGTTATTATTATTAATAAGATTTCGAACAACTCAGCTCAGCCACAAACAAGCCGTGCTCAATGTAGAGTCATTAAAGAATTCAACTTGTTCAATATCTGCAGTGCTAATGTCCTCCAACAATGGAATGTCAGAGAACAATTCTAAAACACTACGTCTGTTAAGGACATACTGCGGGTAGGGTAAAGGTCGACAACCAAGGATTAACGCTAGAGTTCTGGTTACAATGTTTCAAATTTGAGATTTGCTTTGGATTTTGATTCATTTTTTGGGGATTAGAGGCTATGGGAGCCATGGCATTATTTTGTTTTAAAGGTAACAGAGATTGTAACAATAAGGCTATCTCAACGTCATGAGTAGAGTTGGGAGGTTGAGAAACTAAATCCAAACCGCCATTGCTAGATTGAGCCTTTAGAGAGGATTTATTTGAAGGGTCAAGGTTTATCGCAGGAGGGCATGCATTAGGAATCAGCACTGTAGCCTGTAATAATGGGGCGGTTGGAAATCTGCTCATATAAGCATCAACTTATCTCCTGTCTCCTTGTGCTGCTTGATCATTGTCAGCAAGTATAGATGCTTTGGTAATCTGAGGTACCAGAGCTGGACACATATTATTATGCTTCTGAACTATAGCATTTGAGTTATTCAACAGAGCAAAATCAGTGACAACAGATAGCGTAGCTTTCGTATTCTTGACTTCCAAAGTTGATTGCAAAGTTTCATGGTTCTGGACAGCTTTAACTAAGTTATCCAGTGGGGCATAGGGCATTATAGATGAGGATATCATATTTATAGTAGCAAGTTTCAATTTACGAGCTTGATTCAGTTGGAGATATTTTTTGGTTACAGCCATAGAGGCTAAATGATTGTTCTTAGAGGGACAGTCAAAGTTTTAATAAATTGTTTTGAGCCAGCTGTTGAGGTAAATTTGCTCATTTTAATATTTTTTTATTTTTTTCTCCATGGGGGCAACGATTTTCTTGCTTAGTGGAGGTTTTTTAGAAAAGATGGTATATGGTTCTTGTTCTGATAATTTAATATTCATACTGTGATAATCTTTACAGGATAATTGTTCCGTAATAATTTGACCAATATAAGGTAGTGAGAGTGTTAAAACAGAATTATCCACAATCATTATGTTCAATTTCAGGAGCGGACAAGGGACCAAAAGATTTGTAACCAAAGAGTCTTATTCCAACGTTGCAAAACGAGTGTTTGTTGTAATGATCGAAGTTAATGATTTTATAGGTGATGAACTTCTATCTACTAACGTGATAGGCACATTATTACGCAAAGTTTGTTCAACTAAATGGATACCCTTTTGTTCCATGTACTGGTCCTGCTTCGTTTGCCAAGTGATAACAGAAGTAAGTTGAAAACTTTGAGCATCTAATTTCACATCTAACATATTGAAAAGTTGGATTATAGTTTTCATTGTAAGGTTCATTGCTTCCAGTGTAAGTTCGACCACCTTTGGGATGCTTTGAGTATTAGGTTGATTTTCTGCAGTATTACATTTTCGGGGAGAGGGTGCAAGAACAGAAGAAGTTACATTCGATTTCCTAAGGTCAGCATTGGAAAACATCTTAGGCGAAAAGGACAGGTTCTCAATAGTCTCCTGCACAGTAAAATTTGACCCTGGAGATGGTAAATCGATTACTGCAACGTCATGAGAAGCTACAGAGGCTACTGTACTTTTATCCAGAGTATCTATGACTATAGGAGCCATAGAGTCACCACTTAGGACAGTACTACCAGAAAGGGAGATATTAGGGGTAGTGCACTGCGCAGACTTACTCTTTGTATCCATGTTAGTGTGGGAGTGACAGGCATCCAAGTCACACTTTGCTAAGGGTAGCAAACTGAAACTTTTCGGAGCCTGCAGTTTCGCTGCAGATTCAGGATAGGAAAACCGTATGTCACACACAGCAGTCTTTTGTATCAATGGTACGTTTTGTCACCCGCTTCCTAGCTTTAAAGCGAGCATTCGGGGTAGAACACACTTGTCATTGTGGGGAGACACTGGGGGCAGCTTTGAGCCGTTTACCCTTTTCATCCTGATTTTCACAATGAAGAGGCGGTGTTCTGTAATATTTGGTATCCCATACCGATCCGGTATCCCCTGCCTTCGGCTGTCTTCGTAGATCGCAGACCAAAGTAGGAGAGTTCTGAGCCTCGGTATGGGGTACCAAATGTTTCACAACACCGTCATAACGCCCTAGTTCCATATTGTCCAGTCAGGGGAGTATTCAGCGTTGCCAGAGGGAATGGGGGACAGCCACGGTGAAACTCCTGCTACTTTCCCCTCAAATGCAGTGCACGCAATTTCAGGTTGTCTCTTTCGCGCCCACAAACCGCCCACCCCTGCACCAATCTATTTTTTTAGTAACATTACGAGTGGCATCTGGCATTTTAACACAACAAAACGGCAGAATCATTACAAATGCAGGGAACTCATCTATTAGAGATCTGTCCAGGCGCTCTGGGGCAAAATACATGCACATCATCTAATTTGCATATGGATTACATCAACAGACATTAATTCACAGAAAGCACATTGCAAGGAGCATCATCAGTCTTTGATACTTGGAGGCAGAATGCAAGTGACTTTAGAATAAGTTGTCATAAGTAAGCCAAGTGGCAAATCATTTTGTGGTGCAAAATACCTTAATTGCACTGTTATATATGGAGCAAGTCAGGCTTTTTTTTTTTAAATAACAGCATCATATATTAACACATAAGCTTTGAAGTGAATCACTTACAGAGCTGCAGATAAGACACAGGGCCTCATTCCGACCCTGGCGTTAACCAAGGCGCTATTAGCGCCTTAGTTGACGCCGTTATTTTTCCGACCCCGCCATGGTGAATGGCGGAATTACCGCCCCATTCCAAGGTTGGCGGGGGCGGTAATTCCCCATTCACCATGGGCCCTTCCCCATTCCCATTTTTGCCCCATAGGGCTCAATGGGAATGGGTAAGGCGCTAATTACGGCACCGTAAATTACGGTGCCGTAATTAGCTCCTAGGTCCCTTTGCGGGTTGGTTTTTTAACGCCTGCAAAAAGCAGGCGTTAAGTACCAACCCGCAAAGGGAACTCGGAATAGGGCGGTAAGAGTTTAACGGCAACCGGCCCTACTCGGAATGACCCCCCCAGTCTGATTTCGTGATCTGCCCAGGATCACACACTCTGGTTAATAGTGAAACCGGGATGGAGACAATTTAAGCAACTGAGCACGTCTTCACAGTTTTAGTTTATTTAGATATTTATTAAGGTTTCCCTTTGCATTTCATGTGCTTAAATAATACTTTATTTATATCAATGCCTTGGAAGCAAAGCACAGTACATAACAAACTTCCCTTTCATTATTAACTTTACACTATAAATCATTATAGAAATATGTTGAGCAATAAGAGGATGGATTTGGTTTTATTCTCCCCATCCTGCATGCAAAGTCACAATAGCATCATGCAGATTAATGTGAGCCTAACAAATCCCCCTTGGGTAAAGCCATAGTCATTATTTCATAAAGCCTGCAGCATAATGCAACCTTCTAACACCTGATCACTCCCTGCCATGCACATTTCTAAAAGGACAAAAGTCCCTGCTAATAGACCCCCTCCCTCTCAATAGTGCCTAATGGCTCACATTGAAATGCTCTGTTGACACAGAGCAACGTGCAAGCCCCTGTGCTGCTGCCCTGAGCTCCTTGGAACATTGTCCTGCCAAAGGTTTCGGAAAGGGTAAGGGGTCCTGCTGCCAGGACAATTACTGTGCTGAGCAGGAATTACTGAGCACACATTGTCCTGCCAGTGGGACACCTTTCTCGCTGGGCACCCTCATTGAGGTGCCGGACGGGAAGGGTGGCCCACTAATGAAAGTCCCGTTCAGGCTCTAAAAAGAGCCTGTGGGGTGGCAGCGTGCCCCCCCTAACCGCTGGCTCGGTACGCCACTGTTACTTGATCAGTCAGCTGAACTGCATTGAGTTCAATGAAACTTAGTTGGTTATATGGTTATTTGTAGCTTAAAAAAAATCACAGCTGCCAACACTTGGTGGGTTATTTGGTTATTAGTAGCTGAATAAATCACAGCTGCCAACAGTGATGGAAATGGGTACACAAACTACGCTTGGAAATTGAAAAAATACTCCGGAATACTACGTTCTTAGGGAAATTGACCCGATAGATGGGTTCACTGTAGAGGGTGTTGTGTAGCGGTGCAGTCATCATGGCAGGCACTCTGTCTCTCTGTCTCACTGTGTAGGGCCTGCAGGCCTACCCCTTGTGATCACAGGCCTGTGGCCCTGCTAGTCTGGGTCCGGTCTGGGTGCCCCAGACCAGCATGTGTAACGGGGTGCCTCCAGGCCACTGGCCCTCTGTGTGATCAGCAGATACTTACCCGGGAGCCCACGCAGGTGCGGTCTTGTTGTGTGACCACGACGATCAGGGTGATCCCTGCCACATTAATTTTGTGTTGGTGCCCCGAGCACCTGTTGGGCTGACCCAGAGTCACAGTGCACAGAAATTATGTACTCCCCTCCCCAATTCAAGGGATAGTTCAAGCAGAGCATTGTTAAATGTTACCCTAAAAAATAAGGGGATACCAAATATTACAACCCTATATTAGCCATTATATTTGGTATCCCCTTCAAAAAAAGGATGGGATGGCTTCCAGAAGCAGCTGTCACAGTGAAGGATTATGATGTACTCCCCTCCCCAATGCAATGGATAGTTCAAGCAGAGCGTTGTTAAATATTACTCCTCAAAATCAAGGGGATACCAAATATTACAACACTATATTAGCTGTAATATTTGGTATCCCCTTCAAAAAAAGGATGAGATGGCTTCCAGAAGCTGTTGCAGTGTAGGCTTCTGATGTACTCCTCTCCCCAATGCAAGAGATAGTTAAAGCAGTGCGTTGTTAAATGTTACCCCTCGACATCAAGGGGATACCAAATATTACAACCCTATATTAGCCATTATATTTGGTATCCCCTTCAAAAAAAGAATGGGATGGCTTCCAGAAGCTGTCACATTGAAGGCTTATGATGTGCTCCCCTCCCCAATGCAAGGGATAGTTCTAACAGTGCGTTGTTAAATGTTACCCCTCAAAATCAAGGGGATAACAAATATTACAACACTATATTAGCTGTAATATTTGGTATCCCCTTCAAAAAAAGGATGGGATGGCTTCCAGAAGCTGTCACAGTGAAGGTTTATGATGTACTCCCCTCCCCAATGCAAGAGATAGTTCAAGCAGTGCGTTGTTAAATGTTACCCCTCAACATCAAGGGGATACCAAATATTACAACACTATATTAGCTGTAATATTTGGTATCCCCTTCAAAAAAAGGATGAAATGGCTTCCAGAAGCTGTCGCAGTGTAGGCTTATGATGTACTCCCGTCCCCAATGCAAGGGATAGTTGAAGCAGTGCTTTGTTAAATGTTACCCCTCAACATCAAGGGGATACCAAATATTACAACCCTATATTAGTCATTATATTTGGTATCCCCTTCAAAAAAAGGTTGGGATGGCTTCCAGAAGCTGTCACATTGAAGGCTTATGATGTGCTCCCCTCCCAAATGCAAGGGATAGTTCAGGCAGTGCGTTGTTAAATGTTACCCCTCAAAATCAAGGGCATACCAAATATTACAACACTATATTAGCTGTAATATTTGGTATCCCCTTCAAAAAAAGGATGAGATGGCTTCCAGAAGCTGTCACAGTGTAGGCTTATGATGTACTCCCCTCCCCAATACAAGGGATAGTTCAAGCAGTGCTTTGTTAAATGTTACCCCTCAAAATCAAGGGGATACCAAATATTACAACACTATATTAGCTGTAATATTTGGTATCCCCTTCAAAAAAAGGATGATGGCTTCCAGAAGCGCGTATCTCCGGAACCACACGTCGGTTGAGGTCCATAGTGCAGCGACCCATTGCAGAAGGGTTCCGCCGCTTTTGGAAGCTATTTTTGTGAGTTTAACATGAACTGTCAGGATAAAGGCAGGATCTAGCTGGCGGACTGGGAGCAGTGAGGAATCACGTCCTCATTGCCCGCTTGCTGGCCACACCCCCCTCCAACCTTGGTGATTATTGAAGGTAAGGTTACCCAGTATATCGGGTGCTTTGCATCCATTTATCGTCCGCAGCCCCTATTTGATGAGCCATAAACACATTTGGAGACCCTTTGCACACACCCGTCCATATTTCATTGTGGGCAAGGGGATGTTCAGTGACCAGTCCTCCAGCGGATCTGACAGATCCTTTGGCAGATCTACACCCATTTTGAGGTTAAAATCTCCTCCCCATATGCATTGCTCATTACGATTCCTCCCGTTTAGAAATAACTCATCAATAAACGCCTTGACTTTGACTAACCTGTCTGCCTCAGCCTTATGGGGGCTGTTATAGAGGTTCAAAATGATTAACGTGTCCCCCCGAGAAGGTAAAATACGGAGCACCTGTAGGTAGTCGATGTTCTCCACTACCCTAAACCTACAGGTTAGGGAGGCTTCAATCAAAATCGCCAGACCCCCATAACATCTCACTCTAGCATTTTTTTCTCTGAGATCCCCTACGATGTGTAGCCATCTAACAGTGTGGTCTCCAAGGCCCAGGTCTCTTGCAGGAGAATGACATTGTGTTTTTTTAAATTTTATTTATTTTTATTGGTTTTATGAAACAGAGAACCTTCGGAGCGAACATGAAAGGGACTTGTGTCCCTATAAAACTTATACAAAAGAAAATTAGATAATTCCCTGGTGTATACACCTTCCCCCCTCTCCTCCCCCCCCCACCCCCTTTCAAGGCACAGTCTCTGATCGCTGCTTTCACTTATACTGCTCAATCCATTGTCGGCAGTCCCGACCGGGCACTAGATCGTCGGAAATGGGCCGATTCCTCTGAATTAAAGTCTATGTTTTCCAAGTTAACTATTTGGTGGGGCCGAGTCACTGTTCTCTGGGAATTTCAACCAGTACTTTCCATGTTACTAAAGAACCCGAGCCATTCAGTCTCTATCAGAACGCTGGATCCCTGTATAGCTTCTGTGATCTTTTCCATAAGATAAATATTCCTGGCCACTGCCACCCATTCTTTCTTCATGGGGAGGCAGGTCCTTTTCCAAGTTCTAGTTCGACAGGCTCTGGCCGCTAAAAGTAAACAATGTGACAGGTGTGGAAGATTGTCCAACCGCTCATCCCTTCTTTCAAGTCCAAATAATACTAAGATTGGGTCTAGTGGGTGGGATCCTCCGTCCGCCTCTTTGATCCAGCTCAACACTTCTGTCCAATATGTGCGCACTTTGTGACATGTCCACCACATATGCCAATAATTGGCTTTTTCCCTGCATCCATGCCAGCAATGGGGAATCACCGCTGGAAACATCTTGGAGAGTACTACCCGGTCATATTTCCACCTGTGAAGCAGTTGTATGGTGTGCATCTTATATTGGCACGAAATTGAGGTCTTAAATGACCTACTACAGAGTTGCACCCATAAACCGTCCCCAATTTCACAGCCCAAGTGCCTCTCCCATCTCGTTCTTAGACCCCTGATTGCTCCTTCACGGCGGGACAAAAGCGCCATATACAGAAGGGAGATGAGACCTTTCATATCTACATGCGTGTCCATGACCTTCTCTACTGGGGTGAGTGGCCTCTGTATATGCTGCTTCCATTTCCCTGCCATGAATACCCCCTTCAATCTTAGATAGAGGAGTGCGGACAGCCTGACAATGCCCAATGCTTCCTCCAGTTCCTGGATGCTTATGAATGTATTTTCTTTCACCAACTGACGCACCCTGCAAAGCCCCGCTTCAAACCAGGACTGATAATGTTTGTGGCCAGGGATCGCGTCACTCACCGGTGGGGACCAAATGTTCCCACATTCACCTTCAATCCTGAAAAATGCCCGAACTCCTCTATCACCCGCAAGGCGGCTGGGACAGATTGGGCTGGCTGCCTCACGTGGAGCATTATATCATCTGCATAGAGACCGAGTTTAAAGGTTCTGTCTCCCACATCTATACCCATCTCATCAGGGGACCCCCTCAGATATTCCCCCAAAATCTCCATGGTCATTGCAAAAAATAGGGGCGAGAGGGGGCAGCCCTGTCGGGTCCCTCGCTGAAGATTAAATCTACATGATAGCCACCCATTTACCGTAACTCTGGCTGACGGTTCTGCGTACAGAGCCTTGATCGCTCGTCCGGCACCTTCACCGAAATCAAATTTCTCTAGTACCCCATGTAGAAGCTCCCAGTTGACTCGGTCAAAGGCCTTTTCGGCATCTATGGCCACCAAGACTGGGTTGCCCCCCCCTGGGTGCTGCCTCCCTCATAAGATGGAGTCTTCTTGAGGGTGTCTGCTCCCTGCCTCCCCTGTATGAAGCCCACCTGATCAGAATGGATGAGCCTCGGAAGGAGGCCCTCTAGTCTTGTTGCAATTATTCTGGTGAACAACTTTGCATCCACGTTCAGGAGGGAGATTGGTCTATAAGATTGGCAGTCTGCAGGGTCTTTTCCTACTTTAGGGATGACCGTGATTAATGCTTTCCCAAACGACTGAGGGGCCCTCCCTGTGGACATAATATTTGTGAACAGATCCGCCATTAATCCGCCAGTTGGCCTGCAAATGCCTTATAGAAGCCTGCCGTGAACCCGTCCTCTCCCGGGGCCTTCCCCAGCTTCAAACCTGACATTGCCCGGAGGACTTCCTCATCTTTTATTGGGGCTTCTAGGGTGAAGACTTCTCCAGGTCTAAAGGTCTGGAGGGTCACTCCCTGCAAATAGGATTCTAATGTTTCCCCTCCTATAACTCCTTCCTTCCCGTACAATATCTCATAGAAGCTGGCAAATTCTCCCGCTATCGCCTCTGGGTCCGATCTTTCCCCCTCTTTCCCATTGTTGATCTTTGCACCCATCTATCTGGCCGCTGGGCACGGAGCTTTGCCACCAGCCTGGCACCCGCCTTATCCCTTTTTTTGTAATATTTCTGTCTCAGGTGTTGGAGGCCTGCTACAATTTTACCCATCTCCATTTCTCTAAGTGCTCTTCCTTCCCCTCGACTCTCTCCAATAGGCTTATCTCAGATCTTAGTTTGTGGGCCAAGAGCGTTCTAGTTCTCTTCTTGGCCGCCCCTTCACTAATCAAATTACCCACCATGAAGCTTTAGCCACCTCCCATACTGTCTCCAAGTGAACCTCACCAGTGTTGTTTAACTCAAAGTACTCTCTAATGGCTGAAAACATCATCTGCTCTCTAAAAACCGCATCCCTCAATAGGAGGTTGTTGCACCTCCACAATGATTCCCTCGGTTTTAAACCCGATATAATAATGTCTGCCCAAACCAGGTCATGATCTGACCAGCTAACCCGGTGATGGTTAAAAGCATCAGTTCTGCTCATATGCTGGTGTTCCAGAAATATATAATCAATCCTGGTTCTTTAGCCATGGACTGCGGAGTAAAATGTATAGCCTTTCATAATTGGGTGAGTCTCCCTCCAAAGATCTACCAACCTGTGGTTCCATATTAAGTCTAAGAACCCTCTGTATGGCTGCCCCCCCCTACTACCTGTGGGGATCAGCTTCCCACTATGATCCAATCCCCGGTCCACCCACATGTTAAAATCGCCTCCCAATAGTATGAGCCCCTCAGCCCTATCCAATACCTCCCTCAGTACCTCCTTGATGAATTGCATCTGACCCATATTTGGGCCATAAATGGCTCCTATGGTAATTCTGGAGTTTTCCAGGTTTCCCGAGACCACCACCGCTCTTCCATCTGCTCTGCCCCAAACTGACGACTCTAGCCTAAGGTTTCTGCGGAGTAGGATCCCAACACCTCCCTTTTTGGTGGGGCCTGATGCCCAGAATATCTGGCCCACATGTGAACCTGGAATGCGCCTTTCTTCCCCTTTCACTGTTCTAGTTTCTTGTACTAGGAGTACACCCAGACCTACATTCTTCGTTTCCCTCCCCAGTAGTGAGCGCTTTGTTGGTGAGTTAAGGCCCTTTACATTAAGTGATCCTAGCCTTAAAGTTCCAACCGTGCCCCTTTTCTCATTGTCTGTCATCGAATAACATTTTTGGATTCACACCTCTTCCGGCCATATGGAAGCCGCTTAGCTCACTTCTTGAGTCCGATCTATGTTGTGCCTGACCCCATACATTCCCAACCCTTTCCCTCCCTTCGAACCCCCTCCCATCCTTGTCTGCGACGCTTGCCAGTTGGCAAGCCACTCGGGGAAGAGGCCCGTCCGTCCCTCGCTGTCCTTATCTCCTCGCCACCCCCGGCTGGGGTCCTTTAACTTTTCCCGACTCCTGCACATCTGATGCAGCCCCAATCTTTTAATCCTCCTCTAGATCATGCGTCGGGGTGTTGTTTTCTCTTGCCCTTCATCTTCTTTTTGGCCCAGGGGCCCTGTAGTTCTCGTCTATGCTCCTGGGGCGTCAGGGTCCCTTCGTAAAGCCTCCTTCCCCCGTGACTTGATAATCCACTCCATCCCATTCAAATTCAAGGGCAAATTGGTAGGATCATCTTTATCGTATATCCTGTTAGTGAGCCATTGTGTGAGGGGACGGCATTCCCTTCAAAAGCATGTCCTGTTCTCTCATATCCAGGTTTGTCAGCCTCGCTTCATATTTCATGTCCAGCAGATCAGTCTGGAGGTGGTTATTCTCCATACCTTCCATTTTCTCTTCAAGAGTGTCAACTCTCCCTTTAAGAGCCACTATCGAGGCCTGTGTATCTGTCCTTATGGCCTTGATTTCCTGCAGAATGTCCTTAAGATCATCCCTGGTAAGTGGTGCGGGGGGGCACTTCCTGTGGCCATATTGTAGTGCGTGTCGCCAGGCACAGCTCCTAGTGTTGGTTGTGGCCTACAGAAACGCTGGAGGGATAGGATTGCGTGGGTAAGTGCTTGTTGCTCAGGGGCGCCCATCAATGGTTGCTCCAGGTTTCCGGTCCCCTGGGTTCCAATAGTTTGGTGCAGACTTCCAGGCTTCCCTGTCTGTAACCCTGGGACCTCGTTCCAGACTCCTTTGTTTTGTTATGTCTTGAGCCAGATATGGTTTTGCCCTGGAGGGGCCACATTGCAAGCCCAGAGTTCTTTAGAGATTCCTCAGATGGGGTCTGGGGCCCAGTTTCTGGTGGGGCCTCCCGTGTTGAGCCTTCTGCTTCTGGCCTTAGGCTCCCTCCGTGTTCTCTGTCTCTCCCTGGCGTGGGTGGGCTGGATTGCGTGGCTTGGAGCTCCACCGAGGACTGGGATGGCGGGGCACCTGCTGCCTGCTTATTTTATGCGCCTGCTTCAGTCTCCAGAGGGGTTCCTGGGCTCTGCGCTGGAACGGGTCGGGGTTCCGTTTGTTGGCACCCCGGGGTTCGATGTGGAAGCCTCAGAGGGCTGCTATTTTATCCCCCTCCATGCCCCCGGAGTCCACGAGCTGCCCTCCCCTCCAACGTTGGGGCCCATGCACACCGAAAAAGAGGGTCTGGCAGAGTTCTCGGGCCCCCGCTCCCTCCAGCGTGTCTCGGAGCGTTTATATATGCCAGGTGTGGGGGGGGGGCCTGGCTCGTGATTTGGCTTCCTCTGGGCCTCCTCATTCCCCCGCGACCTCCTCACCTCTTCTTCTGGATCCTTCCGAGGCGAGGCGGCATTGGGCCGTGTGCTGCGAGGCCCCCATGTGCTTTGAGGCCCCCCAGCCACCGCTCGTCGTCTGGCTCCCCACTCCGCAACAAGATGGTTTCAAGCCCTCTCTCTGCCCCACGGCACCGAGGGGTCCCCCGGGAAGGCCTCTTTCACCAACGAAGAATGGAGGGCACCTTTGCCTCTGTTCAGGGGGAACTCTCTTTCTCCTCGGGTCTCGCTCTCGTGGTTTACTTCTCCTCCAGGCACCGGGCTACGTGCGCCTCCGAGGGTCAGCGGAAGGCCTCTGGGCCACGATGGAGCCCGCGGGGTACCCTGTTCCACTCTTGGGTCTTCTGGTTTTGGGTTTTTTAAATCTCCACAGTGACTTCCCCTTTGAATTTTCCCCTGGCCTGGCTATATTCCAGGATAACAAGCTAGCTACCAAAGGGGCTGCTTTAGATAACATGTGTACCCCCCAATCTCAGGACCCGCCCCCCCTCACAAAGCTCCCAGTCGACTGGGCTGGGCCGGTCAGTCATTCCAGATCTTCACAGGAGGTTAGGGCCTCGTACCGATTAGCTAGCTCAACCCCAATAGTATGCGCCCCTCCCTTCTGTGGGGTCAACCTTTCTAAATTAGGGTTGGACCTCCAACCCAAGTGTAATCTGTGGCCAAGAGGTGGATACAAAGTGATTCCAGCCAAAGCTTATCCTCCTCCCCCCTGGAGGAGGAATTTAGATCCTGTCTCAGTTCCCTCTCCGGGCTCCCAGCCATATGGCTATTCACCAATTGATCCGTTACTACACACCCTCACTGTTAAGACACGTAATGATGGGTCCACACTGTGCAAAAGTTATAATTAACTCTTTATTGAGTTAGTAACAGCAACGACCCCCAGCCAAGGGAAATCTTCGCAACTGACCTAGTGGAATGTGGAGTCCCCCAGATCCTGAGACTCCACATTCCAGGAGGTGATGTCAGTGTACATATTATGACAACAGTAACCAAGTTATGGATGAGATGTATTGCACACACAAGCCCATCAATACATAGACATTTAAATATAATAACTTCTATTATGACAAACTGTAACCTCTAACACTCACCATCCGGTGCCCCATCCCTAGTCTCACCCCCTCCCCTTCCACTTCTACTTCCTTATCTGCCTCCATACCAGGGTGCAGAGGATCCTGAGGCATACACACCCCAAGCAACTGCTCCTGTAGAGCCATTGCCTGAACCACTGTGCCCCCTAAGGCCCCCATCCCCTCAATACAACTATTTTTTTCAGTGGTGCAACCTTTGGGATTCCCTCCTGAACCTGAAATAGCATCCCATGTTGCTTTTCCTTTAACAGTAACGCGATTCACTATTTTGCTGGCCATGTCTTCCAAATACGAATCAAGGGAGTGTTGCAAAAGATGGGCTTAACCTTGGCAAGCTCCTGGGCCGTTTTAATTTGTTTGGTTTTTTTGCCCTGTCAGCGCCCCCGGTCTCTGATCATCCCTTGCTTACCGTGGAATTGCACCTAAGAACAGTAAAATTGAGCCATTTTAAAATTGGTTAAAAAGAGTAAACAGACCGCAAAAACGTCAATGTTTAAATGGTGAATATGCAGTGGGACCTTCTGGCATGCGCCAGAGCATAAGAAACAAATGGTAATGGGTTGTTGGCCACAGAGGACCACAACCATCTGCGGGACAAATACAGCCACCCGCCACCCTGGATTGATAGCTTAGTAAGGACTGTTCGGCTCCAAAGGCAGCCACAACACCCACGGTCACAGATGGCCACCGGCATCCAGTCCTCAGGAAAACCCTCCAGAGACCCAGAGAGGGGGGACAGGGAACGCCTGATGGCTCAAGGAGCAGCCTTAGTCTGTCTGCCTCCCCCTAACCCCACTCTCATAAACACAAAACTTGAAACAGTCAGAGGCATTGGAGAGCGATAGATTTCAGCGGCAAATCAATAGTCAACCAGTAGCACGGGAGGGATTCTAGCTTGGCACACTCCTCCTTATCCAATTGCCGGAATAAGTAAATAGCCACTCAGTTGTCTGGACGTAGAGTAGCAGGCAAAAGTGGAGGGCAGTACAAATATATTCACGTACAGTTTTTCAACAGTCTAGCTTTCACTTTCCCACTTTCGGGTTACAGGTTTTCCGCACTCCACTATCATGCGGAATTACCAAAGTGCAGAGGGGTGAGGAAACCTGGGTTACCAACGGAGGTCGGCCAATAACTTACTTGCAGACCTTAGTGACTGGAGTAACTCCCTCCATGCCGCTCCACCACGAACCACCAATAACCACTTGTGCCTCCACTAATCCTCTGTGCAGCACTCCGCACTCGTGTTAGGGTTAAATGCTCCTCCTCCTCCTCCTCCACCTCACATGAGCATAGGGAGCAAAAACAGACTGGAAAGGCTGCCAGTCCCCCACCAATAATCACTTGTGTCTTGACTTGACTTTACCTCCGTGCCACGCTCCGCACTTGTGTGAGGTTTAAATGCTCCTCCTCCTCCACCTCACGTGAGCATAGACAGCAAAAACAGCAGTAAATGTGCTAATCATCTTCATACCCAGTTTATAAAGGCTGGAGATTTCAACACTATTTTAAGCACCTCCCTAGGTAGATCCAGCAGAGTTGCTAGAGCTCTTCCATCTCTGCACAGGAAATTCACAAGGGCATGTATGATTTTGAGCTTTTAGACCTGTGGAGGACACTCCATCCAAGTGATAGGGAATATTCATATTACTCTTCAGTCCATGAAATGCAGTCACGGATTGAATGTATCTTAATCGGGACAGGGCTGTTACATAGGTCTTGAGAGTGTATTCTGCTCCTCAGGACTCTATCAGAACACCCCCGCTTATTGTGGACATTTCTTCTTGAGGAGAATGTGATTGAGCAACTTCTCTGGCATTTTAGATTGCATGCACTGTCGGATGTAGCATTTAAAAGTGACATCAACTTGGTCATTAACACCTTTTTTTAAACTAATATCGGCTTGGTCCCCCTGAATATTTACTATCTGGGACACAGTCAAGGTTTATCTTCATGCTGCATAGGCATAGAGAATGGAGTCCATAAGGAGGAGTTTGACGGAACTCGAGGTAGAGATCAGACAACTTGAGATTGAAATGGATCAGGTCCAGCAATAAAATCCTGCTTCCATCCATAAAAGTTCATCTGGACCAATTCCTCTCACTGGCAGATCAGGAGTTGAAATTAGTTTCTGCCCAGACACAGACCCGAAATATGGAGAGGACGGAAGACCTGCCGCTTACTAGCCTTACTGTTGTGTTCTGAAAGAGCCATCACCTCTTTTGTTTTGCTGTAGTCGCCCCGAGTGGGACGGGTATGCCCAGACATGGGTCCCGTGACTGCTGGGCCGAGAGACCCAAGCTACTCCTCACTGATGAGGCCTAACAAGACCAAAACATGTTTGTGGATGCTTGTGGTCTCGTGCAGAAGGGATGTGACCTAGTAGTTCAGGCTAGACTGCCCCTTTTGGGGTAGGACCAAGCCTGATTTGCATATGGTCTTTCCCCTTTTGTAATGGCTTGGCAGGCAAAGAACAATGGCCTGGAGGGTTGCCTAGAGCAATACCAGTAGTTAAGATTAATTCTAAACCTTCCAGCCATCATCCCTTTTGTTTTGCATTCTGAACGGGGGCCTACCAACATAGCGACCATATTGAACGATGAAGGGACACTTATGTCAGATCTGAGTGTATATGTTTCATACTTCTAGCAAGACACTGTATGCTAGGAAGCATACACAATTCCCTATGGAACTCAAAGCAAACCTATGCAATATGCCAATGTGTAAGTTAAATCAGCGCACCCTATACTCTTAAATGCCCCAATCACGGAAAAGGATATAATGAATGCCATTGCAGCACTACCCACCTCAAAAGTCCTGGTGTCGGATGGTTTAACGGCTGTATTTTTTTAACAAATTTAGTCCTAAAGTGTCCATGCACTTGTTGAAAGTCTGGCAAGAAGCTTTCCAGCAAGGCTCCCTCCCTCCTTCTATGGTGAAGACATGATTATGCTAATCCTGAAGCCCAGGAAAGACCCCAGTAATTGTACTTCCTATAGACCCATAGCACTACGTGTGGTGGCATATATCTAGTTGGCAGATATGAACTCTTGTCAGGAAGTTCTGTGGATGAGGGGGCAGATAGAAAAAGGGGGAGGGCGGTGTAAGGAACTCCTGGTGGCAACAGTAAAGACAGACACAAGTGATCACAGTTCAAGGGTGTTTATTAAACTGTATGCAGGTTAGAAAAACGCCTTATCTAAAAGTAAATCTAAGATAGGAGCAAGCGTCGACCATCAAACGAAAATAAGACAGTCCTAGTGGCATTGTGTCAAATGAAAAAGGGCCTATACTAAGAATGCTATTGCCAAGCCTTCCAACGAATTGAAAAAGGGTGTGGGATAGTTTTCTAAAAAAGAAAGAAGTGTTCACAAATAATATGTCAGGATATGGTAGCCTGGGTCTTCCTTGCCCACGTTTTGAGCACGGGTTATGATATGATATATGATATGGTATTTGTAACGCGCCTATACACAGGTGTTTCAAGGCGCGACGAGGCAGGGAGGGGAGGAACAAGGGGAGACAAAACAAACGATCCTACTAGGCCAGGTGTCATTCAGATCGCGCAAGTGCAGGGGTGGGGGAGGGGGGAAAAGTGCAAGGGGAAGGGGAGGGGGGGGAAGTGCAGTAAAGGTAAGTGGCGTAAGTAATAAATAAAAAAGGGCCAGCTAGTGGCAAGTGCAAGGTAAGTGCAGAGCAAGTGCTGGGGAAGGGGGGGGGGGGCTGTAGGGATACAGAGACAGTCCCGTAGTGCAGAGGGGTTCCAGGGGATCAGTGACTGGGACCAGGACCGAAGGCAGTTTAGAGTGGTCAAGTTGCAGGATCAGTGCAGTTTAGTGAAGAATTTAATTAGCTGTTCAGCAGGGGAGAGGGAGAGAGAAAGCAGAAGCAAAGAGGAAGGTTTTGAGGTGCTTCCGGAACCGGAGGTGGTTCTCCTCAAGTTTCAGGGAGGCAGGAAGGCTGTTCCAGAGGGAGGCCCCTGCCGCGGAGAGAGATCTACCCCCAGCTCGTTGCTTCGAGAAGCGGCTGACCATGAGGGAGTTGGAGGCGGATGAGCGAAGGGCTCGGGGAGGAAGATATTTGGGAAGAGAGAGTTGAAGGTATTTAGGACCCAGGCCCCAGAAGGCCTTGTGGACAATGCAGAGGGTTTTGAACTTTATCCTCGCAGCCACTGGGAGCCAGTGTAGAGATTTCAGTCCTGGAGAGATACGGTCCCTGGGCTTGAGGCCAAGGACAAGTCTCGCAGTTCTGTTCTGGATGAGTTGCAGAGGGCGGAGCGTGGAGGCAGGCAGATTAAGATAGAGGCTGTTACAGTAATCCAGCTTCGAGAGAACCAGGGCTCGGGAGACAGTGAGCTTCTGGGGGAAGGAGAGGAAGGGAAGAATACCTCTGAGGAGGTGCAGCTGGTAGTGTGACCTCTTGGCGACGTCAGAAATATGAGGAGAGAAGGAGAGTGTGGAGTCGAAGATGACCCCAAGGTTTTTTGCCTTGCAGGTAGGAGCAGGGCGGGGGCCAAGGGAGGCAGGCCAGAGAGCTGCAGGGAAGGAGGGAGTGGGAGTACCGATGAGTAGAATCTCAGTCTTACTGGCATTAAGGCAGAGGTCATTGGCGGCACACCATTCTTGGATAGCAGACAGACAGTCAGAGATGAGGGAAGGAGAGGGGGAGGCTGAGGGTAGCCTGAAAATGAGCTGGGTATCGTCCGCATAGCACTGGAAATTAGGGCAGAGAGCGGCGATGCGGTGGGCAAGGAGAGCCAGATACTGGTTGAACAGCCAGGGAGAGAGATTAGATCCCTGGGGGACACCACAGGTGGAGAAAAAGATGTCGGAGAGGAAGGACCCCAGTTGGACCTGGGAGGGTCGATTTGAAAGGAAAGAGGTCAGCCACGCCAGAGCCTGACCAGTGATACCCAGGTTTTCCCGGAGACGGTTGAGCAGGATGGCATGGTTGACAGTGTCAAAGGCAGAGGAGAGATCGAGCAGAATGAGAACACACGGAGTGTTGGAATCGAGGTTCAGGAGCAGGTCTTCACGGATGTTCAGAAGAGCAGTTTCCGTGCTTCTGGCAGCTCTGAAGCCAGATTGATGGTCATGAAGACTACCAACAGATTCAGCATGGAGGTTAAGCTGGGAGATGGCCAGTTTCTCCAGGAGCTTGCCCAGGAAGGGAGTGATGGAGATAGGGCGATAGTTAGCCGGGCAGGAGGGGTCGGAAGAGGGTTTCTTGAGAAGAGGGTGCACAAGGGAGTGCTTGAGGGGGGAAGGGAAGACTCCAGAGGCGAAGGAGTGGTTGCAAAAGTCAGCCAGGGCAGGAGCCAGGGAGTCGATGTGGTCCTTGATAGTTTTGGAGGAACAGGGGTGAACCTGTTTAGACGAGACTTTCATTGATCGGACTTGTCTGGAAACCTCGTCAGCAGAGAAGGGTGGAAAGGCAGAGAAAGAGGGAGGAGGGTTGACCGCAGAAGGGCCAGAGGAAGAGCCGGGTAGGGGGGGAGGGAGGTGAGAGGAGGAGAGCGAGGACAGGATGTCCTGAGTTTTAGAGATGAAGTGAGAGGCCAGTGCAGTGCAGAGGGCCTGGGAGGGGACAGGAGAGGTAGAGACTGCAACAGGGTTGGCCAGCTCCTTGCAGATTTTAAAGAGTTCGGCGGAGTTGTTTGATGCCGCAGAGATGCGGGCTTGGATAAGGGCTCTCTTCTTGGTGAGAACGGAGAGCCGGTACTGCCTTTGAAGCAGGCGGCAGGCCAGTTTGTCAGAGGATGAACATGAAGCACGCCATTTCCTCTCAGCAACCCTGCACTTGCGTTTTAGGGTGACGAGATCCGAGTCATACCAGGAGTTACATTTGGCTTTGGGCTTCAGGCGGATTCTCATGACGGGGGCAAGGCTATCAAGAGTAGCAGATATAGCAGAGTGGAGCATGGAGAGGGCTGTGTCAGGGTGGGAGTCAGCCGAAGGGGCAGGGGGGGGGAGAGAAGGTAGCAGCAAAAGCCTCAACTGACACACGCTTCATGGGTCGGATGACCGAGAAGGTGGGTGGCAGTGAAGAGGGTGGCTTTGAAGGGGAAGGTCAGAAGAGATCAGAGCATCAAGAGTGTACCCAGCAGAGTGAGTAGGCCCAGACGGGAGAATAGAGAGTGAGAGAGAGTCGCAGAGGTCACGAAAGAGACAAGTGGGGGGACTGGAGGCATCAAGGTGGATGTTGAAGTCGCCAAGAAGGAGGAGTTGAGTGGTTGAGGACAGGAGTGAGGAGGAGAGGTCAGCCCACTCAGAGAGGAAGGAGGAAATTTGACCAGGTGGCCGATAGATAGTAGCCACGGTAAGGGAATGGCTAGGAGAGAGAGAGAGTCGGCAGACAAGACATTCAAAAGAGGAGTAGGTCTGAGTGGGAGTGACAGTGGCAGGAATCCACTCAGGGAAGATAAGGGCAACACCACCCCCTGCACGGTTAGGCCTGGGCATGGAGAGGATCTTGTAACCGTCAGGTAGGAGTGTGTCAAAGCTGGTGGCAGAGCAGGCTGTGAACCAAGTCTCAGTGAGACAGAGGACGTCGAGGTCCAGTTCCTCAAGAAGGTGACAGATATCGGAGGAGTGCTTGATGGCAGAGCGAGTGTTTAGAGTGGCAATGTGGAGAAGGCTGCCATCCTTGAAGAACTTCCGGGGAGGGGTACAGATCAGAGGTACGCCCTGCGGAGGTATTGACGAAGGAGGTGAAGAAGGAGCACGAGAGGGGGCAGGGAGGGAGGGTAGAGGCAAGGTAGCCAAGGATAGAGGAGGGGGGACAGCAGGAGAGGGGAGGAAGTTGATGAGGTGTGGGAAGCGTCTATCGAAGAAGTGAAGGTTGGCCTGGGGGCCTTGGACCAAGATGGTCCCATTAGCGTAGACATTAATGATGGCCTTAGAGGAGCGGAAGGGGGCCAATAGGACATCCCAACGGGTGCCACCATTAATGGGAGAGGAGGAGAAAGGAGAGAGCACAGAGACCATATGAAGGGTCCATAGGTTGGGCGAAGGCACGAAAAAGAGGATGTCAGTGAGAGTTTCCTTAGAGCAGGCATTAGTGTAGGTGTCAGCGATAGGGAGGCCTGGGTTGGAGACCAGGATGTCCTTTTTAAACTTTTTCCTACCAGATTTAGTGAGGAGAGCAGGATAGTCGATGGAGAAGCAGTTAGAGAAGATAGGTGAGACAGAGAGCACCATGGAGTAGGAGGGAGGGGGGGAGACAGACGAAACGAGAGCACGCAGACAGGAAGTGAGCGGCAAGCACACATTGCCACAATTAGAGCAAACAAACAGTAAAGCGTATTAGGTACCGGGCCACCTAAATTTGAGAATCCTGCGAGGGGAGAAAAAGCACCCTAGTATGCCACAGTTCAGAGCAACAGTAAAGCGTATTAGGTACCGGGCCACCTAAATTTGAGAATCCTGCGAGGGGAGAAAAAAGCACCCTAGTATGCCACAGTTCAGAGCAAACAGTAAAGCGTATTAGGTACCGGGCCACCTAAATTTGAGAATCCTGCGAGGGGAGAAAAAAGCACCCTAGTATGCTAGGGTTAAGGTGGGGTCTTGGAGCACAGCACAGTCCCGAGCTCTCCCAGCATGAGACAACAGTTGTGTTTTAGCTTATCAGGAGCCTCAATGGCCAAGTCTCTTATCTTCAAAAAGTCTCTTGCCTTCTAGGGTGAGTAAAATAACAAACACAAAGTTCCTTTTCAGGTACCAATCGCTTTCCACAAATCATATATACAGTCCCCTTTCAGTGGGTCTTGGGTGATGACTTCCACCCCGGGAACTCCCTCTTCTAGGCTTGGATCCTAAAACAGCTCCTATCAATATCAAGGCCTTCAGTGGTTGAGTCTCCTGTTTCCGAGGGCCTGATAGGTTTACAAAAATGACCAACAAACGCAAAGTTCTGTTCTACGTATTCCACAGGGGATGGCTTCACCCCTGGGTCCCCCTCTTCCGGGCGCAGACCCCTCGTTGCTTTCCGTCTCCCTCCGCTGGGTTCACTATGGCTTATTTTTCAGGTGATGGCTTCACCCCTGGGTCCCGCTCTTCCGGGCACAGACCCCTCTTTGCTTTCAGCCTCCCTCCACCGGGTTCACTATGGCTTTCTCTTGGTTCCCAAATCTTAATGTCTTTTCTAACATTTCATAGTGGACATCCCTCTACCAGGTTCACGTTTGTCAAAGCACTGTTTTTTGGGACTTTAGACTTTGTCCCCTCTTAGTCAGCATCACTCTTCCGGGTTCACTCTGTCCAACTTCACATTCACATTTACTTTCAATGTTTGCAGGATTTCCCCAGCATGGGGTCTGGCATGGGTTCACATGCTCATGAATATTCCCTGTCGTCAGGCTGGGAATCCTCGGTAAAGAAAAAATCAGTTTCAGTTTCGTAGTAACCAATCACTGGTCTCTGGGTCATACTGCCCCCAACCAATGACTGCCCTCTACCTAAGCCCCTCCTCTGGCAGCCATCTTCAGATTTTTACCACACGTTCAAGAGTCCTCGTGCTATAGCTCTCGAGCTTTTACTGCATTTTGCGATTTTTCGAAGAGCTTACTTCCGATCAACGGGGACCCGTTTCGGAATTTTCTATGCCCCTCAAGGGCGAATTTTCGTCGAGTTTTCACTTCTCGGAGGATTCCGGAAGACCTTTAAGGCCTACGCCGCGTGATCATGGCCCAGGACAAGGGAAACACGACTCCAGGACACAAGCTGTTCAGAAGCTGCCCTGGATGCGGACTACAGAATGTCTTCAAGGAAGATGAGCACTCCCGGTGCGTCTACTGCCTTCACAACCACAAATCGCACGTGGAGAAGGACTGTGCGTTTTGTAAGAACATGTCGGAACGGACAATGAGGGATCGTCGTACCAGACTTGCCAACTGGCTGGAGGGGAAAGCCCCGGTCGAACCAGACGGCGACAGCCGAGGGGGAGCGAGGCAGCGATCCTCCCCACAAGGTGAAGGCCTCAGGCGCGCCCAAAGTCACGAAGGCCCTGATTCACCCGGCTAAGGCCTCGATCGAAGGAGTCGTGGCGGCCCTGGCGAAGCCTGTGGAGGCTAACCCAGTAGAGACGACATCCAGGCCTAGAGTTTCCCTGCCACCCCGGAGGGAATCCTCTTTTCAGCCTATCAATAAGACCCCCGTGAAACCCCAGGGGAAGAAAGAGGGGGGGCACGGTAGCCATAACGGACACAGATACCACCTCTGAAGATGAGCTGGCTGGCATCGCAAAGATCCTGGACAAAAGGTTCGAGGAAGTCCGGTCCTACGGGAGGGATCCCGACGAGGCGGACGTAGAAAGCGACGGTGGAGCCGACGAGGAGCCGCGGACTGTGGAGGAGACGGAGGACCCTACTCCCCAGCCGTCGCTCCCGTCGCAACTGGTGCCTATGCCACAGGACAACTCAGGAGCAATCTTGATGTCTATCCAGGCCCTGTGTACGGAGATAAGGAAAAGATTGCCCTTAACCCCAGCAGATGATCCAGCAGCACCTGGACCGTCGGGAAGCCCACTGAACAAGCAGAGGTGAATCCATCCTCCCCCTCCTTTCCAGCCTTCACCTCCTTCCCCTCCACCGAGGGATGAGAATGGAACGGAGACAGTGACGACGGGGATGGACGATGACGACAGTGGTGACGACGGGACGGATCTCTCATCACCTGCTGCCCGGGCCTCCCCTCCCGACGAAATTGGCTCTTTCCACGCCATGATCGCCAGAGCTTCGGAGCTCTTCCAACTTTGTACCGAAGAACAGAAGGAGGGCTTCCTCTTCCAGCGACGGGAGGCCAAGAGGAAGACCGTCCGCTCAGTACCGTTGCTAGACGACATCTGGGACGAAGGACTGTCGCTACTCAAGAACCCGTCCACGGCTCCTGCGAAGAGGGACCGTTATGAGAAGAGGTACCGGGTCCCAGATTCTGCCCGATGTTCCTCAGAGCTCAGCCGTCCCCGTATTCGGTGGTCTGCGCAGCGGCCAAGAAGAAATCGGCAGGGTCGACGGGATCAGATTCCACTTCCCCACAGGACGGCGAGGGGAAGAAGCTGGACGCCATGGGGCGACGAGTCTTCTCATGCAGACCAGGGTACTGGACATGGCCTTCGACGGGAACAACCTGTTCGGCAAGGCAGTGGACGAGTCACTGCAGGCCATCAAGGCGGACACCGAGACGGCCCGGGCCTTGGGTTCTCTCCAACAACGACGGCCACCCTTTCGGACCTCCGGAGGCAAGTCTCAAGGTGCCTCCAAAGGATTTGGTGGCGGTTCCTCGTCGTACCGCCAAGCGGCCCATTCATCGTCACAGGATGCCTACAGAGGCCGTGGCAAGGCCGGAGGACGTCGTAATCGCCAGGGAAGCCAAGACGCCAAAGCCTAGGCGAAGCAGGATTGAACCGGCCACGGCATCGGGCCCCCACCGAAGTACCCCGGTGGGAGGCCGGCTGGTGAAATTCGTCAGCGTGTGGGAGTCCATCTCCACCGACCGTTGGGTGCTGGACGCACTGGGCCGCGGGCACACTCTGGAATTCCAAAGAAAGTGTCCCCATCTACCACCTGTGGCCAGGAAGGAAAACCACGTCCCACAGCTACTTCGGAGGTACAAGCAATGCTGAAAAAGGGCACGATAGAACTCGGAGGACTTGGAGGATGCCTACTTCCACATCCCCATTCTCAAAGGACATCGAAAGTTCCTACGATTCGTGGTCTAAGGACGACACTATCAGTTCAAGGCCGTTCCCTTCGGATTGAAGTCAGCACCCAGGGTCTTCACCAAGTGTCTGGCACCGGTGGTGGTGGCGCGGCTGCGCCTGCAGGGGATCCACATTTGCCCCTACCTGGACGATTGGCTCATCCGAAGCAAAGTCAAGGAAACTCACCGTCGATCACACAGCGAAGACCGTCCAACTGCTCACGGATCTGGAATTCTCGATCAACTTCACAAAACCCCACTTGGTACTGTCGCAAGACCCCCTGTTCCTGGGAGCCAGACTCGACACAGTGGCACGATTGGCTTCGCGGTCGGAGGAAAGGACGAAGGCCATCTTGGGCAAGGTACAACGGCTGTTTACCATGGACGTGGCTAGGGTGAGGTCCATCAAGTCCCTACTCGGCATGATGTCATCGTGCATTTGCTGCATCCGCCTATGCAGGTTGCTGATGCGACCACTGCAGGAGTTCCTCGACGCCTGTTGGATGCAAGCGGCGGGCAGCTTCAAAGACAGGATCTCACTCAGCGAGACTTTCCGGCAAGCGATCCGGTGGTGGGGCACCTGCGCGCATCTAGCGGCGGGCATGGACTTCCAGACCCCAGCACATCAGGAAACGGTGATGACGGACGCCTCCCTGGAAGGATGGGGAGCGCACACCGGAGATCTCCACGCAAGAGGCATTTGGCTCCCGCAGGAGAGGTCACTACAAATCAACGTCCTGGAGCTCCGAGCCGTGTTCTGGGCCCTCAGGTCGTTCCTTCCGTCCCTCAAGGGCAAGGTGGTAAGGGTCTTCACCGACAACACCACCACAATGTTCTACATCAGGAAGCAAGATCTGTAGCACTGGGCCATTGCCCAAGGGATGTTCCTGGTACCTTTCCATCTGGCAGGAATAAAGAAAACCATTGCTGACTCACTCAGCGCGGAGCTGCGCTCGTGCCACGAGTGGGAGCTTCGGCAGGAACAAGTGGATCTAACATTCCGACGATGGGGCAATCCCCAGATCGACCTATTCGCGACAGTGATGAATGCCAAGTGCTAGAGGTTCGCCAGCAGGTTTCCCCAGCCGGGGAGCATGGGCGATGCCTTCTCATTCCCCTGGGACGGCCTGTTCCTGTATGCTTTCCCTCCGTTGCCGTTGCTGCTGCGACTCAGTCAACTCAGACGGTCCCGGTGCAGGATGATCCTCGTCGCACCGGCGTGGCCGAGGCAGATCTGGTTCCCGGATTTTCTGGACATGTCAGCGTCCCCCTGGTCAAACTACTGACGGACGCGGATCTTCTCGCCAGGGAAGGAGGTGCCATCCTCCATCACGACCCAGGATCGCTGAACCTGCAGGCCTGGCTCCTGCAGCACTAGAGTTCGGAGGGTACAATAACCCGGCGGACTGCAAGGAGGTGCTTGCATGCAAAGGCCAGGGCGTCCTCGACTCTCAAGTGCTATGGACACAAATGGAAGAGGTTCTCTGTCTGGTGCCGTGCACAGAAGATTAACCCTCTGCGGATTACGGCCCCTCAAGTGCTGTCGTACTTACTATCGCTGGCCAAGGCGGGGCTGGCACATGCCTCCATCAAGATCCATCTGGCGGCTATCTCCCGCTACACCAGAACTTCGGGGCGGTCATCTCTGTGGTCTCATCGCCTGGTGAAGGAGTTCATGAATGGACTGTTCCGGTCGTTCCTGCCGGTGAAGGCCCCGGCCCCGGCGTGGGAGCTCAACGTGGTGCTGACCAGGCTCATGGGGCCGCCATTCGAGCCTCTGCATTTGGCACCGTTGAAGTTCCTGTCGTGGAAGACAGTGTTTCTTGTGACCATCACCTCTGCACGACGAGTGGAAGAGATCCAGGCCCTCTCCTGTAAACCTCCATACCTGACATTCCACGAGATGATGGTAGTGCTGAGGATGCACCCCTCCTTCATGCCCAAGGTGCCGTCGGACTTCCATCTCAACGAGCCTTTGGTGTTACCTGTTTTCTTCCCGTTGCCTTCGTCGCTGGCTGAGAGGACTTTGCACTCGTTGGATGTGGCTAGAGCGCTGAAGTTCTACGTGGACCGCACGAAGAGTCTTTGGAAGACATCACAGCTGTTTGTGAACTTTGGACCTGTGAACAAAGGGAAGGCTCTCTCGAAGGCTTCCATTTCCAGATGGCTCTCCGGCTGCATCATGCACTGCATCATGCTCTGTCACCGGTTGGCAAACCGACCGTTACCCGGCTGTCCGAGAGCCTATTCAACCAGAGCGATTGCTGCTACCATGGCGTTCCTGTCTGGTGTGCCCCTGCTGGACATCTGCTACGTGGAGGTTGACGCACACCTTGACAAGATTCTACTGCGTCGACCGGGATTCCAGGGAGGAGTCCAGAGTCGGCCAGGCAGTGCTGTGCAACCTGTTCGCCTGAAGGTGAGCCTGGTGAGGAGGTAAGAGATGCTTAATGTGGAGTTGTTGAAATGCTTAATGTTGAGCCTTGCCACCTCCCGTGGTTCTGCATGTGTGTACTGCTATGTATTCTTGTTTTCATGAGCATGTGAATCCATGCCAGACCACATGCTGGAGAAGGAACAAGTTACTTACCTGTAACTGGTGTTCTCCAGCATGGTTCTGGCATGGATTCACATGTGAACCCTCCCTCCAACCCCTCTGCGACTCTTCTCTTGGTCATACTGCCACTTTACATGCTACCAAATCTGAAGATGGCTGCCAGAGGAGGGGCTTAGGTAGAGGGCAGTCATTGGTTGGGGGCAGTATGACCCAGAGACCAGTCATTGGTTACTAATAGAAAGAGAGCTCAGAAACAAAACTGAAACTGATTTTTTCTTTACCGAGGATTCCCAGCGAATCCATCCCAGACCCATGCTGGAGAACAACAGTTACAGGTAAGTAACTTGTTCCTTACTTCCCTTAGTTCTTAGGTCAAAGGCTTTCGACTGTACAGGGATTTTGCTTGACCTCCTGTATGGCCACTTTGAGCTATCTCGACGGCTCTCCTACGGCCTTCTGGTATCTGTAGTTTCACTCAGGGATCAATCAGAGTCGACCAGAGTTTCTCGAAGCAGCACCCATGTGGTGCTGGTCCCCTTCTCCAGCTTGTCTCCCCTTTACAATTTTTCTTTGAACTTCTTTTACTTTCATTCCTCACAGCCCGGTTCTTATCCGTTTTTCCTTCGACTCACTGGCTGTGATGAACCGCTTGGTTTTCTTCGCAACTGGAGTCAAGGCCGGTACCATGGTAGCAGGAGTCTCCCTCGATCCAGTTTATCAGCGTCAATACGCTCAGTGTACCTTTGACATCTGCTGCAGGACACTTGGGCTATTGTCCTCGGTCTTACGATTCCTTTTGCAGAGGTTTCGCTGGGTTTTGTCAAGAAGGGCAAGGTCGTGTCGCTCCTTGTCTGCCTCTCGATGTTTGTCGCCTTTCTCCTCCTCTTGAACTGCCTGGTCTTGATAGCTATCTCATTGTGCGGTCTGCCTCGCTCGTACTGTGCTCTCTATGCTCTCTTGCTCCCCTTTTTATCCCTCTGGGGAAGGGAAAGGGCCGTCAGGTGTGTGTGATTCTGATAAATTGCCTGACTTTTGCCTGACCCTGGTATTGGGACAAGTCAGGTAAACGGCTCTGGTATTAGTCCATTGTCTTTCATGTTGTGCGAAAGTGTTTATGTCAGAAAAGGGGGGGAGCAGTGTTTTTGAATGTCCTACGGAAGAGGATGGGGAAAAGGTGTTGAAGGAAGGGGGATACCACGTCTCACCCGTCAGTGTCCCACTCCCACTCCCCGAGGACACCCCATCCAGGTGATCCTCCCCCACTAGTCCACCCACAGGATCCAATAGCGATGGCCATGTCCTGGCCACCTGGACGACAGATCTCTGGGATTTAGCCAGGGTGACACCTTCAGGTTTCTCACAGCGGTTAAACAGGCATAGGGTGCAAGCTTTAATCGGCCACTGAGTGACTACTGTATGTTTTTTATGTTGAAGGGAAAGTGTGAAAGGGAATTGTATCTGGGCAATCTCAAACAATGGGGGCTCTGCCAAAACTAGGGTGAGTTGGCAGTTAGTTGACAAGTTGTCCCACTGAGCTTGATCATAACCCTGAGGAGTGGCTTCCTCTGAGGGTTTGACAACTGAGAACTAGGCCTGCCTCCCATCACAGTCTTCAGCTACAACCCAAACAGACTCGTTTTTGGGACACTGAGAATGCTAGGATCCCTCACTGATTGTTTCAATGTGTCCCTCCTCAGCACACGAGCGAAGCCTCTGTATCTGGTGGGTGATAGGGCACCGCTGCCACACTAACTCAGGGAAGCCTTTCAGAAGCTACCCTGTACTTGTTTAGCAGCAACGTCCTATTTAAATGAAAAGCTCCAAGCTGCTGTGTACGAGCAGAGAGCTTATCACTTAAATAGTGTGCCGCTGCCACACCAGCATGGGCAGTTTTTCAAAGGCTGTCCCATTCTGGTGTAGCAGCAGTGCCCTATTGAAATGAAAAAAGTCCTGCTCCTGTGCTGGAGCACCCAGAAGAAGGGACATTTGTTTTTATGAGGAGCAAATCGTAATATATTTTTCTGTTTTTCAGGGGTGGGCTGCAGGGGCCACAGCTCTTCCATTGTTTGGAATGGTAGGTATGTGCAGTGCATGTAACAGACAAATCAGAGCAGGCATATTAACCCTTTGTGCAATCTAACTAGGAATGGGAAATTCTGACCCGTAGGATACAAGTATATCTCTGTAACAGAGACATTAACACCCCTGGCTATATTACAGGGACTCAAACGTACTTTTATCTCTTATTTGATTCATTTTTTATTTGACTTTTTATTTTAGTAGAATTATTTGAGTACTGATTACATTTGAATTTATAAGTTTTGGCTCCATGAGGTGGTGGTTTAGTTCCCCTCTGCATGTGAGCCAAAATTAATGCCCTAAATGATGACTAGGATATAAGGCGTCAGGTTCAGTCCTTACCTCTTTGCTTCTCGACTCCTTTGCTCGGAAGAGGTAAGGCCTGTCCTTTCAGGTAGCCACCATGCAACCCGATTACAGGATAACAGGTAAGCACTACGGCTAACCCGGGAGCCAGGTCCCAGGGGGGAAAAAACCTTGAGGGGGAAAAAAAACAAGGTGCTGAGAAGACGTTCCAGGTACATTTGATATTCTGGGAATTTGTCTTTACAGGAACAAGTAGAAAACACGAGGTTGCAAGGCAAACTAGCGTTCCGCAATACAAAACAATTGCAATGCGAGAAGCCTTCTGAAAACCTCTATTTATTTCCGGGTATCAGATGTTGCCGAGCACGTGAACGCGATGATGTCACCGCGTGGCAAGAGCGTCTGGGAGCCATCTTGGATCGGGACGCAATTTGAAAGCGTTTCCAAAATGAAACCCGATCAGATAAGCGCCAAGTAGGCGAAAGCAGGACATAAGGGTTGGCAGAGACAGACACAGAGTCTGGCCTTTGTTTGGCTGAACTGTCTTTAGTCTTGGTTATCTGCAGTTAAAAGGTTTTTCATTTTGCATTATTCATATTACCAAACGTTTTTTAGGATCAGACAGCAGGCGACCATTGCCAAACACAGTTGGCCATTGCTGACATTCGCCAGCGTCCAAACCAAACACAGTTGCCTATCCCCAAGTCAAATCATTGCCAACCATGGCCCACCACCCCCAATCATAGCTAACCATTGCCAAGCATCGCCAATCATGGTCAATTCTTGCCGATCATGGACAGCGATTATGGACCATGGCCTACTATAGCCATCTGTTGAGCCAGTAAGGTTGTTTTGTGGGTTAAGTCCCCACCACAGAGATCTGAGGAACACCTCTAGACTGCACCTTTTATACTTTCAGGGTCTATCAAAGACCTTGAAATTATATGAGGTTAATGGTCAAGGTGTATTATTGAAGTGGCAAGAGTGCATTTAGTTTATGGAGGGTCTTTTGTCAAAGATTGTGTGAGAGAGACCGGTAGAGAGAGATAAAGACAAACACTTATGATGATGATAGTTTATTTATATAGCGCCTATACACAATGTGTTTCAAAGCGCTTCAAGGCAAGGGAGGGAACAAGGAAAATACAATGACATTCTTACAGGCCATGAACAGCAAGGATGTGAAATTAACTATCGTACTCGGCCTGACGACATTTCAGATAGTGCAAGAGCTAAGACATAGATAAGGAAGGGAGGGGGAGAATGGGAAGGAAATGGAAACAGACAGGCGACTACCATACTAGGCCTGATGACATTTCTGGTAGAGCCGGAGAAAAACAAAAGGTGAGGGAGAGGGGTGTAGAAAGGGAGGGGAGGAACAAAACAAGTGACTATCATACTAGGACTGACGACATTTCAGATAGTGCTGGAGGTGGAGTGGGGAGGAAAAAAACAGTAATGGAAGTGTGGAGGAAACAGACGAGGTTGCTATCATATTAGGTCCAGCATGAGAGTTGAGAAAGAGTGACGCACCGTGAATGAACGAAGTCCATAAAAGTCAAATCCAGCATTGGCCACAAGACGGTGATGGTGAAACCAGAATTTATCAGGACAGACTCCCGTAGAAGTAGCCTGGAAGGGGGTAAGGGGAGCAGGGTAGAAGAATCAAGCAAACCAGGCAACACCTGTGTGCGAGAAGGGTGGGGGCACAAGGGAACATCACAGGGGGACCAGAGAGGGTGGGGATGGCCTGTGGGGACAGAGGGGGTAACACATGTTGGTGCATGCGTATCTGCTGTCTGAGCAGGGGGTCGGGCCCTGGGTCCTCCTGGTCTGAGCAGGTCCAAACAGGAATTGCCCTTTTCTTCTGTGCCCTTCGCTTAGGACGCCCAGGCGAGAGACGCCCTTGATCTAATAGTTAAGAGCAGGAAAGAAGAGGCAGGGCTATGAAGGTGGGTGGTGCTTAGGCCAGGTGACCTAGATCCACTTGCACCTGCTCCCCATCTGCAAAGGAAAAGAGGCTGGAGGGCTCCTTAAGTAAGGAAACAGAGCGGCAAGCAGGAAGGCACCAGGTGGGCGGGGCTTGCTAAGTGGTGAAAAAGAGCAGCAGGCAGGAAGGCACCAGGTGGGCGGAGCTTAGGCCAGGTGACAGAGATCCACTTGCACCTGCTCCCCATCTGCTCCCCACTTACCATTCCAGCGCCCAATATGGCATCCAGAAAATCATCATGGAACGGATAAACACATGTTATAAATATAATCCCCACCTGTGGAACACCACCAATCACTGGGGCATCCTTGAACGTCATTAATAAACATGCCAATTAATCTATTTTTACATTCTGCCTGCACCTGCTGTATGCATCTCCTTCTTAACAAATGTATGATATACACAGCATATAAAATAGCTAGACTGGTAATATTGCTGTGGAGAGGATTAATACACCTGCTACCGTGATCTCCATGTGAGCAGGAGTAGGTACAATTTTTATTTTATTTATTTAAAATATTTTCATGGTGAAACATATTCTAATGAGGACTCACAGCGTTGACAACATTGGCAGCTTCCACTGCCGCAAGGTTGATGAAATAGGAACAGTTACACTTTCTAAGAGTATCATCTGGTATGGAAGACTTTGCTAAACCAGGGGATTACACCAAGAACTGCACTAGAAGCAGCAAACATGCTTTAACAAGCTTGTGGCAGTGGGGTTTGAAAGGGAAGGCTGTATCAATCCTACTCACTGACAAATAATCCGGCAGGGCTTCTGTATTGATCTGCACAAAAAAGGAATACATCAGTACAGTACTCCACTCATGCACATCTTCTGAACTAAGGACGTGAGACCAAAGGAGATGCAGGAGAGAAGATGTGGCACTTTGCAGCAGCACAACATCTCTCTTATCTCCTGACTCAGGGTTTGAGCCCAGGCCATTGTAAAAGGGAGGCAACATAATGCATGCATGCTGCACCCATGCACCAAAGCAGTATCCCACTTGTGTTCGGAATTGAGGGCTTTTTACCTGCAGATGCTGTAAGGGGTGAGAAGCACAACCATGTATGCCTACTGTGTTGATGTTTCGGGACAGCATACTGTGTTGCCCGCAACGCTCTGCCCGACGCCACAAGGGCACGCCGTTCGTGGTCGAGGAGGCGTGTGAGGGTCTTGCAGGGCGCTGCACAGAAAAGCACAGAGCGGCAGGCAGAGCGGTTGCTCCCATGGGGCTCTCCTGCTTGTGGAATGAACTACATTATGCACACCAGCCGGGTGTGATAGCAGCATAGATACTTTATGAAGAATAATACTGCATCTTGTTAACAACAAGACTATGGGCCTCATTACGGGTCTGGCGGTAACCCTGCCGGTAAAACCAGCGGGTGGCCACCAGACGCGACAAAAATTACCAGCACCTGTTTTCCCAGTAACACAAACCCCGTTGGCCGGGAAGTCAGGCGCCGGTAATTCTGTTCGTCCCCATTCCCATTGAGTCCAATAGGACTCAATGGGAATGGGGACCAAGGAAGCAACGTTACTGTTAATAATGGTTTTGGTGCTTCTGTGAAACTCTGCGGGCGGGACGGCACCTGCCCGCAGAGTCATACTGTGCCGGTCCGGTAACAACAGTGCCAGTAGGCTTACCAGCACCACTGTTACCAGGCCGGCACAGTCGTAAGTCAACTTTATGTGTAGAAATGCTCATTTCTACACATATCTCTCAGGCATATTACCTCCATGTTCCTCTTCCTTGTCCCAGTACCTACTTTTAAGGTATCAGCCTCTTTGACAGAAACCCTTCAGGTGTCGGCATATGAGGAGGGTCACACAGCTTGCAGACTTAATTGCTGCTGTAAACACGCTACTGGTGTAATAAAAATGCTGAAGCCAGGTCTGCAGTCAGCCACTTAATTTATAAGCACTCTGTGTTGATTTCATTGAAGTGCTGTTAAGCACAAGCATTGGCAAAAACAGTTTTGGCTTGTGTATAATATTAGGAACTTGCCGGGCACTGCTTAGAGGCCCAGGTACTGCCACATTTTGCACCTGCAACTACCAACGGGCAGTTAATACCAATACGACTGTGCCTGACAAGTGCCTTTGCCATGCCTACAAAGAAGCCCAAACTGTTCGCATTGCTAATGCTTGTTGTATCAGTGTGCTCCGTCTTGTCGATGTTCCTGTTGCTGTCTGTCACAAACACACCTTGTACCCACCGACTTTCCTTATGTATTGCTGTTTGTGGTTGTTTTTATTAGTGCCTCTTTGATGGAAAATTGTATTTGAAAGGTTGCATTTCTTGATTTATGTAAGGAATCTGTGGCGGTATATGATGAGGATGTATCACTTTGTTGAAATTACTGTTCACGCTCTTTCTTGAATATAACATTTTGACAAAAAAAGTGTAGAACCTAACGGAGGAAGTCTTATGTGGTGTGTTAAAGCCCTTCAATCCGTAGGATGGGTGAAATGCACAAGGGTGGTTCATAAACTCAGATGTGGCACCAGGGACTGTAAAGCTTCATATCTTGATCCTGCTGAAGAACACCTGGACACAGTGGCGTACCGAGCGGGGGCTGGGGAAGGCACACTGCCACCCCACAGGCTCTTTTGAGAGCCTGACCGGGACTTTCGTCAGTGGGCCACCTCGCCTGTTCGGCACCTCAATGAAGGTGCCCAAACGGGAAAGGTGTCCCCCTGGCAGGACAATGTGTGCTGAGTAATTCCTGCTCAGCACAGTAATTGTCCTGGCAGCAGGACACCTTACCCTTTCCGAAGCCTCTGCCAGGATAATGTCCCAAGGAGCTCCAGGCAGCAGCAGAGGGGCTCGCAACTTGCTCTGTGTCAACAGAGCATTTCAATGTGAACCATTAGGCACTGATGGAAGGGAGGGTGGACTATTAGCAGGAACATTTGTCCATTTAGAAATGTGCATGGGAGGGAGTTATCAGGTGTGAGACGGTTGCATATTGCTGCAGGCTTTATGAAATAATGAGTATGGCTTTACCCAAGGGGGGTTTGTTAGGCTCACATTAATCCGAATGATGCTATTGTGACTGTGCATGCAGGATGGGGACAATAAAACTAAATCCATCCTCTTATTCCTCAACATATTTCTATGATGATGTATAGTTAAAGTTAATAATGAAAGGGTAGTTTCTTATGTAATGTGCTTTGCTTCCAAGGCATTGCTATAAAGTATTATGTAATGTGTGCAGGTTTACTAGGAAAACAACATCATTCCAAATTGAAGGAAAGGAATGGAAGATCAAACATTTCTCAAATTGTAAAACTACAAATGTGGTCTACATCATTGAATGTCCTTGCGGACTCAGATATGTTGGCCAGACCCAGAGGCAAGTCAACAAAAGAATTGGCGAACATCACTCTAGGATTCGATGTCGAGTCCACACAGCACCACTAGTCTCGCACTTCATGGAGTATCAACATAGTGCGGATGATATATACTGGTGGATTGCAGATACAGTAGTCAACACCACCAATGCATCCAATGCGTTGAACATTAAGGAATCATGGTGGATTTTTAAACTTAAGGCTACTACTAAGGGTCTCAACGAGGCCATGCCAAATACCTTCAGATGACCGGTTAGTCCCTACCCCTTTCACTAAACTCGTGGGGGGACCCACCACTTCTTTTCCTTCACACAAATAGGACAGTCCACTATGTGGCTGTACTCGAGCAATATGCCAGGTGTGCTATCAACGCCTGACCGCACAAGTACACATCATGTCCTCGTATTGTTAGGTGCTTTACATTTTCTATAAAGTGGAGCACTAACTAGCAATGTGCTTCCTTATGTACCATTCGTGAAAATGTACACGCAATAATTTCATGCAAAGCAATTAATGTTATGCACAATAAGAGTTTATTTGCTAATGGGTTTCATCCTGTGCCAACCTTGTCTTTCCTGCATATGCCATGTTTCACTCCTATTTGGTATCACTTGTACATATATATATATACTGTATCATCATACGCACACCAATTGATGCTGAGCATAATTACTTTGAGTTTTGAAATGCTTGTGTCACTGTCTATTTTGTAAACAACACGCAGCCTACAGTCATCGCGGCAACAAACTGCCTTACTATTCAATCCATAAGAATCTACCAGTATATGGGGGATGTACATCTGTGCCCTCTGTATTCGCAACCAACATCTTCCCTATTCAATATTCCATTCACAGGCCACACGATAGACGCTCTGATTCCACCCCACTCCTTTAACGCCATATTATGCTTCGCATAAACTGTTCGATTACCATGCCAACCGTTGGACCGGCATGGTTCGCGCATGCGCAAGGGTACAGACACTTCTTACCTGCGCCTGCGCTGAGCGTACTTGCGACACAGCTCTGACTGTCTCTGTTCCGAAGCCGGCTCTCGCAGCCGACCTCCACAGCCCAAGAAAGCGATCGACTCACTTTTCGGACACATAGGTAAGAGCGCCCTGCAGGGCTTGCCACGAAGGAGCCGGGGGTTTACCGCCCCCGCCACGGAAGCTACCGTGTCCTAAGCTCCTGTCTTCTCACGACGGCACAATCTAACCCAACACGGGCGGGCGCCTTCCGCCCCTTGCATTCAGAAGTCTCATAGCATCAGATTTTTCTGAATCTCTTTAGAGCGTCCTCTTGATAAACTGTACCCTGGTTTCTCATTTCCAGGGTCCTGCAACCACATTAAGGCGCGGCAAAATTCAGACCCCATAATCCTGGGAGCCCCACCAATATGTGGACCACCGCCTGATTGCCTTTTACAACCATCATTCATAAGGTCCTCGCACAACTGAACACAGCCAAGAAACCATCATTCATAAGGTCCTCGCACAACTGAACACAGCCAAGAATCTCCAAACGGCTGAAAGACTTTGCCAACAGGTACTTGTATGTCAACTGTTTTAGTCAAGCATTCCACTACACATTAGTGACTACCATTTATTTACTCATACATATATGTTTTCTGTGTTTTTTTTATATTTTTCCCAATACCCAAGTGCATCCAGCACACCAGTTACCTAGCGGCAGAAATCCCCTCCTACTGCTTGAAGAGGTCCGCCACTCATTTTTCCCAGTCCCCTGGTACCACCAACTGGAAGAAAACACCACTTTCTGATTACTGTCCAGGTCAGTAACCAAGTGCCAGCAAGCCAGTGGACAATGACATATTGTTCACTCACATGGTCCCAATTAGATTTTATTGCATGCCAGTATAACTAGCATCAGATTTTAACCTCCTAGACAAGCTCTACAATATTTTCTGAGCCCATTTCCCTCTTTTTCTTTTCTTTCCTTTGTTTTCCATATAGGGGAGACCAAGTCAAGGCCCATGAAGAAGGCTTTCTGCCGAAACGTCACAGGACTACATCATTTTGAGGGCTTCATTCCCCCATTCCCGCTTCACAACTGGATCCGTTTCTAGTCGTTGACCAACGACTAGGTCCCTTTCCTTTAGGAGCCAGTAACAAATCTACCCAGTCTCAGAAAGAAAGAAAGTCTTTTCTCTGACACATGGTCTGGACTCCACACATCCCACATAGGTGTTTGCCTTGTGTTTAAATAATACACCATGTTTCGCTGCATCCATTGCACATCTAGGCAAATCATCTACGATTGTGCATTCATTTGCCTTGTTTGTTAATTTCCCTTAAGCATTTGCTATCTTTTCTTTGTTGCATTTGTTTAATAAGATGACTGTAATTTGATCCTTATGTACACCAGAAAACAAATTAGTTTCATGTTAGACTTAAATGCGGGAAAAAAATGCCCCCTGCATTCACTGACAATGGCTAAATAAAAAGCTACAGTGCACCTTTGAAGGGCTCCAAAGCTCGTCTTTTTTGTATATGTATGACAGTTAGCTTAATGAAATAGCTTTTGCCATACTAAGCATGGTGAATAACTTAGCCTTGACCAAAATGTTTAGGTCAAGAGACTAAAAGTAAGTGGCACAACGCCATCCCTTTCGTTTCAAGTATCATTAGCTCTTAAGTCCTTCCACTTGTTCATTAGCTGACCCTCCAGTTACATAGATAAAGTATTATTTAAACAGATGAAATGCAAAGGGAAACATTAATAAAAATCTATATAAACTAAAACTGTGAAGAAGTGCTCAGTTGCTTAAATTGTCCACATCCCAGTTTCACCATTTAACCAAAGTGTGTGATCCTGGGCAGACCATGTAATCAGACTGTCTTATCTGCTGCTCTGTAAGTGATTCACTTCAAAGCTTTAATATATCATGCTGTTATTTTTTTTTAAAAGCCTGACTTGCTCCATATATAACAATGCAATTTAGGTATTTTGCACCAGAAAATTATTTGCCACTTGGCTTACTTATGACAACTTATTCTAAAGTCAGTTGCATGGCGCCTCCAAGTATCAAAGACTGATGATGCTCCTTGCGATTTGCTTTCTGTGAAGTAATTTCTGTTGGTGCAATTAATATGCAAATTAGTTGGTGTATGTATTTTGCCCCAGAGCGCCTGAACAGAGCTCTAATAGATGAGTTCCCTGCATCTGTAATGATTCTGCCCTTTTTCATTTTTGTTATGTTAAAATGCGAGATGCCACTAGTAATGTTACCAAAAAAATAGATTGGGGCAGGGGTGGGCGGTTTGTGGGCGGTTTGTGGGCGCGAATGAGACAACCTGGAATTGCGTGCACTGCATTTGAGGGGAAAGTAGCAGGCGTTTCACCGTGGCTGTCCCCCTCACCACATCTTGCAATGCTGAATACTCCACTTACAGGATAATATAGGGAGGCTTTTCATAAGATGTAAGTAACTGTCTAAACCTTTATTTTATTTTGCTTGACACTGCATAGAGGGGTGCGCAGGGGGTACATACATCAACTTTTACAAAGATCATACAAAAAACCATGTACTTGCAGTAATATACATCTTCATGACAAAATCATATCGGTGAGATGTAACTGTATTGTCACAAAGCGCAGCTCGACATTTCATGAACTGTAATGAGTCGTTAATGGCTTCAGTCGAAGCCTTGTATTTTAATGACAAGTTAAAGTTTATGGAATGCTGAGCTTCGTTCCGTTGTGGGTATAGATTAATGACTGTTTATTATTCTGAGAGAAAGCTTTACATCAGCTGCTTCCTCATCCTGAGAGGCAGCCTCGCGTTTTAATGCAAAGCTTTCTCTCAGAATGAACAGTGTTTTTATCTATTACAGCAACGTGCTCGTGCAGTGCTCTGCTGCTTATGTCTGTGACAGCTTGGAAGAGGGGCCACTGCTCAGGCGTAATACAGCCAATCAGCGATGAGCCGAAGACCAGGGGATACCGGTGTTGTATGCTATCCTGCCTCCCATGGTAGATTGTGGGAGGCAGTGTTCGGCAATCTTCGGAGTCACGCCCACTTGATGGCTCCAGCCATACATGCAGCACGAAAAGAAAAGCTAATGTCATAGCCCGCCTACAGCCCGCCCTCCAACATCTCTATTGAGGGATTGGCCAGAGCTACCAGGTGGGCGTTGTTTCAGGGCCTTCATTCTGTCATGGGAAGCCGAATATCATACAGTATGGTATAATATACGGCTTCCCATGTTTTTTTTTTTTTTTTAATACTGTGGAAAGTCTGGGAGCCTAGCATTCGTTCAGTTGTATTAACCTTTCTATATTTTATTCCAACATCACACTACAGTCAAAATAAGAAAGGTTGTACTGTGACAGCACATAGGGCGCACAGGTTATTATTTTAAATGGTATAATTATAAGAAAGGTTGTACTGTTACAGTAGATGGTGCCATGTTTTATGGCATAATTAACCTTTCTATATTTTATTCCAACATCACACTACAGGCAAAATAAGAAAGGTTGTACTGTGACGGGCGCACGTATTATTTTAAATGGTATAATAATAAGAAAGTTTGTACTGTTACAGTAGATGGGGCGCTTAAACATTTTTTAATTTTTTTATGGCATAATTAACCTTTTATCCTGTTTAACGTTTAATCTGGTCCCTACCAATGTTTGGGCACCACCTACCTCCTCCCTTGACACCCCCATACCTTTTCATTGTTGGGGTGCATGATATCATGGCCTGAACGCAACTATGGTAATTCACAAAACCTGTAACACACATCCTGTTTTATGTTTACTCTGGTCCCAAATGATGTAGAGGCACCACCTAGCCCTTCCCTGGATACCTCCATACCCTTTGATTGTGGGGGTGCAAGATATCATGGCCTGAACACACCTATGGTAATTTGCATCCCCTATTTCTCTTGGGGCTATTGACACTAGCGCAAGTGGTCATCCTGGTTATTGTTTACTGTGATCCTAACCAATGTAGAGGCGTCCCCCTAGCCCCTCCTGGAACACCGCCATACCTTTTCACTGTGGGGGGTGCAAGATATCATGGCCTGAATGCACCTATGGTAGTTCGCATCCCCTACCTCCCTGGGGTTAACTCACACTAGCGCACGTGGTCATCCTGTTTTATGTTTAATCTGGTCCCAACCGTTGTAGATACACCTTCTAACCCCTCCCTGGAGACCACCATGCCTATTGATTGAGGGGGGTGCAAGATATCATGGCCTGAATGCACCTATAGTAATTTGCATCCCCTATTTCTCTTGGGGCTATTCACACTAGCGCAAGTGGTCATCCTGTTTTATGTTTCATCTGGTCCCAACAAATGTAGAGGCACCATCTACCTCCTCCCGGAACACCCCCATACCTTTTGATTGCGGGGGGTGCAAGATATCATGGCCTGAACACACCTATGGTAAATTGCATCCCCTATTTCTCTTGGGGCTATTGACACTAGCGCAAGTGCCCATCCTGGTTTATGTTTACTGTGATCCTAACCAATGTAGAGGCGTCCCCCTAGCCCCTCCTGGAACACCGCCATACCTTTTCACTGTGGGGGGTGCAAGATATCATGGCCTGAATGCACCTATGGTAGTTCGCATCCCCTACCTCCCTGGGGTTAACTCACACTAGCGCACGTGGTCATCCGGCTGTATGTTTAATCTGGTCCCAATCAATGTAGAGGCACCATCTAACCCCTCCCTGGAGACCCCCATGCCTATTGATTGTGGGGGGTGCCAGATATCACGGCCTGAATTTACCTATGGTGATTTGCATCCCCTATTTCTCTTGGGGCTATTCACACTAGTGCAAGTGGTCATCCTGTTTTATGTTTACTCTGGTCCCAATCAATGTAGATGCACCATCTAACCCCTTCCCGGAGACCCCCATGCCTTTTGATTGCGGGGGGTGCAAGATAACATGGCCTGAATGCACCTATGGTAATTTGCATCCCCTACCTCCCTGGGGTTAACTCACACTGACGCAAGTGGTCATCCTGTTTTATGTTTAATCTGGTCCCAACCAATGTAGATGCACCATCTAACCCCTCCCTGGAGACCACCATACCTATTGATTGAGGGGGGTGCAAGATATCATGGCCTGAATGCACCTATAGTAATTTGCATCCCCTATTTCTCTTGGGGCTATTCACACTAGCGCAAGTGGTCATCCTGTTTTATGTTTGATCTGGTCCCAACAAATGTAGAGGCACCATCTACCTCCTCCCGGAACACCCCCATACCTTTTGATTGCGGGGGGTGCAAGATATCATGGCCTGAACACACCTATGGTAAATTGCATCCCCTATTTCTCTTGGGGCTATTGACACTAGCGCAAGTGCCCATCCTGGTTTATGTTTACTGTGATCCTAACCAATGTAGAGGCGTCCCCCTAGCCCCTCCTGGAACACCGCCATACCTTTTCACTGTGGGGGGTGCAAGATATCATGGCCTGAATGCACCTATGGTAGTTCGCATCCCCTACCTCCCTGGGGTTAACTCACACTAGCGCACGTGGTCATCCGGCTGTATGTTTAATCTGGTCCCAATCAATGTAGAGGCACCATCTAACCCCTCCCTGGAGACCCCCATGCCTATTGATTGTGGGGGGTGCCAGATATCACGGCCTGAATTTACCTATGGTGGTTTGCATCCCCTATTTCTCTTGGGGATATTCACACTAGTGCAAGTGGTCATCCTGTTTTATGTTTACTCTGGTCCCAATCAATGTAGATGCACCATCTAACCCCTTCCCGGAGACCCCCATGCCTTTTGATTGCGGGGGGTGCAAGATAACATGGCCTGAATGCACCTATGGTAATTTGCATCCCCTACCTCCCTGGGGTTAACTCACACTGACGCAAGTGGTCATCCTGTTTTATGTTTAATCTGGTCCCAACCAATGTAGATGCACCATCTAACCCCTCCCTGGAGACCACCATGCCTATTGATTGAGGGGGGTGCAAGATATCATGGCCTGAATGCACCTATAGTAATTTGCATCCCCTATTTCTCTTGGGGCTATTGACACTAGCGCAAGTGCCCATCCTGGTTTATGTTTACTGTGATCCTAACCAATGTAGAGGCGTCCCCCTAGCCCCTCCTGGAACACCGCCATACCTTTTCACTGTGGGGGGTGCAAGATATCATGGCCTGAATGCACCTATGGTAGTTCGCATCCCCTACCTCCCTGGGGTTAACTCACACTAGCGCACGTGGTCATCCGGCTGTATGTTTAATCTGGTCCCAATCAATGTAGAGGCACCATCTAACCCCTCCCTGGAGACCCCCATGCCTATTGATTGTGGGGGGTGCCAGATATCACGGCCTGAATTTACCTATGGTGATTTGCATCCCCTATTTCTCTTGGGGCTATTCACACTAGTGCAAGTGGTCATCCTGTTTTATGTTTACTCTGGTCCCAATCAATGTAGATGCACCATCTAACCCCTTCCCGGAGACCCCCATGCCTTTTGATTGCGGGGGGTGCAAGATAACATGGCCTGAATGCACCTATGGTAATTTGCATCCCCTACCTCCCTGGGGTTAACTCACACTGACGCAAGTGGTCATCCTGTTTTATGTTTAATCTGGTCCCAACCAATGTAGATGCACCATCTAACCCCTCCCTGGAGACCACCATACCTATTGATTGAGGGGGGTGCAAGATATCATGGCCTGAATGCACCTATAGTAATTTGCATCCCCTATTTCTCTTGGGGCTATTCACACTAGCGCAAGTGGTCATCCTGTTTTATGTTTGATCTGGTCCCAACAAATGTAGAGGCACCATCTACCTCCTCCCGGAACACCCCCATACCTTTTGATTGCGGGGGGTGCAAGATATCATGGCCTGAACACACCTATGGTAAATTGCATCCCCTATTTCTCTTGGGGCTATTGACACTAGCGCAAGTGCCCATCCTGGTTTATGTTTACTGTGATCCTAACCAATGTAGAGGCGTCCCCCTAGCCCCTCCTGGAACACCGCCATACCTTTTCACTGTGGGGGGTGCAAGATATCATGGCCTGAATGCACCTATGGTAGTTCGCATCCCCTACCTCCCTGGGGTTAACTCACACTAGCGCACGTGGTCATCCGGCTGTATGTTTAATCTGGTCCCAATCAATGTAGAGGCACCATCTAACCCCTCCCTGGAGACCCTCATGCCTATTGATTGTGGGGGGTGCCAGATATCACGGCCTGAATTTACCTATGGTGATTTGCATCCCCTATTTCTCTTGGGGATATTCACACTAGTGCAAGTGGTCATCCTGTTTTATGTTTACTCTGGTCCCAATCAATGTAGATGCACCATCTAACCCCTTCCCGGAGACCCCCATGCCTTTTGATTGCGGGGGGTGCAAGATAACATGGCCTGAATGCACCTATGGTAATTTGCATCCCCTACCTCCCTGGGGTTAACTCACACTGACGCAAGTGGTCATCCTGTTTTATGTTTAATCTGGTCCCAACCAATGTAGATGCACCATCTAACCCCTCCCTGGAGACCACCATGCCTATTGATTGAGGGGGGTGCAAGATATCATGGCCTGAATGCACCTATAGTAATTTGCATCCCCTATTTCTCTTGGGGCTATTGACACTAGCGCAAGTGCCCATCCTGGTTTATGTTTACTGTGATCCTAACCAATGTAGAGGCGTCCCCCTAGCCCCTCCTGGAACACCGCCATACCTTTTCACTGTGGGGGGTGCAAGATATCATGGCCTGAATGCACCTATGGTAGTTCGCATCCCCTACCTCCCTGGGGTTAACTCACACTAGCGCACGTGGTCATCCGGCTGTATGTTTAATCTGGTCCCAATCAATGTAGAGGCACCATCTAACCCCTCCCTGGAGACCCCCATGCCTATTGATTGTGGGGGGTGCCAGATATCACGGCCTGAATTTACCTATGGTGATTTGCATCCCCTATTTCTCTTGGGGCTATTCACACTAGTGCAAGTGGTCATCCTGTTTTATGTTTACTCTGGTCCCAATCAATGTAGATGCACCATCTAACCCCTTCCCGGAGACCCCCATGCCTTTTGATTGCGGGGGGTGCAAGATAACATGGCCTGAATGCACCTATGGTAATTTGCATCCCCTACCTCCCTGGGGTTAACTCACACTGACGCAAGTGGTCATCCTGTTTTATGTTTAATCTGGTCCCAACCAATGTAGATGCACCATCTAACCCCTCCCTGGAGACCACCATACCTATTGATTGAGGGGGGTGCAAGATATCATGGCCTGAATGCACCTATAGTAATTTGCATCCCCTATTTCTCTTGGGGCTATTCACACTAGCGCAAGTGGTCATCCTGTTTTATGTTTGATCTGGTCCCAACAAATGTAGAGGCACCATCTACCTCCTCCCGGAACACCCCCATACCTTTTGATTGCGGGGGGTGCAAGATATCATGGCCTGAACACACCTATGGTAAATTGCATCCCCTATTTCTCTTGGGGCTATTGACACTAGCGCAAGTGCCCATCCTGGTTTATGTTTACTGTGATCCTAACCAATGTAGAGGCGTCCCCCTAGCCCCTCCTGGAACACCGCCATACCTTTTCACTGTGGGGGGTGCAAGATATCATGGCCTGAATGCACCTATGGTAGTTCGCATCCCCTACCTCCCTGGGGTTAACTCACACTAGCGCACATGGTCATCCGGCTGTATGTTTAATCTGGTCCCAATCAATGTAGAGGCACCATCTAACCCCTCCCTGGAGACCCCCATGCCTATTGATTGTGGGGGGTGCCAGATATCACGGCCTGAATTTACCTATGGTGATTTGCATCCCCTATTTCTCTTGGGGATATTCACACTAGTGCAAGTGGTCATCCTGTTTTATGTTTACTCTGGTCCCAATCAATGTAGATGCACCATCTAACCCCTTCCCGGAGACCCCCATGCCTTTTGATTGCGGGGGGTGCAAGATAACATGGCCTGAATGCACCTATGGTAATTTGCATCCCCTACCTCCCTGGGGTTAACTCACACTGACGCAAGTGGTCATCCTGTTTTATGTTTAATCTGGTCCCAACCAATGTAGATGCACCATCTAACCCCTCCCTGGAGACCACCATGCCTATTGTTTGAGGGGGTGCAAGATATCATGGCCTGAATGCACCTATGGTAATTTGCATCCCCTATTTCTCTTGGGGCTATTCACACTAGCGCATGTGGTCATCCTGTTTTATGTTTAATCTGGTCCCAATCAATGTAGATGCACCATCTAACCCCTCCCTGGAGACCCCCATGCCTTTTGATTGTGGGGGGGGTGCAAGATATCACAGCCTGAATGGACCTATGGTAATTTGCATCCCCTATTTCTCTTGGGGCTATTCACACTAGCGCAAGTGGTCATCCTGTTTTATGTTTAATCTTGTCCCAACAAATGTAGAGGCACCATCTACCCCCTCCCGGAACACCCCCATACATTTTGATTGTGGGGGGTGCAAGATATCATGGCCTGAATGCACCTATGGTAATTTGCATCCCCTATTTCTCTTGGGGTAATTCACACAAGCGCAAGCGGTCATCCTGTTTTAGGTTTACTCTGGTCCTAACCAATATAGAGGCATCCCCCTAGCCCCTCCTGGAACACCGCCATACCTTTTCACTGTGGGGGGTGCAAGATATCATGGCCTGAATGCACCTATGGTAGTTTGCATCCCCTACCTCCCTGGGGTTAACTCACACTAGCGCATGTGGTCATCCTGTTTTATGTTTAATCTGGTCCCAATCAATGTAGATGCACCATCTAACCCCTCCCTGGAGACCCCATGCCTATTGATTGTGGGGGGGTGCAAGATATCACGGCCTGAATGGACCTATGGTAATTTGCATCCTCTATTTCTCTTGGGGCTATTCACACTAGTGCAAGTGGTCATCCTGTTTTATGTTTACTCTGGTCCCAATCAATGTATATGCACCATCTAACCCCTTCCTGGAGACCCCCATGCCTTTTGATTGTGGGGGGTGCAAGATAACATGGCCTGAATGCACCTATGGTAGTTCGCATCCCCTACCTCCCTGGGGTAAACTCACACTAGCGCATGTGGTCATCCTGTTTTATGTTTAATCTGGTCCCAATCAATGTAGATGCACCATCTAACCCCTCCCTGGAGACCCCCATGCCTTTTGATTGTTGGGGGTGCAAGATATCACGGCCTGAATGGACCTATGGTAATTTGCATCCCCTATTTCTCTTGGGGCTATTCACACTAGTGCAAGTGGTCATCCTGTTTTATGTTTACTCTGGTCCCAATCAATGTAGATGCACCATCTAACCCCTTCCTGGAGACCCCCATGCCTTTTGATTGTGGGGGGTGCAAGATGTCATGGCCTGAACACACCTATGGTAGTTCGCATCCCCTACCTCCCTGGGGTAAACTCCACTAGCGCATGTGGTCATCCTGTTTTATGTTTAATCTGGTCCCAATCAATGTAGATGCACCATCTAACCCCTCCCTGGAGACCCCCATGCCTTTTGATTGTAGGGGGTGCAAGATATCACGGCCTGAATGGACCTATGGTAATTTGCATCCCCTATTTCTCTTGGGGCTATTCACACTAGTGCAAGTGGTCATCCTGTTTTATGTTTACTCTGGTCCCAATCAATGTAGATGCACCATCTAACCCCTTCCTGGAGACCCCCATGCCTTTTGATTGTGGGGGGTGCAAGATTACATGGCCTGAATGCACCTATGGTAGTTTGCATCCCCTACCTCCCTGGGGTAAACTCACACTAGCGCATGTGGTCATCCTGTTTTATGTTTAATCTGGTCCCAATCAATGTAGATGCACCATCTAACCCCTCCCTGGAGACCCCCATGCCTTTTGATTGTTGGGGGTGCAAGATATCACGGCCTGAATGGACCTATGGTAATTTGCATCCCCCATTTCTCTTGGGGCTATTCACACTAGTGCAAGTGGTCATCCTGTTTTATGTTTACTCTGGTCCCAATCAATGTAGATGCACCATCTAACCCCTTCCTGGAGACCCCCATGCCTTTTGATTGTGGGGGGTGCAAGATGTCATGGCCTGAACACACCTATGGTAGTTCGCATCCCCTACCTCCCTGGGGTAAACTCCACTAGCGCATGTGGTCATCCTGTTTTATGTTTAATCTGGTCCCAATCAATGTAGATGCACCATCTAACCCCTCCCTGGAGACCCCCATGCCTTTTGATTGTAGGGGGTGCAAGATATCACGGCCTGAATGGACCTATGGTAATTTGCATCCCCTATTTCTCTTGGGGCTATTCACACTAGTGCAAGTGGTCATCCTGTTTTATGTTTACTCTGGTCCCAATCAATGTAGATGCACCATCTAACCCCTTCCTGGAGACCCCCATGCCTTTTGATTGTGGGGGGTGCAAGATTACATGGCCTGAATGCACCTATGGTAGTTTGCATCCCCTACCTCCCTGGGGTAAACTCACACTAGCGCATGTGGTCATCCTGTTTTATGTTTAATCTGGTCCCAATCAATGTAGATGCACCATCTAACCCCTCCATGGAGACCCCCATGCCTTTTGATTGTGGGGGGGGGTGCAAGATATCACGGCCTGAATGGACCTATGGTAATTTGCATCCCCTATTTCTCTTGGGGCTATTCACACTAGTGCAAGTGGTCATCCTGTTTTATGTTTACTCTGGTCCCAGTCAATGTAGATGCACCATCTAACCCCTTCCTGGAGACCCCCATGCCTTTTGATTGTGGGGGGTGCAAGATGTCATGGCCTGAACACACCTATGGTAGTTCGCAGCCCCTACCTCCCTGGGGTAAACTCACACTAGCGCATGTGGTCATCCTGTTTTATGTTTAATCTGGTCCCAATCAATGTAGATGCACCATCTAACCCCTCCCTGGAGACCCCCATGCCTTTTGATTGTAGGGGGTGCAAGATATCACGGCCTGAATGGACCTATGGTAATTTGCATCCCCTATTTCTCTTGGGGCTATTCACACTAGTGCAAGTGGTCATCCTGTTTTATGTTTACTCTGGTCCCAATCAATGTAGATGCACCATCTAACCCCTTCCTGGAGACCCCCATGCCTTTTGATTGTGGGGGGTGCAAGATGTCATGGCCTGAACACACCTATGGTAGTTCGCATCCCCTACCTCCCTGGGGTAAACTCACACTAGCGCATGTGGTCATCCTGTTTTATGTTTAATCTGGTCCCAATCAATGTAGATGCACCATCTAACCCCTCCCTGGAGACCCCCATGCCTTTTGATTGTAGGGGGTGCAAGATATCACAGCCTGAATGGACCTATGGTAATTTGCATCCCCTATTTCTCTTGGGGCTATTCACACTAGTGCAAGTGGTCATCCTGTTTTATGTTTAATCTGGTCCCAACCGATGTAGATACACCATCTAACCCCTCCCTGGAGACCACCATGCCTATTGATTGAGGGGGGTGCAAGATATCATGGCCTGAATGCACCTATAGTAATTTGCATCCCCTATTTCTCTTGGGGCTATTCACACTAGCGCAAGGGGTCATCCTGTTTTATGTTTGATCTGGTCCCAACAAATGTAGAGGCACCATCTACCTCCTCCCGGAACACCCCCATACCTTTTGATTGCGGGGGGTGCAAGATATCATGGCCTGAACACACCTATGGTAATTTGCATCCCCTATTTCTCTTGGGGCTATTGACACTAGCGCAAGTGGCCATCCTGGTTTATGTTTACTGTGATCCTAACCAATGTAGAGGCGTCCCCCTAGCCCCTCCTGGAACACCGCCATACCTTTTCACTGTGGGAGGTGCAAGATATCATGGCCTGAATGCACCTATGGTAGTTTGCATCCCCTACCTCCCTGGGGTTAACTCACACTAGCGCACGTGGTCATCCGGCTGTATGTTTAATCTGGTCCCAATCAATGTAGAGGCACCATCTAACCCCTCCCTGGAGACCCCCATGCCTATTGATTGTGGGGGGTGCCAGATATCACGGCCTGAATTTACCTATGGTGATTTGCATCCCCTATTTCTCTTGGGGCTATTCACACTAGTGCAAGTGGTCATCCTGTTTTATGTTTACTCTGGTCCCAGTCAATGTAGATGCACCATCTAACCCCTTCCTGGAGACCCCCATGCCTTTTGATTGTGGGGGGTGCAAGATGTCATGGCCTGGACACACCTATGGTAGTTCGCATCCCCTACCTCCCTGGGGTAAACTCACACTGACGCAAGTGGTCATCCTGTTTTATGTTTAATCTGGTCCCAACCAATGTAGATGCACCATCTAACCCCTCCCTGGAGACCACCATGCCTTTTGATTGTGGGGGGGTGCAAGATATCACGGCCTGAATGCACCTATGGTAATTTGCATCCCCTACCTCCCTGGGGTTAACTCACACTGACGCAAGTGGTCATCCTGTTTTATGTTTACTCTGGTCCCAATCAATGTAGAAGCACCATCTAACCCCTTCCTGGAGACCCCCATGCCTTTTGATTGTGGGGGTGCAAGATATCGTGGCCCAAACACACCTATTTCAAATTTAATTCTATCCGCCGCTCCCCACAGGAAACCCTGTGATCTTCCGGCTAATGGCGGACGATGCCCGATCGTCCGAAACTCTGGAGACAGACTCGTTTGGATCTTTTTCAACCATCCGCACCGCTACCACGTGAGCATATGGCTCTTTAGTAACGTGCATGCAATGGATGGGGTTGCAGAATAATTCTGAGTCCAAATAATGGAACCAACTCTGGAAGATGGCAAAGGTACTGTTTTATTAACAATTATCCAAAACAGGGAGGTTACAACGGACATCAACGGACATTCGCTCAGGCTCTTGATGATTTTCTCATAAAAACATCCTTATATGCAAAGAACACGTCAGACGTGATGTCATACTGCAAGGCAAATAGGAAACCTATCAAAGGCTGTGATAGGCTTAAGGGGAACAATTAAGTATACATTGCATAGGGACTAGGATTGGGATTTGCTGCCCACTGTCAGGTGGAAAACTTATGCCTACCTCTTAAAACTTGTAGAGTACACAGTTTATCATTGGTCTTCAAACTATAAGGCCCTTCACTATATGGCCCTCTACAATTGGTTCGCACGCTCGTGCCATGTCTGGAACATTCGGTTCACTTACAAGCACGTAAACTCAAACCCAGGTGCCAGGAGGTGGACTGGACATTACCTCCCCACCCAATTAGCCCAGCATCTCTCATCAACCATGGCTTCTGCCATGAAGATTGTTTTACAAATTGGCCTTGCAAAGTATCCTTGTCTGTGGGAATATATGGGAGTGCAGGCTCTCGCTATCGTTGTTCTAGGACTCCAAGCTGAACTCTATTTCCATCCTAGGCTCACATGACAGGAGACCATGAATTGGCCCATTTTGCAGCAGCCAACATGACCTCTGACCCTTTCAGTACAACTCACACAAAGGGAACTGATGTATGTGTTATTATTGTGTTACAATGCAAAAATACTATCATGTCTGTGGCACTAAATCATAGATATGTACTGCAAATCATTTTAAATTCCAATCCAAAGCATATGTGATTGTGCACTTCTAACAGGCAGGGGACCTGGGTAATTGGCGTGCAGGCCAATGGTGATATGTGGGTGGGAGCATATCTATTCTCTGTCTTTGCATCAGGTGGTGTGGGTTTTCTTGACTGTGTTTGTGCTTCTTTTTGTCACTTTGGTTGGGTGCATTCTGGTACATGTAGTGATTTTCGTATTGGTGTACGGAATGGATGTTGTTACGCATGCACTGGATCATTTTCTTCAATTGAGACACACCTGTCAAGCCCCTGCACTCACGCATGCTATTACTGTGTTGCACCTTGATTTCCCCCTCTACACTTGCACGTTCAATGCACTCACTAGCAATAGTAAGTTTGTCTCCCCTTACCTTTTTTATCATTACTTGTACTATTGTAGCAATTATTGACCCTGGCTCGAATTCATGGTCTACCTTCCCCTTTAACCACCCTGTCTGCCCTCTGTGCGCTTTCAGGGTGTTTTGCTAATTGCATGAGCGCAGAATATTTGAACAACAAATATAATGCATACACTGCGCACAGCCACTGCTGATCGGTGTTATACATGCCCATAATTCAACAGTGCACATGCCCTTGTAGTTACATTCACCCAGCATCCAGTTACACAGTCCACTGTGACGTGCCATGTACCCAGGCAGCGTGGAGTTGCGCAGCACCGTGGAGTCGTGGGTTGAACCAGGACATCTGGCACAGCAGTGGGTGATGAGGTGGCAGGCATCACATACCATCTGCATGTTCAGTGAGTGATAGTTTTCTGTTCCGGTAGACTGCCTCCACAGCATGCCTGGCCACCAGCTCCACATGTGTTCCGGCCAATACACCTATGATATAATATGGGATTTACAAGGCGCCTATACACTAGTGTTTCAAGGCGCGATGAGGCAAGGGAGGGGAAACAAAGGGAAGACAAAGACAAAGGTCTTACTAGGCCAGGTGACATTGAGATCGCGCAAGTGCAGGGGAGGGGGGAAAGGGAAAAGTGCGGCGGAGGAGGTGGCTGTGCAATACATAGGATCAATAGTAAAAAATAAATTAAATTTAAAAAAAAGGTAAAAGTGCAGAGAGCGACAGTAAAGGAGGGAGCAGGTGTGCCGATGAGGAGAATCTCCGTCTTACTGGCATTAAGGCAGATGTCGTTGGCGACGCACCACTCCTGGATAGCGGACAGTCAGTCAGAGATGAGAAAGGGAGAAGACGTGGCAGAAGGGAGCCTGAAATGAGTGTCATCCACACAGCACTGAAAGTTCGGGTAGAGAGCAGCAATGCGGTGGGCAAGAAGTGCCAGGTATTAATTGAACAGCCAGGGAGAGAGGTTAGACCCCTGGGGAACACCACAGGTAGAGATAGAGGAGAGCAAGGATCCTAGTTGGACCTGGGAGTGTCGATCGGAGAGGAGAGAGGTCATCCAAGCCAGGGCCTGATCAGTGACACACAGGTTATCACGGAGACAGTTGAGCAGGATGGCATGGTTGACCATGTCAAAGGCAGAAGAGAGATCCAGTCATGCCTGCAAGGGCACAAACACAGATTCCCTAGTAGAACCCAAGCGCTTTTCTCCAGATTTACTTGTTGGGAATTCTTGTGTTTTGTGTACCTACCTCTGGACTGCAGCAACCACAATCTGTTGGTGGCAACTGTTGGTCTGCGCTCCTTGGAATCGCCCCCTGTGAAGGCAATTTTAGTGGCATTGACCTGGTCAGCAGTCCTGGGTAGGATGATGTGGTCTCCAACCTGAAACAGGACATGCAAAAAACAGGGTTGCACTATCCCAAGCAGTTCACTCAGTGTGTTGGTATGTGCCTGTGGCTATGAAGTGTAGCACAGACACTACCTTGAGCAAGAGGGGGGTATGGCTGTACGGATATGGATCAGGCTGACCAAGTCGTCCTGGATCAGGTTCGCTATGGAAGTGATGTGTCCTTGTCTAGCCTGTTCAGGGTGTGGATCTGGCTTTGGCTGAAAGGTGTGGCCCTTATGCATGGAATTGGTGGTTGCTTCAGCTTCCTGCAGCATATTTAATTCCCTTCACAGGGCGTGATTCCAAGGAGTGCAGACCATCAGTTGCCACCAACAGATTGTGGTTGCTGCAGTCCAGAGGTAGGTGCACAAAACACAAGAATTCCCAACAAGTAAATCTGGAGAAAAGCGCTTGGGTTCTACTAGGGACTCTGTTTTTGTTAAAAACTCCTTCTCCGTTTGGCACAGGCTTGAAAAGTCTGCGTGCGGAATTTCATTTGGAGTTCCCTGGTCTTGGTTAACTAATAAGCCCAATTTATGCGGTTCTGGCAGGTTCTCAATGTTCTCAAAAGCAAAGAAAGTAGTTATCTTTGCATACAACGCTGTCACAGTTCCTGCGATTGGTGTCCTGGGCCCTTATGCATCCTCGGGGCCCTGATCTCCCACAGCAATCTGCCAAGCTCCTGTCTCTCCACAGCACTTGCATCTGCACACGAGGTTCACACTCCTGCGGCCCCAGTCCGTGTAGCACTCAACATGCCTAGCACTTCATTGGTGGCTCACCCATGAGCTCGGACTCCCCAGCACTTAAATCCCTTTTCCCTCTTCCTTGCTGCACTTGCACATTCTGAATACTCACAGGACATAGTAGGTTTGTTCTTTCTACCTCCCCCCTGCTCTTAAATACTGTGTTTTTTTATTGTATTTCCCACCCTTGCTCCCTCCCTGCCCTGTGGGCGCTTTGAAACAGTATTTTCTTACTGTATAAACACCTAACAGTCAAAAAATAAATAAATACGTCACTGTCACAGTGACAGTTAATGAGGCAAGTCCCTTAGCACGGGTAAGACAAGCCTGTTTGGCTGCCATGGCGTTACTCAGCAATTTTGGAGTCGATACTGTAAGGGGTGTGGAAAACTTGGTCTCCCCCCCCCCCCATTCCCGGGGAATTTTTTTTACAAGTGGCCAGAGAAGGGCCACCACTGTTGAATCCCGACGCAGGGGGTGGACGAGCGAGGGAGGATCACCTGGGTGGAGGGTCCTTTGGGATTGGGGAGGGATTCCCTGAGGGCGAGACATGGTGCACCCTTTTTTCCAATGGCCCCCTAACCGACATTCCCTGCTAATACATGACCGCAGACTTTTCCCTTTGACAAAACTCCCCGCTCTGCTAGAACACAGCGAAAACCAACTGAGGCACTTTTTAATTTCTATCCATGTCCAATTAAGAAGGACAGGCAAGGTCAGGCACTGAATTCAGAACAAGCACACCTGAGAACTGTTAGCATACCACAGGTGTATAAAAGGAGTGAGCCAAAGAAACAGAATGAGTGAGCTGGGGCCTGAGCTACAGGAGTCTGAGTACGAGAGCACAGGCGAACTGGGGTGCCCAGAGAACCCGAGGCCTGCTGAGAGTGAACTGAGGGCCGATATGTTGGGAGCCTATGATGTTAAAGGGCTAACTAAAGCGTGGCAAGGGAGCCGGATCTTCAAGGAGCCAGGAGGGGGTTGAGTGCAACACTGTTCTCCAGAGTGAAGTCTGTGATGGGTGTTCGTTTTCTTGGGCCAGCTAGGCGGTCTGGGCCTGAGGAGTACTGGGTGTTGTCAAAAGGCTCTGATAACCCAATACACCAACCTGTTGTGAACTAAAAAAAAGTCTTGTGAATTAATGAGAAGTAGCAGACTTCCTGAGGAGAGGTGACACAGAGGAATTGTTGCCTAAATTAACTTTGAACTTGTGCGACCAGAACTGTTATAACTTTGGAAAAGGAACTTCATGCAGTGCTTTTGAAAGCCAAGGGGCGCATGCTAAATCCCAAGTGGCTCAAGACCTGGGGAAGGGAGCTTTGGACCAGCTCCACTACTATCCTGACCTTTACTTTGAAGCACCCTTTTTATTTAGTCCAATCCGATGCACATTATTGTATTAAAGAGTGTGAGGGCAAGCATAGGTTTAACACAGACACTTTTTTGTTTTGACTAACTTGACTGACTTTGGACTTATATTTTAGTTGATGGTCGAGACTACTCCCATTATAGACGTAGGGCTAGTAAGCAGTCTCCAAACCCCTTTCTTTACAAAATAAAGGTTTTCATAAACTTGAATCTTTGTGTCTGTGTCTCTCTCATGATACCTTGCCTGTCTCACAGAGGTCAGAAATGAAAACCAGGCACAACGTTTCTTTTTTAAAACAATTTTAATAAATGTTTCCAAACAAAATAACATACAGACTTTATTAATAGCTTCTGATGATATGTCACATTGTTGTCTGTTCAACCACCCCACACCCTTCCTCCCTCCCCTCTGCCTATTACACTTGCAATGTCTACCAAGGTATATAGCTGCTTGCTTGAACTTCTCTCCATATCTCTATTCCCCCCTTTGTGTGTTGGTGCGGGTGTCTGAGTCTGAGTGTCTTCCTGTGCAGAGGGCATCAATTCCTTTATCATATGTTTCCAGGCCCTTAAGTCCCTGTCCTGCTTTTCCTGACCCTGACGTGGACGCCTCTTGCCACACCGTTGTTTCTGCCAGTGACCATTTCAGGAGGTCCCTCAACCACAGACGTATGACTGGGCTGCTGTGTGCTTTCCACCCCATTGCAATCCTATGCTTCGCCAAGATGTACGCTAGATCTCTCAATTTGCTGACGTGTCTTGCCTGCTTTGGTCTCTGAAACATACCCAGCAGGCACGCCCCTGGGGAAACCGAGTCGGACGATAGGCCAATCCTGGTTAAGGTCTGGGCCACTTCATCCCAAAATCAGCGTATTTCCTCGCAGGCCCAGAACATATGTACCAGATCTGCATTGACCAGGCCACATTTCAGACAGGTTTGTTCTGTTGCCTTACTAAATTTTTTGATTTCCTTCGGAGTTAAATATGCTCTGTGTGTAACATATAACTGGATCAACTATTTTCGCATTTCTGGATACTTATGATACCTCATGGTTCCACTCCAGGCTGCGTCCGACAGTGGCTCTTGCAAGTCTGTTTCCCAGCCCTGCCTAATCTGTATCGAAACCAGACACAAAGTTGTCATGTTTTTGGTTAAAGACTTGTATTTAAAGGAAAATGGGTTTGGAAAATGCCTCGCTGGCCCTATTCTAAAGAGGAGTTTCCCTACCTAAAGACCACAAACTGTCTGTGTAAGGGTGTCAGAAACTAAAAAGCTGTCCTTGTTTCCAAAACGTCCTATCCTGACTCTCACAGTATAAACAAAATAACAAAGTGAGAAAGGAAATGTCTTCAACCTGATATTGGCAAAAAGAGTTAATGAATGAAAATTAAAATGGCGCCAGCAAAAATGTTCTCCAAGGTGAAAAGAACTTTGATCCAGAAGGTGGTTTCCTTCCCCTGGATTCTTAAATGGGATGGCAATGTCTCTTTACTGACAGTTAGTTTGTGTCTTTCCTTGATTAACAATACTCCTGTTGGGCAACAAGTTCTGTAACCGACTTTCTTTAACACAAGTTTCTAATTTGTCTAACAAACACTGCCCTTCTTTAGCATTTCTTGTAGCTTTGCAAATCGCCTGGTATACTCACCTGCCAGGACTCCACTTGTGTTTCAATTGCCTGGTATCCTTCCCATGCCAGGACTTACAATGTGTTTTCAAGTGGCTAGTATCCTTTTCTTGCCAGAACCTCTTATGGGATCTAGTGATTATTGCAGCGTGGCAAGTTTCGAATCCGAAAATATTAAATTCGAAAACTGCATGTTGCAATAATCACATAGATCGCCCTTGCCAGCATTCCCGCTACCCACCACCCCTAAACCCCTATGTAAGGTGGGAATCACTTACCTTTTTTACTTACCTGCATCTGTTTCTTCCCTCTGCGGAAGCTCTGCCTCACCATTGTGGGGCGGAACTTCTGCTGCAGGGTTTTACTTTGTTTTTCCTCCGCTTTCCTTGTTAGGGAAGCGGGGGACACCCACGCAATACCCTGCCCTTTGTTCGACATTATGGGAATTTGTTATTTTTCCCATGCCAAATGTGCCTTAACCACGCATTCAGCATTTTCTTTCGGTATTTTTTGCCAAAAGGCTTCTTATGTGCTTTGACAGTTCCTCGGTATCACCAAAACTGCATATTTCGTTCTTGGCTCGGTATATCTGTCTGCTTCAATGTTCATTCAAACTTTGCCCTACACTTGCATCTCATGCATTCATATCTTATTGGGGTTTGGATCTGTACTTTGCCTTTTCTGCTTTCAAACAATCTTCTTGTGGTTTCTGTATTGGCAATCTCATAACATTCAAAATGTCGTTGGTGCGGTCGCCGGAATGCCCCAGGGTCCCCACTTGCTTTGGGCTGACTACCGGTTCCCTATGGCATCTCTGGTCTTGTTCAGGCTTCTGCTGGTTCTCTGCAGCGTCTCCAGACTGGTTAGATTTTTCTGTGGCATGGCTCCTCCACTTGCTTCCGACTCTGGGCTATGCAGACGTCCTTCCGGCTTCCTTCACGGCTCCACTGTCACACACCTGCTTCCCTTCAGGTCCCAGTACGGAGCATGCTGCCTCTTTGAGCTGCCAAGCACCCAGGAACTCTCTAGCGTCTCCACAGCACATCCTGCTCATGAACTGCGTCCCTCTTTCTGTCCTGGAGGCCAACCAACACTGCTCCGCCACACCAGTTAGTGTCTCCAGCATTCACAAGCCTCTGCGGAAGGTCTCACGCCTTCTCCTGAACTGCCACACATCATTGTGCAGTTGCCATCTTTATATGTCACACACAGGTGTTTCGTTAAACTAGTATGTACATTGAGCTTCAGGCTCCTGTTACCTTGTACCAACTCCTTCATCATCCTCGTCTCAATACTTAGGTGATTATGGGAGTTGAAGTCCATGGTTGTGATTGGACATACAGTATTTGGATAGTCTCTCAATGGTTTTACACGAACGAGCGGTGCACCAGAGGCAAAAGAGGCAAAAGGGGCTTTTATTCTTCAGGTCATAGGTCAGAGTTTGACATCAAGAATATTGGGAAGAGGTTTCTTTACTTCCTCTACAAGGTGGAACAAACAGATGGCAATAGGCCATTAAGGTCTTGGGCATTAGAGGGTATTTCCCCTGGGAAAAACCCATGTCTCCAATTAAGTCATGATATCTCCCTGGTAGTCGTCTCCCCACATGTGATCCTCCCTCATATAGCCGCCCCCAGGGTCAGGATCAGGTAGCGGCTGCCATCCCCTGGCTACATTGGAGGTGTACACCGCCGGGTAAACAGTGATGACTCCATCTGAATCATAACAATAAGCATTGCCCGTTTGGCGCTTGGATAGGATCCAGGTTGCCCAGACTTGAGTCGTTAGCGCAGGTAAGGCAAGCCAGTTTGGCTGCCACGTTCTTGCTTGTTAGTATTGGAGTCAAAACACTTTCCCTGTTTAGTGCTTGGGGAGAATCCAGGTTGTCCAGATCTGGGTCATTAAGCTTTGAGTCTCTAATTACAGAATCCTTGCTAGACAGAGTTCCTAACGTCTTGCTTCTAAAATCATATGATCATGGCATAATATAACTGTCTGGGCACGCGTTCACCACAATTTTGGTCCAGCGCTGACTCATCTACTGGCTGCTTCTCGCTACGGACTGCAGCAGCCTGCATTCTAACGCATTCCAGCACAGGACTCAGCGCTACGAGAGGTTTTCAAAGGATGGTGCGACTCCAAAACCAGCCCTCCAGCAACCAGCAACCTTCATCGCCCGTCATCGCTCCAGCTCCTCCTCGAAGAGGAAATCGGTTAACCCAGGGAAGCTGCGGGAAAAGCCGGAGAAGACCAAGGCGCAGGGAAAGGTGTCCGACCTGCCCCTGAAGGCCCAGGTGGTCCAGAATAAGTCATCCTTGAGGATCGAGCTGGTGGCGGCCACCCTCTCGAAGGCAAAACATGCTGACCTGGTCCACGAGTGGGAAAAGATCTCAACCGACCGATGGGTGCTATCCAAAGTCCTGCTTGATTCTATCGCAGAACGTGCTATTTCTGGGGGCCAGGCTCAACTTGGTCTCCTGCCTGACCACCCCCTTGGAAGAGAGGATAGTGGCCACGCTGGGCAAGGTGCAATGGCTGTTGACACTGAAGACTGCCACGGTGCGGACCATCAAGTCAGATGGGGCATGCTTGTATTCAGTGTTCTCCAAATAAAACTATAACAATTCTCTTTGGGTATTGACCTCCTGGCCCAGCACAGGCTTTCCTGGAGAAATTAGAATTATTTCTGGCAGACACAGGGAATAAGCATGACAAGCTGTTATGTTTGGGGGACTTCAATGTATGGGCTGAGGAGGTGACATCTGGGGATGGGAGAGAATTAAAGAAGACCCTGGAAGCCCATGCTTTGGAACTTCTAGCATCATCCCCCTCACATTGCCAGGACCATTGTCTTGATGTCCTGCTATATCGAGGGAAGATAATTTGTTATGTTGGGACAATCGCATTATCATGGACAGACCACTATGCCATAGTATTTGAACTGAGAATACATAAGAAAGCTCTGGAAGTGCACATGGAAAATTGGATGGGGCAGTTCTGCAAGCTGAAAGATTTTTTGAAAATCTCAGGGGAAACTCTGAAACATGCTTTGGCACAGATTGAAGAGGCTCTTCCATGTGAGGAGTTCAATAAAGGCATGTAAATCATGGCTATGATATGTAATGTATAGGCCCCTCTCCAACAAAACAAGGCCATGTAACCCCTGGTTTTCGCCAGATTTGGCCAAGAAAAGGGTACAGGTGAGATCTTTAGAGATAAAAATGGAGAAGACATCGTACAGAGGGCATTTTAGAACAGGTCAAGAGCACCTGAAGAGAATATGGGAAAGCCATTTTTGATGCCAAAGCTAAATTTATAACGGGGAAAATTGACAAAGTCATGAACAGGCCACGGGAATTGTACGCTGCTATTTCCCAGTTAGCAAATCCTGGGTGTGCGTCAGCAGCACCTGAATCATCACAAGCACAGGTGGATGCTTTTAATAATTACTTTATAAATAAAATAGTGCTAATACAAGGAAAGATTATGGAAATTAAACCATTACATCCCCAAGAGGATCTGGAAGTAACAGAGGAGATTAGCCCAGAATGCATATCTCATGATGAAGACACTGGGGCGGATCAGAAGCTATTTATGTTTATGAAAGTATCTGAGGAAAGGGTCTGCACCTTGCTCTCTGCATTGAAGGCTACTAATGATGTACTCTGTTATTCCATCTTCAGTAGCTAAACTAATAGCTCCAGATATTACCCCATTTATCACAAAATTTGTTAACAAATCTCTTACATCAGTAGTAGTACCAATGATTCAGAAGAAATCTGTGGTCACGCCACTGCTAAAAAAAACTAATTTAGACCCTAAGAATTTCCAGAATTACAGGCCAATGGCAGGATTGTCATGGCCATCGAAAATTCTGGAAAACATTGTGACAGCTCAGCTGCAGGAACATCTGTATCAGGAGAATCTGCAATCCGGATTCCGACCAGGTTTTGGGACGGAGATGGCGTTGCTGACGTTCTGGGACGATCTATTGGAGACGGCGGATCAGGGGGGTGTGTCCCTGTTGGTCATGTTGGACCTGTCCGCCGTCTTTGATACGGTTGTCCATGGGACCCTGCTGAAACATCTGAGAGAAGTGGGTGGAGTAGGGAAACAAGCTGTTCAATGGTTTGAATCTTTTCTCTCTAGAAGAGAACAAAGAGTAGGATTTGGAGATTTCTTGTTAGACTCAGGATTACAAAGCTGTGGAGTCCCGCAGGGATCGTCCCTTGTCACAGGTTTCCCCCTTTCTCACCTGCTTTCGCTGCTTAATGGAATCCAGGGGAGTTTTCTTCCATACGGATCGGGTCTTGTACAAGCCTGCTCTGCCGTCTTCGGCTTCCAGTGTTCGTTCAGCTTTAACGTCCGTGAAAAAATGAGGAAACTCCAGGAAGACCAGGAAAGGAGAAGTGCACTCGGAGGCGGGTGCACAGAATCCGGTAAGAAGGCTAAGTAGGAGGAGGGAGGATAGAAGGGAAAGCGGAGGGTCCAGGAATCAGGAAACTACAGAGTTCTGCAAGGTGAACTTCGGAGCACACGTCTAGCCACAGCAACAGAAGCGCTGAGATGCGCTGGGCCGCGGGGGCATGGTCATTTTATAGATCATGCTGCCTCAGACGTAAAGACTGATAGGCAGCGTTCTGTGTGTATGGCCATGTTGGAAGTAGTACAGAGTGTAAGCTCTGACGCGTCAAGGACCAGGAGGTCCAGAAGGGGCATGTCCGATGGTTCATGACATCCCTCTCCCCACTGCTTTTTAATTTATATGTTAAACTACTCATGGACATTCTGAGGGAGCACGGCATACAGTTTCACTCATACGCAGGTGTTCTTGAGGATACAGAATCTAGAGTAGACGTACGAAATAGTTGACCGGTGCCTACAAGAAATACAGGCTTGGATGTGTGCGATCCAGCTACTGCTGAATGCCAGCAAAACAGAAGTGACTCTATTCGCTTCAAAGCACAATCTGCAGAGGGAGCATTTACACTCCCTATGTTTCCTGGGGACACAGCTGAATTTCTCCAAGAAAATAAAAAATGTAGGCTCTGTCTGGGAGGATAACATGGGAAGTGGAGCTCAGGTTAGTGCGAAGGTACAAGCAGCTTTACACTCACTATGCCTATTGAAACATATCCTACCATTCATTGCAAATGAGGACAGAGCGGTAGTCATTGGCACTCTGGTCAACTCGAAGTTAGACTATGGAAATGTATTGCTGTCGGGTATACCAGCCTATCAGTTGCGAAGACTGCAGGCGGCCCAAAATGCAGCAGTTAGGCTGGCGTATAGGTAAAAAATCAGCTCCAACCTCTAACTGAAGAAGAGCCCTACATTGGCTGGCAGTAAAGGAGATAATTGAGTTTAAGGTACTCTGATTGGTTTATAGGTGTGTTAACAAGACAGGAACAAGATATCTATCAGATAAAATCAGGAGACATGTTCCTACCTGTCAAGTTCAGGTGTTCCCTTCACCCCTTCCGAGTCACTCCAATCCCCTTCCTCCTCACCTGTGAGTTCTGAGTGTAAGGATCCTCCGAACCGCTTCTTCCACAGCTCTTCTTTCTTCTTTCCTTTTTTTTTGTGGAAGGGATCTGCCCCGAAGGGAAGCCACCCTGACCTCAAAATAGAAGGTCTGGGGGGGCCCCTCCTCCGGTTCAGACCAGAGGGGAAAAAGCCGTAGGCATAAAAAACCCCTGGGTGATGATCAGTGATGGTCTTCAACTTGAAATAGCAGAAGGTACGTTCTTGGATGGGATGCCGGCAGGAAAGTAGCATACGATAAGAGTGGAATGGAGTGGAATGGAGAGCCTAGAGAGGAAACCGGGGGCAAGCCTCAGAGACAGACCGCGAAACACTGCAGCAAGAGGGGGAAAGCTGGAGGAAAAATGAAGGGAAAAAGAAATAAGCTCCCTGTGAAAACCTGGCCAGAGCCTGCAAGTCCCAGGAGGGAGGACACAAGAAAGACAGGAGGAAGGGCGCCAGCGGAAGAGAAGAGGAGCCGGCGCCGAGAAACAGCTCAAGGCAGCACACAAAGGGAGAAAACTTACGAGCGCTCCAACCCGAAAGCCTGACGCAAGTAGGTTGCAACGCGCAGACTTCTGGGTTGGAGCGGCTAAAAAGCGGTCCCTCCCGGCGGCCGGCCGAAAGACTAGACCGCAACTGCGCGTTGCATGGGGACGTGGTGGAACGGCTAATGGCCGCTCCAACGCCATCGGCTCCATGCACGCCAGTCACGGCGGTGTGTGACACTACCCGACAATTGCGCTCAGCAGATCAAACTCTGCTTCATATACACCACACCAGGTATATGAGCAAAGGGGACCGCAGATTCGGCGTCTACGGTCCAAGAGAAAAGAAATAAACTACCCAGAGAAATCTGTGAGATTATAACCTTTCCGGCATTCCGGAAGGCCGTGAAGCCCTATCTGTTTTGTTAGAACTCTCCTAGTCCTTAACTGGTGTATTTCCATCTCATATGATTACGTGGATTAAGACATGGGGCTCATTACGAGAATGGAGGTAGCCATGCCGCTTTTAGCGGTATGGCTACCGCCATACCGGGTCCGGGTTCCTGGAATGGGGAAATACCGGGCCATTCCGACCTTGGAGGGCCCAGTATTCCCCCATTCCAGGAACCCGGACCCAGTACATCCCGATTCCCATTTGAGCCCCCATAGGGCTCAATGGGAATAGGGAGTATGCTAACCACGGGCCCGTTAATGACGGGCCTGTTGTAAGCATCCTGGTCTGCTAGTGGGTCCCACTAAGGACGCCTGGTTTTACCAGACGTCCTTAGCGGGACTCACGAGCAGACCTTGTAATGAGGCGGTAGAGGGTTAACAGCGCCGGCAGCTCTACCAGCGCCGTTAACCTGATCCGACTCTGCAGGTTGCGGATAGGACCCCTTCAGGAATTCCTGGACGCTTGGTGGATCCAGGTGTCTGGAAGCTTTTCAGACAAGATTGTTCTCGACGAGGAGTTCCATCGAGCGTTAAGGTGATGGGGCGTGTGCTCCAGCATTGCCGGAGCACGTATTTCCAGAGCCCCCATACCAAGAGACAGTCACCACAGACGCGTCCCTGGAGGGCTGGAGACCCCACATCGGACGTCTCCACGCCAGAGGCCTGTGGCTACCATAGGAGAGGGCTCTCCACATCAAAGTCCTGGAGCTGCGGGCAGTGTTCTGGGTCCTCAAGTCTTTCCTTCTGTCACTCAAGGGCAAGGTGGTGAGGGTCTTCACGCACAATACCACCATGATGTTGTACATCAGGAAGCAAGGAGGTACCAGATACCCGGCGCTCTCCAGAGAGGCGCAGGACTTGTGGCACTGGGCCGTCAGCCAAGAGATGTTCCTCATTCCTTTTCACCTGGCTGGAGTCAAGAACACCATCACCGACTCCCTCAGCAGGGAGCTCCGCTCTTGCCACGAGTGGGAACTTCAACGTGATCAAGTGAACAGCCTCTTCCTCAAATGAGGCAGACCCCAGATCGATCTGTTTGCGACAGCGATGAATTCCAAATGCCAGAGATTCACCAGAAGGTTCCACCAGCCGAGGAGCATGGGGGACGCGTTTTCCTTTGTGTGGGAAGGCCTGTTCTGCCAGCATTCCCCTTCCCCGTTGCCTCTCCTGCTGCGAGTCATCAATCAACTCAAACGGTGGCGATGCAAGATGATCCTCATCGCCCCTGTGTGGCCGAGTCAGATTTGGTAGCCGGATCTTCTCAGCCTGTCAGTGTTACCCCAGGTCAAGCTGCCGGTGGTTAGGATCTGCTTGCCAGAGAAGCAAGCGCAATTCTACATCACGAAACAGGATCGCTGAACCTGAAGGCTTGGCTCCTGCAGCCTTAGGGTTTGGAGTGTATGAGCTGCCGGCAGACAGCAGGGAGGTCCTTACCAGGGCCAGAGCGTTGTCGACTCTTCATTGCTACGGGCACAAGTGCAAACATTTTGCAACGTGGTGCCGGACGCAGAAGACCAACCCTCTGAATATCTCAGCTCTGCAGATTCTTCCGTAGTTGTACTTGGTCAAGGCAGGGCAGACGCACGCCTCTATCAAGGTGCTTCTGGCGGCTATCTCCCGCTACACTAGGTCTCCAGGACGGTCTTCTCTTTGGTCCCACCGTCTAGTCAAGGAGTTCCTCAAATGACTGTTTCGATCATTACCGTCGGTGAAGGCCCCTACCCCGGCATGTGAACTCAACGTGATGCTGACGAGGATCATAGGAGCTCCCTTCAAGCATATGCATCTGGCCCCTCAAGTTCCTTTCGTGGAAGACAGCTTTTCTCATGGCTATCACCTCTGCCAGGAGGGTAGGTGAGATCCAGGTCCTTTCCTGCGAACAGCCTTAGCTGACTTTTCACAACACAACGGTGGTGCTGCGGATACACCCCTCCTTCATGCCAAAGGTTCTGTCAGAATTCCACCTCAACAAGCCTTTGGTGTTGCCTGCGTTTTTTCCAAAACCTTTGTCACCGGCTGAAAGGACTTTGCACTGGCTGGATGTAGCTTGTGCGCTGAAGTTCTATGTGGCACGCACAAAGTGTTTCCGGAAGACATCTCAACCATTCATGAACTTTGGTCCTGTGAACCATGGGAAGGCCTTGTCCAAGGCTTCCATCTCCAGGTGTCTCTCCGGCTGCATCACACACTGTCACTGGTTGTCAAACCAACCGCTGCCTGGCCGTCCGAGAGCCCATTCTACCAGAGCGATCAATGCAACGACAGCGTTCCTGTCTGGTGTGCCCCTGCTGGACATCTGCAGGGCTGCTACATGGAGTTCCACGCACACCTTCACAAGATTCTACTGCGTCCACAGGGATTCCAGAGAGGAGTCCAGGGTTGGCCAAGCAGTGCTACGCAACCTGTTCGCTTGAAGGTGAGCCTGTTCTGGAGGGAAGAGTATTTGCTTCTGTTGAGCCTTGCCACCTCCTGTGGTTGTGTAATGTTGTACTGCTATGTATTCTTTATTCATGAGCATGTAAATCCATGCCAGACCCCATGCTGGAGAAGGAACAAGTTGCTTACCTGCAACTATTGTTCTCCAGCATGGGTCTGGCATAGATTCACATGCAAATCCTCCCTCCTGCCCCTCTGTGGCTCTTCTTGGTCATACTGCCACTTTATGGGCTATTAAATCTGAAGATGGCTGCCAGAGGAGGGGCTTAGGGAGAAGGGCAGTCATTGGCTGGGGGCCGTATTATCCAGAGCTCAGTGATTGGTTTATCGGAGAAAGACAGTAAGTGAAAGTGAAACTGTTTTTTCTTTTTGATTCCCGGCCTGATGACGGGGAACATTCATGAGCATGTGAATCCATGCCAGAACCATTCTGGAGAACAATAGTTCCAGGTAAGTGACTTGTTCCTTCTGATTCTGTTTGTATCAGAGGTACTCATTGCTACCCATGTACTCTCAGATCATGCAGCAGTTGAGTGTACACTTTCAGTTGATAGGTTGTTCCCCGTTAGCAGGTCCCCATGAAAGCTGCACAACCCGGCCCTCTCAGATTTGGTGTTGAAAGGACTCCATAACTAAGGCAATAACTGATTTCTTTAGGGAAAATAGCACTGATACCGTTCCGACTGCCAAGGTATGCGACCCTATGAAGGCAGTGATTAGATGGGAACTGATTGCTCACACGACTGCTTGCACTTATAGGAATAGAACCCTAAGGTAGGCACTTTAGGGGGAGATGCGCGCTTCAGAAATGGTTCATAAGCATTTAAATTCTGTCATGGCCAGGAAGGGCCTACGGGTAGCGCAAAATAAACTAGAAGCACACTTGGCAGGACATACGGCCAAATCGATTATTCGTGCTAAGCAATCTTATTATGCCATGGGTAATATGGTGAATACATTTCTGGTTCATAAATTGAAGGTCATACATACAACGAATACTATAGCAGTGCTGGTAGACTCGGACATAAATATTCAGTACAGGGAATCGGCGAAAAGGAAGGTTTCTGAATGATATTTACTCACAGAATCTGCAGCAGGCCCGCCCCCCCCCCCCCATCTCTGCGACTTACGCCAGACTACCAAATCAGGCTCTCGTCTACTGGTCAGGAGACCTTAGACACTCCCGTAACCACGGAAGAGGTGGCAATAGCAATAGTTTCTCTTAAACACAGGACCCCTAGTCCGGATAGTTTCTCAGCATCGTTTATACGATTTTTCAACCACAACTACTCAAACCTTTGACTAACTTATTCAACTTGTTCCCGGAATTTAGGGAGGGTTACTCCTTCAATGGAGTCAACTACAATTTTAATACTTAAGCTGGGGAATCCCACACATGATTGTCACCCGTACAGGCCAATTTCTTTGAACCTGGATGCCAAGTTGTACTCTAAGCACTGGCGTAACAGGGGCCCCCGCAGCCCCCGCGGGGCCTGCGGTGTGGGGGGCCCCACCAGCACATGGCTGGGAGGGGGCCCCAGTTAAAAAAAAAAAAAAATAATAATTATTTTTTCTAAAAAAATAATGTTTCTTTTGAAATTCACTCTGCATTCATAAAGAACATTTCTGTAACAGAAATAATTTCTTTATGAAGGCAGAGTGACTACAAAAAGAAACTTTCTTTTTGAAGTCTGAGGGCCCCGTACCCCATGACATGGAAGACCCTAGGCTGGAGGCCTCCATGTCATGGGGTGGGGGGGGCTATGCCTTCAAAAAGAAATTGCTTGTTTTTGAAGCCACTCAGCCATCATAAAGAAATTATTTTGATTATGGTTCGGTCCTTAACTGAAATAATTTCTTAATGAAGTTATAGTGACTTAAAAAAGAAACAATGGGGCTCATTCTGACCATGCCGGTCCGGAAACAACGGTGCTGGTAAGCTTACAGGCACTGTTGTTTCCGGACCGGCATATTACGGGTCTGCCTGGTGGGGCTGCCGTGCCCGACAGGTCTGACCCTGCCAGGCACAGCAGCCACGGTATGCAGATCTGTCACGGAAGCACCGGCGCCGTTAACAATGGTGCAGGTGCTTCTGTGTCCCCATTCCCGTGGAGTCTGGGGTTTAACGAAATTACCGGCACCTGATTTCCCAGCCGCCGAACTTGAAATAGCACGGTGGCACTGGGAAGTCAGGCCATAGTAATTTTTTATGGGTCCGGCGGCAACCCGCCGGTAGCACCGGCACGGTTACCGCTGGACCCGTAATGAGCCCCAATTTCTTTTTGAAGTAATAGGGCCCCCCCTCAACTCCATGAGGTGTGCGTGTATGAGTCTATGGTGAAAGGGTGCACACTCAAATGAATAGCTGGCTGCCTGTGTGTGTATGGTGAAAGGGTGCACACTTAATGTATGGGTGGCTGTGTAGGTGTGCCTGCATGGTGAAAGGGTGCACACTTAAATGTGGGGATGACTGGGTGTGTATAAGGTGAATGGTGTGTGTGCTTGTGTACAGGGGCACAACAAAACCTTCATTTCGGGGGGGCTAACCCTTCAAATGTTGGGAGAGGCGCTAACTTCACATGCGGTGGGGAGGGGGAAACTTATTTGTGTGGGCACATCCAAATTATTTACGCATTTTAATGAGACTATTCTAGTGCAGATTCAATGTTACAAGCAGTTAACTCTCTCCTATAAGTCTCCTGTTCCCTCTCTACCCTTCCAATCACTCCCCTGGCATGCAAGTACTAAACCTACATCACGATTTCAATTGCCTAAACAATGTGGCATTTGAATGCAGGTACTAACAGTGCAATGCTTTACGTTGGTAATTGCTGGGTTCTTGTTAACAGCAAAAACCAGGTGCCGTTTAAAATCTGTGTCCTGTTCGGTCTGGCAACTGCTCTAAAGGTTAGCCAAGTTGAGTCAATATAGCCCAAAATGTCGGGGGGGGTAGTGCTGAAGCCCAGTCAACTCAATGGTGTTGCGCTACTACTTGTGTTTAATGCCTTGCTTACTCCTAGCCCTATTCTTCCTCGTCCCAGTACTTATATATGAGGCAGTACGTGTGTTTGAGGCACTCTTCCTCATACACAAGTACTGGGAAGAGGTAGAGGTACATGGAGGTAATGCCTGATCTAGCTACCTGTAATCTTCATCACTCCTAGTCCCACTGTTCCTCATCCCAGTACTTACCTATGAGACAAGGAGCCTCATACGTAAACTCTGGGACAAGGAAGAGGGACGCAGAGGTAATTCTGGGCCAAGGAGCTGACTGTGGAGGTTGGGGTAGTGGGTGGGAGGGAGAGTGGATGTGTGGGGGGGCAGGATTGTGTGATAAATCATAATGGTTGTCCATGTCCAGGCTAAGCAGGCATGATATGTGGAATTAGTGGCTAGAGAGGCATTTTGATGCAGCCAGTCTAGTCATTGCTCAGTTTGGTATGACTTTCTTTTAACTGGACATTTCTGATAAAGTAGTCCTGCTAACTTTAATTACTTGGCTAGATTGGCATTTGGGTGCTGCTAGTCTAGCCATTTCTTACTGCGGCATTGTATATTTTTCTGGGCATCTGTGATTAAATGATATGATGTGATTCAAGTCATTTATAACGCGCCTGTACACAAGTGTACACAAGGGAGGGATGATAGAGGGAGGACAAGACAAACGATCTCACTAGGCCTTGTGTCATTGCGAGAACGAGAAGTGGAAGGGAAAAGGGAGCAGGGAAGTGCAAGTGAGAGGGGAGGGGAAAACAGGGCAGCAATGCTCTCAGTAAGTGCAGCCAGGGCAGAGCAGCTATCGGTTGTGCAAGGAGAACAATGGACTGCAGGGTTACAGTTACAGCCCCTAAGTGCATGGTAGGCCCGGAGGCAGTGCAAGGGTGACCAATCAAGAAAGAGCCTGGACTCAGAGAGACTCTGAGGGTAGCCAAGCAGCCAGTCAGTACAGCAGACAGGTAGGTCAGGTAGGTCAGCAGGGGGGGAGAGAGAGCGAAAGCAGCAGAGAAGAGGAAAGCTTTTAGCTGCTTCCGAAACTTCAGGTTGTCCGCCTCAAGTTTGAGAGGGGCAGGGAGGCCATTCCAGTTGGAGGCACCAGCAGAGGAGAGAGGTCTACCCCCACTCTCTGCCTGGAGAAGTGTCTAAGCCTTAGAGAGTTGGAGGTAGCTGAGTGAAGGGTTAGAGAAAGAAGGTATTTTGGAAGAGAGCATTGGATTTAGTGTGGGCACTGGCCCCAGAAAGCCTTGTGGGCAATGCAAAGGTTCTTGAACTTGATCCTTGCAGCCAGTGAAGAGATTTCAGGGCTGGAGAAATACAATCCCAGGGCTTGAGGCCAAGGCTAAGTCTTGCAGTCCTGTTCTGGATTATTTGCAGATGACGGAGACTAGAGGAAGACAGATTGAGAAAGTGGCTGTTGGAGTAGTCCAGCCTAGAGACAGTGAGCTTCTGGTGGAGAGTGAGAAAGGGAAGAGTCCCTTTGAGGAGGAGCAGCTTGTAGTGGGACTTCTTGGTTATGTCCGAGATGTTAGGAGAGAAAGAGAGTGTGGCGTTGAAGATGACAGCAAGGTTTTTTGCCTCACAGGAAGGCAAAGGAAGAGGGCCCAAGGTGGTTTGCTATAGTGAGAGAGGAAACGCAGTGGCAAGGGTCCCAATGAGAAGGATCTCTGTCTTACTGGCATTAAGGCAGAGATCGTTGGAGGTGCACCAATCCTGAATCGTGGATAGACAGTCAGGAATGAGCAAGAGAGGAGAGGAGGATGAGGGGAGCCTGAAGGAAAGCTGAGTCATCCGCACAACAATGAAAGTTAGAGGAGAAGGTAGAGATCAGGGAGGCCAAAGTGGCCAAGTAGAGGTTGAAAAACCAGCGTGAGAGGATAGAGCCCTGGGGAATGCCACAGGTAGAGAGAGGTGGCGGAGAGAATGGGACCACGATCGACCTGGGAGCGGAGTGGCGGTCCAAGTGGAAGTAGGTCAGTCACTCTAGGGTTTGATCTGGATGCCCAGGTTCTCACAGAGTCGATTGATCAGGATGGCGATGTTGACCCTGTCGAAAGCAGAGGAAAGATGAAGGATGAGAATAGAAGGAATGCTGGAATCAGGAATCAAGGTTAGAGAGCAGCACGGGTGTTAAGGAGAGCATTTTCCATGCCTCTGGCAGCTCTGAAGCCAGACTGATGGTCATGGAGACAACCAACAGATTCAGTGTGGAGAGTAAGCTGGGAGATGGCAAGCTTTTCCAAGAGTTTGCTCAGGAAAGGTGGAGATTGAGCGATAGTTTTCCGGGCAGGTAGGATCAGCAGACTGCTTCTTGAGGAGTGGGTGCACAAGGGAGTGCTCAAAGGGAGAGGGGAACATTGCAGTGGCGAAAGAGTCATTACAGAAATCGGCCAAGGCTGGAGCGAGGGTGTCAATATGGGCTTTGATGGTTCTGGAGGAGCAGCGGAGCACCTGTTTGGACAACACTTTCATAGATCGGACTTGTCTAGAAACCTCGTCAGGTGTTGTCAGAGAGAAAGAGGAAAAAGGAGGAGGAGAGAAGAGATGGCCAAAATGGGCCGAGAGAGGAAGAGGACATAGAGGACAGGATGTCCTGAGATTTAGCAGAGAAATGAGAGGCCAGAGCTGTACAGAGGGCATGGGAGGGAACAGAAGAGGTATAGACCACAACAGGATTGACCAGTTCCTTGCAGATTTTAAAGAGTTTGGCCATGTTGTTCGAGGCCATGGAGACACATGCTTTATTGTGTGCTCTCTTCTTGATGAGTGTTATTGCTTTGACTGGCATTTTGCTGAAAACAGTCTAGGTATGTCTAAATGTGGCCTTGCATTCTGTACTATAATGTTATTACGTGTTTACACTGGTCTACATTGTGCAGCCAGATGGAAGCATTAATGTTCCTGTGCACTGTTGGTGACTTGCATGTATTGGATTGTGTTACCCTACAAAACAATTGCAAACACTCTTTATCTCAGAAAGTGTGCTGTATATTGCATTAAAACACATATTTATATCTTTTTCCCAGTGCAGTGTGCGGCATACCCCTTCAGCAGCACGTTCATGCGTATTGTGCAAGCGTGACAGTCTAGGCCGGCCCAGAGTGTGGCGCAACCCGTGATTTGTTGCCGAGTTGAGGGGCCCCCTCAGCATGGCTCGCAGGGGGGCCCCCACATTTTGTGTTACGCCACTGATTCTAAGGTGTTGGCCTTGAGGTTGGGGACGGTTCTACCCCAACTGATAAATCCGGATCAGGCTGGGTTTATTCCAAAGCGAAGCACACAAGACAACATCAGATGAGTCTTGGATATCCTTGACCTAGCCAGGAGGGGATAGTCTTGCCCTGGGAGTACTCACACTGGATGCTACTAAAGCATTTGACAGCGCACTGGCCCTACCTTTGTGAGGTTCTGCTTGCTTTTGGATTTGGCCCGTTAGCTTACTACCATTGACCTTTTACTCAAATAAGGGTTAATTGCCCCTGTCCCTATCGCTCATGGAACTAAGCAGGGTTGTCCACTGTCTCCTTTGATTTTTGCTCTTGTAATGAAGCCATTTGCGCAAAGGATCAGAGACAACTCGGAGATCACAGGGACTGAGGTAGCTTGGGTGCAACACAAAATGCCTCTTTATGCCGATGATGTCCTGCTCATGTTAACTAATATATCAACCTCCCTTGAGGCTGTCATGTCTGAATTAAGATGATTTGAACTGGCTTCTCTGTCAATTAATAGAAATCCTTGCCATAAGTGTGCAATTGCCCAAGCAAGTCATTGCCGCTGCGAGATCCACCTGTCGAATTCCGTGGACATCTGACACTGTTGAGTACCTGAGGGTGAGGATTCCTGTTTCCCCGCAGGATGTATATTGGGTCAACTTCCCAGGGTTGCTTAAGGATCTTGCTGAAGATCTTAAATGTTGGAGTAAGCAGGAAATATCACTGATGGGACAAATTGCTGCAGTAAAAATGAATCTTTTACCCAGATTCTTGTATCTTTGTCAAGCCTTGCTAGTTAAGATACCCAACCTTGAAGTACGTATGCTGAAGCGTAGCGTCCTACAATTTATCTGGGTGGGCAAAAAGCCTAGAGTTCCAAAAGCTGAGGTTTTAAGCGATGCCCGGAGGGGAGCAATGGCGGCTCTTGGACCTTCTCAGGTATTATGTGGCTGCTCGGGTTACGCACATTTTGGCTTGGAGGTCCCCTCCCAGATGGGTATCTCTTGAGCAAGCCAACTCCTCCTGCCGGTTATCTTTCTTACCCTTTATCGACAATACTAAACTCCCCGATCTGACACACACTTGAGCTCGACAAAGATCTTGCTGTATTACTGGCACGTGGCTTTTATGAAGAAGTGGGTGAATCGGGTTTCAGACCGTGCTCTCCAGTCTTTGGTAATGCAGAATTCTCCCCAGGATTCTTAGGGAATAGTTTTTCAAATTGGCATAATGGGGGTCTGCATAGCTTGCATCAGCTGTACCAGGAGGGCTCTCCTGTCTCGTGTCTGAATGTAAGGCTCAATTCTCACTAACCGAAGGCGAACGATTTAGATATGGTCATATTCGGCACTGGATTTCACAACTGTGAGGAGCCAGGTGACCCGCGAAGGTGAGAGTATTGGAATGTACCCAACAGTATGGCATAGATGGGGGTAGAATCTCGTGCTTTTATAAACTTTTGGGAGGCAACTTGCTAACCGTCAGATCCTCCTACATTGCCATTTGGAAAGTGTATGTGGGACCTCCTGTCGAGGATTTATGGGAAGAGATCTGGGCTAGAATCCACGCCTCCTCTAGATGTGTAACCAATCGAGAATGTATGTATAAACTTTGCTACAGATGGTACCGGCCTCTGCTAACTTTACATAAAATGATTGCTGCTTTGAATTCGGCTTGCTGGAGGGGGTGCGGCCTCGGGAAGCTACTTTCATATGTCGTGGTACTGTCATGTGATCCACACTTTTTGGGTTGCTGTACTGTCTCACATTAAGGAGAGAACTGCAGTGGTCTTTCCCCTGACTCCACTAGTTGGCCTATCGCGTCGCTCAGTGGAAGATGTGTACCCTAAATCGGGTTGCAGAGCACAATTGGCGACACACCAATTTTTAGCAACTAAAATATCAATAGCACGATCGTGGAAGGCTCCTATGGGGCCAGTATTGGCACAATGGTGGATGGAGGTATGGGACATCTCTGTTGACGAAAATATTACAGCACGTGTAAAACAATGCGCTGGCTTGGTATCTAGATTTCTGTCTCCCATTTGTTGACTGTTACCAGAATTTTCCCTCCCTAACTTTTAAACCGTCTCTACTTTCAAACTATTCCCTGATGTGATGTCCTTGGTGTGGTACTTTGTTATTTTAACAGGGTTATGCATTTTCGCATTAGCGCCTCTGTGGTGGGATGGCTTGTTGGACCCGGGAATGTTGTGCATTATGCATTCAGCCATATTTTACTGTCTATGTATGTCTTGTTTGAATAAAAGGTTTGGGAAAAAAGTTATAGAATTTTTATTTTATACTTAACAGATACTTCATTGTTCTGATATTGTGAAATGTGTAGGCTAATGGAGCTGCAACAAGAATGCTGTGTGACTTGACTAGTTTATATTTGTGTATGATTTTGTATTATCTGGGGAGATGGTTTATATTTATGGCCTGTACTGTTTGTCTAATTGTGCATAGGAGACTTTTAAATATTCATGTTCGTGTGCAAGGTTTGTTGGAAACCAAAGCACAAATGGAAAAATAAATAAAAAAGAATGCTAATCCATGCACTGGGAGAAATTGTTAACCCTGAGGTGCAGGCCCGTTTCTTGGCCCGGTCGAGGCGGGCAGCTGCCCGGGGCACAACCGCCAGGGGAGTTCGCAATTACCCCGCTACCCTGGAGCCTCTGGAGGGGATAAAATTCCCCAGTTTGTGGGGCGGCACATTGCCGTGGGGAAGGTTCTGTGGGTCAGGTACTGGCGCTGCCCCTTCCGACTGTAATGTCACAAGCACTACGTAACATTACAGAAGTCAGAGGCTTCCTCTGACCACTTTTGCGCCACTTGGGGTGGGGGCATAAGCACAACAATTAAAAACACTGCAGCTAAAACCAGCCCCTCCCATCACAATGCAGGCAGGAAACTGCTAATGGTGGGCCATTAGTCACTGAATGGTTTCGTGCTGACATTGTGTTGGGAGGGGAGGTAGTGTGGGGCGTGGGCGTGCACTGTAGGCAGCTTTGCCTCTCCCAAAATAATAGTTTAAAGCGGCGCTATTTCTTTCATGCTGCTTCTTTTCCAAACTTGATATCAATTCCACTTTAAACCACTTCCATGGCACTGGTGATGAGTTACTTCATTATGCTGATAATAGTTTTGATCAGTGTTGCTGAGTAAATATTCTTTAAGCCATGACCTGGTTCATTTATTTATTTATGCAATGTTTGTCGGGTACATGGACACAGATTATTTATTTATGCAATGTTTGTCGGATACCGGTATCCGACAAACATTGCATAAATAAATAGGTACCCGACAAACATTGCATGAATAAATAAATAATCCGGTTCCATGTCTCCTTATAACAAGTCAACAGTCAGACTTTACTGTATCAAAGCATACACTTGATTCCCATTGAAAGAATTTTAAAGTGATTGTTTATTGTGTTCGGGTGTCTCCTTGTCATTGCCCTTTTGGCTTAGGTTGCCTCCAAACCCCCTTCAGCATCTTGTGTTCTTTGTTGGTTGCATATACTGCATCCTGTGCCATATTCATGTTCTCTTGGTGTGCCCAGTCCTCATTATCTGCAGCCTAAGTGGGACTAGAGCATACAATTGTCTTGGTCACCAATGAGAATGTGGCCCACTGTTGCAAATGGCAATTCATTCCTTGTGTAACGGACTGTTTGACTTTGGGTAGGAGTCCCTTAATGGTGTAGTTTGGGAGTGGGGTGGGGTGGGGTGCGGTGGGGCTGGCGCGCGGGGTGCGGTGGGGCTGGCACGGGGTGCGGTGGGGCTGGCGCACGGGTTGCGGTGGGGCTGGCGCACGGGTTGCGGTGGGGCTGGCGCACGGGATGGGATGTGGGGGGGTGTATTCCTAGTGTTTCGCTCTGGGCACCAAATGGATTAGAAACTGCCCTGCTGAAGTGCGTTATAATGGTTTTCAAACAGGCAACATAACTGTGGAAACCATGATGACCATTCTCCGTGATAGAGAGTGGAATTAACATGCAAGGAGGATTCATGACAAGTGGGAATATGGCATTAATCCTGCCACAAGACTGCAGCCTACCTTGTGTTTACTTATTTACAGGCACGCCTGATGCAGACAGGTGTGAAACCATTGTTCGCTAAACACTCCTTTTGCTTGGTATAATATTTCTTTACATTAATGTTTTGGCTATAGAACAGTGATAAAACACACACGTTATGAAATAGTTAAGTTGACATTCATCACACAATGTTGTCCATGCACGAAGCCCCCTAAACAGACCACCTTGAGTTAAGCATTTCCATAAAACATTCAGGTGCTTCGTTTCAGCAATATGGTGATTAGCCCTCTCTTAATATGACATTCTTCCGTGTTGATGTGTCTACGTACATGGGGGAGTAAACAATGTTACGTTGGTGTCACGAAACAGAAAAGTCAAAATGTTTTTCATTTATGTGATTTTTATTATTTTTTGATCCCAGCAATTAAACCACTGTACAGGGCTTTTGTAATCCTCGGTAGCCTTTCAAATACTGTGCTTTCGTTATGTGTCGGTGCAGAAGGGTCCCTCCTTTGTTCCTGCTCAGTCCCGTGTGTGCCTCGAGCTCCTGTATTCCCCCCACAGCCCCGCAGTGTAGAGATTGGTTCTACTCCATGCGACTTAATTTCTTCAAACCCCCTCTTTCGCAGTCTCCCCTTCCTCTCTCCACGGCCGCTCAGTGTTGCCAGGTCAGAAGGAAAGAATAAGCTGAATGTTCCTTCAAAACAAGCCCAAAACAAGCTGACTCCCAACCAAATAAGCTGCAAAAACAAGTGCATCTCTAAAATAAGGTGGAAAGGTCTCAGAAGTTGAAAAATAACTATAATGCAAAGAATACATACAGAGAGCTCAAACATATGTTAACAAAAAGCATTTATTAAAATTGTTATTTTCAAACAATTGGTGTCTATTTTCATTTTTTGTATGTGTGCGACTTATAAAAGCAACATTATTGGCTTTTTGGATCCTTGGCTGCTCTGGTCCTTGATTCGTTGCTCACCTCTGGTCCTTGGCTCCATTGCAGGTACCTGCCAAGTAGCCCCATGTACTTCATGACACTGAGCCAGTCCAGGCATTTCCTATTAACTGCTAGGACTGGTATTTTACTTCTTCCCATTATAGGTATGGACCTAGAAAGACCAGTATGCAAAGTGAAAATCCAGGACTAGCTCATGGTGATAAGCGTGACATGCCCCCCCTCCCACTGTCGTCCTTCTGGTATTGGTAAACCTGGTTGATTGCTCTCCTCTGGTCCTTGGTTCATATAGTCCATCACCCCTCTGGTCATTGGCTCCCTTATGACTTGCTCCTCTAGTAAATCACTAGCCCACCCATTGACTGTTCATTGCCATGCTAATCCTCAACCCTGTTCTTGCCGCTCCCCACCCAAAAAACCTTGTCATGGGAACTCTTTCAGCTCTCTTTAATCAAGCCTTAACATTAAACTTTGCACTCAATGCTGACTTAATTTGAGCTGTAAATGCTACTGGTGTAATAGAAATGTCTTAACCTGGTCTGCGTTCAGCCAATCAAGTTAAAAGCACTGTGTGTGTCCTTCAGTGAAGTCATGTTAACAGTTTTTGGCTTTTGCAAACGTATCAGGCATTTGCCAGGCACTGCTATTAGATGCCCTGGTACTTGCACCATTTTGCACCTGATGCCGTTCATACAACTAAAGACAGCAGTGCCTACCAAGGGCCTTTCCCATGCCTACACAAAACCCTAAACTATTGTCATTGTCTATGCTTGTTTCCATCATGACTAAACTACATGTTGCTATAAATACCATGTGCTTACCTCTTGGCTAGGTAATGCGTCTTCAAAGGGTCTCATGTTGAAAGAGCCCATCAATGCAAAAGAAAGGAGTACTTGCAGGTCGTTAAGGGGCTGCAGACAGCCCCGTCCAGGAGGCTGCATGGGGCTTCACATCAGGAAGGCAATCAGCCCGAGCCTCACAGCGTGTGCATAACTGCTTAGGCAGGACGGCATGTTCGCCTTTCATATTCATTTTTCTTTTTTGTAAATGGGGCCAAGTCAGCCAGACTGGCAAACAAGTGGAACAATAAGCACACAATTAAGGAAAAACGTGGACAAAAACCGCGACAAGCAACCTGCTAATATTATAAGCGACTTTGGGCAAAAACAAGCCCAAAGTCACTTATAATAAGCGGACATGGCAACACTGCGGCTGCTACAAAAGAAGAACATATGAGCAGTGTTGCCAGGTCGGAAAGAAAAAATAAGCTGAATGCCCTTCCAAAAGAAGCCCAAAACAAGCTGCCTCCCATCAAAAGAAGCTGAAAAAACAAGCGCACACCTAAAATGCTGTAGAAAGGTCTCAAAAGTAAGAAACTTAACACAAAAGCATAAACATACATAGAGAGAATACAGCAATAGTGTTAAGTTGTGTTAAATAGAAACAGCACAGGTTACACAATATAATTTACACCACCAGAAGGCAGGTGTCCAAACTGAACATCCCTAGTACCCTAGCTCACCACAGATGCACAAACTCAATCCTCCACACTCCTCAAACACCAGTCCGGCCTGCACTACAATCAAACAATTTACGTTAACGCAAATTGAAACACTTGTGTATAGGCGCGTTACAAATGCCGTATCATATCAAATTGTCTACTGCTCCAGACAGCTCACTAAATGAATACAGAGAGTCCCGTCTTCTCATATCTGCAGTCATAAAACAGTGCTACAAAGCAACCTTGCCTGCTCCTAAATTAGCCCCATACCACGCCTCCTGTAGATCCTGAAATTCCAAGAAACCGTGACAGTGATAGACTGTATGCTATACAAGACATAGCATAACAGGGCATAGCAAAGATTCACCCATTTCCTGCTGTGGCAGTACTCTGGAAGGCTCATTTGTGACTGGCACAAAAAGGGGGGGAAATTAATGTTAGCTTTGCTCAGGCCAGTGCTGTTTACTAGAAGGGTTTATTTGCCCAGGATCACACAGTTTAAACAGTGAAGCTGGAATGTTAACCCACTGTACAGTTTGGGCAATACAACACATATATTTCATGCTGAACCTTGTAAAAAATCATTACATTTTGTATTTCAAGGCCCAAATTAGAATTGCCATACAGAGCAGAGCCCTAAAAGTTTCCATTACCATTTGCGGGAAAGCCATCCAGTCCTGTTTTTGATTGGAATTCTGGGACTTGTAGTTTTCCTAAATTACATGTGGGGGAAAACGGTCAAATAGCAGAATCCTGGACTGGATGGCTCTCTCACGCATGGGATGGTAACTGAGCGCTCTGATAATTATATTTGCAATCTACCAAAGCAACCATGTAATATATCAATTCCGAGAAATAAAATGCTCAGTCAAAAGATTTTTGGTTCAGCTTTATTTTTTGCTGAATTAATGGAAAACTGGAAGTATGACAATGCGAAGTAATGCATGTCGGAACTACATTTTCTTTTTCCACTACTGTGTTGAAATGGTTGTCAGAAACTTCTTGCTGGCTATTGTGAAAAATGCAGAACAATCCTTTTTCATGGCTTCCTTTCATAAGAGGCTTTCTGTTCTGCATATTTTCGGGCATTTGGCATTGATGGGGCACTGAGGTAAGGATCCGTGAGTGGCCTTTCAGATGCGAATGCCACATCAGTGCCAAATGTCTAAGCATGTGTTAAAGGAGAGAGAAGCCCTCGAGGAAGACAAAGGTGTAATTGCAGGCCATTAAGGAAAATACGCTGCTCCAGGGGGGTTATTACTGAACCCGCTTCACATTCCCGTGCAGGACGCGATGTGGAGCTGCGACGTGTAATGGGTTTGGCTGCCTTGCAAACAAGCCCAATTACACGCGCACATCTGCTCAAACAAGCGGACAGAAACCACGACAAGCGACCTTCAAATATTATAAGCGACTTTAGGCAAAAAGAAGCCCAAAGTCGCTTATAATAAGCGCACCTGGCAACACTGCATATGAGAACTGCTTAAATGATAGACACGGGCACTTTAGGACACGGGTGGAGCTACGCAGATCACTGGCCAATCCCAGGAACAGAGATGTTGGAGGGCGGGCTGTAGGCGGGCTATGACATTAGCTTTTCTTTTCGTGCTGCATGTATGGCTGGAGCCATCAAGTGGGCGTGACTCCGAAGATTGCCGAACACTGCCTCCCACAATCTACCATGGGAGGCAGGATAGCATACAACACCGGATCGGTATGGGATACCAAATATTACAGAACAGCGGCATGCCTGTTCAAAGCGTTTAGAGGCTTCGTTTCATTAGAAGGATTCACACACTTCACTAAAAAAAATAGAGCACTACAATACGTGCACTCAGTACGAGGTACAAACAGGGAAATTTAAAGCAAAATAGGCAGCATGAGCAACAAAACACAATCTCCAAACACCCCAAGGTGAACAAAGCAAAAGTACTGAGTATGAAGAAGCCTGCGCCGCTCGCGTCGCAGCGGCAAAGTGGCAAAGCAGTACTTATGCCGGTACTTGCCCGTGAGCCAATCTCTGGAAGTCCAAGGCGGGACAAGGTGGAGAGGGTCAATCACTAATGGGCAAAAGAAAGAGCACTCCGTCAATAGGCGTCAATAGGCGTCAACACAGGCTCATGCAGGGCTATGACATAAACCATGTGCTCTCTTTAAAGTCTCTCAGCAATGTCACCTTTTTTTTTCTTTCCTTAAAGCGGCAGCGGGGGAATCCGACAGTCACGATCACAGGCACAGGAAAAGCAGATGTAAAAGTGAGACAGAGCGGCAAAGCGGTACTTATGCCGGTACTTGCCTGTGTGCGCGCACGCTGAGCGCGTGTGTGCACAACAAGTAGGCAAGATCCAAATTCCACAAGAGCCAATCTCTGGCAGTCCAAGGCGGGACAAGGTGGAGAGTGTCAATCGCTTTTTTTTTTTCTTTCCTTAAAGTGGCAGCGGGGGAATCCGACAGTCACAGGCACAGGAAAAGCAGATGTAGTAGCGAGACAGAGCGGCAAAGCGGTACTTATGCCGGTATTTGCCCGAGTGCGCGCCTTTGAACCATCTTAGCTGTTGGTATCAATGTTAACATGAGACATTAGATGAGCGGGAAGTGAATGCGATCAGAGGTAACAAAGGGGGACTAACTCTACTAGTGGGATTGTAACTGGCTGAGCTGACAATACTGTGCAATAGAGCACGACAGTCACCTGGCTGGGAATGAAACAAACAGCCTCATCAACCAGGGTTGCTGTGTGCGGAGGTGGAGGGCAGTGGGGGCCTGGGCAATGTCAAACAGGTGGTGTGAGGGGAGGCTCAGAATGGTGGTGAGGGAGCCGGGAAGATTATTGAGGGCTGCGACTAAAGAAAGTCATATCCTCTGTTAACGGGTTGCAATGAAGAAACGCTGCATTATGTTTGCATCACAACATTCAGATAAAAGGGGGCAAGGAAAGAAATGTGTCTTTCAGGAGTAGCGTACACATGCAGGGGCAGTGGCCTGTTAAAATAGACACAATCCCATGGGAGTGCAGTGGGGATTACATTCAGATGCATTATTATCGTTATTCAGAGAATCTCTGGCTGTGTCTCTTAATTATTTGTTTTAGTTGCATTTGGTTGTAAACCTACAACCTTTTACAAATAAGTCACCATTTCATAAATACGAAAGTGCAGATCATCACATATCATTGGATCAAGTAAAAAGAAAACATTTTGCATCAAATATCCTAAAAATTTCAAACAACAATACAATACTGTGCAATACAAGTGATTTGTAAAATGTATATAATTCATAAATGCAAACAATTATTCTACCTCACCTAATAGTTCATTTGAATCTAAAAGCTTCAGATCTTTTTATTTTCACCACCCCAAGCTTCAGATCTTTTAAGAACCCTAAAAGTGATAATGCAACAGAGGTGGGAAATCCGTTTAACAAACGGTTCCAAAACCTCTCCCCAACAATGTCCTCCCGTTTACCAACCAGTTAACCAAACTATAATGTCTGTTGTGCTTTCAGGAATGGACAATAAATTAACGTATGCTTTAAAGTTTCACAGAGGCCACATCATAGCAGTATCTGCAAAAAGCTTGATTGGGGGCTATCATTTTTCTCCTTAAAAGAATAGCACGTGTGTATACAATATTCATTTGAAAACGCATGCAATCACTTCTGAACAAAGGATCAGGAAAAATACTCAAACATGGTGTCAATTGATCTCATTTTCTATGGTCAAATGATAGATGAGAAAGTGAGCGGTATGTGTGAAGAGAATTCAATGTGAAGAGAATTCGTGATTATAAAGAGCATGTTAAACTCGACTAGGGTTCTCCACTGGGTCGTTAGCTACCAGACCAGCTTGCCCAAGGATAGCACTACACTTCTTTACGAAAGGTCCAATAAACTGTACTCTTTACGATTCCATGACTCTAGCAAATTCGGCATATAAGAAGCGAGCTGGAGGGTCCAAGGGTTTGCAATATAGCTAAAGATAATGCCATTTGGCACTTATCGAAAAATGATTTTAAACCTAACTCATAACCGACTGCCACTATTGGAATACAATTGGGCAACCGGATGACTCTCTGCCAGATTAAAGCCTTGCACCGATGTAAAAACTGCAATGCCCAAAAATGCATAACCTCAATCCCATAGATGATTTTAGGAATGACTATGCCCTCATGAAATGTAATTAAGGGAATAGCCGAAAATCTACCATCATTTGTCCAGCCAAAACTTTATGCTTCAAGAATTCAATTATGTTACATTTACTGGGTTTATTTAAACTATGAAAACCCAAATAAACCAGGCTATTAACCAACTGCAAAGCGTTCTGTTTCAAAACCCAATTAAAAGGCAGCAATTTGTTTACTTGGTAAACCTTAGGATCTTGGTTGTGGTTTGATTCTTTTTCAGATAGTTATCAGCAGCAAAGGAGCAAAGTTATTCAAAGACTGCTGTAAACCAAGCGGGGTACAATCTAACAAGATGCAATTGGCAGCAAAAGCTGCCAGCTTCCATTAAATAAAAAGATCTCTCGCCAAATACTGATCAAGATCTGATACATACAAATTAAAAAGACAAGGTGCAAGAATGCACCTTTGTCTTAGGCCCGATCAGGTATAGATCCTCTTAGTCAGATTCCCCTTCTGCATTGAGGTGTGCCTGAATTTTGGACTTGTTATGTAATCCAATAATAAGTGCCAGTGATCCCGAAGGAATTCCCCAGGTATCCAGCTTTTCCAAAAGATGCCCCCGGTTCATCAAGTCAATGGAGGAGAGAGGTCAGTGAAGGCAAAAAAAAATAGAGGAATACCTATTACCACATGTTAAATCCTGGCAGCTCTTAAGCAAAAAGCTGTTCAGAGTTGTACCATGATATTTCCAAAATCCAGTCTGGAAAATTCTCGGACGAACACTCTATCTGCCCAATTAATTAGATGTTCTAAAAGTATGAAGGTAAAAATGTTGCTGTCGGGAATCCATTATGGTGATCGGATGGTAATTCTTAGGGACAGATCTTGAACCTTTCTTAAAGAAAGGTGATAAATTAAAATTGTCACCCAAGGGTGAGCATCAGATTTATATAAACAGTTGTTCAGTTTGTCAGGGCATGAAGCCTGGAGGGAACTAGCTTTCCTAATAATACTATAGGGCTATAAAGATTCAAAGTGTCCCATCCAAGTATTTTCCGATACCAGATTTCATTGAGCTGATGCTTGAGTACACCCCAGGGAATTCATTATATTTAAAAAATAAAAAAAAGAGTCATCCCAGTCAATTAAAATCTGCAACATTGCTTCCCAATCCCTTTGAAACATAGTCACACAATGATTCTTCAGCCAATTTTTACATACTTGACTTCATTTTTAAATGTCCTTATCCTTCAACCAAGCATCGATCGGCTTTTTTTCGATGTTACCTCTTTCGTACCTTAAACTTGTTTTCCTTTCATGCACCACACTATCAAATAAATGGGGATGATTAGACTTAGATTTAATCCCTCTAGCCGACTTAGAATGGAACAGAGTTTGTAAGGTAGTGTAGTCATGGGTTCAACCAATTAGAGCATAATAAAAAAACAAATACTCAAAAAGTAGAGCAAGCGCTGGGCAAGAAGCAATGTTGTTTATTACAGCTGGGTGAGCACTGTCTTTGACAGGGATCAAACTGAAGAGTGGATAGGATTTGATCGAAAGGCTGACATCTGAATTGAATACGAACAGTCGTTTTATACCAAGAAATACAATGGTTGGGAATCCATCGAAACACTTGCAAGTTGGAGAATTCACTTTTTCTATGTTTCCCAGGGATTTCATTGGTTCATGGACATCACCTCCTCAAAGATTAGATTTATTAGTGAGGCGTAATTGAAGCAAACAGTTTAAAAATGTCCCATTGCAATGCCTACCCATGTGGTACCACATTTATTCACACCCACCCCCAGAACAACTTGTTATTACTGAAGTAGCATTTGTGCTGACCGCCTAAACTTTAATACACTGCCATTGGTCAGCACCATTGAAAACGGAACACGAGTCACCCTTCAGCTGGTGGGAAAAGGGACATTCGCACGATACCTGTTGTATGATGACCTTTGCAAAATCTGTGGTAAATACTTTGAAGGCTGGTCACCTCCCCAGAGGTCAAGAACTTACCGTCTGATTGGTTCTCTCAGGAACGCCATTCGGTCCAGTGTTCCTCTCCCACAGCTGCCTGCCTATGGGCATCAGCGTTCATGTGACCAGCACACTGGTACAGAGCCATTTTCCCTGCTGCTGTACTGGGTGGCTGGTTTGGCTGAGCGCCATGTAATTACATCGCCTTGTTCTAGTTATGTTGTTTTTCTCGTAATGAGTAGCTTAAGCCCCACCCCCCTTTTGCAGATCCCTGTCGCACTGGTCACAGGTTTCAGGTCGAGGTTTCCCAGGTCCAGCCTGCCCAAGGGATTTCCTAGTAAGTGTGTTTATGGCGGCGCTATCTTTACTCTTCCCATTCTTTAGCTAATCATAGGGCAGTGTCTTTGTGTATACCCAATGCATCATTACCCCCAAACCGTTCCCAGTGAAGCCCTTTGTATGGGGCGTCTGTGGCTTAGACTACCTGGGTTATTTCCCATGTAGCTACCCCCACTGTCCCCCTTCTTTACTCTCAAAGTTGGTAGGTGCGGTCACCTGTCTGGTGCTGAATTAGCATCCTTAACACAGTAGTTTCAATAAAAGACAGGACATTGCATTAATTAAAGTGATCTATCTTCCAGTCAAGGGATGTATCATACAAAATCTCCACAAGCCTGCTATTAAATGTATCTATAGCCTGTCCATTCCAGCTTATGTGTTTTTTTGCCCGGTTTACTGTTAGCTTAATCAAAGAGGAGACATCAGGTTTCCTCAGGGGGAGATTCAAATAAGCTGTGACCAGATTATTGTCACTCATGCAAGTATCTAAAACATTAAAACCAACACATGACTTATTTTAAAAAATCCACAAAAATGTAATCTAAAACAGCCGAAGATTTTCCTCTGTGCCAGGCAGGTTGGTCTACAGGGTCCCTCAAGTATATACCATTTAATTTAAAGATACCCTGGGAGTTGAGTGCCACCGCCCATCTGACACCACATGCCTCTTTAGTCATCTTATAATGGGGAGCAGAAGAGAGCCATAATTCCGCCTCAAGAGCGTTGTCCGAGCTACAAAGAGAATTCAACTCCCTGACCAAGGCGACGTGGCCTCCCACATTACTGTACATCCACCCCTGCACAAATGATACTAAATTCTGTAAAAAGGACTTTAAGGGAGAGATACCCCCATGCCGATACATGGCGATACATATATATATATATATATACATATATATATATGTATATATATATATATATATATATATCAGATAAAATGAAGTATCACCCATTATACATTTGATAACCGTCGCTAATGCCCCTCTCACAATATCTTGACAATATCTTGACATGATGGAAAGTCCCACCCCTGATTTAATGAGAGTCATTAGACCCCAAGACAGATGGGGGACCAACAACTCATTTGATTGCTTATTGAAAGGAAGTTGAAAATCCATCAAAAACTGAGCATTCCATCAACCATGTTTCCTGTAACAATATGAGTTCATACAGTTTTAACTCCTGCCCAATATCCAGATTGGTAAACTATTTACGGTGACCCCTAGTGTTCGAAGTAACTATCTTTAACTGAATTGTGTCACTAAAGATTATTGTTCCTCCTACGATTTACAGTATTGGAGGGATTTAAGGCACTTGACAGCTAGGACCAGTCACAAACTTTCACAAGAACACTTTATTTTTTTTAAGACTTCCCTCTTACCCAGTTTGGAGCTAATAACAGTGATATGATATGATCTGTCTCCTGGGGTGGCTCCTCCTCCCCTTCTTTTCCTCTCAACTACGGAGTTCCCCAGGCTCTGTCCTTGGCCCTTTTCTTTTCTCACTCTACACCTCATTCCTAGCTCCTATTATCTCCTCTTTTGGCATCTCGCACCATTTCTATGCTGATGACACCCAGCTCTTCCTCTCCTTCTCCTCCTTCTCTCCTGACATTCATGATAAACTCTCTTCTTGCCTTTCTGCTATTAAACCCTGGATGTCCTCACACTTCCTTACTCTGAATACTGATAAAACTGAACTCCTTTTCTTCCCTGCTATCACTGTTCCTCCTCCCTCCCCTCCCCCCTCATTCTCTTTCCCCTCCCCCAGCTCTCCTTCTCTCCCCATTCCCGTAACCTTGGTCTCCATATTAACCCTCACATCTCTCTATCTCACCACATTTCTCTCACTGCTAAATCCTGTCGCTTTCACCTCTATAACATTTGTAAAATTCGACCCCTCCTTACCTTTCACACCACTAAACTTTTAATTACTTCCCTCCTCTTCTCCAGACTCTTCTACTGTTCCTCCCTTCTCTTCGGACTCCCCTCGTCTCATCTCTCCCCTCTTAAATCCATCTACCACTCTGCCATCCGCTCCCTATTCCTTCTCTCACCTCTTGACTCCATCTCCTCCTCCCTCACCTCTCTAGGTTGGCTCTCTTTTCACTCCCAGCTCAAGTTCATGTTCCTCTGTCTTGTTTTCAAATCCCTCTATGATCTTACTCCCCCTACCTCTCCTCCCTTCTTTCCTTCTACACCCCTTCTCGTCCTCTCCGCTCTGCTAATCTTTTCTTACTCTCTCCTCCTCCACCCCGCGCCCCTCCCACTTCCGCTCCTTCCAACTCCTTGCTCCTTTCCACTGGAACCGCCTCCCCTTCACATCCGCTCTTCTCCCTCCTACCCTTCCTTTCGCTCGTCTCTAAAATCTTACCTCTTCCACTCACCTCCCTAACACCCCTCCTTCCCTACCTCCTCCCTTCCCCTTTACCCTTACCTCTTACTCCTCCTCTTCCTTACCCTATACATCCCTCCTATCCCCTTCCTCCCTTCCCCCGCTTGATTCCTGTCTCACCTTCTCCGCTCTTCTTCCCTCACATTCCTGCATTCCCTCTTCCCCCGTTCGTACCTCCTCTAACACCTACTACTCCCTTGCACACCTCCCCCCTCCCACACCCTCCTCACCGCTGCAATTTTGTAAGTTGTTCTTTATGCTGTTTTCAGGTTGTGGTTCAATTGTCACCTTATGCTTGCTGTATGTTTATTTGTTCTCATGTAAACCACTTTGGAGTAAAGAGCTATATAAATTCAATAAAATACAAATACAAATATGTAACCCCCTAGCATCCAAGGTTGAGGCGGAAGACTGTTGTGAAGTGCTTGGTTAGTCTGATGTGGTTTGTCATGTGATTTAGGATGTCACCTGAGTGCCTGTGGAATGTTGATGTATGAGTGGGAAAATGCTGTGGTGAGTATTCTATGTTGAATGAGTTGGGCCCTTCCTTCCTTGGTGATGGGTGCCGGTATCTTTATTAGTATGTCTTATTCCTGATGTCCAAATCTTGTAATATTTAACTGAAGAAACTGAAGTAAACTTACTAAGAAGTAACCTAAAGCAGCGTGGACTGTGCTTTATTACGTTAGCGACGAGGATGGGATTACAGAAAGTATCCATGGTGCAAAGAGAAGGAGAAGACTGAGACTGAAGAGGACTGCTGCGGGGGGTGCAGTAGACATCAAGACCAGGAGAAGAAAAAGACAACACCGCCCCCAAGTAAGCAAACCCATCACCCAGGGCGGATAAGGGAGGAGGAGGTTATGTGGACCATAAATGGTAGAATCAGCAGCCCAGCCCATAGTTATTGGGAGTGCTGTGTCTTGGAAAGAAGAAGCAAGAAGAGGTCCATGTGAGAAGGGTGCCCTGGTTTTATCAGACATGACCAGCAGCCCTTATGTACTTGGGAGTGCTAGGTCAGTGTTTTCCAAATGATATACTGGTGTGAAGGATGTTTGATATAATCCCTACACAAGTTTAAGCAGCACCAAAGTGTTCAGAGAAAAGGATTGAAAAGCTGTGTAGGGACTTGATAAAGTTGGTGTGCTTTATTGCGTAAGACGAGCATTTTACATAAGCGGCTGAAGAAAGCGGGTTTAAATGCGCAAGAGGAGCATTTAATGAGCGGCTGAAGTGAGCGCTGAAGAAAGCGTGATTTAATGCGCAAGAGGAGCAATTTTACAGTTGCGGCTGAAGTAAGCGTTTTGACATTGTCCAAAGGCGGCACTGGTGTATCGGCCGTTATTTCATGGGACAGTGCAGTGGTACCTTCATCATCTGTGCCACATTCAATTGTGATGACGTAACGTTCCAAATGGGGTTTCGTCGAAGCATCAGAACGCTACGTTCCCAGTGTTCGGCAGAGGCCGTTTCGAAGATGCGCCATGACTCTGTGTGTGGATTAAGTAAAGGACCTTGCTTAGCTCACGCAACGTGATGTGTCACACTGCATAATACGGAAGTCACGGTTTCTGAAGGGACCTGGAGTCTTTTGTTTAAAGTGTTGAAGTAGCACTTCATGTTGGATGCATGCAGCGATAAACCCCGTAACAGTGGGTGTGTACAAGTCGCTCCGCCCATTAGGGGCGTCTGGTAGCGGCCAACGGTGATGAAGTAAGCCTGAGGATTTCGCTTTTGATGTGGATTTATTCAGTGAGCATTGCTCCATTTATGTTCGAGGCTGCTGCAATAAACTATGCTCCGCTACTAAAGCAAGTCTTTATGTATCGGTCATCGGTAAATGTTATGCCTCCACAGGAAATCGTGAGCTGGTGAAGTATGTAAGTGACATTGTCATATGTTAAAATGAGTAGTTAACATTGCGCTAGGTTTTTGCTATCGCTAATGCCAGAAGTGAAGATGGCAGTGCGGGACATTTTTATTTGGTTTAACTAATGCTTACCATCACTAAGTCACGGGGAGTGAAGAAGGCAATGCGGGACATTTTGTTTAGTTTAACTAATGCAATGTTGTAGTTTGTGATCCTCTATATTTGGCAATGAAATTAATGTGACAAGTGTAATGGGAGGTAAAATGTATTAGAGTCGCGTGTGAGCGATGGATGGATCTTTGGTGAGTGAGGTATGTGTGAACTCATATAATTGGTAGGTGTTCAGCAAAGTTTTAATTTCTTTGAGGATTTGCAGGGCCATGGACTAATAGACATTCTTTTTAAAAAAGGTGCGTCTTAAATGCAAAATTAGTAAGGTGAGGTGCGCACTTAAGTATACATGAGCTAGGATAACACTTTGAGGAATTTTAGGTGTTAAGTGTTAAAGAGGAACATGGACTTATAGGCATTTGGTTGGTTTATAGGCCATGTACAACGAAATTTGTAATTTTAGAGGTAAAGCTTTAATTCAATGTTAAAGCATTTAATTCATTGTTTTTAGATGTTATGAGAAATAATAACTGCTTTATCCACATGGTTGGAGAAGTGTGAGAGTGAATAAAAGCCTGCTGTTGATGTTATGAACATAGTATGAGCTTGGTATGCCCATTAGGAGAGTAAGCATGCTAGCTCAGAATGAAGAGTAATTATAATTTTGCGTGTCTCATGCAGGAATTGTAGTACGTTTTAGGTGCTGCAAAGGATAGGAGGTAGTGCCTCCATTTGGGAGTGTTGATGAATTTTAACCTTTTCTTTAGAAACCTTTCTTTATTTATTTATATATTTATATAGCGCTAAGAAATGTTTGAGCTATGCACTACAGTGATTAGTGAGGTAGCACCTCAATTGAGGAGATAGCGTCTCCGGTTGGTGTGACACAATTGGCACTTGACTGAGGTAGCGCCTCTGTGTGTGTGTGTGTGTGTGTCACTAGGGTAATTGATGTAAGGTAGCGCCTCTGGTTTATGCGAATAATTGTCGCTATGGTAATTGAGGAGAGGTAGCGTTTTGGATAAATGACTGATGCAAGGTAGCGCCTTGTCAGGAATGTAAGTGAGTAGTAGTGAGAGTTGCACTAAGGGCAAGGGGTGTCTAAGTCTAGTGACTTCAGGCATGGCGGTAGTGCATTATTTGAAGAAGTCGACTCTTGTCTTCAGGCACAGCTGGTTAAGTTGTAAGAAGTGTGTTGCTGGTAGGGGACGCTCTCTAGTGAATACATTGGCGGAAGTTAAGGATGCTGTTCAAGATGAGGAGTCGCATGGTGATTTGCTTATCTTTATGTGTTATGTGTTAATCCTGGCTATTGTTTTCTGCTCAGGGTTTGATTATGGGACTGGATAGTACTGCCATTGAGAAGAGTGATAGAGTCAACCATATGTTTTTGTAGGTGGTCTTGGAGTTGACTGGCTAGCATTTCCAAGTTGTTTTAGGAGCTGTACACCATGGTATGGTTAGGTTTTGTTCGATTGGCTTGGTCCATTTGTATATTTGTGTTTCAGGCATGCATGCTGTTGGATATGTGTTAGTGTTTTGTAGAGTTTTACTGAATCTCCTATCTGACTATGGTGATTTTGTTGTCATCTGGATGACTAGTATTGCGTCAGGATGACAAGTGGTGCTTCAGGGTGGCAGCCTGAAGGCTCGCCTTTGGCGGGGGCGGGCTGAAGCACCAAAGTGTTTTTTTGTGTAGGTTATGGTATTGTTGGGTAGGTATAGCCTTGGATCTGGGCTGGTTGGTGTCTTGAGTGGGAGTCTAGAGTTTGCCCATGGCAGGGGCAGACGGAAGGTGATTAGTGTTTATAATGATGGTGTTTGAAGAACGATAGGCGGAGTTCTAGAATTTCATAGTTGTGGGATTTTCATGTAGAATACCCACGGTATTTTGGACTGGGTGTGGTGTGTGTTGTTGTCTAGGTGATTACATGCTTTGTGAAGTACTTGTTCATGGGTGTGTTCGGTAAGGAGGGAGATGTGTTGTGAAGTATGTGTTTGTGAGTGTGTTTGGTAAGGAGGGAGATGTGTTGTGAAGTGCTTGGTTAGTCTGATGTGGTTTGTCATGTGATTTATGATGTCACCTGAGTGCATGTGGAATGTTGATGTATGAGTGGGAGAATGCTGTGGTGAGTGTTCTATGTTGAATGAGTTGGGCCCTTCCTTCCTTGGTGATGGGTGCCGGTATCTTTATTAGTATGTCTTATTCCTGATGTGCAAATCTTGTAATATGTAACTGAGGAAACTGAAGTAAACTTACTAAGAAGTAACTCAAAGCAGCCTGGACTGTGCTTTATTACAAAGACCCAGTAGAATATGTCAGCATATCAAGGTCACCCCTAAACACGGTAATATCATAACCCATTAGCCTCAACAGAGCTAACTCATGTAATATAACATCATACTCTATTTTAGATAGTATATTGAGATCAACGTTATCCATTGTACGGTCATCGGGTAATTTCACATAATTGATATCGCGGGACAAAATCACACTCAAAGTAGGTACCTCTTTGAAAAGGGCAAGAACATTTGATCGATTCAACAAAAATGTATTTCCTTCCTTAAATAAACATTCAAGTAGAAGATGGTGAGAATATTTGCTTTGAACAGGTGCTGATACTGCTGATACCCTGGTCACAAAGGATCTACAGGAGTCGTACAGTTGCATCAAAGGGTGACCGTTCTGCTGACAAGTACAAGTTCCTCTGAGTGCACTATACACCTGTCTTTGGCCAGCCCTATTGGCAGCTGTCTCCTGTCTAGTGACAGAACTTGAAGGTCCTACATGCAAGTTACCAGCCTGGGCCATATAGGTAACTCCATTGATGCGGTCATTATTGGTACATGACTTTAGAGATTTCACCAGTAATTGTCAGGCTAAATCCACATCCTGGTACTGGTCCTCAGGCAGAGACTCCACAAAACGCATAGCTACAGATTGAGATGCCCCTACATTAGGCGAAATCTGCTCCAAGGTATGCATATGAGACAAGTCTTCCAACTCATCACTAGAATGTATAATGAGCCTACTAAGGTCCAAATCCAATTCCTCAGTAGGTAAAGCACCAGAAGTCGACACCGGTTTCATAAAGTGTGTGATAGCATTTCTTCCTTCCACTAACTTGATGTTCGATTTCATAGATTTCTTTCTATTTGTATTCCTATTAACTCGACGCATAGTCTGTGTGACCACTTCATTTGCAGATGCGTCTGCCATCAAAGGGACAGGAGTTACATCAGGTGCATCCGGCGGCCTGATTAAGTTTGGTTAAACTCCTCCTGAGACCCCTCAGGAGTTTTCTAGATCCAATGTTTTTAATTTTAGCATTTGTATTCGTTTTTAGACTTCTTTGTAGTGATGGCATTATTCCTATGATTTAATTCATCTCTCTGCATGACAGCAGGTGTTACCCCGGACGTAACAAAATGTTGCTGGATTTCACAAAAGTGAGTTGAAGTTTCTGCTCCATCACCTACTACCTCCCCAACTGTGGATGGAAAAACAGGCTGTTGATTAGTTAAGAGGGCACTACTAGAGACTGCAACCATTGTAAGAATCGAGCGATTAGGGCTGTCTAACTGAGAGTCCACCACTATAGTCCCTTCACCGGCAGAAGAGACCTTGGGCCCTTACACTCCGGCCCCTCTTAGGTTTTTGCGAAAATGCAGCCCTCCAAAAAATGTTGTTTAGACATAATTATGGACAACGAGGATTCCTGCATTTTGAAGTCTTCCTTTATAATTTCATACAGTTTTACTAATTAAATGAATACATAATAAAGATCATATAAAGCAGAGACAGTGTTGGTAGAGCCCTCATTAAGGCTCGGCAGATGATTCAACAACAGAGCTCATAGGTGGCGATGGATGATAGGCTTAACCCGAAGGCTCAAAAAGCTTGGAAGTTTCTGATACGAGAATTGAAGGGGATTGAGAGGCATGATGGTCTAACGCTATTAAAGTCAATAAATGTCGGGGCAAGAGCAGTCTGAGTATGAGTGGTGAAGTCGGGTACCAGTCCATTCCTACAGCTCATAGCTGTATATGCCATGCCCTGCGACCTCACTAACCACCTCAAACATAGATAAGTCTCCTAGAGGCTGTAGAGGCACAGACGTCACTGGTTCACACGCGGAGCCAAAACAGGCGGTTCAACAAATATGTTATTTTTAGCTGCTGTCAGTGAAGCAAGTGAACGATCACAGTGCAATTGTCCTCTATGAAAGAGACGCCAACAATGCTGTGACCTGTGTGCCCATATAAGTATTCATTTAGTTGGATCAACCATGTGTACTTACAGAGAAGTTCAAGTCCTTCGCTAGCCGTGCAGTGTGCAACCGGTCCTTCCGTGGCCTACCGCAGACTACACACTCAGTGAGTCACTCCGGAAGGCACTCCACGGCAGGAGTGAAGTTTTGTAGATACCTGTGCTGAAAAGATTAGAGTCCTCCTGTGCAACACCACAGCCAGTTGAAAGTTCCACCGACTCCAAAAGCAGTGGAAGCACAACCGCAGACTACACGCTCAGTGAGTCACTCGGCTGTGTCTCTTAATTCCTCTCTCTACCTGGTGTAAAATGCCTTAATAGTCTTTTCTCTGCCTTTTGCATTGGGGAGCTTCTGAGACAGCACTTGTCCGAACGTTTAGTGTTTGCCAAACCACATACACACAGCACATCATTTCATACTCATTACAAGTCATTTATCACTTGCCAGTGGCTAGTGGCGAGTGCACATTTTGAGGCCTGCTTCAATAGAAGCAATAACTGCCAAGGATAAGGGCATACCTAGGTGTGTTTGATCATTAACCACTTCTGAGAAGTGCTGAGGGAGCAACTGTGTATGTTGAGAATTGAGGGGGCGAGTGGCTTTTTATGCCTGCTCAGTAGCATGCAATTTGAAATTGGTATCCCTGAATGCAGTGTGTGATCCAATGCATTTAGTTTTTGAAAAAATGCTATTTATATGCAGGAGACCACCACTGATAACACTTACATTGCCGTGGGGCCCCCTGGATGCAATTTTCAACTTTTGCCCTGGGGGGTGCAGAAGTAAAAACAGGCAAAATGGGCTTCACTGTTCTCTTTTAAAGTCTGTCTTGTAAACAAATAATGCTTTGCAGACAGTGTTTACTAATGGATTCCTATGGAATCTGCATGGTCTTTAGCTCGTGCTAATTCGAGGTGAATTCCCTAGGAGTCGATTTGTTTCACACCTGCATGAAAATCCTATGAAATCCTGCATTGCCATCTCCTCCACCTTGTAAGAGGATGAAAATGGGCTGGTGCGCAAAATGAAGGTGTTAAAGCGTTTATGCTTTCAGTTTGTGCTCCAGACCTTTTTTAAATGGGCACTGTTATGTTACGCGTCTTTTATACTGTGCAAAATCACCACTGTAGAGGTTTCACAGCACCAAAACCTGTCTGAGGGATGGTCTTTTGCGTTGCCACCAGGGGTGCCCTGAACATAGTAAGCGGAAGAAAAGAAAAAAGTGTGGAAGAAGGAAGGAAGGGATTAAAGTGGGGGGTTTAGGGTTGGACACAGAAGGACAAACTTGTTTGTGTGGTTGTGGGTGTACGTTGAGCCACACTGCATGAGTCTGCAACCTGTGTTCTCCAGATGCGTTGGACTACAAACCCCATGATCCTTCACCAGTGACTATGCTGATCGGGTTGATGGGTTTTGTAGTAGAAAATATCTGGCGGCCCAAAGGTTGCAGACCTGTGATCCACATGGTGAATGAACACTAGAGTGAATAATTTGGGACGTTGTTAAGACGGATTTCTGAACTCTGTCCTGGTGGCGCAGAAGTTCAGAAGGCCAACCTAATTACTTGGAACAGGGTAACCTCTGGACAAGCCAGACCAATCAAGGTAGCGATCGCGGCGGTCAAGACTAGGTCTCAAGAGGGGTGAGGGTGACTGAAAGCCCGCAGTGAGCACACAAAGCAAGAGCACTGACAAACTACTCCAAACAGTTGTTATATCAAAAATAGATACACATTTATTTTAAGGCCTTTAAAATAATGACCGTAGCGAGAAAATCACAATATCACAATATTAAACCAACACATACCATATCAACACAATATATATACAAATACACAGTCGCAAGCGTTTAAAGCACGAAATATGTAGTCCACCTGCCAGGGAAGGAAAACAGGCAGTGCGATAATGCTTTCGACTCAGTTCGCCTTCATAGGCACCTAACTAGATGGAAGTCCGAGCTCTACGAAGAGTGGAGCCTTGTGCTCAAAGTACCTGCCACGCCGGTGCCGACGGGCACAAGGGGAAGCTCTTCGGAGGAAGTCAGGCGGTTCACGTTAGTGCACAGCAGAAGAAGAACAGGTTCCGCAACTCAAGCGCAGCCTCCACAGCGGGCAGAAGCAGAGCGCGAGCGCGGCAAAAGGGTGCTGTTTTTACACAGCAGGGAAAAGCAATGGGATACTGCAGGAGGGCGACCAGATCCTAGATATACTACTCACCGGTCCCCGAAGCAAGCAGACCCAGGCTTCTCCACGATAGTTTCAGCAGCTGGCAGGTTCAGAAGAGCAGGAGACGCTTTGTAGTCGTGTAGAGCAAAAAGACGTCCCAATCGACGAAACCAGCACAGTTTTGTTGCCGCACAGGACAACGGAGCGGCCGTGTGTATTCGAGCCAAATGAACCCTCCTCCCTTCAGACCTGCGGACGCCAAGCGTACGAAGCGTGGGAGAGGGACAAGGACTCGCAATACAACACAACCTGGCGGTGGTTGCAGAGCCAAACTCCTTGGTAAGCTGGTCAGTCAACTGGATGGCCCAGAGACGCTTCCGAAGGCTTACTTGGCAGGAGATGGTTGAAGATGCCGGGAATAGCTGTTCCTGCTATTCCAAAGGTCGAAGCACCAGTACAGGCCTTCTGGTTCGATCAAAGGAGGACAGGGGCTCTCCGGACGACAGCAGTGCAAAGGAGGATTCCTTCAGCGGGTCACCAGCGATTCCTCGGTCCAGCCTCGTAGTTGCAGGATACTTGGCTCCTGTATTCCTTCGTTCGTGAGAACTCAGGAGATCGACATGGTAGTGGTGTTTCCAGCCCCCTCTTATCCACGGTGCCCTTCGCGCCAAAACGGAGGGGAGCCAATGGGAGATCCGCTCATCAAAACACATACCATACGTGGACCAATCACGGACCACGGTGGTCCCAGGCATTCACACCACCCTAGACTCTCTGGCACCCAGGATGTGTATTGGGACCAGACATCCCAGCCCACACCCTGGAGGCACACAAACGACATGTAGAAGCCCGCGAAAGCATCCACGTTTCGCGGGAAAGTACATGCCCAAATAAGGAAGGCCCCGGGTCGCCGGACCTGGGGAAGGTGAAGGGAGCAAGACGGTCAGTGGACAAGACAAAGGAGCCTCGCGGCCTGGCCATTTTGGGAGCCAGGCCACCATTTTGGGTTCAGTGCAAAAACGTGCTCAGAACGCCAAAAGGAGCTCAAAATAAACAATGCGATCGCTGCCACCATTCGAGTCCCTGAATGACTTGCACCGATCAAATACATTCCTAAAAGAGTATCTAGGGCCTGTAGAAGGCTAGAGACCCAAGAGAGCTGTAACTTAGCTTACAGTGCCCTCTTGTGTCGTGTTGCACTAAAGCTGCGACACGATAGAAGAAACTACGGGAAACCACGTTCCCCGGTACTGACTGTCTTAAGGGCATGTCAGTTTCCCCGTAAGAAAAGGAGCGAAAGCCCAGAGAAGTGCGGCAGAAGGCTGTACTTCTCTGGCAAAGTCAAGAACAAGGTTAAAAACAATAGCAAAAAGTTTAGGGGTTGCCACATGGAAGGAAAATTCCCTACAATAACGAAATCTTTCCTAACACTCGCCCCTCCCAGACTATGGACAGGGGGAACTAATCCACCCCTGGATGAGTCTCTTGTTCAGGTCGGTTAAACATTCTGGACAACCCATCAGCATTGCTATGTTGGACACCTGGTCTATGCTCAATAGTGAAGTCGAAGCCTTGAAGACTTATGGACCACCTAAGCAACTTTGGATTCTCCCCCTTCATGTTCATTAGCCACTTTAACGGCTTATGGTCAGTCTGCACAGTGAAGTGGGTCCCATAGAGGTAGGGCCTCAGCTTCCTTAGGGCCCACACAACAGAGAAACATTCTTTCTCTACCGTGGACCACCTGAGCTCTCTGTCCTTAAGCTGGCGACTAATAAAACCGATAGGGTGTTCCTTACCCTTCTCATCTACTTGTGATAGTACAGCTCCTATCCCAGTGTCAGAGGCATCCGTCTGCACGATAAAAGGTCTTTGATAATCAGGGGCCCTGAGCACAGGGGCCTGGCACAAGGAGTCTTTTAAGCCATTGAAGGCCTTCTCACACTCGTCGGTCCAAGTTACCTTCTTGGGTTTCTTCGGAGTTGTGAGGGCAGTCAGAGGAGCAGCTATGGTACCATAGTCTGCCACAAAATTGCGGTAATACCCCGTGAGTCCTAAAAAGGCTCTCACTTGGGTTTGCGTAGTGGGGGTAGGCCAGTCTTGTACTGCTTGTACTTTACTGGGTAGAGGCTGTATCCTCCCTCCACCTACTTCATGTCCAAGGTAAACCACTGAGCCTTGTCCAATCTGGCATTTACTAGCCTTTATGGTCAAGTGGGCTTTCCGAAGAGCCTGGAGCACAATCCCGAGGTGTTTCACATGGTCTTCCCAGGTGGCACTGAAAACTGCTATATCGTCCAGATATGCAAGACAGAATTCGTCCAACCCATTCAACACATGATTCACAAGCCTCTGGAAAGTGGCAGGTGCATTCTTCAACCCGAACGGCATTACCCGGAATTGGTAAAGGCCGTCTGGCGTCGAAAATGCTGTCTTCTCCCTGGCATGTTCTGCTAAAGCTATTTGCCAATAGCCAGCAGTAAGGTCAAACGTGCTGAGGTACTTGGAGGCACCCAAAGTATCCACCAGCTCATCTGTTCGAGGCAAGGGGTGGGCATCTGTCTTGGTGACAGCATTCAGAGCCCTGTAATCCACGCAGAACCTCAATTCAGAAGTGCCTGCCTTTGGAACCAGAACCACAGGACTGGACCAAGGACTACTAGAGGGTTCAATCACCCCAAGATCTAACATCTTGTTGACCTCGGTCTTAATATAAGACCGTACTTTATCTGACATCCTGTATCCCCTACTTTTGGTAGGTACACTGTCTCCTGTGTCAATGTTATGTTTGCACCAAGGTGTCAAACCAGGGGACTGTGAAAACAGGGGGGAAAACTGCCTAAGCAAACTTTTCACCTCAGCCTGCTGATCAGAAGTCAGGTGAGGGGCCACTCGGACACCCTCAACGGAGCTATCTGAAGGACCGCTTTGGAATAGGTCGGGGAGAGGTTCAGACTCCTCTTCCTCAACGTCTGATGCCAGTAGCAGTGCTGCGATTTCGACTCTTGGGACGAAAGCCTTCAGCCTATTCACGTGGAACACTTTTGGAGCCTGTCCAGGCCTTCCAAGGTCCACTAAATAGTTCACCTCACCCAGGGGCTCCACCACTGTGTAAGGGCCTGACCATTTGTCCTGTAAAGCGCGAGGCCTTATTGGATTCATGATCAGGACTTGCTGACCAGGTGTAAAGTTGATGAGGGAAGCTTTCTGGTCGTACCAATGTTTCACCAGCGCTTGCCCTGCCTTCAATTTATCACTAGCCAAGCCCATCAGAAGTACCATCCGTTTTCTGAGCCCTAGCACATAGTCAACTACATTGGTAGTAACAGGGGGAGTGGGCATCTCCCATCCCTCCTTGACAATGGCTAAGGGTCCCCGTACGGGATGACCGAACAGAAGTTTGAAGGGGCTGAAGCCAACACCCTCCTGTGGTACCTCTCGGTAGGCAAACAGCAAGCATGGTAAAAGAAGATCCCATTTTCTTCTCTGGGGCTCCTCCAGAGCCCCAATCATGCTCGTTAACGTCCTGTTGAAACGCCCCCCCAGACCATCGGTCTGGGGGCGGTATGCAGAAGAGAACCTGTAGGTGACCCCACATTCTTTCCACATAGCCTGCCTATACTTCGACATAAAGTTGCTGCCATGATCCGGCACAACTTCTTTAGGGAAGCCAACCCTAGTAAACATGCCGAGTAAAGCTTCTGCAACTGGCTTGGCAGTTACAGTTGTAAATGGGACGGCCTCAGGATACCGGGTTGCATGGTCGACCAGCACCAGGATAAACCTATTGCCTGAGGATGTTTGCGGGTCAAGGGGACCAACCATGTCGATCCCTACCCTTTCAAATGGTACCCCCACAACTGGGAGCGGTACCAACGGAGCTTGGATTGTCGCGCCAACCTTACCAGACAACTGGCAGGAGGCGCAACTCCTGCAGTGACTTTCTACTTGCACCCCCATCTTGGGCCAGTAGAAGTGCATGGATAACCTTTGCTTGGTCCTCTTCATACCAAGGTGACCAGCAAGGGGAACTTCATGCGCCAACTGCAGGAGGAAGGGTCTAACAGCAAGGGGAACCACCAACCTCCTATGGTCTCCTTCTGTAGACTCTGTGGGCTCACTATACAGGAGTCCACCTTCCCAATGAATCCTATGCTTCCCAGGAGGTTCACCCTCAAGCTGGGAGCAGGCCTGTCTCCTTAGGCCTTCCAGAGATGGGCACTCACGTTGGCCTTTACTGAATTCGTCCCTATCAGGACCTCCTTCAACTAACAAGTCTTTTAGTTCAGGATGATCGTTGGGGTCGAATACTTCAGGCATCGCCACCTCCTCGTCAGGCTCGGGCGATTGACCAACTCCCTCCACCGCAGTGGTAGGCGAGCTCGGGGGAATATTCTCTTTCCCCCATCTTGACTTGTAGACTCCTTTCGCCTTGGGTTGCCCCTTCGGCTGGGGCGGCGTATTGGACTTGGCCAATGCCGCCCGTGCTTGAGACCGTGTGTAGGGTCGTTCGGCAGTGTCTCCTACGAGCCCTAAAGCTCTGAGATCATTACCTAATAAGACCTTTCCCGGGACGTTTCTCTGAATGCTCACTGGAATCCTGACAGCTGTACCATTTAAAGTTAGATTAACAGGGATCACGGGAAACATACGGAGGGGGCCGTCAGCCAACATAGTGGGCATCAGAGTAGCTCTGGCAACTTCCTCTGAGTCTACCAAGGTAGAATCCACTACAGTTTGACTGCACCCACTATCCCTAAGAGCTGGAGTATCCACTCCATTGATCAGCACACTGTCTTTAAAGTAGTGCTTGGTATTATCCGGAATCCTAGCATACGCCTCTGCGACTTTAGGCTCCCAGGAACCCAGGGACACTAAAACTACCTCGGCCTCTATTCCGCTGGGAAATGAGTCCGAGGAGAAGGATGCTCCTGTAATCTCTTCTTCCTCGTAGGAGGAGAAGGCCAGATTAGCGGAGTGGACCCCCAAAGGTCTAACCTTACAACGGGGATCCCCCTTCACATGGTCAGTTGCTCCACAAGAAAAACAAGCCCCAGTGGGTCTGTTTACGTAGGGAGGCTTATTGTAACCAAAGTTCTGTTTCGGAGGCGCACCTCCACTACCCTGTGAGTTCTCTTGTGTCTTACCCTTGTTTTTCTTTTTGTGGCCCTTTTGGGAAGAAGATTTAGCAGATTCCCCACCCTCCACATCTTTGGACTTTTTCCCCTCCTCCTGCTTACCAGGATGAGTTTTGTCCTTATGGGACACTCGATGTGACACCCATAAGTCTGCTGCAATGGCCAGCTTCTTAGGATCTATCTCCTTCGAATCGGCCAAATGCTGCTTAAGCTCCGGGGAAGAAGAAGCAAAAATGTGTTCCAGCATGACAAGATTTATCATGCCGTCGAAGGTAGAAACCTTATAGCCTTCGACCCAGCCAGTTAAGTTTTTCAAAGATTCAGCGACATAAGATACCCAAGTACCACCTTCCTTTTTCTTATACTCTCGAAAACGCTTTAAATATTGGGCCGGAGTCTTCCCAAACTTTAAAATGAGAGTCTGCTTTAACATTGCGAAATCAGCCCGCTCAGCCTTCGACATTTCCATAATGGCACTACAGCCAGAATGGGGCAGTCTACTGAGCAACCACGCAATCTTATCAGCATTGTCAACTTCCTGGACCTCGCATACATACTCAAACGCATTCAGCCAGTCCATTATGTCATTCCTCTCTTCATACACACTGAGCAGATCTTTTGGAAACCGTGGATGAGAGGAGGCCCCAGACCCATGTCCAGGACCCTTGGATCCATTTGCAACCTGAAGCTTGGCCAGTTCCAACTGGTGATCCCTGTCTTTTTGTTTTTCTGCCTGTTCGATTTTTAGTTTGGCTATGCTGAATTCAAGCTCCTGCTGCCTAAACCGCAGCTCTTGCTTCTTGAATTCAAGCATAGCCTCCCCATCAACACTGGCAGAGGAAACATTAGACATCTCGTCCTCCCTGTCCTCGTGGTCGCGGTGGATCAGTGCGGCGGCAGAACCGTCGGTTCTACCAGTGAGAGCAGCCCCACCACCTTCCGCACTGTCCTCAGAAGTAATAGCGTCAAGCTGCGCTTCTTGCCACGCCACGATTCTTTGGATCATTTCCAATTTCGTGCCTTGAGAGGAAACACCTCTCTCCGCACACATCTTTTTCAATGTTTCTGACTTGGAAGCATTTAAAGTTAACAACGTACTTGTTTCCATACTGTTTGATAGGACTATGGCCTTTTTAAAGTTATACTATAACAATTCACTACGTGTACTGTTTGGAATAACCTGAAATGCCTTAGTTCGAGCGCAACACTGGATACCTTCAGTCGTATCCCACCGCTGTACACCAATTTGTTAAGACGGATTTCTGAACTCTGTCCTGGTGGCGCAGAAGTTCAGAAGGCCAACCTAATTACTTGGAACAGGGTAACCTCTGGACAAGCCAGACCAATCAAGGTAGCGATCGCGGCGGTCAAGACTAGGTCTCAAGAGGGGTGAGGGTGACTGAAAGCCCGCAGTGAGCACACAAAGCAAGAGCGCTGACAAACTACTCCAAACAGTTGTTATATCAAAAATAGATACACATTTATTTTAAGGCCTTTAAAATAATGACCGTAGCGAGAAAATCACAATATCACAATATTAAACCAACACATACCATATCAACACAATATATATACAAATACACAGTCGCAAGCGTTTAAAGCACGAAATATGTAGTCCACCTGCCAGGGAAGGAAAACAGGCAGTGCGATAATGCTTTCGACTCAGTTCGCCTTCATAGGCACCTAACTAGATGGAAGTCCGAGCCCTACGAAGAGTGGAGCCTTGTGCTCAAAGTACCTGCCACGCCGGTGCCGACGGGCACAAGGGGAAGCTCTTCGGAGGAAGTCAGGCGGTTCACGTTAGTGCACAGCAGAAGAAGAACAGGTTCCGCAACTCAAGCGCAGCCTCCACAGCGGGCAGAAGCAGAGCGCGAGCGCGGCAAAAGGGTGCTGTTTTTACACAGCAGGGAAAAGCAATGGGATACTGCAGGAGGGCGACCAGATCCTAGATATACTACTCACCGGTCCCCGAAGCAAGCAGACCCAGGCTTCTCCACGATAGTTTCAGCAGCTGGCAGGTTCAGAAGAGCAGGAGACGCTTTGTAGTCGTGTAGAGCAAAAAGACGTCCCAATCGACGAAACCAGCACAGTTTTGTTGCCGCACAGGACAACGGAGCGGCCGTGTGTAATCGAGCCAAATGAACCCTCCTCCCTTCAGACCTGGGGACGCCAAGCGTACGAAGCGTGGGAGAGGGACAAGGACTCGCAATACAACACAACCTGGCGGCGGTTGCAGAGCCAAACTCCTTGGTAAGCTGGTCAGTCAACTGGATGGCCCAGAGACGCTTCCAAAGGCTTACTTGGCAGGAGATGGTTGAAGATGCCGGGAATAGCTGTTCCTGCTATTCCAAAGGTCGAAGCACCAGTACAGGCCTTCTGGTTCGATCAAAGGAGGACAGGGGCTCTCCGGACGACAGCAGTGCAAAGGAGGATTCCTTCAGCGGGTCACCAGCGATTCCTCGGTCCAGCCTCGTAGTTGCAGGATACTTGGCTCCTGTATTCCTTCGTTCGTGAGAACTCAGGAGATCGACATGGTAGTGGTGTTTCCAGCCCCCTCTTATCCACGGTGCCCTTCGCGCCAAAACGGAGGGGAGCCAATGGGAGATCCGCTCATCAAAACACATACCATACGTGGACCAATCACGGACCACGGTGGTCCCAGGCATTCCTACCACCCTAGACTCTCTGGCACCCAGGATGTGTATTGGGACCAGACATCCCAGCCCACACCCTGGAGGCACACAAACGACATGTAGAAGCCCGCGAAAGCAACCACGTTTCGCGGGAAAGTACATGCCCAAATAAGGAAGGCCCCGGGTCGCCGGACCTGGGGAAGGTGAAGGGAGCAAGACGGTCAGTGGACAAGACAAAGGAGCCTCGCGGCCTGGCCATTTTGGGAGCCAGGCCACCATTTTGGGTTCAGTGCAAAAACGTGCTCAGAACGCCAAAAGGAGCTCAAAATAAACAATGCGATCGCTGCCACCATTCGAGTCCCTGAATGACTTGCACCGATCAAATACATTCCTAAAAGAGTATCTAGGGCCTGTAGAAGGTGTAGGGGAGGACTGGCCGCGAGGCCCTCCTCACCTGCAGCCTTCTCCCCAGGTGAGGACCATGACTCGGTGGCTGTCCCCTCATGCCACCCGGGCCCAGGTGGAGGAGGGGTCACCCGCCGACGACATTGCCCACACATATCCGTTCCCTGCATATACCAAAATTCAGTTAGGCCTAGAAGCCATCTTGTTTAGCAAACATGGCGCGAGTTCAGCACACTGTAACGAGGCCCCCACCTTTGGAGGGCCTTTCATGCATCTCCGCCGCCGCAGTAGCCCTGGCAGATCCGCTGCGAGCGCGTTCCCATGAGAAAGCCGGGTATGAGCTAACCCGAGATGTTAACACTGTAACATTTCATCGTTCACCATGTAATATTGCACCCCGCACGACCTGGTCCGCGAGGCCAGGGTGATGAAAAAACAAGCTGAAGCATTGTTAGCTGAAGAAAGTAGAAAATAATTCAAGTATTGGTATTAATGAACTACCTCTGTTTAAACAGATCCTGTAAACTGTGAATGAACTATAAAGATGCAACGTTACATGATACCACCCCAGGTCTGGACTAGTGCTGCTATAACCACAGAGAAAGATGTCGACCAAATGTATAGCCTTTATCTGTATAAGTGTTCTTACAATTTTATGTAGAAACCTGAACTCATATATGTTTTCTTAATCACCTAAAGCAGCGAGCATCAATTTCTGTAGGCCATAACCTAGAACTACCTCGTGTAACGTTTAATGTACATAAAATAATCACACCATGTAGTAAATATAATGTTAGGTAACGAAAAGGTACTCGGACCGACTGTATTAAAGAAATGTGTAACGAAATTGAAATATATATATATGTGTGTTTAAATAACATCAAAATAAGGCGGAACATTATAAAAGTTCTGCATTCAAAAGTTAGCAACGCACGAGGAAAAAACCTTTGTGAATATATGCAAGGCCATTCTCCCTCCCACCCTACCAAGCCTGCCAGATAAGGAAGCTAAGGCCTGTGCCGCGCTCCCTCACCTCCCCCAACCAAGCTGGAGCCGCTTCAGAGAGTCAGAGGCCCCGGTACCGCACCCAAGGCCACAGCCCGCCACCTGTGTTATTTACAGCACGGTAATAAACCCACGTTTGAATCCACTGATCTACCAGCACCCTCTCGTAAATTCCACAACCCTCCCCCTAGACCACCCCAAGAATCATGACCCCGTGCAAAGACGACCCCCATCACTGGGACAAGACACAGAGACCCATTTATATAATAACTTCTAACGCGGCAGACAGACATGTATCATTCGGCTCAGGCCCCAGAGCCCAGCCCCTCGACCTAAAATACCGGTCAATAGGACACAGGTAAATCTCACCCCAACCGACAACCACCGGACCTCTCACGAGGTGCATTCCTCATGTGTTGCGTTTATTTTATAAGACAAACTGCTGAGCGATTTATTGATGAACTTAGATGTCGTTTCTTGAATAACTGCAGTGTGCATGGCCTAGGGCAAACGAGTCAGGAAAGGTATTCATCTTTGTCACAGGCTGCCCCAGCATACCAACACCGCTCGGATGACCTCAAGCTGGCCTGCCAGGCCCAACCCAACCCACGAGGCTGACCAGTGACGTCTTCACGCCAAGACCAACCACGCTGCAGCAACACCTATAGTTAGTCGACGCCACCCAATCCCAATTAACTTGTGCCCCCTATAGTGTGTAGGTTCTGATGACGTTTTTTGTATTAGAAATACGCCTGTCTTTGCTATTGTCAGACAGAGCGCTCTCGGAGGTTGCAGAGTTCTTTGCATGCCCTAATCTTTGGATAAACTCCTACTTACGCTCACCCGCACTCTGTCTTGGTCTTATTCCCACTACAGGAGAGTCCCTTATTGTCTCTCATTGCGGGGAGGATCGTGCTGAAATTGGGGGCGCTTCCCTTCAGTGGTGACCCCGATAGCGTGATATCTCCAAATTATTTTTCCTAACTCCCTTTTAACGACCCCCTTGTAGCACGAGAATCTCCGGTCGAGAAGGGATACGCACGCCGAGCCGGCTCCGGGAGGCTGCCCGCCAACGGCGACTGGCACAATAAGAAGTGCGCACTCAATGAGAAAGGGTACGGGATCCCGATTGGAAAAAAATCCCCTTTGAGTGCCGCTCGCCGGAGCCAGGGGCTGACCGTTGAGTTACCGGTGACACCGCCTGGACGGACCCAGTTTCGGAGACTATCGGTTCAAGACGGGCACGTGAGTACTGAGTGCGAGCGATCGTAAAGGGGAAGGGAGGGGAAATTGTGAACAGAGGAACGGGGACAGGTAGAGGAGAAGAATAACGGGGGTCTACTAAAGACGGGTCTTGAAACTTTCTTTATCTTTTCTTTGCATATGGCCATTAGGAGTAAGAAATAAGTGAAGTGGTAGAAGTGACGGAAACCTAGCTCCGAAAGGGGGTGGAAGGCGGCGCCGCATAGTGCTATCTAAACTAGTACTGGGAATATATGAAGAAGTAAGAAATAAGTTATTGGTGTCTGGCAAAGGGAGACACCGGGAATATTTTTTAGTGAGTGCTACTCTCTCTATTTCTTTTTTCCATTCCACGGGGCAGGGGGAGAAAGCGAAAAGGGTATAAGGTGAATATACTTGTAGAAGAACTATAAAATAGGGAGCACATTTGTAGGAGTGGGGATTAAGTAGTGGCACGTACAGACGTGAACATAGTAACCTTAGCAGAAAAACAGGGACAGCTGGCCAGGGAGGAAAGGGAGGAAGAAAAAAAAAGAAAAAAAAAAGAGACGAGGTGTGAGCGGAAAAGCATTGTGAAGGGTGCGCGCACCGTGTGAGTGTTGGAGACGAACGGTTGACCGCGAGGTGGCGCCAGAGAGTGTTGACCAAAACTGGTATTTGATCAGTTGCGAGTGAAATCACATGAGAGTGTATGGGAATGGGAAGGAGATGAGCTATGGTAAGTGAGAAAGGACTTGCGCAGTGAATAAAACTGGGTGATAATTTTTGAGAGGTCCGCCCTTGTCTGTGCCATACAGGTATACATATACATATCTACACCTAACTAAAAGTAAAAAAGGTGGACACGCCGGTGTTAGAGATTTAGAATATGGGGGCCGAAACTCCCCTGTCACATATTTGTAAAAGCTTACCGGGATACGCTGAACGAATAAATAAATATCACGATCAATGGGTGACAGAATTGAAAGGGGAGGGTCTGCCCCAGATTTGGCCCGAGGGAGGGTCTTTTGACAAAAGCGTTCTTGATATGGTACGGGCATGCATCAGCCTCAAGTATAAGGGGAAGCAGTGGCAAAATAGGAAGGAGATATTAGACCTCTGGAGATTGTTTGAGGAAGTACCACCACCCAAAGCTCCGGCACCAAATAGTGATCTCCCTCCCACCACAGATAATCCACTGATGATTCCAAGAGAGGAAAAGGAACAGCTAAGTACGGAACAACCTACAGAGGTGATTAGTTTGTACCCGATATTACCTAAACCAGCCCCCGCAGCAGGATATAGCGACCCTACTTATGTGCCTCCCCCCACAACTGGTACACTACAAAGACCAACAGCCCCCCCGCCATACGAAAACACCAGAGAGCGCGCCCAGGGAAGCACACAGAGGGTGGATATAGAGAAGCTAACAAGTGACTTAGAGTCAAGGCTTACTGTGGCAAGGGATGAACTCTCAAGAATAAAAGACATATGTGAGCGCACGGCGTGCACCCCTATACAATCGGGACGCACGTCTAGAGCGTCGAGCGAAAGTAGGCACATCGAGGAAGGATGGAAAAAGGGAGAAATACTGTTCAGAATTGAGGAAGAGCCGACGCGAATAATAGAGATAGGAGCAGTAGAAGGGAGCATTGGTGATGTATCACGAGAGAGAGGGATCAGAGAGGACTTGTTATGTGATGTCAGAGGAGGATTGGATGAGAGTGATAGGTTGAGTATGGCAGTAGGGGGGGAAAGCGAGGAGGTGGACGGTGCATGTTCGCTAGGGACTATAGACGACGAATGGATGGGACGACTAAGAAATAGGGTGGGGAAGATGGCGTCGTTAGAGTCCGCAGCGACTAAGGAAAGGGAGGGTGCAACCTCAAAAGGGAAGCTACAACTTCCATTGATACACAGGGGGGGGGGAAGACCAAACTATATACCATGGGCTCAGATGGATAAGGCTAATTTAATGAAATTATTGCCCCAGCTGTCAGGAGGGGCGAGCAAGTGGATATATGCATTTGAGAAACATACCGCCGGCATACCGTTGGCAGTAGGCGATGTGAAAAGCCCACTAGTAACAGCAGTAGGAGATCAAGCGGACAGAGTATGGGCTAAGGCTGGTTTCCCGGCAGTGACGTTGGACTGTGATCGCCATGATGGGGCTTCCTTTAATACAGTACGAGCAAGGGTGTGGGACGCACTGAGGGAGACATTCCCAGATACCCCTGACTTACAGTCAGTGATGCAATGTACAATGAATGACGGGGAAGATGCTATGGATTACATTCTCCGGGTGCAAGAGATGTGGAGAGCGGAAACGGGCACGCCCTGGCACCAATCCACATCTCTATTCTATTTCATCATTAAGAGAGGGCTCCCAAAAGAGGTGCAGAAGGCACTCGATAAAATAGCGGGCGTTGAGGCAAAGGGGTGGCCAGAGATCCAAAGTATAATAGTGCACCATTGCAAAAGGATCAAAGAGAGAGAGAAGGAAGTAGCACAGAGAAGGTTGGCAGACGAGGCAAAGTTGGTACAATCAAAACTGGTGAAGGTTGCAGCAGCGGTAGCAGGGCTCCCACTCATGAGGGAGGGAGAAGAAGGAGAGGAGGGGCAAATAGCAATACAAGGAAGAATAGCAGCAAATTGGGCAGGACAAGGACAACGACAGTGGACTGAGCAGGAGCAGAACGGAGGGCCAACGTGGCAAGAGTGGGCCCCAAGAGGGGGAAGAGGTGGGTACAGGGGCCGAAGAGGAGGACAAGGGTATGGAGGAATGGGAGGAAATGGGTGGCAGGGTCCCAGAGGTCCACAGGGGAGCTGCTGGAATTGTGGGAGATGGGGGCACTACTCAAGAGAGTGCAGGAGCAGACAAAACAACGGGTTCCAGGAGATAGAACAGTACGGTCACCCCCACCCAGGAAGCCCCTATGGCCTCCCCATGGGACAATACCAACAACCGGAAAATGTAGGACAAAGAAGTAACACACAACTACACGGACATCAGTACAGAACACAAAATCATCCACAGAACAATGACAATGTGCAATACACGCCAGGTAACACTTTCGCCACAGTAGCTAACGGAGCTCCTGCTCCCGCACCTTACAGCGGGGTGTCAGTAGTTTCGGGGAACATTTTTGATCAAGGGGGGGCAATGAGACACCCCGCATAGGACAGCCCACAGAGAGCACTTGCGTGTCCAGTACTATCTACGACCCACAATGCATCAGAGGAACCATTGATAGGGGCGCAGATAGGAGACAAGCAGTTCATATTCATGGTGGATTCGGGAGCGGAGAAATCATGCATTAGAGAGGGCCGGTTCCCGTTATCTAATAGAACGTTAGAGACGCAGGGGTTCTCTGGGGCTGTAATTGAAGTTCCTTACACAGAGGCATTGGATGTGACAGTGGGGGGTAAAACAGTGAAAGCACCCTTACTGTACTATGAACACTCTCCCATTAATTTGCTGGGGAGAGATCTCTTAAGTAAACTAAATATGACAATATCATTCACAGGGAGCGGTATCATATGTTCGACGCCAGGCATATGCCCCCTCCGCATATTGGCAGTAATACACGGCCACACAATCATGCAAGAGATCAGGGGGTTACCAAGAAACGAGGAGATGTTTGTTGAAGGCATGAGAACATTGGCTCTCATAGTACCAGAACTAAAAAGGATGGATTGGAGGATTCCAGCCGAGTTCCTCTTCCGCCCTATAGCAAGCCCTGACACTGCTCCCGGGTCAGTGCTATCGTTGGATTTACACGCAGTACACGTGTCAGCAAACAGAATTTGTGTGATTGGCGTTGACATGGAAGGATGTGAGTGGCGGACAGTACTGTGTGTAAATGCAAATATCCCACTGAGGGAGCTCTCGGACGAGGAGCTATTTTCTGACACTGAGACAGATGGCGAAATAGTGATGGAACTGGCAATGCCGTGTGACATTGTAGTTACAGCCAGAAAAACTAAAGTTGAATTGATGGCAGTAGTAGAAGCACCACATGCCTTTTTTGATGACGACATGAGGTTAGTACCCACTAACATATGGACAAATGGCCCCCATGATGTGGGGTTATTACATGAGGTTCAGCCTGTAGTAATAAAACTGAAGCCGGGAGCAATTCTACCCCGGGTAAAACAGTATCCATTGTCACGCGAAGCAAAAGAAGGGATCAGAGAGACACTAGATGCACTGCTAGCACAAGGAATAATAGTGCCCTCAAACTCCCCATGCAACACATGCATTTACCCGATTAAAAAGGCGAAGGGAGGTTCATGGAGGATGATACAAGATTTACGCCCACTCAATGATGTGATTCAGAAGGAGTTCCCTTTAGTCCCGAACCCGGCAACAATACTGTGCAACATTCCGAAAACGGCATCCCACTTCACAGTCATTGACTTAAAAAATGCATTCTTCTCGATTCCCTTAGCAGAGGAGAGCAGGTACTTAACAGCGTTTACACTAGGGGGGAGGAGGTTCGAACACTGTAGACTACCACAAGGATATTGCGAGAGCCCAAGTATATTCAACAGGGTACTACACGAAGATCTGGGGAATTTGTCTGTAGAAAGCACAGTGATTCAATATGTTGATGATTTATTGATTTGTGCACAAACTGAGGAAGAGTGCAGAAAAGACTCAATAACACTCCTGACATTATTGGCCAATAAAGGGTACAAGGTGGACAAGGGGAAGTTACAATACTGTCTAACAGAGGTCCTATACTTGGGACAGTTGATATCAAAGGATGGCAAGCGGATCATACCAGACAGGGCACAGGCGATTAGAGCAGTGGGGGTACCCAAAACAGTAAAAGAGATGCAGAAATTTCTGGGTATGTGCAACTATTGCCGAGCATGGATATTGGATTACGCAGCATACACAAGGCCCTTGTTACAGGCTTTAAAAGAGGCACAGCAGGACAACAAACACATAGAATGGACAGGAGAGATGAACACAGCATTTAACTCACTAAAGGAACTGATATCAAGTGCTCCAGTACTGGCAAACCCAGATTATGGGCACGAATTCTTCCTATTTTCACACTGCAAAGGAACACTGATGACAGCAGTACTGACACAAAAGACATCGTTAGGGCACAAACCATTGGCTTACTATAGTGGCACCCTAGACGCAGTTATGCAAGGTCATTTCGCGTGCGAGCAATCCCTAGCTGCAGCCGCGTTCGCAATTGAGAAAAGTGCCACAATAGTGATGGGCTGTCCTGTGACACTGTTTGTGGAACATTCACTATTTGCAATATTAGAGCGATCAAAGAGCACATTGACGACACAACGAGCCACAGCATATGAAATAATACTGTCCAGCGCAAACATCCATATAGTAAGATGTAAAACAGTGAACCCGGCCACATTCATCACAGAGGCGTGCACCGTAGAGGACATGCAGAACCACAATTGCGCTACATACACAGGTGACGAAGGTCAGGATCAAGTAATTTCTGAGAATGCCCTGAACGAGGGAGAGGTGTATTTCGTGGACGGGTCAGCATCAATAGACATGGAGACAGGAGAGAAACATGTGGGTATGGCAGTTGTACGATTAGAAGAAGATGAATACGAGACACTAGTGCAACACCGCCTCCCATCACACTATTCAGCCCAAGCAGCAGAACTAATAGCGCTAATAGAAGCCTTGCATGCCGCCAAGGGGTGCGCAGTGACAATATACACCGACTCAGCATACATGACAACAACAGTACACGGCGGGTTGGCACGGTGGGGGCGGAGAGGGTTTCGACGAGCAGATGGAACACCAGTTCAACATGCAGAATTATTAAAAGAACTGATTGAGGCCCTGCAAGAGCCCACGGCAGTGGCCATCGTAAAATGCCAAGCCCACACCACAAATACAGATTTTATATCTTTGGGGAACGCGGCAGCAGACGCCGCTGCCAAAGAAGCTTCGTATTTACAGAAAGGTGCAGTAGGAGAGTACATGTTGCACCACACAGCAAGCCAAGAGGCCCCCACAGGATACAACATGATGCCCACGCAGGAAATAATAGAGCTGCAAGAGGGAGCTAGTGCAGAAGAAAAATTGCTGTGGACTAAGAGGGGATGCAGCAAATCGCCGACTGATTTATTGTGGCGACAAAAAAGCTCAGGAAAAGCGGTAATGCCAGTTAAACTGTTAGAAATAGCATTTCAACAACTACACTTTCCTGCACATAATGCAAAGCAACACATAATGGCAGACATACAAGAAGATTGGTTTGCACCTTGCCTCCATGAACACATCACAAGGCTGGCTTTAGAATGCACGACATGTCAGATTTACAACTCAGGTATGACATTGCGCACACTGAGAGGAACGATACCAAAACCAAATGGTCCATTCAGGGAGCTCCACATTGATTATGTAGACATGGGAGAAAGATGTAACGGGGCTCGCTACATGATTGTGGTTGTATGTCCATTTTCGAGGTGGGTGGAGGCAGGCCCCTGTGCGCGCCCAGACGCGAAGGGCGCCGCGAAGTTCCTAGTGCGGGAAGTGTTCCCGCGCTGGGGGATTTGCGACGTTATTCGCTCAGACAACGGCACACATTTTGTTAATGAACTATTCAAGGAAGTGACTACGCTATTGGGAATAAAGCACAAATTATGTTCGATTTATCATCCTCAAAGTAATGGCGTAGTGGAAAAGATGAACGGTCTGTTAAAAAGCAGATTGTCAAAACTGTGTTTTTCCCTTAAAAAGACCTGGATGTACTGCCTGCCTTTGGCCCTGTTCGAGTTACGAAACCAGCCCAGTAAAGACCACCATTTGTCCCCGCATGAGATCGTCACGGGAAGGAGAATGCACACAGCGCATTCGCCTCTCCGTGAACGTTCTGATGCACACAGAAGTGCAGCGTTATTGGGGGAGGAGTTCACAGAGTATTTGAAAAAACTGACACGGGCAGCGCGCGTAATTGCAAAGCAACTAGCCCCCCCCTCTACAAGAGAGGAGGGGAACACAACAGAAACAGAGAGACTGCCTGAAAACCCATTACAACTAATGCCTGGTGACCCCATATATGTCAGAAGTTTTGTGCGAAGGTGGAATGCGCCACGTTTCCATGGCCCTTACGAAGTAGTGTTTTGTACACCCACAGCAGTAAAGGTGAAGGGCCTACGATATTGGGTACATTTGACAGACGTACGCAGAGCCTATAGCGCCGTGGAAGGTGAGGTACAGGACGAGGCACAGGCAACTGCGGACAATGAAGTGGTGCAGAATGAATGATGGAAATTTTGTGTGCATTAAGTGATGAACATTGACCGCGACTGGCGCACAACAAGTGTACTGAAATGAATATGTGTATATATATATATGTAATTTTTTACAACTTTTTAAAGGTTTTTGTAGGGTTTTTTGTTTTAGAAAAGTTTTTCTCTCAACTTTCCTCTTCATACGAGAAATAATGTACGGATAATAATGATTGCAAGGCTACCTTGTCTGTGGACACACCCCCTCCCTTACCCACTCCCATACTTTGTCAGACAAAAAAAAAAAAAAAAAAAAATGTCACAACGTTATAAATGTTTACATGCTTGTACTTAATGCACTTTTATGTTTCAAACAGGATTTACTATGGCATCGAATGGGCAGCCTGCAACTAATAGATTTGTTAGGTTTAGAGAAATGTTAGTAGATAGATTGACATATTCATACGAATGTGGTTTATCAATGTGTGTTATTGTGTTCTTCATCTCAATGTTTTGCCTAGTAACATATTGGGTCATAGCGTTCATCTCTACCGAGATGAACGAGGGGGGAGGGGGGAGCAACACCACCCTTGCCCCTGGCACGAATTCAATTACAAGTATGAATATCAAAGAAGGTGATTTTTTGGTCTGGGATGGATCACGTCTTGTTTGGGGTTACTACACTACACCATCCACTGCTGCCCCGTTACAATCAAGAGATAAAGATATGAAAAATGACACAATGGTCCTACCTGAAATATATAACAGCCCCACTACCCTTCCCGCCCCGATACAGAACAGCGACTTGTTGTTTATTGAGGAAAATGGAAAAGTAATTACGATGACAGAACACAAATTCATATATGAGGAATTGGAAAAGGGGGGAGGGAATGAGAAAGGGGGGCCTATTCTTTCACCTATCGAAACTAAAAGGAGGGGGGAGAGAAGTAGGCGAAGAAGAGAGACAAGCAGGAAGGGGTATGATGAGTATTATGGGTTAGGATTAGATAAGATGGAAGACCCACGACACCCCCACCAAGCAAATAAATGGTATGCAGATATGAGTACAACAGCTAAACAGACAACCAATGAAAGCTGCTATGTCTGTTCGCTTATCCCCCATGCATCAGGTACGCCCAAAGTGTTGTTGCCAAGAGAATTGCCCATTGTGGATGCCCAATGTCTCCTTCATCTCACACTGTGTAGAATAAAGAACACCTTTCAAGCACACGATGTCTCTTTCAAAATGATACAGGACAACAAAACGTGCTATTCAAAAGCGTCTGGAGTGGTCTGTCTTAAAGAACCTTTCTTTGCAATACAAGGGACGCTGTTTTTCGAAAACAAATGGAAAGATGAAGAAGTACTGTGCAAAGCGGAAGCACTGAGAGGTGTCCAACCAGACAAGCTGCGGTGGATGGAAAAAACGTGCTTACCAATATGGAAAGAACACATCTCTAAACTAACATGGGTAACAGCGATGGAGAAACCCTTCAAACTACAAAGTGAAATACAAAACGAACTATGTTTCAAGGGAGAAGGAAAAGTGGCAATGGGAGCGAACAAAAACTGTAACAAAACTCTCACCATCCCAGATATGAAAAAAGGAACAGCAGCACTAATGGACACATACTGGGTATGCGGAAATCAGGCTTACTTGCACCTTCCCCAGGCATGGAGTGGCAGCTGCTCAATGGCCACTTTGCATTCGGCCTTAATGGTGATTCCAGAAAGTCACGTTGACGAAAATAAGCGGACGCAAGGAAACATGAACAAGGATGCCACATCTCCCACTGCAGAAGCGCACCTCTATGTCCTGTCCTCCGGAGGGAAAGAAAAGGAGCTATCACGGAACAAGCGAACATCAAACTACATATCACAAGCATCATCCGATTTATTGGCACAGATCCCAGACAGGTATCGCCTGTTTAGCTCCGTGGAAACATTTTTTGCCTCACTAGTTTCAAGTGTCCAAGCAAGAGCAAATGCAAAATGGCTCCAGATCACACGGTGGGAACTGATTCAGCTGGCCAATGACACTGAAGAGGGGTTCAACATAATAAAGGTGGAACTACGAGCTCTGCGACTAATGACCATGCAGAACAGGTATGTTCTGGACCTGCTAACAGCGATCGATGGAGGTGTTTGCCGAAAAATAGGAAGTGCGTGCTGCACGTTCGTACCTTCTGAAGATGCAGAAAATGGGTCCCTGTCCCACGTCATTGAAGCGGTACATAACCTGGGAGAGAAGATGAAGCTGGAAGGTGGGGCCAAAGATAGCTCATGGTTCGACAATCTCTTCTCCTGGGTTCCCTCATGGCTTGGACTGGCGATAAAGTTCCTGATACCAGTTGTGGTGGTCCTCCTCGTGGTGTTCTGCCTATGCCAGGTGGGCCTCCGATGTTGTGCTAATGCAGTCCCTAACGGTGCGATGATGATGGTGACAGTGGGCAACTCTGGTGGTACAATTAAGGCGACACAAGAGGCACATGTACAGACAGGAACAGATAACACTCCCAGATACCAGTTAGTGCCTATGTGCCGTGATAAGTACATAGTAGATAAACTATGGCACACCACTATCAAAGAGCCCCGAGATGTGGAACTGGAATGGTATGAGGAGGTCTGGGTAGACTTGGAAGGGACTGGTGACTGTATATATTTAACCTGTACCCCAGATGAGTATGCTAGAAGAGGTGAGAGCTTGAGGGGGGTATGCAGAGCTTGGATGCCTAGAAAAGGAACACCTGCATGGGATGACGCAGTGATAGAGGAGCAAGAATGTAGAAGATTAGAAGAGCTAAAGAATTAGTTACTTTAGTAACGAAAGGGGGGAAATGTAGGGGAGGACTGGCCGCGAGGCCCTCCTCACCTGCAGCCTTCTCCCCAGGTGAGGACCATGACTCGGTGGCTGTCCCCTCATGCCACCCGGGCCCAGGTGGAGGAGGGGTCACCCGCCGACGACATTGCCCACACATATCCGTTCCCTGCATATACCAAAATTCAGTTAGGCCTAGAAGCCATCTTGTTTAGCAAACATGGCGCGAGTTCAGCACACTGTAACGAGGCCCCCACCTTTGGAGGGCCTTTCATGCATCTCCGCCGCCGCAGTAGCCCTGGCAGATCCGCTGCGAGCGCGTTCCCATGAGAAAGCCGGGTATGAGCTAACCCGAGATGTTAACACTGTAACATTTCATCGTTCACCATGTAATATTGCACCCCGCACGACCTGGTCCGCGAGGCCAGGGTGATGAAAAAACAAGCTGAAGCATTGTTAGCTGAAGAAAGTAGAAAATAATTCAAGTATTGGTATTAATGAACTACCTCTGTTTAAACAGATCCTGTAAACTGTGAATGAACTATAAAGATGCAACGTTACATGATACCACCCCAGGTCTGGACTAGTGCTGCTATAACCACAGAGAAAGATGTCGACCAAATGTATAGCCTTTATCTGTATAAGTGTTCTTACAATTTTATGTAGAAACCTGAACTCATATATGTTTTCTTAATCACCTAAAGCAGCGAGCATCAATTTCTGTAGGCCATAACCTAGAACTACCTCGTGTAACGTTTAATGTACATAAAATAATCACACCATGTAGTAAATATAATGTTAGGTAACGAAAAGGTACTCGGACCGACTGTATTAAAGAAATGTGTAACGAAATTGAAATATATATATATGTGTGTTTAAATAACATCAAAATAAGGCGGAACATTATAAAAGTTCTGCATTCAAAAGTTAGCAACGCACGAGGAAAAAACCTTTGTGAATATATGCAAGGCCATTCTCCCTCCCACCCTACCAAGCCTGCCAGATAAGGAAGCTAAGGCCTGTGCCGCGCTCCCTCACCTCCCCCAACCAAGCTGGAGCCGCTTCAGAGAGTCAGAGGCCCCGGTACCGCACCCAAGGCCACAGCCCGCCACCTGTGTTATTTACAGCACGGTAATAAACCCACGTTTGAATCCACTGATCTACCAGCACCCTCTCGTAAATTCCACAACCCTCCCCCTAGACCACCCCAAGAATCATGACCTCGTGCAAAGACGACCCCCATCACTGGGACAAGACACAGAGACCCATTTATATAATAACTTCTAACGCGGCAGACAGACATGTATCATTCGGCTCAGGCCCCAGAGCCCAGCCCCTCGACCTAAAATACCGGTCAATAGGACACAGGTAAATCTCACCCCAACCGACAACCACCGGACCTCTCACGAGGTGCATTCCTCATGTGTTGCGTTTATTTTATAAGACAAACTGCTGAGCGATTTATTGATGAACTTAGATGTCGTTTCTTGAATAACTGCAGTGTGCATGGCCTAGGGCAAACGAGTCAGGAAAGGTATTCATCTTTGTCACAGGCTGCCCCAGCATACCAACACCGCTCGGATGACCTCAAGCTGGCCTGCCAGGCCCAACCCAACCCACGAGGCTGACCAGTGACGTCTTCACGCCAAGACCAACCACGCTGCAGCAACACCTATAGTTAGTCGACGCCACCCAATCCCAATTAACTTGTGCCCCCTATAGTGTGTAGGTTCTGATGACGTTTTTTGTATTAGAAATACGCCTGTCTTTGCTATTGTCAGACAGAGCGCTCTCGGAGGTTGCAGAGTTCTTTGCATGCCCTAATCTTTGGATAAACTCCTACTTACGCTCACCCGCACTCTGTCTTGGTCTTATTCCCACTACGGGAGAGTCCCTTATTGTCTCTCATTGCGGGGAGGATCGTGCTGAAATTGGGGGCGCTTCCCTTCAAAGGCTAGAGACCCAAGAGAGCTGTAACTTAGCTTACAGTGCCCTCTTGTGTCGTGTTGCACTAAAGCTGCGACACGATAGAAGAAACTACGGGAAACCACGTTCCCCGGTACTGACTGTCTTAAGGGCATGTCAGTTTCCCCGTAAGAAAAGGAGCGAAAGCCCAGAGAAGTGCGGCAGAAGGCTGTACTTCTCTGGCAAAGTCAAGAACAAGGTTAAAAACAATAGCAAAAAGTTTAGGGGTTGCCACATGGAAGGAAAATTCCCTACAATAACGAAATCTTTCCTAACAGACGTGAACTAAAACTATGAATGTATTAGACTAATCAGACCCTCCAGGATTGCGGCAGGAAATGGAAAATGTTGCCTTGCACACTGCCTCTTTCCTGCAGTGTGCCAATCTCACACCCGCCTGTCAAAATATGTGCTGCAAAAATGTTGCAACACATACAATTTTGTGCTGAAAAGTTTGCATTCATGCCGCAACATTTTCAGTGCATACATGAAGGCCATTTATAAGTGAAAGTTACTTCAACCTACCAATGTTGTATGGTTGTCTAATGGGCTGGATATGCGCTCAAGCTGACCCTTGTAACATGAAAGGTGTTAAATTAAGCGCCGTCACACGTAACATCAAACGAAATGTTTATTCAGTATAAACATGCGGCAGCAGGCTCCGCCACGGAGAATCAACTCAACTGCCTTTCAGAACCTTCGATCTCTCGAATCTCAAACTGGAATGAAATGAAGTCACCATGGTGCCTTGTATATATATACTTTGCCTAGACTAATGCACACATAACTTGAACTATTTACATACAGCATAATATAAACTGGTTGCATTTCTACCATTGAACAAATATGCTGTCCTCATTATTTCACTGTAATTGTTTAACATCTTAACACATCTCCCTCCTTCAAACACAAAGTTTTACTCAACATAATCTCTCAACCATGAAGGTTTGCTCCTTGTTCTCCTCGTACCTTCATCAGTATTCTCTGGCTCAACACTGTTGTTCCCTGAATCCTGTGTTCTTTCTATAATACTATCTTGACTCTCACACTCTGGAAGATCTTCATTGAAATTACTCTTTACTAAACTTGACATTGACCAACATTCTCCTCCTTCTAAAATCACCACATTGTTTCTTACCTTAGCTATTCTTTTTGGCCCTAAGAACTTGCTAACAGTGCACTTAGGTGACAATCTGGGATTCCTTATATACACCCACTCACCTTCCTTCACATCCAACCTCTTACATTTCTTGTCAGAATTGAACCTGTTTTCATAACCACTTTGAGCCTCCTTGATTAATGTCACAATCTTACTTCTATCAATGTTGACTGACTTATCCAAATTCAACCACCCTGGACACAATTGAGATCCCGGTTGCCTCCCTTTAAGAGACATAAAGGGAGAAATCTTGGTTACAGTATGCGGTGTGATACAATAGCCCCAAATCATTTCTCTTAGAAGTTTCTTCCAATCTAACCTTGCAGCCATGGCCAGTTGTAACCCTCCCTTTATAAACCTGTTCGCTCTTTCTACAAGTCCATTAGCTCTAGGGTGATAAAGGGCCGTTCTATAATGTCTTATACCATACTTCCTGAAAAACTCCATTATTTTACATGAAGTGAATTGGACACCATTGTCCGATATCAATTCTGTTGGAAAGCCTTCCTTGTAAAAGATATCTTCAAAGAATGCAATCATCTGTTCGGTTGTAGCTTCTCTAATAGCCCTGTACTCAATCCACTTAGTGTGATAATCTACCATAACTATTAGGTATTTGAGGTCCCCCCCCAAGTCTTGTAAAGGGCCTATTAAGTCTACCGCCACCTTCTTCCAAGGCTCAGAGGGAACACTTACAGGTTTCATGGGTGCAACTCTTACAACCTTGGTTTTATCACTCCTTATACAATCATAACAATCTCTAACACACCTGTCAACTTCCCCATCAATTCCCGGCCACCAATAGGACTCTCTAATCTGTATCTTTGTGCCAGCCATACCCAAATGTCCTTGATGAGCTAAATTTACCAGTGTAGGCCTGATACCACCAGGTGGTATGACCTTCAAACCTTTTCTAAGATGAATCCCATCTTCTGATATACTGAGTTCATCCTTTATATTATAATAGCATTCAAAACTTTTTTCCACCTCTGTCTTGTGAGGCCACCCTGTCTTGGTCCAACACTTGACCTGTTGCAATACCATGTCTTCTTTGCTGGCAGACTCCCACTCTTCCTTGCTTATGGCATTATTTTCCACTTCAGCAATTACCACCCTCTGCTCATAATGCACTCCCTCAACCTCTTTCTCCTCAACTGGTAGTCTAGATAAGCAATCCGCAACTATATTGTTTTTGCCTGCCACATGCACAATCTTAAAGTCATAGGCTAACAAGTCCACCATCCACCTTGACACTCTGGGCGAGCTTTTAGACCATTCAACACCACCCAGTAATTGAACTAAGGGCTTATGATCAGTTTTGACCAAAAATGTTTGCCCCCACAAGAAGAATTTAAAATGAGCAACAGCCCAAAACACCGCCAAAGCCTCCCTCTCAATCACTGAGTAATTGATCTCAGCTCCCCTCAGTGGTCTCGATGCAAATGCTATTATGTGTTCCACTTTATCAGAGTCATATTGTGTCAACACCGCCCCCAAGCCTTGGTTGCTTGCATCCACTTCTAAAATTGTCCTCCTTCCCACCACAAATCCTCCTAAAGAAGGAGCTCCAATGATACTCTCCTTGATTCTCTCAAAAGCTGCCTGACAGTCACTTGACCATTCAAATCTTACATTCTTCTTAAGTAAATTTCTCAACGGTGTGGAAATGGTGGCAAAGTTGTTAACAAACTTATGATAGTATTCTGCTAATCCCATAAACGACCTTAGTTGATCTTTGTCACAAGGTTGGGGTGCCTTACTTATACTATCCACCAGCGATTTCTTAGGAGAAATACCATCTTTTGATATTCTATGACCCAGATAGTCTACTTCCTGAACAGTAATTCTACATTTACTCCTCTGTACAGTTAGACCAGCTCTCTTGAGTCTGTTCAACACTGCTCTGAGATGATCATCATGTTCTGCCTCCGTGTCAGCAAACACTAGAATATCATCCTGAAAAACTGTCACACTTTTTAAACCTCTAAGTACCTCTTCCATAATCCTTTGAAACACAGACGCCGCAGAAGCTAATCCAAATGGCATTCTTTTGAATTGGAAAATGCCATCTGGTGTGATGAATGCCGTAAGATGCTGCGAACTCTCTGATAGCGGAACTTGATGGTACGCTGCTGATAGGTCTATAATGGAAAAAAACTTTGGTTCACCTAAAGTGGACAGAGTCTCCGGAATGTTAGGAAGGGGATGCTTTTCAACTACAATATTTTGGTTGAGACTGCGCAGGTCGACACACAGCCGTAAATTTCCATTCGACTTGGCCACCAACACAATTGGTGATAACCACTCCGTGGCAACTACTGGTTCTATCACACCTTTTCTCATCAAGTCCTTGAGTTCCCCAGTTAATTGACTCTTCATTCTCAATGGAACTTGCCTCACCTTGTGTTGCATAGGTTGTGCCCCTTTTTTGAGTTTGATGTGGTGTTCAAAGTTTTTTAGTTTCCCAAGTTCCTCCGAAAATACTTCAGGAAAGTTCCTTGACCAAATGTCTCCTACTTCCGCTATGGATATGGGATTTGATGCACTAGCTTGAACCCTCACTCCAAGATTCTTTTGCTCTTCCCATCCTAGTAAGGACGAGCCTCTCCTGGACACAATTATGTTGGCTTGACAAACTTTTCCTTTGTATACGATCTTGGCTGGAAACTCCCCCATAATGTCAATTGCTGATTCTGCATAACCGCATGCTTTGACGTTCGTGGATCTAATCAAATTCTCTTCTTTCTTTAATATGTTTACTAGTGTGTCTCTGGATACTATTGTCCACGGAGAACATGTGTCAACCTTCATCTCCACGTCACATCCATCCACTTGGAATATATCGCTTGGTCCATTCCCATCACCTTGAATGGTGGATATCTCAAATACAAACTTTGTATTTGGTTCCTGATTAGCTGAGATCTCTTGAATGTTATAATTTCTCTTGACTTCCTCTTCATGGTTAGATCTTGTGTCCATCGTTGATTCTATCAGGTTTATTGAGCCAGCTTTGCAGAGATTGGCAAAATGTCCTTTTCCCTTGCACCTGAAACATTCCGCGTACCTGGCCGGACATGATGGAAAGTTTGCAGTATGTCTAAAATTTCCACACCTGAAACAGGAACCCTTCGCACTCCAGTTCCCTCTTCTTGGTGTGAGAGAGTTACTTCTCTTCTTCTGGTCAACTGAGCAAACTGACATGGCCGTAGCCATTTGTTTATCCTCTTTAAGTTCTTTCACATAATGAGACGTTCGCTCAATACTTCTTGCCATATCCAGCGCCTCATCCAAATTCATGTCCCTCGCTAGGAGCTTTTCTTGAATTTTCAGGTTATTAGTGCATCTGAGTAGTTGATCCCTTATCAAAGAATCTGCCAATTGTTCGAATTCGCACGAGTAACTCAGTGACCTGAGACACGCAACATATGACTCCACTGATTCATTCTGTTCTTGCGCTCTTTGGAAAAACTTGTGCCTTTCAAAACTTATGTTTTTCCGCGGTTCAAAATGATCCCGTAACTTCTTCACAGTTTGGTCATAAACATCTGCATCATCATCATCCAATGTTTGACTACCAGCTAATCCATCTAGGATTCTGCGTCCTTCAATCCCCAGGTTGTGTATTAACAGAGCTTTTTTCCGTGCTGGGGAGAACCTGTCACCTCCTATAGCAATTAAGTAATTTTCAAAAGCGTCCTTCCATTTGTCCCATGTGAGGAAAGGCCGACCAGGCTCCTCCAAAAATGACCTGGGGGGTGGAATTGACGTGGCCATGGTGGCCTTACTGCCTGATGTCAATAATAAAAGTCAAGTGCAAGTTGTAGAACGTGAGAAATTGCTAAGAATTCTATCTTGTTGCAGGCGATTTGTTAACTGTACTGCAGTATCTTTGGTAGTCTGTGTAGATTCTGTAACTTGAGCCACAGCAATTGTGTAATGCTGTAATCAGACTGACAATGGCCTTTAGTTCGCTTCCTAGCCGCAGCGCAATGGGTACTGTTTGTTTACTTTAGTTTATTGAGGCAGCCAAGCTCTGGTTGCCTGGAGACGCCCTTCACAATGGCCTGTTTACTTTCAGATTAGGCCTCGCTGACTCTCCCAGCTCGTTTCCTTTGCCGACATGCAGCAGGAATATGCGCTCATTAATCATTAAATTAAGGCTGCCAAAAATCGCTGAGTATTTTACTTGCCTCTGCTGTGTGTGCGCCGAATTTCCCTTCCGCCTTCTTTTCGAGCCTGCCACCACCGCGGAGGGAAATGCCAACCAGCTTCAGGATTTATAGCGCCGTTTACTATGTGCGACACTCGCAGGGCCCTTCAGCCATCCTCGTCGCCAATGTTAAATTAAGCGCCGTCACACGTAACATCAAACGAAATGTTTATTCAGTATAAACATGCGGCAGCAGGCTCCGCCACGGAGAATCAACTCAACTGCCTTTCAGAACCTTCGATCTCTCGAATCTCAAACTGGAATGAAATGAAGTCACCATGGTGCCTTGTATATATATACTTTGCCTAGACTAATGCACACATAACTTGAACTATTTACATACAGCATAATATAAACTGGTTGCATTTCTACCATTGAACAAATATGCTGTCCTCATTATTTCACTGTAATTGTTTAACATCTTAACAAAAGGCCTATTTTTTGATTGTTTTCGAGAAGCTCGGCCAGGTGGAGTGAGAAAATATTATAAAAGCAATGAGCTGATGGCTGACAAATAGTCAAGGGTATGAAGTCAGTTTAGACTATATATTGATGAAGCAGATTTGTTTTTTAAAAGTACACAATTAATATGAAACTGTACCGCCACAGCTCGAAATGCTAAAGAGAAGAGACCCACACGTCTGAAGAGCTTGTTTGGCTGTTGGTGGGCTCTGCAAACGAGTAGCGTCTGCCAGTCCCTCTTCTACCATGCGAACGAGTAGCGTCTGCCAGTCCCTCTTCTACCATGCGAACGAGTAGCGTCTGCCAGTCCCTCTACCATGCGAACGAGTAGCGTCTGCCAGTCTCCCTGCCATATGGTTCTGCGCGTTCTCGAGGGATGCTGCCGCCTGCTGCACAGAGTGATGTCACGGGGTGAGCTCTTCTGAGATGGCACTGATTGTGACGTCACTGGCGTAGCGAACGTCAGCTACAAAGAAGGGCGAAGCAAGAATGCCACTCACAGCTCGGGCAGAGTCAGCACTATTAAGTGTGCGCAGGGAAAGGGCCAGGATGGGTGGGCCTATCATCAATTAGCTGCTATGGACCTAGTTGCTTGCCACCATCTTTACATCTTCATTTAACAAACAATAGACAATGGGTAAGGTCTGACTTTCCATGTATCAATGTAGTTGTTTACAAAAAAGAATGTGACGCACTGAGACGCACTGACAGGGATGCAGAAAAATCTCAAACAGATTTCTACTTCTTTCTTTCTTTGGCAGTTTTCGATTTTGGATGAAGTCACCACCCGCTCCAAAGAACCCCAAACAGGTCAACTTAGCACCACATCTTCCTCCAGTCAAGGTACAGTTAGTTCGCAGCGTCAGCTAGAAAATTAAATGATTTCTATTTGCAATCGATTTGCTCGATACTATGCACCTATATATGTTCAGAAACTGAAACTTGTTTCCATCAAATCTCCCAAGCCAGTCCTATATATCGACTCATCACCAAATCCAGTTTGCTTGAAATAATAGCGCTTTAAATGGACTGAATCCTAACAGGATGTATTCTTCTTATGTCTGTGCCGTCCAATTGGTAGCAAATGTCTGTTATTTAATCATTTATTTATTTATTTGGGTTTGTAAAGCGCACTAACAGCCCAAAGGCATCGAGGCGCTGTTGCATGAAAAGACTTAGTTACAATCAGGTTACTTTGCTCATGGTTACAGTGAGTTTGCCTCTAGCAGTACAAGGTAGTTACATTCCTGTTACTTGATGCAGGATACTTTGGTCATGGTTACAGTGAGCTTGCCACTCACACAATCCAGGTGGATAGACCTAGGGTAATGGTGCCTAGGGCTATTTAGACAAACAGCCTGGTTTTTAGTTCTTTCCTGAAGGCTAGATGTGATTCAATACTCCTCATGTAGGGTGGCAGAGTGTTCCAGTGAGTTGCTGCCAGGACCGGAAAACTGGACCTGCCTGCCCGCAGCCTCTGTGTTTTGGGAATGGAGATCCTGTTGGTGTAGGCAGCTCTTGTGGATCTATCTGGCGTGGGCTTGACAATGCTTTGGGACAGATATAGGGGTGCCAGGTTGTGAACACATTTGTGCGTTAATTCAAGAATTTTGAAGACTATCCTTTCTTTAATGGCTCCCCATGCCATTAGGGCCTGCCTCCTATTTTCAGAGATATGCTCCCTCTTAGAGATCCCGGTGGCGGCCCTTAGGGCATTATTCTGGACAGTCTGGAGTTTGGAAATGTTTTTACAGATGTTCCTATGAAGAGGGCACTACAGAAGTCCAGCCGAGACCCAATTATTGCTTTCGCAATTGTGAGACAATTCTGTTACGACAAGAAGCTTCTGGCTGTAATAAGCAGTTTAAAGTGGTAGGCTGAGGTCGATGCAATGGTATTGACCTACCGGTTCATGGAGAGGTCAGAGTCGAGATAGACTCCCAAGGTTTTAACAACTTGCGATACAGGGCTTAGAGTATGGTCAATTGAGAAGGAACTATGTCATAATCTATGCTGGGCTGGATTATGGCTATGTGTGTGTTATGCTGGTGTGGTGATGTCAATTACATTCCATGTGGAGTGTTGGTGTTGTGATGTCATTGATATTCTGGTGGAGTGTTGATGGTTGTTTGGAGTGCTGGGTTCCACTAGTGTGAGTTGAACTTAATGTGCTGGGCTGGATGGTCGTCCCAGTGCTTTCTCTACTTGCCAGCTAAAATAAATAAACCTACATGTAAACTACATACCTTCTAGTGTTCCTTATGGGGAAGGAGGCTTAGTTTATATCAAACTGTATTGTTTGTCAAGTTTCCTAAAGGTGGCAGGTGAACCCACAAGCAGAAGTTTGGTTTTTTCACCATTCAGGCATAACCAGTTTTCTGCCATCCAGGTTTGGATGGTGGAGTATATGGACTTGAGGGTAGCTATGTCAGCCTCATAGTCGCCGGACAAGGGTATGATGACCTGTGTGTCATCAGCATAATTGGTATATGTGATGCCCAAGGCGTCCAAAATAATGAACAGTGGCCTTGTAAACAAGTTGTAGAGGGTAGGAGATATGCAGGAGCCCTTTGGGACTCTGCATTTAATGTTGCTTGGAATGGCACAGGCTGAGTCAGGGAAGACTTTCATAACCCTTTCTTGAAGGAACTAGATGATCCAAGCAATGGCATTAGGGGAGAAGTTAGCAGTGGATGATAGATGGTGGCAAAGGGTACTTTGATCCACCAGGTCAAATTCTGCAGATAAATCAAGGAGCAAGAGGAGAGCGGGATTGCCAGCATCCTGAAGTCATCCAATTGATTCTTTAAGTCTAGGAGTGCCGTTTCGGTACTGTGTCCCAGACGGAATACCGACTGCCTGAGACCAAGCAGATTATCCTCCTCAAGGAATTTCTGGACTTGCAGATAGGCTGCGTTGTTCAGAATTTTTAGTAGGAACGGGACCTTAGTGATAGGCCCGTAGTTCCCTGGGACAGAGGGGTCAAGTGAGGGGTCTTGAGTAGGGGGCATACCCATGCTTCCTTGAGATTAGTAGGGACATGGCCTGACTTATGTCTTTTGGGAGGGTGCTCACATCCTGTCTTGCAAGGTTGGAATGCCCTGACCCTTTACAAATGTGGGAAACCTGGATATTTCTTTCTTTCTCTGCCCTTCCTTCCCCACTCCCTGGTTCCCCCATCCATGAGTGAGTGCTTGGATATGTGTTTTTGAACAAGGCTGAATATATCTGAAATTTGTCCGGACCTCCATTTTTGAAAGGCATCTATGGTACCTTTCCCTGCAGCCCCCGGTAGGATCCTCGCCAATCCTGCATCCTTTGCTGATAGAATTCAGGATCTCAGCTAAGTCCACCAGGCACCAATGTCAGATTTACATATACTGCCCGAAAGACTCATGGCACGATGTGCCTACAGTAAGGGAGAAGGTGGAAGGAACCTAGGAGAGTTGTATTTGATCCTGCAAGAAGTCAGTGTGGAAAAGTCAAGCATTTTGGGGGTATATGGTCCAACCATTTATCCTTCCTATGCTATTATCCTGTGTACCAAGCATGACCGTGGCATGAGACTGGCTTCTACTTTCACGAAGCACAAGCCAACCACATTCACTATCCGGCCCCCAGGTCATGCACTAACTTGATCACCCTGCTACTTAGTAACGGAAACTGATAATATCTCTGATATATTTATAAGGAATTATCCTAGCGTAATAGTTACCATAACCACTGAAAAATGTATTTTTCTGTTATAACGCTAAGAAGCACTAAGGCAGAACAAGTCTCTTAAGATTGAGAACTGCATTATTATGAAGGGCGCTAAGCCCACAGAGAAGAACTTAGTCACAGGTAAGTCTTCAAGCAGCACATTTTTATATCTTCAGAAATTACAGGTAAGTGGACATCTGCAACACAGAAGTAACATCCCCACATCCACCAGTACCACTATCTTCAAACACCATCTTCACAGGCACATACACACCTGATAGAGACCACCACTCTCACTGTCACTCACACACCAAAACAGTTCACCTTCACCTTACCCTCTCACACACATGGAAAGTATGTTTTTTAAAATTTGCTCACCTTACACAATCCGTCTTTTATGCTCTCAGTAGCGCCCCTGCAATCAGCCTTTTCTCAGACTCGCTATTCCTGATGAGGGATGCCTTGCAGCCTACGACAGTTTGTGTATGGGTGACCGTGTGTTTGTATGTATATGTATGTATGTATATGGGTGAGAGGTGCAGCTGTCTGTGAGAGTGTGTGTGCATGTGTATGTACATATGGGAAAGCATGTGTATCTGTGTGTGTGCACGTGTGCATGCGTTTGTGATGTGTGTGTATGTATGTGTGTGTTTATGCAGGTGTGTGCGCACATGTGTCTATACGGGTATGTACACAGGGGGGAAAGCCAGAACAAAGCAAGGCAAGGACATTTATTTATATATGTATACCAGCAACATAAAAATTAATTTAAAGTGGTAAAGCTGGCATATAAGGAGAGCACCAGAATCATAATCATGATTTAAGGTGGCAATGATGACATATATTGGTGGCATCAGAGCCATGATTGTGATTTAAAGTGTCAATGACATATAAAGGGGGCAGCAGCGCCATTATTGTGATTTAAAATGCCATAATGACATGTATTGCGAAACCCAGCATCATGTAAGTGATTTGAAATGGCGATACAGCCATATGTTGAGGGCACCAGCATCATGAATGGGATTCAATGCAGTGATGCTGCCATATATTGGGGCCACTTGTACCATGATCCTGATTTAAAGTAATAATGCTGACATATATTGGTGGAACCGCATCATGACCGTGATTTAAAGTGATGGTTCTGGCATCTATTTGGGGCACCAGATATATAGTGTGGACACTAGAACCAGGAAAGTAGTTTACAGCAGCAATGATGAAATATATTTGGGACACATGGGTTATATAAGTATTTTGTAGTGGCAATGATAATATACAGTGTGTATAGATAATATATCCATCTTCAGGAAATCATTTTGTAGCACTCTGCCTGTCTGATATCTAAGCTTGTGCTTGGTGTGCTTTGAGGCATGCATGGAACGTTGGTGTGGAATGTTGGATAATGCGATGAATCCTATGCATCCCTCACCAAATCCCTGCCTAAAGTCTCCTCCCAGGTGGCATGGTAAAGGCAGACGCTTCCTGATCCTGACCTTGGGGGTGGTACTCTGCGGGCGGATCACCTGGGAGGAGAAAAGGCTCAGGGGGTAACTGAGAGGAATCAATAGGGTGAGGCACAGTATTTATCTTCCCCTAAGGAAGAGATGTCTCAAATGCCAAAATACCTAATTGCTTGTTGCCACACTTATATAACTGTTCCACAAAGCTCATGTGGTATAAAAATGAATAACATCCATTCTATAACCTTTAGAGCTAAATGCCTCCCTAACCCAAAAGTGGATGATAGAAAGAAGTCTGTAAATAAGAATCACCAAAAGCCTAGAAAACCTTATTCCTCTTTTCCAACAAGTTTGATCATTGAATTGCATGACATTCCTTTGAAGGATGTTGTAGAAACTAGAAGGCAAAATGGCGAATCACAAAGAATTTCAAGACCTAACTTTGTTGTCAGTGACTTCAAGTCCCATAATTCCGTCAGTACTGGGACGAGGAAGAGGAATGTAGAGGGACACCACTCTGGGATTGAACTCCTAATTAGTGCAAATGACATACACGTGAAGGGGACTGAGAGTCTTAAAAAGTCCTCTCAGGTGCAGGCATTAGAGAGAGAAGCAGGAGAGTGGCAGAAGAAGAAGCAGTATGGGCCGAAATTCCAGCTAAGAGGGAAGTATGTGGTGAGAGAAGACGCCGGGACCACGGAATCGCCAGAAGCCGTGGTGGGTCCTAAGAGAGTCTTAGCTTGTTACTCTTCCTGTTGCAAGGTCGAGCAGCGGGAAGCGTGGGGAGGAGACACTTGCCCAAAAGAATTTCGTTGTGCAGAGTTTTCACAGTGGGATGCAGCAGTAGCGAGGGAAGAGTTACCTCGTTGGAGGTTCCAGGAGGCGAGGTTTCACCTGGCCCTCTTTAGGAGCAAAGGAGGCTCCAATCTCCAGTGGCATAAGCGGAGGAGAAACAGAAGAAGCTGCCTAATGGGCCACGAGGAGCCACCAGCAAAGAAGACCTGCGAACACCGAGCAGAGCATAATGGAGAGACTTACGTGTTGAGACCACAACTTGTAATTAACTCAGGAGTGCTCCAAAGCTGTTCATGTGTTCACGGCACGGAAAGCAACAGTAGCAGTAATATTGAATGCCGAACTGTGCGAAACCTGCAAAAGTGGTACTTGTCAAAGAAAAGTAACTGTATAAACATGAGAGTGTGGAAAGTTCAAGAACCCCAAGGGAAAGCTATAAACAGTTTGAAAGTTAAGAAGCAATACCCAAGCCAAGAGTACGTTACCAATCAGCAATACCAGTATAGCAAACAGTATTCAAGGCAAGAGAAGAAGATTGAGTGGCTTAATGATTGTGAGACTTACTGCTTATGTCCCATGACATACAGATCGCCAGGTGAAAGAAAGCTACATTGCCAAAGCCAAGTGAAAGGAAAATTGAGATTATCTGTTGGTAATAATTTGGTTGTTGGTGCAGAGGGGAAAGAAAGGTGGCAAACAGGCTGTCCTCTGGAGAAGGTTATCGAGAGAGAGAGGGGCATCGTTTTCCAGACTTTTTAAAGAGCACTAATGTGTTTCCTTGTTTCCTCCAGAACTGTTCTAAAGCTTGATGTTAAAGAAGCCTCATGGATTTGTTTTCTAAAGCTGGAAATTACCACTGATTCACTTCTCTGGTTGTGTTGTTGAAGAAGTAGACGGGCAGGCGAGTATACATGTAGGGCACAATGTTATTGTCTCATAATGTGTGGCAAAGGAAGGAGCCAGATAGTAGTTGATGCAAGTGCTGAACTATGATTAGAACAACACCTCATGATGACTTATAACATTCAAAGACGAATTGGTAAATCTTGTTGAAGGAAAAATTATAATTCATTTTGAAGCTAAGCTTGTAGTAAACCATCTTGACAAACAAATTTGGGGCCTCATTACGACCCAGGCGCTGGACCATGGTGCTATTAGCACCAAGGTCCATGCCGGTCTCCGGCATGGTGGATGGCGGAATTACCGCCCCCATCACAAGGTTGGCGGGGGCGGTAATTCCCCATTCACCATTTGCCCTTCCCCATTCCCATTTTGCTCCATAGGGCATAATGGGGATGGGAAGGCGCTAATTACGGCACCGTAAATTACGGTTGCCGTAATTAGCTCCAAGGTCCCTTAGCGGGTTGGATTTTAACGCCTGCAAAAAGCAGGCGTTAAAGCCTCCAACCCGCTAAGGGACCTTGTAATCGGGCGCTAATGGTTTAACGGCACCGACGCTCTTTACGGCGCCGTTAAACCATTAGCGTCGGGGTTGTAATAAGGCCCTTGGTGTTTCTACAAATGTGAAACCTATTCTTAGAGTGAGAGGTCACACAGTTCCAACATTATAACAAACATAACGGTCATTTCTTACTGCATTTCTTTTCACAAAATGTATTTTAATGACATCTGGATAATGTTGGTGGGGATAGAGCACCCAGAGATATTTAGAAAAAACAATACATATAGGTATGATCCAGTAAGACAGGCTGGATCTCAATGCAATAACAACAACGGAAAACTGCTACTATTGGTTGATAATTTCAATTGTGCAGTCACAGGAATAAACATAAACCCACATAAATGGACATATATACAAAAAGCACATGAACAATACTTCAAATGTGCACTGTTTAAATGGTGATATCGTCAACACAAAGGTGTTATCGGCCTAGAAGAGATGTATAGTGCAGCTTTGTGAGCAGGCATTCATCAGGACATTTGATGGAATGGATGCTAGTCCCGGGTCTCTATCTATGAACAACAAATGGGAAGTGGTAAGTGGAACAATGACCTCAAATAAAATGATAATTCACAAAGCTCCCATAGGATAATTCATTAAAAAAGAAAATAGAAAAACTCCCTTGTAGAGGAGCCTAGATCTTACCAAAGACTTATCCAGTGCAAGGGTAAGTAAGATAATCCATCATGGGTATAGATAGCTTTAGGGCATTCAATGCGCCGTTGAGGGAACAAATGTTTACCTGTAACGACATATAAAGATCTGTAAGAGTTCTGTACAGATCGTAGTGCCATTTGTGAGAGAATAGAAAAATTGGTGAAATCTTACCTCAAATGGTAAAATGTGTCTTCTTGGTTCAGAATGGTGGAGACACCCACTAAGAATAGTGGTTCCTATCCCAGATTGTCCAAACGTGACAGTATCTGTGTACGAAAAACGCACATGGGTAAGGACGAAAATAAACTCTTCCATGTGCAACATATTGGTGTGCAGGTATAGTGAGGGCAACGTACTGTGCTATGCCCTATTTCATGGCCCAAAATCAGAGCGCATTAGGTTTTACTTACATTCGTAACTTAATGTGTTCGTCTGGGCTAGGCGAGGCGGCGCAGCGTCTCTGGACATGAACGCCGTGAAAGTGAAACTGTAGCCATGACGACCTCGGGTAATCAAACCCGTCGGTCGTGTTGATTGGCTAGGCGGTGGCGCTCCCCTAGTAGGGCGTCATCCGCCCAGTAGCCAATCGTAAACTGCCACGGGGGCTCGAGGGGGCGGACCCGCTAGACGCGTACGCCTGGGGCGAGAATACTGTGTGCAGCTTGGCTAGCGTAGAGCGCGCTGGTTGCATTTCAGCTGCAGAGTCAAAGGAACAGCGTGCGAACACCTAGACTTCACAGATGTAATGCTGTGAAGTAGGCAGAGTTTATGTGGTGCCGCCAAATGTTGTATGGGCCTGCACAAACGGCAGGGGAGCCTAAAGTGTGGGTACAAAACGTGTGGAAACAAATAGAACACATATCTGATCGTAATACAATGTGTACGGATCTTAATGTCGGCAATGAGTGCATGTGTTGTCACGATCTAATAAACATACAAGGTGGAAGTGTCTAATGTGTATCGCAATGTTGTATATCGCAATGTTGTATTCTCAAAGCCATTACAGTAAAATCAAGTATGGCTTAGAATCTGCAATCAATCGAAACATGTAAATCAGTTGTGCATCAAATTTCAGAACAAGAATATATGCAGACAAAAATATGCGCACATTGACTGAAGTGCGAAATGAACATTATACAGTGCAACTAGCAACAACCAAATATATACATCATCATTGATACTGTTTAGTCGTGTCTCATCATAAGACAATTATGCAAAGCGGACAAGTTACGCTAAAGAACATGGTGGTAGCAGGTCATTGGAATGTCTCGGTATGGAGAACCTACATTGAAAATAAAAATGTATAAGTGAAGGGTTGTTATTCCCCAGCAACAAAACCTCAAATATAGAACCCATGGTACCAAAGAGTGTAGGATCTGTGGAGGTCATCATGGAAGTTAAGCCGTTCATTTTAATTCACTGGCTGTAAAAGTGTTTCCATTCTACAGATATATTTAAACCTGTTCTGACAGTGTCTAGTTTATGGACTAACTGTTGCTCGAGTCTCGTCAGAGCTTTATCCCTGTTCCCTCCTCTTTTTTTGTGGAGTGTGTTGCTGTATAATGGTCCAGGAAATGTCATCATTTGTGTGTCCAAGTCGACTGAAATGGTCAACCAAGGGTTTGTCCAGTATCTTGTTTTTAATGCAGGATCTATGCTCTGAAATTCGCTGTTTCACTGGTCTAGTGGTTTTTCCTATATATAGCAGGTGACAAGGGCATTGTATTCCATAGATCACAAACTTGCTGTTGCAGTTGGTGTGGGTCTGTAAAATGTGATGGCAATCCTTGTAGTCAAAATGTTTTGTGGGGCTGGTGTAGCGACATGCCACACAGCTACCACACCGGTGGTGTCCCACCACACTCGGGAGGTCCCACAATGTATTTAGTTTCTTCGATGTAAGTATGAACCAAAGTATCCCTTAGATTCTTGTTCTTTTTGAATGCAATAATTGGCTTTTTCTCCAGGGTACCCTTGTTTTTTATCAAATGCCAGTGTTTGATGATTGTTTGTTTGGTAAGATTACTCAGAGGACTATATGTGGTGACACAGACCAATCTGTTCATTTCAGTTTTCTCCTTCGGTGTCAGGCATATGGTTCTGTCAGTGTTCAATGCCCTTTCTTGCCTGTCTAATAGATTTCTTGGGGTATCCCCTCTCATTCAGCCGATGTTGTAGGCCGTTGGCATGTAGCTTGTATTTGTCTTTGCTTGAACAGTTCCGTCTGATTCTTAGAAACTGGCCGTATGGAAGCATGTCGCTACACCAGCTCCACAAAAACTTTTGACGACAAGGATTACCATTGCATTTTACAGACCCACACCAACTATATAGGAAAAACCACTAGACCAGTGAAACAGCGAATTTCAGAGCATAGATCCTGCATTAAAAACAAGATACTGGACAAACCCTTGGTTGACCATTTCAGTCGACTTGGACATACAAATGATGACATTTCCTGGACCATTATACAGCAACTCACTCCACAAAAAAGAGGAGGGGACAGGGATAAAGCTCTGACGAGACTCGAGCAACAGTTAGTGCCTCATTACGACCCAGGCGGTAAGTTACCGCCTGGGTCGTATCCTTACCACCATGGTGCCTGGGTCGCATCCTTACCACCATGGTGTAAACTACGTTTACATCATGGTGGATGGCAGATTTACCGCCCCATTCCAAGGTGAGTGGGGCGGTAAATCCCCATTTCCCATTTTACCATTCCCATTTTTGCCCCATAGGGCATAATGGGAGTGGGGAAGGCGCTAATTACGCCACTGTAAATTACGGTGGCGTAATTAGCACCATGGTCCCTTAGCGCCATGGATTTTAACGCCTGCAAAAAGGAGGCGTTAAACTCACCATGGCGCAAAGGGACCTCGGAATCAGGCGTTAAGGGTCGGCGTCGTTTACGGCGCCGTTAACCCCTTAACGCCGGATTCGTAATGAGGCCCTTAGTCCATAAACTAGACACTGTCAGAACCGGTTTAAATGTATCTGTAGAATGGAAACACTTTTACAGCCGGTGAATTAAAATGAACGGCTTAACTTCCATGATGACCTCCACAGATCCTACACTCTTTGGTACCATGGGTTCTATATTTGAGGTTTTGTTGCTGGGGAATAACAACCCTTCACTTATACATTTTTATTTTCAATGTAGGTTCTCCATACCGAGACATTCCAATGACCTGCTATCACCATGTTCTTTAGCGTAACTTGTCCGCTTTGCATACTTGTCTTATGATGAGACACGACTAAACAGTATCAATGATGATGTATATATTTGGTTGTTGCTAGTTGCACTGTATAATATTCATTTCGCACTTTAGTCAATGTGCGCATATTTTTGTCTGCATATATTCTTGTTCTGAAATTTGATGCACAACTGATTTACATGTTTCGATTGATTGCAGATTCTAAGCCATACTTGATTTTACTGTAACGGCTTTGAGTATACAACATTGTGATATACAACATTGCGATACACATAAGCCGCTTCCACCTTGTATGTTTATTAGATCGTGACAACGCATGCACTCATTGCCGACATTAAGATCCGTACACATTGTATTACGATCAGATATGTGTTCTATTTGTTTCCACACTTTTGGAACCGCACTTTAGGCTCCCCTGCCATTTGTGCAGGCCCATACAACATTTGGCGGCACCACATAAACTCTGCCTACTTCACGGCATTACATCTGTGAAGTCTAGGTGTTTGCATGCTGTTCCTTTAACTCTGCAGCTGACGTGCAACCAGCGCGCTCTACGCTAGCCAAGCTGCACACAGTATTCTCGCCCCAGGCGTACGTGTCTAGCGGGTCCGCCCCCTCGAGCCCCCTGGCAGTTTACGATTGGCTACTGGGCGGATGACGCCCTACTAGGCGAGCGCCACCGCCTAGCCGATCGACACGACCGACGGGTTGGATTACCCGAGGTCGTCATGGCTACAGTTTCACTTTCACGGCGTTCGTGTCCAGAGACGCTGCACCGCCTCGCCTAGCCCAGACAAACACATTAAGTTATGAATGTAAGTAAAACCTAATGCGCTCTGATTTTGGGCCATGAAATGGGGCATAGCACAGTACGTTGCCCTCACTATATCTGCACACCAATATGTTGCACATGGAAGAGTTTCTTTTCGTCCTTACCCATATGCGTTTTTCGTACACAGATACAGTCACGTTTGGACAATCAGGGATAAGAACCACTATTCTTAGTGGGTGTCTCCACCATTCTGAACCAAGAAGACACATTTTACCATTTGAGGTAAGATTTTACCCATTTTTCCATTCACTCACACATGGCACCACGATCTGTACAGAACTCTTACAGATCTTTATATGTCATTACAGGTAAACATTTATTCCCTCAACGGCGCATTGAATGCCCTAAAGATATCTATACCCATGATGGATTATCTTACTTACTCTTGCACTGGATAAGTCTTTGGTAAGATCTAGACTCCTCTACAAGGGAGTTTTCTAGTTTCTTTTTTAATGAAGCATCCTATGGGAGCTTTGTGAATTATCATTTTATTTGAGTTCATTGTTCCACTTACCACTTCCCATTTGTTGTTCATAGATAGAGACCCCTGGACTACCATCCATTCCATCACACGTCCTGATGAAGGCCTGCTCACAAAGCTGCACTATACAGCTCTTCTAGGCCGAAACACCTTTGTGTCGACGATATCACCATTTTAACAGTGCACATTTGAAGCATTGTAAATGTGCTTTTTGTATATATGTCCATTTATGTGGGTTTATGTTTATTCCTGTGACTGCACAATTGAAATGATCAACCAATAGTAGCAGTTTTCCGTTGTTGTTATTGCATTGAGATCCAGCCTGTCTTACTGGATCATACCTATATGTATTGTTTTTTCTAAATATCTCTGGGTGCTCTATCCCCACCAACATTATCCAGATGTCATTAAAATACATTTTGTGAAAAGAAATGCAGTAAGAAATGACTGTTATATTTGTTATAATGTTGGAACTGTGTGACCTCTCACCCTGAAGTTTTGTTTTTGGTTATTCAAGAATACCCACCTGGGTTTTTCAGGGCTCTGCCAGGTGCCCTAATTTTCAAACCTCTTCTTAGTCCAGGAAGAGTTGGAACAGTTTGTCTTTTCTTTTAGCCCAGAAGCTGTAACAGTCATCCTGACAAAGACATTTGTTGTTTCTACAAAAGTGAAATCTATCCTTGCTCCAGGAGGAGTGGGAGTAGTTTATCTCCTTCGGAAGCCAGAACATTGTGAAAAATATCCTTACAGATATAAGTATTGTTGCTTGCTGGGAGAAGGTAAACGTGAAACAGTTCTTACTCCAGGAGGAGTGGGAACATGTGATTCTTTGAGATACTTCAATGAAGCAACAGCACTTTATGTGTCTGAGTAGCAAACCTTAAAAGCTGTGTTGGAACTTTGTGTTAAACCAGATGTCCTTGTTTACTTTGAACTGTGGTGAAAGCCCTTGTTCATATCTGGGGAAGGGAGAACTCCCCCAAGTTATGAAGAGACATTGATCACATTGTGGATCAGATCATATGTTATACAGTGTTATTGAATTGAATTGCCATACATTTCCTTTTTGCTTTGTTGTAGAAGTGTAAGGGTCAGATATCCATTTATTAGAGTATTCCCTTAAGTCTATTTTAGGCAGGGGAATCCTTGTCAGGGTAGGGATAGTGAGGTTTATTTAATAAAATGGCTAAAGTTGAAAACTCTTTACAGAAGTTGCCCGCCTCACATTTCTGAACCCGCCACAATGAGTACTGAGTGAATTTTCCCTTGGATGGCAGTTGGAGAGTGAGATGGCTAGGGTGTGGCTGGACCAGGTTTTGTTCCCATCAAACTTACCTATTGTACCTTCTGAGATGTGGAGCAGTGTAGAAGTGGACAACCATTCCGCTGCAAAGACCCAACCACACACAGAAGTAAGGGGAATGTGGGGAGGCCAATTTGGAGGAGTATATTCTGAGTCCCTGTCCAGGTAGTGATGAAGTTTCGCCCTTCTGAGGAACGATGCTGGCACAGTTAGAAAGGCCCGTTATGATCTGGAGAAGTGGCATTGCACAAATCATATATTCATATTGCCACATTTGGAGCTCTGGGTTGGTTGATGTTGGGGCTGAGTGGACTATGGAATGTGGCCGAGGGAGAACTTGAGGGAAGAATGGAATGGGACAGGAAGGAAGGAGCGGGGAAGGGAGATCAGTGGGCAGTTGAAGATAAGGAATAAAAGATGATATACAAAGATACAGTCTCAGCGTTATGATTATCTAATTATACTAATGAACCAATGGTGTACAAGCTAAGATGCTGACACAGTTAGAAAGGCCCGTTATGATCTGGAGAAGTGGCATTGCACAAATCATATATTCATATTGCCACATTTGGCGTTCTGGGTTGGTTGGTGCACCTTTGTGTGGGAGTGCTTGCTGTGTGTGGCATTTTGCACTTGTTCTCTGTACTGCCAGGCATCCCATCATGGCTTAATTGACTGGTAGCAGTTTGTGGGGCTGGCCATTCTGGCTTGAGCTTACAGCCAGGCGTGCCCCATGGTACAAAGGAGCCAAGGGCAGGCCGTGACCATACTGCGTCCCTGTATACTGGGCAGGGTAGCTGGGTAGTGTATTTGTTTGGTTCAAAGACCTTGGCTCCTCGGTGGCCATATGCATAATAATGACATCAATGTTTGTGTGTGTCCCTCTATGACATTTGCTGCTGCTGCATGAGTGGACAAATTGTGGCCTACTACGTCTGTCCTCCAGAGCTGCTTGATAGAAACTATTGGGCATTTTGGCGGTGCGGGACACAAAAGTGGCGTGGTGATAGCCAGAGGCCATGTGGAGGTGTTGGGAATTAACTTTAAACTAGTGCCACATACTTTGAGGTCCTGCTGCGATGTTTTTAGCAGCATTTTATGCATGTTTGTGGTGGGGGGGACATTTCACCGGTAAAGGTCCTTAGAGTGCTACAGGTTGAGCAGATCACAGACCTTAGTACACCATGTGCTCCAGGCACCAAGGACCATGAGTGGCCACAGGAGGATGGTAACTGTACGATGTACAAAAGGCAATTCCGCTTCTGCACTGTGAGGGGAGACACTGCTGCATTTTTTTGTGGTGGTTCTTTAGAAATTGTGGAACTTTGGACATTATTGGAATCTTTAGTAATGTCGGAGGCACATTAAGTGGCGGGGTTTCTTAGTAGGAGTGCCACCGAGTCTTTTGTGTACTGTGGCTCTAGAGTTCTGCCATATTGTGCCTATGTTTGCCCGTTATGGCGTTTTGTGGGGTGGCGGATTTGAGCTGTGAGTTAGAGTTCTGTCATCCTCTGGAATGGCCGGTGGGGGCCAGAAATAGTTGCTGTTGTCCTTTGTGGCATTGTGTGTGATTGTGGGTTCCAGGAGTTGGAGTGCCACTACCCCCTGGAATGGCCAGGTGGGTTCCAGAAATGTTTTGTTTGGGTCGTTGCTGTTTTTTTAGGTGTGCAGTATGTTGTTGGTTGGCTTGTTCTGTTGTATGTAGGTAGCTGTAGGCATTTGTAGCCTTGCATGATTAGTTCAGTTTCCTTGTCTTCTGGGTTTTTGTGGTTGCCCTAATGCCAAGCGGGCTCGGGCTCAAGTTGTTGTAAGCAGTGTGCTTGATGCAGGTTCCGGATGCAGTTCCATCAGTATTGCATGGATCTGATTTATACTTATGGATACATTTGTTTTGGGGGCAACATGGATTGTATTTGGAGTTATGGAGGCAGTTGTTTGGGATGTTTTAGAGTCTACATGGAGTCTGCCTGGTGTTTATAGATGCAGTTGATTTGGGGCATGCACATATTTTTGTGTAGCCCACGTGGATTTTTGTGTGATCTGCCAGAAGTTTGTACTTGGCAAGTTCATGGGTGTTTTTCTGTGGTACCATGTGCCCAGTGCCATGTCAGTGCATAGATTGCCCAATTGATGACATCTAGCTGGTCATGATTTTGGCTTGTGACCAGTAGTGGACCCTTTAGGGTAAAGCTTGTTGGTTCACACTTGTTGGACTGCATGTTATTTTCAGGTTTCCTTGTGTTTTCTCCTTAGATGTTCTGTGTTTGTTCTTGTCCCAGAAGAAGCATTGGGTGTATTTCTCTTTAGTGGAGATTGTCAGTTGTTTTATTTCTCAAAGTGGATGTGTCTCTTTTCAACTGTTGTGTGTTTCCTTTTTTGTGGGCAATGGTTTTGCATCTGTGTGTGTTTGTGTGTGTGTGTGTATGTGTGCGCGCATGTGTGTATGTTTGTCTGTGTGTGTGTACATGTGTGCATGACTGTCTAGTCTTGTGGTTTTGTTTCTGTATTCCTTTGCCTTTGTTTCTTCTATCATTGTACAGAGGAAGAGGTGTGGTAGTCTTTCTGTCTGGTATGTAAGCTTGTGCTTGGTGTGCTGCAAGGCATGCATGGAACCTTGGTGTGGAATGTTGGATAAGTGCTGAGTGGGTGGGCCGTTGGATGTCAGTTAGGGAGTGAGCTGTCATGGGTGTGGATGGGCCAATGATTGTTCCCATCATACTTAACTGTTGTTATTTCTGTAGCCTAATGGAACTGTACAGATAGTACAAATAAAGTAATAATAACATACATATAATATATATAAGGAAATATATATAAGGATGCAGGGTTGTATGTCCTCTTGAAGACCAGGTTCCTTTACATTTTTACAATTGCAATGATGAGATATAGTGTGGACACCACACCATCATTAAACTGTTATATTACGATGCATATTGCGGACATCAGTGCCATGAACATTATTTAAATTGGTGAATATGACATACTGTGGGTACCAATGTTATGAAAGCCGTTTACGATGGCATTAATGGCAAGCACAGTGAACAGCAGAGGCATTTGTTTCATATGTTGTGGGCACCTGCATCACAAACATGCTTTTAGTGGCAGCTGTAGGCCTATATAGTGGGCAGATGAATCATGGAAATGTGTCGGAAAGTGTTCGGTGCTGTTGGCTTGCCAGCTATTTGATTTCCATGTGTTACCACACACAACTAAAAATGTTCTGGGAGAACCCTCTGAACCCCCAGAGGTTGGTTTGCACACCACACTATGCTCGTGGACACATACTCATTCGTAGGAAAATGTATTGCCCTACCACTGAAAAATGTCATCTTCTACTTTCTCCTTCTTAATAGTCCTTTTCCTTCATCATACTCCTGTGTCATATTCCTTTCCCTCATCCTTTGACATAGTCATTAATCATATGTTTTCTACTTCATCCTAGTCCTCCTTCATCCTAATCCCTCTATTTCATCCTAACACGTCTCCTTTATCCTGGTGCTTTCCCTTCATCTTAGTCCTTCATCCTAGTCCTAGTCCTCCCCCATAGGCCATTTTCTTCCCCTTCATCCTTCGCCCTTATCCTTCATTCATCATCCTTTGTCCTAATTCATTTGCCCTTCATCCTCATCCCTCTCCTACATCCTAGTCCTTTTCCTTACTCCATTCCAGTCCCTCTCCATCCTATTTCTTCCTCCTATTTGTAGTCCTTCATCCTAGTCCTTCTCATGCTTCTTGGACCTTCATCTTTTTTCTTCATTCCACCACTTCTCCTTCCTTTTTTCTTCCTTCATCCTCATCCTTCTCATTTGTCTTAGTCCTTTGTCCTAGTCTTGGTCCTTCATCTTAGTTCTTCTCCCGAGTCCTCTATCATCTTAGTCCTCCATCGTCCTAGTCATCACTGTCCTAGTACTTATAATATTTTCCTAGTCCTTCATCCTGCTCCTCTATCATAGTTATTTTGCTTCAATTTAGTCCTTTTCCTTCATCCTATTCCTTTCTATCATCATTAGTAAAGACTTACATCGTATTTATTTAGATTTTTATGTTATTATTTCAGGCAGGAAATTAGATTGAGAGCAGAATAGCGCTGTACAGAGTGTGGGTAGCCAGCATTTGGGCTGGCATCTTTTAACAGTAGTGCAGTACTGTGAGTTGAGGTCTGTGCATTGGTATGTGTATCCATTGGAATTAGTCCTTGCTCAGGTGTTGTTGAAAAAAGCCATGCTTTGAGAGATTTGCATTCCAAGCCGACACCGGGATCAGTTTCCAGAGGCTGTGTGCGTGACAAGAGAAGGATTTTTTGCGGTTCCTCTCTTTGCAGATAAGTTGGGATGCAAGCCAGTTTCTCAATTTGCTGTGCAAGGAGCGGGTGCAACCAGATATGTTGAGCTTAACCGCCAGGTATGCTGGTGTGCTACTTGTGACTGCTTTTTAGATGATACATGAAGTCTTGAAGAGTATCCTGGCCTGGAGAGGATGCCAATGTAGTTTCCGTAGCACTGGGGCGATTCGGTCACATTTCTGTGCACCCATTATAACACGGTTGCAGCATGGTGGGCTGCTTTTAGGGGAGTCAAGTGAGCAGCTGGGAACCCTGTCAGGAGGGCATTTCACCCATCGATGTGTGAGACCACAAGGGCCTGCATTACAGTCTGTAGGTCCTGCAGAGGGATGTAGCGTTTGATTTTGCGAAGGGTGGAGATTCAGAGCCAAGCTGTTTGGGCCTTTTTGGCTATGTGTTTCTGGAAGGCAGGCGGCTGTCAATGGTGAAGCCTAAGGATTTAGCTGGGTCCAAGAGTTGTGGATCAAATCCTTCTAGGCGCATATCCTTGACCCATTACTGGACCAGTTGTTTAGCAGGCTGGGGCAGACCCATGAAGATGAATTCAGTCTTGGATGGGTTTAGTTTGAGGTAATCCAGGATTGGATGATGGCTAGGCAATCGCAGAGATGAATAATATCCTGCACGCTATGTACTCTCATGTCCAACTGAGTATCGTCCACATATTGGCGGATGGCTATATTGAGATCTTTGAGGAGACTGTCCAAAGGCTCTATGTAAAGATTAAAATCGGATTGGTGAGAGGAGGGAGCCTTGGGGGCTCTGCAGGTAACCTGGAGTCGATCACAAAGCAACAAGTTCATCTGGACTACTTGGTGTCAGCCCGAGAAATGGGAGGTAAATCAATACAAGACAGTGCCAGAGAATCCCATCCTGCGAGCTAGGAGGGAGAGGAGGATGTGGTGGTCAAAGGTGTCGAATGCAGCCGAGAGGTCAGAGAGGATAAGGAGGCATGAGTCATCAGCTTATCCACCATCCACCATACACCACCTGGATGGTGGCTGTCTAAATGCAACATTTTGAGCGGAACCCTGACTGATAATCATTTAGGAGGTGAAGCTCTTTGATTCTGGCGAGTAGTTGTGAGGCAAGTACTTTTCTGAGATTTTTCTAAAAAAAACAGAGGTTAGAGTGGGCCGGTAGTTAGCCAGGTTGTCTGTAGCTAAGGTTGGTTTCTTCAAAAGAGATTGTATGAGACCAGTGTTAAGGGTGTCCGGGAATTAACTTCTGTGAGGAAGACATTAAGGAAGCTGAGCAGCGCGTTGAGCGCTAGGCCCGTCAATTGCTTAATGATGGAGGCTGGGTGGATATCGTCGGAGTAAGAAGTAGGTTTGAGGGGAACAATCGTTTTTAGGAGATCAGGGGAGAGAGGGTGAGAGAGGAGAGAATTTGGTCCACAGGGGCAGTGTGCATGCCGGAACGCTAACGGTGTGGGTGGTGTATTCAACGGTCATTCGGATCATGTTTATTTTTCTGATAAAACATTTGCTGATTCCATCTGATTTTTCCTGAATTGCTGGTAACTCGGGGTTAAGTGGCGGCTTGGTACAATGCTTTAATACTTCAAGGAGGGCTTTGCTCCTGTTAGAGGCCGCTTCAATGGTGGGGGAGTAATACACATTTTCGCCTCAGTAATCAGAATCGTATGGTTGGTGCAGTGATTTGAGGTTGGTGAGGCATATAGGGTTAAGTTCTTTATGTCACCGTTTCTCTAGGGCTATGATTGTTTGTTGAGGGAGAGCTCTGTCTAAAATCCTTATACACCCAAGTTGCAACCTATCTTGACCATCACTCTCTTCTCTCTTGTACTCAGTCTGGGTTTCTTTGCCTTCACTTTATAGAAAGGCCTTTCTTTGTGTATCAAACTCGCTTCTCTGGGACCATCATTCTTAGCAAGCTTCAATACTGATTCAACCTCATCTTTTAGCTGCATTCAAAACTGTTGACCATCGTCCTCTCCTCTAAATTATGTCTTTCTTGTTCAGGCCTCTTAAAAAAACAGGGTTCCACAAGTGACCCTAAATCAGAAAGAAGTGTGAGAAACCTGAAGTTCTCTCCCTAACTAGTCACTAGAGATCTGTCATTCAGGTAGCCAGGTCACGGCCATTGCTATTGGATCCAGTTCCTGGGGTTGGACCAGTAAGGGAGGATCACTTGGACAGGAGGTTCTCGGGGAGTCGAAGGGGGACATCAATGGGTGAGAGCGGTATCCCCTTCTTTCAACATCTTTTCCCCATCCTACCACGTAGAATATCCAGAAACACTATTCCCGCCCATTTCCGACACAAATATTTTCACACACCACGAAAGACAACAGGCTAACAACAGAGCCGTTTACCTGACATGTCCCAATACAAGGGTTGGGCAAAGTCAGGAAATTGACCAGAATCACACACACCTGATGGACCTTTTTCTTCCCCACTGGGATAAAAGGTGGAGCACGAGAGCACATTACGAGTAAGACTGAATGCACAACAACATAGCTATCCAAGCACAGCAGCTCAAGAGGAGGCAAAAAGCGGTGAGAACTCAAGGGGCGATAAGGAGAGAAGCGACCTTGCCCTTTCCAAGCCAGACCCATGAAACCTCTGTGCAAGGAATTGTAAGACCGCAAACAATAGCTAACTTGTGTTTCAGCAGATGTGAACAGTACACGGGGCCCTCCTAAATGGATAACTAGGCAAGGGAGAGACACGCCTGCTACTGTGCTACTGTCCTTGACTCCAGCAAAAAGAAAAGCTAAGCAGTTCATCACAGCCGGTGAGTCAAAGGGGAAGCCAATAAGAAACCGAACTGTGTTGAACGAAAGTAGCGATTGACAATTTAAAGGAAAAGAAAAGAAGTGTTGATGCCTTGGGAGAAAACCAGCTGCAAGGGAGTCCAGCACCACGTGTGTTCTTAAACACCTCATATTCACAATGCAGACAAAAACTTCCAAAAAGCATTTAGAGTAGAATACAAATCCATTTCGGACTACGTATTTTGCTTTTCGCAAGTTGCAGTTATAGTATGTTTTTTTCCTGCTGTTTTCTTTGTTACAATCATCACAAGACATTCCATCTTTGTGTCCTCGGTCACTTGACAAAATCCTTGTGCCTAAAAGCTTGTTTACATTATAGAAATGTTTGACCATAGCACATAAAGTGGCCCTTGATTTAATTGTGCCACAATGAATGCTTTGTTGTCAGGTGTCTATATTTCCTATCTTCCTGACATGCTGTTCAGGATGTTTGTTTGCATGTATCAAGTAAAGAGTGACCAGAGTATGGGATGCCGTGTGAGTGCGCTGCATCCGCCCAGCTAATCTAAATTCTTTAATACAGTCTTATGAACACTCTCAATGGTAAGCATGTTGCCAACCCCTGAAGCCTGAAAAGTAGATCCACGCAGGCTTGAAATGTGGTCGAATTTGCACCAGACCTGCAGATGCACTGGCCTGCTGTTAAAGCTCAGTTACCAGTTTAATGGTATCCACTACAGAGTGTAATTTGCTTTCTGACTTTGAGAACATTCAGACATGTAATTGCTAATTTTACTATAGCCGGTAAGATAGCTCAGTGGGTTGAGTGCTCACTGTTGCGATCTGTGTGTGATCTGCAGGTTGCAGTTTCAAATCCTGGGAAGCACAACTCAACCTTTTATCCTTCTGAGGTCGATAAATGAGTAACAACATAGGTTGGGCGATATTGCATGTTATTTGTTCTATATAAAGCGCTTCATCGTAAGTGCTATATAATAACGCATCATAATCAAATGGCCTTCGACGTCTAGTTGCATTCACAGTAATTTAGTCATATGGGCCTATACACACTGATATTAACAATACATATGGTGATCCATTCTTGTATGAAATGTAAATCACATTACAGAGATAGCGTAACCATATTTTTCATAGTGTACTTAGGAACAATGCTATGTGATGCCACTTCCTGTTTTGTCAAGGGGTGAAAGGTTGTGTTCCATCGCAGCCCATGATGCCCCTTTGGGGCGTGGTCAAATGACATAACTTCTCGTGATGTCTTCAGAGTTCAAGGGTCGTGTGATGTCACTTCTGCTAGCCCTGGCATTTTGGTGAAATGAGTCCCTGCTCCTCTTTTTATTTACCCCTCACTCTACCTTTTTCTTCTTCTGCACAAAATGTAGGAGTCATTTTTGACTCCTCGCTTTCTTTTCCCCTGCATATCACCAACATTGCCCGTACAAGTCTTCACCAATTGTACAATATTCTGAAGACACGTTCATTTCTTTCTTTCTTTCCATGCGGCTAAACTTCTCATGTCCACACTGGTCTTCTCACATCTTAATTATTGCCCTGCTCTCTTAATTGGTCTGCCTGCCTATCAACTTGCTCCTTTGTTATATTTATAATTCATCAATCTGCACTCTCTTCTGTCTTTGTCCTTGTTCCTCCATTTCCCCTTCACTTAGTTCTATTTCTTGGCTTCCTTTCAAATGTCGTCTTCTTTTTCACCTTCTTTATATTTAAAGGTGTTTATGGCTTGGCACCTTCCTATCTATCCTGGTTTCGTTATACGGTGCAACTCATTCTCTACATTCTCAAACACACTTTTTACCTGTTGTTCCCAAACCTCCTTGTGCACCATCTTGTTTCAATTCCTTCTCACTCCTTTCACCTAAGCACTGGAATTATGTATCTCTTCAGATGAGGTCTTCTCCTACTCTTTACCTATTTCGCTTTGATTTTAATGTTTTACAACTTTCCTCCTTGCCATAATTTATATAAAGTTACAGACATATTTGAACTTACTGTAGGTCATATATATTGTGCAATGCTTTGGTGAAAGCACTACATATATTTTCAGCTGGAAACCATGACCACTAGCAGCTTAAGAACCTCCTGCTGATCATTTTCTGTGAATGTCTGCTTCAATGGTGCAATTTGAAACAGGTCATGGTCTCCAAAATGGCAACTGCACCGCTTCCTGTTTCACTGAAATGCTGTAACAGTACTTGTGCATGCAGTAATAGTCTTTTCGCAGCACCGCATGTTGATTTCTGACATTGTCCTCCTGTGTTAATAACCATCTTCACAGCACCGGCAAGGACCCTATAATCATGTTGAAGCACTTGCAACTCTGTATGCACTATCATTATTACAAGATGCATATTTTTAAACTAGAAAACCCGTAATACTCATAACAAAGGCCAAACTGTGCCAGTGTGCTTTTTTTAATTTCCTTATTGCCCTGGCATTTTAATGAAGTCTGAATCCCTCCAGATACTAGTTAGGGCTTTGATTGTCTCTTCTCTCCCTTGGACCTTTAGAAGGATTTGAGAATAAAGGCAGCTTTTTCCCAACAAGCTGCTGATTCCCTATAGCCTGGGGACAACCATTTTGGATCCTCAAGCATGGGTCACTATTAGTCTGTTGGTTGCTAGTGCTAGATCAGAGAAAGACTGCACCAGCAAAGAGAGGGGCTTTTTCTATGTGCCCTTTTCTGTTCTTGTGGTGCTTTGCAGTTCTGGGATTAACAGGAGAAGTACATGCACAGGGCCACATGCTGTTCTTTGCAATCTCTCACACCCGGGGCTTTTTGAAGGTTTGCTCCAATTTATCCAAAATCATAGATGTCTCTGCAGGGATGCGGGAAGCACTATTCTTTCATGACCCTTATCAGTATTACTTGAATTCATTGGGTAATCTGAAGAGTTTGCTGTTCATTTGAAAATTAAATACATGTCAGGACACAAACATTGTTAGTTACGAAATACCTTATATGAATATGTGTTTATGTTTGTTTCGCTTTCACAGATATATGAAACCAATACAGCATCACGCCAATGACTGATGACCCCCTGTACTCTAGTGGGGAAGAAGACCTCAGTTTATGCTTCAAAACATTCTTGAATTCAAAGGTATGGTTCAATTATGGCATGCAAGAATACAAGATTGTGAAATATCAAATGACTTGTACAGTGTGCATATTGCTTGTCCACATTTAATTTCTATAATCTTTCCTAAGAATATTAAATCCAAGAGTTACAAGGTACAAACATATATGTAAAATAATAAATGTAAGTACTATTAGAAAAGGCACCTCTCGGACTAGTGCTGATTTTACCAACAGTGGTAATTGGCTAAACTTTAACAGCGACCCAGACAGAACTCACAATAAATGGCACAAATTCTAATCTAAAATAAATTGATCATTGCTCTTCTCGCTTTTCTATTGATAAGACAGATTTTCCTATACTTTAAAGATCAATACATCTCTCCTTAGGTGCTTTCTTTGACCCTCTACTGGACAGGACTTCCTGCTTAATTTGGAATCATTCGATCAGTCTTCCACATAATCGGAACACATTTCCTGATCTGACTTTGTTTGGAAAACACTTCAAACCTATCTTTTCTCCTGTGTTCTTCATGCTAAGGGCTCTTTTAACAATGTCCTTGCTCTCCCTTCCTAGGTGCCTAATATGCATTACCTCATTGAAATGCCTGCAGAGTCCTCAGTGCTTTAGCTTCCATGAGCCATAAGAGCTATAGAAATGCCATTAACACAACATAATATAACATTAGATTTAGGCATTACAATATATAATTTCGAAAGATCAACAGTGGATGCTGATTAGAGGGTCTATGCAGCTATGCTGTCCTTCCCACATGTGGTAAGCTTTGCAGAATCATCATCAGTTATCCAGTTATATCTTTGTTCCCTTTTTTGAGTGGTGAGGGCACTTGTATGATTCTGTGGGCCTCATTACTAGTCCAGCAAAGAGTACGGCTGTAATTCCACTGGTAAGAATTATCATTACCGCGTGTTGTCTGGTGGAATTATCTCCACATTACAGGTTGACGGGTGTGTTCACAAGCCATCGGCAGTAACGGTAATTCCGTCTGATAGAATTAGCGGCAAAAATCACCTTAGAACAATAAAATCACAAATTTATGATGGAATGACCATTTCTGCCAGCCAAATCAGCAGAAATTCCACTTGTGGAATGATCACCCATTTTCTGGGACCCTTAATTCAGCGGTGTGGTAAAAGTGGTGATAATTGTGCTTACCGCCAAACTGTTAATGAGCCACAATATGTCCTTTGTCTGCCTTCTCATTCACTTTCACCTTAACATTTAGAAGACTTGAGCAAGATGACAAGTGCACTGGCAATTATTCATGCAACTACAAAAATTTGAGACCAGAAGAACAGACATGGGCTTCCTATCTACACGTCCCTTGCCCTAATTCCCTCCCTACAATTTACCCATGTGTTCCTGTTTTGTTACTGTTTTGTGGGTTTCGGTCTATTTGACCTAACCACATTTGATCAAATTTATTTGACCTTTTTTCGGTCTAAAATGTGGGGAGACCCCCCACTTCCCCTCAACCTAATCTATACCCTTACCCACCCCCATATATATATTTAATTAAAGTTAACTCAAAAAAGGCAAAAAGAATTCAATCAAATGTTTTTAGGCCAATTATGCTAATACCGGTTTGTGAAGGTTGCAATCTGTTACATTGCCCTATTTGACTAAGATCAGTGTCTATAACCTTGCCTCTTTCCTCCCCACCCACCCCAGCACGAGGCAGAGATCTACAAGGTTCCGTCTTTGTTGAGCTAGCTAAAGTGGCAGCCCCCCTTTCAGCTTTTAATTACATTTGAATGCATGTATGAATCAGTATTCTATGTTCAGCCACTTGTTAGCATATGGTTATTTTTGTTTTCACTAGGAGTGTTCTTGTCTATTTAGGATTAGGTTCTTAGCAAACCACCAAAATGAGGTTCAGCTACTAAACCGTTTTTTCGGGGAGCACTAGACACAATTTACCAGCTATACATGAAGCATATTTCAGCCATGGTTTTTATTCAACCATTCATTTACATAAAATCATATTTTATAGCATTTGAGCATAAAGAATAACATGAAGAAGACCGTTGTTGACAAAATGAAGAGTAACCTGTCCCTCACTCCTCATATAAATCGACATGTTGTTTAGGTCCTTGCCTCCCTGACTCGTTGCATGAACTGCCAGAAATGTCATGTAGGGGTCGCAACTGCAACACCTGAGGTCTCCCTTGCTACCCCTGTGGTCTCCCTTGTTACCCTTAAAAAAAAAAGTTTTTTTTTTTTTTTTTTAATGCAACCTCCTGGGCTGTGGCCAGCACCATGTGGCTCTTTGCTTCTGGAGTGGCTGGCTTTCAGGAAGCCCGCGGGGAAAGGGCGCGGATTGTTGGCGGTCCACTGCTGCATCCACTGTCCCAGGAGGGACACCGTATTCCTGGCCACGCCTCCCTTACCCATATCCGCCGCGGACCCTAGCCCGAATGGGTGAAGCCCACGGGGAAAGGGTGCGGGGTGTTGGCGGCCCCCTGCTGCATCCACTGTCCCAGGAGGGACGCCGTATTCCTGGCCACGCCACCCTTATCCATATCCGCGGCGAACCCTAGCTCGAACGGGTGAAGCCCGCGGGGAAAGGGCGCGGGGTGTTGGCAGCCCGCTGCTGCATCCACTGTCCCAGGAGGGACACCGTGTCCTGGCCACGCCCCCTTACCCATATCCGCCGCGGACCCTAGCCCGAATGGGTGAAACCCGCGGGGAAAAGTTGCAGGGTGTTGGCGGCCCGCTGCTGTATCCACTGTCCCAGGAGGGACACCGTATTCCTGGCCACGCGCCCCCTATCCATATCCGCCGCGGACCCTAGCCTGAACGGGTGAAGCCCGCGGGGAAAGGGCGCAGGGTGTTGGCCGCCCGCTGGGGGTGTTAGCGGCTCTGCGGGGGACCTGACCCACTGGACTGGCCTGGATTGGATTGGACTTGATTTTGTGGTGAGTCTGCTGTTGGGGTGAGCCTTAGGTGAGCCTCAGTGTTGGGGGAGTTGCACAACAACGAAACAATCTTTGAGTGCCCCGAAACTCTTGGAACCTTTCTGTTCTTCTCGGAGTGGTCGCACAGGGCTTTCCACTATCCAATTCACATGATGGTTGGCCCTCCTAGGGATCCCACCCTAGGAGCCTCGGACGAAGGAGAAATCTCTTCCCCTTTCTCCCCCCACCATCTGCTGCAATCCACCCTTCTTTCGAAACTTCAAGGAACCCCGGTCCCTCAGGCAGATCGCAAACCTATTGTGGGAAGAATAATGAAAAGGGGCTTGCTGTGCACGGCTCTGGGGGCTGCGCAGGGAAACGGAACGTGTAACGGGAGCCTCTGTGGGAGTGGAGCACCTTTGGCCACTGCCTGTGGGATAAAGAACGTCTTAGAAGGAGCCTCTGGGGAGCCTATACCTTTACATGCCCCTATTTACAGCCTGTTGGCAGGCCCCTTATCTCGGCCCCCTGTGTCTTGCGGCACCATGGTGCTCCCTCCCTCAAACATCAGCTTGGCATGTCCCGCCTGGGAGGGATCTGCTTTTCCCATGAACCTGCTTACTCCCGGTGGGGGCTTTGAGTGTGTGACCTCTGCTGATCTTCTGAATAACCTGGCTAATGGCTGTGAGAGAATCTCAATGGGCATATTGAAGCTGACCAGTGGTCCTACTGGTGGTCCTCCCACTGTGCCGCTGAACCTGCTGGTCCCACCCTTGGCCCCACGCAGCACCCCCTTTCTGGAACTGGCCCCCCTTCATCCAACTTCTGGCCCAGGTCCTGATACCCAAGTACTGCACCCGACACCCGTTCTACCCAAAGTATACTCATGTCTGCCTCCCGTGCCCATGACTCTGGATGTCGGAGGTGTGGGTGTTGATGGTTTGGGGCCGGGCCTGGAGGTGAAGTCCAGCTTTCCATCCAGCCTTGGGAGCCAGCATATGCTCGGGGTTAGCTCTTTGTTTTGTCTTAGCCCTCTTCGGTCTCCCAAACCCCCCAATAAAGTGGAACACTCCTCTTCAGTTCCACCTTCCATCGACTCCACCAAGCCGCTAAGCTGTCCCTGTCACCTCCTGCTCCCTGAGCTGGCTGAAGTCAAAAACCTTCTTCTTGTCCTGATTAAGGGATTGTTGGGGAACAATGGAGAAGGAGGTGTGGGAAGGGAAAGAATGGGTTCTTCAGGGGTCGGCCCAGGGCGACCGACTCTTGGCTTTGTAAAAGGAACACACTCCTCGTACCCTGGACTGCCCCATGCCTATGTGGCTAGGCCTCCCCCTTCTTTGAGGAGCCGACCAGAGGCGGCCGTCTCCCCAGCATCCCCCGAACGAAGGGAGACCAGCGAGTGCACCGGATGTACAGACTTGGGGACCGAGCCCTCACCATTGCGGAAACCCGTTAGGAGAGCCCATGGCCCTTCACGCTCAGTGGGGAGGGAGGCCGGTGCCCCAATCCCTGGCCTGTTTAAGCCTCCGTCTGGGCACCATTTACGTAAAGGTTTCAGTAGCTATGGGGTGTTCCTCCATGGTGTCCCAAAACTATCCATTGATTCAAGAGAACCAAGGGATGCCTTTCGGAACAAATGTCTTCATTGGCTGCCGACAGTGGTGGAATGTGGGTTTGTGTCCGGGGGCTCTTTGTTGGAGTGTATCAGACTGCCCAACTCCTCAGGAAAGTTGGATACTGTTAAATTAGTCTTTGGGGACAGCCAAATGGCAAGGGCCGTCTTGGAAAAGTGTAATGGCCACGGGCAGTCATGGAAAAGTGGCATCAAAGCCTGTTCATCTCCCCTTCACTCCCACGTGTGGCACACCGTGGACACCGCTGGCAACAAGCTCCTCTCAGGGGCAAACCTGACCACCTTGGGTCTGAGGCGGTCTAGGAACTACCAGAGGTTAGGGATGGGCGGGACCTGACCACTGGTTTACTAATCCATTTGGGGGCCATCATTAGGGGGGCAGTCTTTTGCAATTCTCAGTTGTCCCCTCTTTGCTGTGTTTTTGTTATTATGTATTAGTGTCTATTTCGGCCGAATAAAGTTGTTTGACTTGACTTGTATATTTGTTCTATATAAATCACTTAAGCGTAAGTGCTATATAATAACACATCATTATCATTTGGCCATGGACGTCTGCTTGCATTCACAGTAATTTGGTAATATGGGCTTATACACACTGATATTAATGATACATATGGTTATCCATTCTTGTATGAAATGTATATCACATTATAGTGATATGATAACCATATTTTTCGAAGTATACTTAGGAACAATGCTATGTGATGCAACTACCTGTTTTGTCAAGGGGTGAAACGTCGTATTCCATCGCTTCCTGTGATATCATTGGGGCGGGGTCAAATGACATCACTTCCTGTGATGTCATCAGAGGTCAAAGGCTGTTGTCAGACTGTTCCCTTTCACCACCCTGCTCCTCACCTGTAGCTTCCTCTTGTTTGTCCTTGGGGTGCTTGGAATGCTTTCGGAGAGTCCTTGTATCTTCCTTTGCGGGCTTGTCTCTGGACTTCCTGTCATGTAAATAGGGCCTGGCTCCCTCGTAGGCCACTTCGACAGGAGGTGGAACCTATCTTGGGGGGGCCCAGAGGAGCCAAGCCCCAGCGACAGAGAAAAGACCGATGGACGGCAAAAAACCCTGTGGAGTCTTGAGGAGGTGGATCTTGGAAATAGACTCTTCAAAGGCTGGAGTGGATGTTAGCAATCCGGAGTGAGTACAGGACACTGTGATTATGGTATGAGAATAAGAAACGGCAGAGAGCCGTGGAATACTAAGGGTGAAGGCTGGGATAGACAAGCGGGAAGGAAATACACTGCAAGAGGCACAGGAGAAGCCAAACGGAGGTTTAGCCGAGCACTAGTATCAAGGCGAACAACACAGATACAACGCGCAGGAAAGTGGGCAGGGCTTGCTTAAATAACAATGTCAGCCATGTTGGATGAGGACTAGCCTGCTAATTGAGGGTTCTCCGTGACGATATCTTCCACTTATGCCACAGTTTCCAGGGATGGATCCTGACAACCGTGTGTTGTCACTTCCGCTACCCCTGGCATTTTGGTGAAATGACGTCCCTGTGAACTGCATGTGACCTTTTCTCTTAATTCACTAAAAGAGGTCCAAAAGCTGCCAAGGCAGCTATGCAAGTATTCAGCCGCTTCCAGCTGGATTTCCTTTTAGGTTCTGAGCGCTGGCGTTGGTTCACTTGTCTTGGGACTGATCTTTCTGAAACCTTTTGACTCATCCCCACCTGAAGTGCTGCACCACCACTGGAAGATCACAATGAAAGTTACCCATGGCATTACAAGTGAAATGATTATTGTTTCTATAGTTCTTATTCAACCGCATTACCTGTAATGCAGACTTAACATTGCAGAATTAATAAAACAGAAGGCTACAATATCCCAAAGAGAATATAATAGCTGCATTCACTAATTCTCTGTTCATAGTGTTCAGTGTCACTGTTGTTTTGATAAAGGATTCATAATCTGTTGACTATCATCCACTCAGGTCATGCAAAACACTCATCATAAATTAATTCAATACAAACTCCATTGAGGTGTGTTCAGATCTTGCAGTGTATAATTAGAACAGGTGACATGCAGATACTATGAATATGAACTAGTTGCAAAACTCCACAAGAGATGGCATCAAATTGGGCAATGCTCAGTTAAACCCTGACTTTCACATCATACATTTAAGTAACAGATGTATTTGGAAGGGAAAGGTGTACAAGTGTATTTACATATTAGCACCTGCAGAATGGTGCAGCCAATCAGGATGCCGGGAACGCACGCTTAAGTTCAAGTCAGCCTTCTATCCGTACTGCACGTACCTTCTCCAGTTGGTCTTCATCTTCTCACCTGCCCTCGTCATCATGGGACCCCACTTACCCTCCACTGAAACTTCTCTTCTGCATGTTTCCAACACAGTATAACGCCCTACTCTTCTTTCTTCCTTCACCTCTACTGGTTTTTCTTGGTCTTATACTGTACTGGTTTTGTTCTAATCTTTCTGATTGAACTTTTCCTCATGAGCTGGCCAAACTTCTTCCCCGGTTCCCTTCAACATGGTGTCCCCCAAGGCTCGTATTTGGCCCACTTCTCTTCTCTCTCTATACTGTGTTGGGGTGGTGAAGGAGGGTCCCCTTCATTACGAGGGATTCATGTTGCTCATGTCACCATACTGATGACGGGAGGGGGTGGCAGCAAACTGGGATAGTGTTGCAAATTCATATGAATCGAATGGCGTTAATTATATGTTACTTCTAGTATAACAAGTATTTAGAATGTATGCATATTAGATCTTCATGCACGTAGAAAGATACAATATTAAAACTGCAAATGCAACATAAACACAAATCCATACAATGGGGTGCTTTTCTCCACAGTTAGTTGTTACACATGCATTCTAAATAGCACAGACATTCTTGACGGAAAAGAGAATTGGTTACCTAGTAATAAGGTAATACGAACAGCGCAAGGTTCACAGTCCTTGCATGGGAACAGATGTTATCTTGCCCTTTGTATTAAACTAGTTAGAGGGGATCAGTCATTTGTTTGGTGGTAATAAACATAATGTCAGAGGCCAGGGTCTGACAGTTAAGTGTTTTTCCAGTTCATTAGAGTTTGCATGTGGCTGCATTAATTAGAAGGTCTTCTTTTAAGGAGCCAGGAGTCTGTGGAATGGAGATTACAATCTATAGTTCAAAGAAAATCCTGTATATGCAGGCCTTCTTCTATTTGCCAAAATGCATCAGCAGGACCATGTGCAATCATATTTAAAGTTAAAGGCCTTAGGCCTATTATTGCTAGCAATTAATTATGTTTTCACTACTAATGTTTAACCATGCACCAACGTCATGACCAACTGCGGACAAATCCCTAGAAGAGGTGTGTTTTGAATATGATCTAAAGATAATAATGAAGATAACGCTGGCCAATGAAAATGGAAGAATTTGCAAAAGATGGGATTTCTTTGAGGAGGTTTTGTGCAATCATACTTGGGGGTGGATGGTAATAAATGTATATCAGAGTGTTTTAAATTGTTGCAAAAGGTATATAAACTGCCAACTGATGTTGTATTGTTGAGACGTGGGTTAGTTTGGTCCTGAAACACCATCTAACCACTTCCCGGAGCCTTTGTACAATAAACTTGCTTTATGTATAACCGTGTACTCGCTTCTTAAGTGGTGGGCCTGTTTTGCTTAAGGTGATTAAAGGACCATCCCCACAACTGTTTCTAAATCGGAAGAACGGCAAAGGACAGCCACTGCCGTCCCTGGGACTGCTGGGAAGGAGGAAGAGAAGCTCCCACACCTGCTTTGTGTTTGCATTCATTCATAAACTACCCTTGTGGCGAAGCCGCAGCAAACGACAGTCCCTGTGAGTGATGAGGAGGAGGAAGAGGAAGGACTGAGCTCCCATACCTGCTTTGCATTTGCATTCATTCATAAACCACTCTTGCAGCGAAGCTGCCGCAAAAGACGGCAAAAGAACAGTCCCTGCAGTCCATGCAGGTCTGTGGACTGCGGTCTGGAGAGTCCGGTAAGACACAGCGTCCAATGTGGGAATTAGGAAGGTAACCTTAGGAAGGTAACCTTTTACCCAGCTATCTAGCATTGCTAGTTATCCTCAGCACCTGGTGTGCCATATGTGTTATTTCCATCCCGGAGTCGCTGCAACAGCCGTTAGTATTGCCACCACTGCTCCCGCCACCCCCTGATATTTTTCGTCCTGTCTGGGTTATGGTGTGACTATTATACTGTGACAAGAATCCCACTATCTACCAACAAACGGGCTGCAAGCATTGCTCACTCGAGGGTCGCCCTGCAACTTTTGTTGGCCGCAGAAAACCCTGATTGACAGAGACCTGGGGAATCTAAAACCTTTGACTGGTGTGACACCCACAGTGAGCCTCTGAGATATCGAACTACTTTTGGCTAAATCCCAGGTTGAGGTGTGCTCCTGGGGTCTCCCGTGGCCAATAGCGGGTTGTGGATTCTGCGGTTTGTGTGATCAACGCGACAAAGGGCGTCACAGTTTGCCACCGACCAGTGGCAGAAGGTGGTAGAAGGCAGCCTGGAGTGCTCCGAAAGCCTCGTATTTATGTTCTCTGGCCTTATGCATTCAGACCTCTATTTCACCGCTACCAGCTTGTCTTAGTTCTGGTGAGCCCCTGCTTTTGTCCAGCTCTTTCAAGGGAGATCAACTTGTAGCACAACACAGGTGAGCATATTGGTTGTCACGACTGATCGACACGCCTGAAAAACACAGGACCGCTGATTAGCTAACAGGCTTATAGCCCTGAGCTCCACAGGCGGTGCAGGGCCGGAGAGTCGGACTCTGGCAGCTCCTTAAGCTGTCAAGGCGTTCCCTGCCCGCCAATTGCCCTGCTGTGGGGGGCAACTGGGGGTCTGTAAAAACCATTGAACTAAAGCTCTAGCAGGGTTTATTTTAGCCACATATTGGAACCGGCTCGGATCCTGGATTTATCACCCTCCCAAGCCCATCGGACCCATTGACAAAAAACTTTCTGGGGTTCCCAAAGACTTGTAGAAAAACAGGGCCACAACCTATATTTGTCCGCACCAGTTCCCACCTGTATTTTTATACTTCACACTGTACTTAAAAGTTCCTAATAATTTTAGGGATAAGCCTTAAATTGATAATATTTTAACATTGCAGGCTTTTTAAATTGGCGAGCATGTCTTAACCAAGATTTTAACAAGGATTTTAAAAGGTTTTATATTACTGTGTATTATTTTTGATTGTTATGTCTCTGCATTTAATTTTGTGCACACACTCACTTTAACACGTTACATCTCTCCAATATGTCAAAACACAAGGCAGCACAACCCATTTCGTCTGGGGGGAACTGTAAGAGGGCCTACACATTGCTCAAACCCTTGGATGACATTAATATTCTGATAACGGAAATAAAGGGTCTCCTGAATGATATTGAAAACCCTGCTAACAAGAAATTAAAAGACCACCTGCATAGGAAACCCATGGCAGCTCCAAATTGTACATTGGCTATGGAGGATATTGAAATACTGACAGAAAGTATAGCGCCCATATTAAAACATACAAGGCAAGCCCAATCTCACCTGTTCAGACAACGGGGGAAATTAAAAGATCATATGGGCGTATATGAAATAGGTCCCTATGAGGGGAACGAGGGGGGATAAAAACTATGCCCTCCCCATTATCGTGCAAGGGGATGTGGGTGCACAAGTTATTGAATTACACACAACCAACAACGACCTCTTAATACTATCTAGTCCCATTGCCACAAGAGATACAGGTGGTAACTCTGATCACCAACATGGAAAGGGAGGGGGGGGAGATAACACCCACAACCTGGAATAAAGGAAAGTGGGGACAGAAGTTACGGACCCCACCTCAAATTGATTCCAGGTCCTGGCGATTGAGCAACCCATGAAAGGGAAGAACAATATCACCCCTGGTGCCAAAGATAAAAACCCCAAAGGCATCCAGAGTAAGGCGCAGGGCATGATGGCCCGTCTGAGTATGGGAACAGATGTAGGAAGGCAAATGGAGGGAATTGCTCCCTATGACTCCCCAGACTCGGGTCAGGAAGATAGCCCGGTGGACCACCGAGGGGAAGTCTGTGGCCTTATCGAACATAGGTGTCGTAAATTGGAAACATTCTGTAAGGAACAGTTCAATTTGCTTGTGGCCAAATAGCATTTATTAAAGAAAGGCTGAGAATATCCCCCCCGACAGGGCCCCTGCCAATTATGAATCCCACATTTGACAAAATGTATAAAAATACACAGCCAAGCTTTTGCTCAACAGTCCACAGCCATACTATTGTTAAACACAATAAGGGAGAGAGTAGTGAGCATAGGGGGAAGCTAGGGGACCATGGGGTATGGGTGAGGGGGCCCCATTTTCCGAATGGCCCTTCGAATGAGGCAAGTGGCATGCCACGAGGGCCGAGGGAGGAGAGGGGAGGGACCATGGGCCCCGGGCTGGGCTACCCACTGACTTTTAACAAGAAACGCTCCACAAGTACACCTCCCTGGATCTCAGAACCTAACCATTACACTAGGACACAAGATGGGGGGGAAGTACTGCTATAGCCAGGGTAGGGGACCACCTGCGTATCCACCAAAGTCACATGGCGCAAGGGGCCAACAGATAGGCCCATCAATAACTCTGCATAATGTGGGGAAAATGACAGTTGGGGTCTACAAAACACAAGTAGTTCTCATAAATAAGGTGACCATTACTTCAGATGAACGAGAAGCTGTAAAACTGTCATAAGATGTGATATAATGAAGTATGTCAGGCAAAGTTCCCATAAAAGTGATGACCACAAGATTGTGGTCTTCCTAAAAAAAGAATGGCTGGTGAGTGGCCTGCTATCCATTGAAGCGAGACTATACCCATCCGATGGCCCTCATTCATGCCACCAAGATGTTAGGCTTGGGGCTTAGGGCAAGCAATGGCCGGTTTAAAAAATATCAACTGCCAAAACCAACCTTTGATGTCCCTAACGGCACCTCCTACATTGATCATATCTTTTTATTAATGGAACTATGGGGCAAAACAAAAGACTTTGAAGACTTGAGTACATGTGGGAGCGACCATAAGCCGTTGTCCCTGAAACTATCAAATATGGGAGGCCATGAGAAAGATCACTGTAGCCCCCCAAGCCAGGTTATTTATATCCAGGGTCAATCTAAACAGCATATAAAATGGACAGATCTTGATCTGGACCAAGTGAAACTTATATCTACGATGGCATCTTGCCCCAAATAGAACACCTTTCATTGACAGCACCCGGGGACCCAGACACTTTCTTATATAATAAAATTGTCCAAAATATTGAACCCTACGTCACAAAACCAAGTAAAAGAATAAAAAAACCTGCAATAAAATCTCATCCATGGTTTGATGAGGAGTGTAGACTGGCAAAATCTGATAAATTGAATTGCCTAAAAAACGCCAAAGCCCAGATAAAACAGAGCTGAGAGCATCTAGGGCATATTACAAAAATATGGTTAAATTAAAAAGAGGTCTATGTACGGCATGAATGGGATAAAATGCAGGAAGCTTCCCAATGTGGAGATTTCCACACTTTCTGGAGGATAGTAATGGGAGCTCACTAGGGCATGTTTGGGGAGTGGTGACAGAGATAACCCTGGTTCCTGGAAACCATTTTCAAGAGCTTTATGGAACAAGAGATCTGTTACATGAGCAAGTTACCATCCATCAAATCCAGGAGGGTGGAAATATCATTGAACCAATGCAACTAGAGCTGTGGGAGATATGTAATGCCATATCTTCCCAGAAATGGGGGAATGCTGCAGGCCCTAATTTAATGCCCATTGACCGAATGAAAGGTGAATCATTGGTATGGGTGCACGCACACACTATGGCTTCATTTTAACACTAGCATCAAATTGAACAGGGAACCTCCCTCCTGGCAAAAGGCAACAATCATCCCAATATATAAGAAGGGAGAGGGATGACATAGCCAATTACAGGCCAATTTCCCTACTTGATGGAGTCGGGAAAGTATTTGCAAAAGCCATTCATACATATTTGCATGAGTGGGCCTCTGAGGCTAATGTGATAGACCATCTGCAAGCTCTGTTTTTGCCAATGATAGGCACCTTAGAACAGGTTTTTCGTCTCCACCAAATTACGCAGAAATATGCGGTCCTGGAAAAGATGAAGGTGTAATCTGTCTTTGTCGATCTCAAGACTGCTTTTGATAGAGTGTCAAGGCCATTACTGTGTACAACATTATCTAAAAGGGGGGTACTAGCAGGACTCTTACAGATAATCACCCAACTCTACTCCAAAAACACTGCCTCGGTATGGTGGGGTGTAGGAGGTGGCTTACAGAGCCGTTTAAAGTATCCAGAGGCGTAAGGTAAGGGTGTATCCTGGCCCACTGCTCTTTTTGATTTATATTGACAAGGTGATCCGGCATGTCAAGTTGGAAAGACAAGAATGCTCAAAATTAGGTCAAGAGGCATGTCCAATCCTCCTTTTTGCAGATGATGCAGTTCTTTTGTCAACATCTGCCAAGGGCCTCACGACTACGTTGGAGGCCTTTGCGGGAACGGGCCTGGAACTCCAACTTGACATTAATATGGCAAAAAGCAAGTCACTGGTTTTTCGGCCCAAATTCAGTAAATATGTCAAATTTAGATTGGCAATTAATAAAACCATTCTTGAGCAGGTGCAACAATACGACTATCTAGGGTTGAGATTTAACAATCAAGGTAACTGGCCTTCCCAGTTGTCCAAATCCAGTTTGTCAATGGGAAAATAAGGGGGAGGCATATTGAGATTTTTTTATTCCCATGGCCAAGGCCCCATTTCACCTGCTATCAAAATGTTTTCAGCCCAAGCTAAGTCTACAGCAATGTATGGGTTTGAAATTTGGGGCCATTCAGATACCAATAAACTGGGGTTGGCCGAAGGATCCTTCTTGAAATAATTATTAGGATTGCCCAAATCATGCCACCACCCCCATTTACATTGAATTGGGCCTAAGACCAATTTAGAAAGAGGCCCTATTCAAAACGGTCCTCCTCTGGTTGAGACTGTGGTCGGTCCTTGAATTACATATACATCGGGAAGTCAAAGCCCACATCTTAAAGGCAGAGGGTGGTAGATCGCTGCCATGGTTCCGGCATGTCAAATACATGCTGGCGCGAATGGAATTGGGAGATCTCTGACAGAATCCCCAGGGAATCACACAGGGTGACATATCTAAAATAAAAAACATTTCCCGAAGAACGATTGAGGCTGAGCTAATCAATGACTATGTGAGTGTTACTTCAGGTATTGTTTATTTGTCACATAAATCATCTATGAGGTTTGAAAAATATCTTGATCAAGTCAGGCTCCCACTAGTACATAGCCTCAATCTTAGGTTCAGATTGTCATAATTGAACCAGCACATCGAACAAAAAATCGGTCCCCTGAAGGAACTGACACATGTCCAGTCTGTGGTTCTGTTAAAGAAACTCTACTCCATTTCTTCTTTTTTTGCCACGACTACTGTGTAGCACGTTGTATATTTAAAAAAACTATGTAACACATATGGTATACGTTACACAAGCCCTGCGCTCAAACGTTTTGAAACCTGTGACGAAATGAAAGTGGTGTACTGTGTAGCAAGTTACCTAGCACAGGCTTGGTGCATAAGGGCAAAAAGGATATAAAATGGAAATTCGGCGATATTATACCAAAGTATTTTCTATCCTGCAAGTATCCCATGAGGTCACTAACCAATATTCCAAAAATGATTGACCTGAGGTGGATCGCACTGAGCACATGATTTTAGAACATATTTTTGGGTAAAAAACGTTTTATATTTGCTATTTATACTTTGATGTTAATGAACTATGTTTGTATATGTTTTAACAGCTTTGTATTTTCATGCTCCCAATATGTGTATTTATGGCAAATGACTAATTTGTCGAATAAAAGCCGTTTTGACTTGACTTGACTAAATCGGCCCTTTTATCTTCTTTCAATCTTTAATGTGATTTCTATGCAGACGCTCACAGATTTTCTTTTTCTTTTCCTCTTTCACTGAAACTCTTAACTCTACTGTCCCCTCTATCCTGTCACTGCACGCCGTTGCTGCTCGTACCTTATGTGTTGGCGGGGATGGCAGAGCTGTACGTTGCCATGGTGCCTGGGGGACTCGGGATGTGCTGTACACTACGCGTCCCGGCAGTCCAGGCACCATGTCCGTCATACAGATCATAGTACTGATGACGTTGGCACGTTCCGCGATGCTCAGCCAATCCAGTTACGGATCACGCAGGCGACGATAGTTGCAGCATTAAAATGCTGGTAACCTCAGCATTCGATGCACATCAAAGGAATTTTATTTTATTTACTTATTTGCTGTGCATTTGTAAGGCACTTATACAAGTAAATAGTGTTTCAAAGTGCCCACAGGGCAACAGGGAGGGAACATGGGAGTAAAATGAGATGTAACACTGTAAGATAGAGGCAGACCTACTAGGCCTTGTGAGCATTCAGAATGTGCAAGTGCAGAAACAGAGAAGGGTTGGGGGAGAAGGAGGTAAGTGCTAGTTGTATCAAGTGAGAAGTGCTAGGGAGTGAGCAGCTTTAAGTGCCAGGGTGGAATGGTATACCACCAATAAATAGGTAAGTGCAAGCCTGTGGTGGCACAGGCCTGTGAGTGCCAAGGCAAAGTGCTAGGAGGTGCAGAGACTGAAGGTGATTAGGTGTGGAAAACCAGGACCCAGGAGGACACAGAACGACCCTGGTCACCAATCTCAGGAGCTGTGAGGTTTAACAGAGGAAGGAGGAAGGGAAGGAGGAAGTGTAAAGGAAAGTCTTGAGGAGCTTCCGGAACTTGAGGAGGTCCGGCTCAAGACGTAGAGGGAGGGTGAGGCTGTTCAATAGGAGAGGACCTGCTGAGGAAAGAGATCGGCCACCAACTCGCAGTTTAGCAAATCATTTAACACGCAGAGAGTTGGTGCCGGAGGAGCATAAGGATCTGGAGGGAGAGTATGTAGTGAGAGCAAGTTGCAGATAGCGTGGTCCCTGACCCCAGACAGCCTCGTGGATGATGCAGAGGGATTTGAATTTGATCCTTGCAGCAACCGGGAGCTAGTGTAGAGTTTTTAGCACTGCAGAGATGCGGTCCCTGGGCTTGAGGCCAAGGATAGGTCTCACAGCCCTATTCTGGATTAGCTGGAGGGGTCGTAGAGAGGAAGAGGGTAGATTAAGGAAGAAGCTATTACAGTAGTCTAGCCTAGAGAGAACCAGAGCTCTAGAGACATTGAGCTTCGGCAGGAAGGTGAGAAAAGCAAGAATTAATTTGAGGAGGTGATGTTGAAAGTCAGACTTCTTGGCAAAGTCCTGCATGTGAGGGATGAAGGAGAGAGAGGGGTCGAAGATGATTCTAAGGTTTCTGGCTTCAGATGAAGAAGTGGGGGGATAGCCCATGGAGGATGGCCAGAGTGAGGGCGAGAAAGAGGGAGCTCGAGTCCCGATAGGAAGAATTGGTATCAGGTAATATGATCCCCACCAAAAATATCGCCGTATATATGGTCATCGGGAATGGCCAAAGGCGATATTTTTAGTGGGGATAATATCAGGGTTTTTTGGGAGTGGGGGTTGCGGGGGTATCCCCCGGTCCTTTTAAAATAGTACAGGGGTTGCAGGGGTGTCCCCTGAAGGTTCCATGCCTTAATATCGCCGCAAAAATATGGCAATATTTTTGTATGGCGATATTTTTGCGGGAATATTAACACATGGAACCGAAGAATTTCAGTCTTCCTGGCATTGAGGCAGAGATCATTGTAAGTACACCAGGACTGGATGGCAGATAGACAGTTAGGAATCATAGTTGAAGTGAGAAGAGGATTGGAGGGAAGTTTGAAGAAGAGTTGTGTGTCATCTGCATAACACTGAGAGTTTGGGGAGAAGGATGAAATGATGTGTGCAAGCGGGCAAGATAGTTGTTAAAAAGCCAAGGAGAAAGGTTGGTGCCCTGGGTTATGCCGCAGGTGGAGATAGAGATGGGGGAGTAGAAAGATCCCAGAATGACCTGGGACGGACGGTCACTGAGGAAGGAGGTCAGCCAATCCAGTGCCCGCTTGGAGATACCTAGGGTATCGTCTTGCCGTTTTATGTGGATGGAGTGGTTGACCATATCAAATGCAGAGGAGAGATCAAGTAAAATGAGAACAGCTGGAGAGTTTGAGTCAAGAGATGCAAGCAGTTCCTCACAGGTGTTCAGGAGAGCAGTTTCCGTGCCTCTGGATGTTCGGAATCCAGATTGATGGTTGCGGAGTCAGCAAACAAGTTCAGTGTGCGGTGTAAATTGGGGGAAGGCCAGTTTCTCCAAGAGTTTCCCAAGGAAGGAGGTGATAGATATGGGGCGGTAATTGGCTCGCCCAGACGGGTCTGCAGGCGGTTTTATCAGGAAGGGGCACACAAGGTAGTGCTTAAGGGAGGAGGGGAAAGATCCCATAGCAAAAGAGTGGTTGCAGAAATACGCAAGTGCACGGGCAAGAGAGCCAATGTTGTCCTTAATGGTTCTGGAGGAGCAGGGGGAGACCTGTTTGGAGGAGGCCTTCATGGAGCAGACAACTCTAGTGACCTAATCAGGTGTGACAGAAGAGATGGAGGAGATAAAGGCAGGGGGGATGGGAGGACATAGGAGGCAAGGGGGTGGGGAAGGGGAGGAGGGGAGGGACGCAAGGGTGCTCAGGATGTCCTGACGTTTTAGCAGTGAAGTGTGAGGCCAGTGCATTGCAGAGGGCCTGGTAGGGTAGAGGTGGGGAGGAGACTGCAGAAGGGTTGGATAGTTCCCTGCAGATTTGAAAGAGTTCAGCCATGTTGTTAGATGCACCAGAGACGCGAGCCTGGATGTAGGCCATTTTCTTGGCACAGATAGAGAGTCTGTATTGCCTTTGGAGCAGGCGACAGGCCAGTTTGTCAGAGGTTGAGGTCTGCCACTTCCATTCCAGAGCTCTGCATTTGCGTTTCAGGGCTGCAGGTTCAGAGTCATACCAGGTGTTAAGTTTGGAGACATGTTTCAGGCGGATCCTCATAACTGGGCAAGAATGTCAAGGGTATTAGTAATGGCAAGATGGAGGTTGTGAGAAGAGTCTGTAGTTGGTAGAGAGGGGGGATGAAGGTAGATGTGAAGGCAACAGCGGACACTTGTATCATCGGACATCGGTGTTCACGAGCAAGCTTGGCAGGGTTGGAGGAGGAGCGGTCAGAGGGCTGAGAGGACCCAGGAGAGAGGAGAGAAGAGAGTGGGGTGATCAGTGGAGAGGAGAGTGAAAGATCAGTGTGAATTAAGGCATCAAGAGTGTGTCCAGCCGAGTATCGAGTATGTAGGACCAGAGGGGAGGATGAGGAGGGAGAGTGAGGTGCAGAGGTCACGGAAGAGAGTGGATGCTGTGATTGAGGAGGTAAGGTGGATGTTGAAATCACCCACAAGAAGAAGTTTAGAATAGGTTGCAAGGAGAAATCAGCCCATTCGGAGAGGAACAGGGTGGGAGAGCCAGGAGGCCTGTAAATAATGGCGATGGTCACAGAGGAGGAAGTAGAGATGAGCAGCTTACAGACAAAGTTCTCAAAGGAGGAGCAGGCATGCGTGGGAATGAGGGAAGAAGGGACCCACTCAGGAAAGATCAGCGCATCTCCACCACCAGGGCAAAGCTTGTAGTTGATGTGATAGCCATCGGGGAGAAGGGAGTCAAAAGCAGTGACTGAGCTGGCATTGAACCACGTTTCAGTAAGAGCAAGGATATTGAGGTCAATGTCTTTAAGAAGGAGGCAGATAGTTGCAGAGTATTTGATGGCAGAACGAGCATTGAGTTGGGCAAGATGCAATAGATCTCCATCTTTGAAGGTTTTCCTGAGAGTGGTATAGGGGCGTGGTACAGCAGTCGGATGGGAGGGGACAGAGAGAGTGGAGGAAGAAGTAGCAGGTGTGGGAAGGAAGTTGAGAAGGGACGTCAGGTGCCGGTAAAAGAGAAGGAGGTTGGGTTGAGGACTCCGAACCAAGATAGTACCAGTGTGATAGACATTAATGATGCACCGGGATGATGCAAAGCCTGCCAAGAGGACTTCCCATTTGGTGCCACCATTAATGGGAAAGGATGTGTAAGGCAAGAGTGTAGAGATTATATGAGGAGTCCATAGATCTGAGGAGGGGACAGAGAAGAGGATATCAGTGAAGACCTGTCTGGAAGTTGTGTTGACATAAGTGTGTGCAATGGGTATGCCAGGGTTTGTGGTCAGGATGCCTTTTGTATGCTTTTACCTCCCAGACTTCGTGAGAGAGGGATTATAGGTGATAGTGTAACAGTTAGAGAAGATAGGGGAGATGGTGAGTGCCATAGGAGCGGCAGAGGATAGTTGAAGGATAGAGTGGCTGCACAGCACAGTTCTAGAATAAACTCACCAGGCGGCCTAGTAAATACAAAAAGGACACAAAATGCAGTGCAAAATGGGGTGCAAATATGTTGAAAAAAAACACAGCTAAATTCTATTAAAAAAAGACAGAAAATGCAGTTCAAAATGGGGTGAATAGATGCAGTGAAAGAAGGAGTAGAATATGTGAGGCAAGGAAGGCAGAGTGAGGTAGGCATAGTTTTAGTTCAAAGTTGTTAGTGGAGGAGGCAGTGAAAATGTTCAGTCACCATTCACTGGTATATCTACAGAGAGCGTAAGGTGAAGGGGCCGAAATTTGTGGGGTTGCAGGCTGTACATCAGGAGGCTGCTTCATTGTTTGAAGAAGGGGACCAAAAAGGGTACCCTCCGAGCCCTCCTTGACCCAGACAGGATCAGACAGGGCCTTTGATGAGGGCCTTTCGGTGTTGGGGCCGGCTAAAAAGCCTGCCTGCTACTGATTGGCTGTAAGTAATCTGCAAGCAGCTTGCATTGTCACCCTGATCCTGTCTCTTGTTTTGTGCTGGCAATTTGGACTCCTGGCTATTCTTACATGGACTTGGTTACTGGGATATTCTTGCTGGTGTTGGTTCCTTGGCCTTGTTTGGATTTCCTATTTTTGTGAGGATTGTGGGCTTTTTCCCTGGATTGCTTCTCTTGCATGGATGAATTAATTTGTTGGCTCTGGTTACTATTTCTTGTTCTCCTGGATTCCTCTAACTGTGCATCCTCGTTCCATTCGAGTCAGGTCCCTGCGGACATACCTTCTTCCCTTTGGTTCCCTACATAGCTGGTATTCAGACTTGGTACCAGCCGGTTTTCGGAGCAATAGACGGAAGTACTCTATGGTGGTTTTGTCAACTCATGTAGATTCACACCTTACCACTCTTTGTTCAGTCCATAACTCAGCTATATGCCTTATTTCCTCTTTATCACATCATTCCGCCATTACTTACCCTCTTGTTTCTTCCCTTTTCTCTCTTGTGATTATTGTGTTTTACATTTTAATTTTCCTTGTCTTGTTTATAAATGTATCCATGGCATCAATCTATACTATCTCTAATTCTCTTATCACTTCATACTCTCCTTCTTGTCTTCCTCGCTCCCAATCGCTTCACCTTCTATTGGTTCCTAAACTTCTTCTCACTTTCACTCATTCTCCCTTCTAACACCTCAACACTAGAACTCTCTTACATTATCCTTTCGGTCTTCTACCTCTTTACATATTTTCCATATACACCTGACAGATCATATTCTCTTAGCTCTTTCTAACAATTGATTCTTATTTGGCTGTCTTAATCTGATTGTTTTACGCCACATGTTTATTGAATTAGTTATACCACTTGTATTAATGCCCGTTCAGCGCTTTGGAGAAAGTGCTCTATGCATACAAAATTACCCTTACCTGAAAACCATTCTATTCCTTTGATTGTCAGACAGTTTACTAAAAGAACATTGTCAATGTGTGTTCGTAATTTCCTTTCTTTCGTCTGCTTTTTGTCAGAATGACATATGATAGACCATCATTGTTTACTTCTAATAAGTTTGTTAGAGGCAACTGGGTATGTCAAGGACCATTTACCAACCCATGATTTTAAAACCTAAAGCAGAGTCCATTGCACTGGTATTGTATTAATTATTAAATGCTTCACTCGCAATTGGGCATCGAGTTTGGAAATGTTTCTCATCATTTTTGGAGGGACGTTCCCATTTTGGACAGATGAATCCCTCTTTAATGGGCCCTATTCCAGGGCAGTTGGGTGCAGCCCAAGTGTCAAAACATGCACCCATTTTATTTAGCATCTACATGGAGCCACTGGAGCATCCAGTTCAGGGGACAAGTGCTTCCATCCACAAGTGCGCTGATGACACTTTCCGAATAAAAAATCAATTTCACAATCAAGAATGGACACATTTCTTAAGCCTAAACCCCCCCCCCCCCCCCAAAATTATTTTTCTCTTGATCCTTCCACATCTCCCTTATCAACCTTTCAACTTTGGTTCTCTTTTGTATCTCCTCTGGGAATGTTGCAACATGTGTTTACATTTTTAGTTTATTTTATTGTTTAAAAAGCGAGAGCAGCAATGCGCTGTACAGGGTGTATCTAGCCAGCGCTTCGGCTGGCATCTTTTAACAGTAGCGCACTACTGTACGCTGCAATCTGTGTGTGTCAATTGGTATTAGTCCTTGGTCAGGTGTTGTCTCATCCTTTCATTCATTAAGCTTTACTTCCAACCTTCCTTTACATTTCAGTCACTACTTCTCGAAAATAGCTCAATCTTTCTTCTCTCAACTATTATTTGTTTTGAAATTCAACCATACTAAATTCAACAACAAAAAAACAGGAGGATCCAGCTTCCCAGTCCTGGCAGCACAACTCATGGAACTCAATACCGGACTCCTTAAAAGCCTCACCTTCCTTCCCGTCCTTCAAGACCAATGTTAAACAGTGGTTGTACGCTAGTGACCACTGATGTATCTATGAACTGTATAAATGTTTATTGCTGCACCACTTCTTTCACATTTTATATGCCTGTAAATTGTAATTTTGCTCACTGTATAATGTTGGCTACTGTTCTTCATATTTGTCCCCTATGTACTTGTAAGCTATGTACTTGTAACCTGCACACCTTATATGCCTGTAAATTGTAAACTGCTGACTGTATATTGTTGACTACTGCTCGTTCTATATTTCTCCTATCCACCTGTAACCAAAATAAATGTTCTTGCAAGCGTCCAGATGCCTGACGGCCCGGTGCGCTCTATAAATAGATAAACAATACAATACAATGCTCAGAATTAATACCATGTTTCTGCTGCACCACCAAACTGTTAATGATGCCCATGTGAATTTAAGAGAAAGTGAACGGCTATTCTGCTGTGTAGCTGCCTGTAGGGTGAACCTACATACACCCACATCACCACTGTCTGCATTTGATTTGTATAGCGTTTACTGGATCTAAATACTCACCGAAGATTGTGAATGATCAGCTCTCCTTGTACCCCTATCTTTCTTGCTTAGGAGGGTCACAAAGAGACTCTATCGCAGCTGACACCTTACAAATCACTAATAACTAACAGTTACAAAATTTAAATTTCAATTCCAGGGGTCATATATTGTCTAGCTGTGAATTAGGCCTGAGAGTTATGGACTCAGTCTTACCTTAAACGCATGGCCAGACTGATCACAACCTTACTGAATGATACAAAACAATTCAAACAGTACCATTTCTGCAATCAGAACCCTATACAGGAATGTCAAAACTGTGGGAAATATGAAAATATGATCACATACCGAGGTCCGGGCCATAAGCCGCGCAACTGGATTCTGTAAGGCCATTAGCATAATGTAGTTAGAACTGAATCATTGCCAATATAGCCTGTACATGGTATTACAACTGCAGTTGAAGGAATAGTGACAGGTTTGTTATGCTTCAAGATTAATTCAAAACTGAAATAATACCCTTGCAGTTCATGTGTTAACAATGGTTCATTTTTTATGGTCAAAGTCTCAACTCTGCAAGCACGTTTGTTTGTGTAATAAAAAAGCCTCACAGCTCCCATCTTGTTAATTTTGGTTCATGTTGTGACAAATTGTATTATGCCTCACAGGAGTACAAGGGTGAGTAGGGGAAAATGCCCGACTCAACCCTCCCACTTCTACAAATTAAAACCCAACACAATCATAAAGGTAAAACAGGGTCAATCAAGAGATATACCTCCTTTGCCTTTTGTGGTAACATGGACAAAGGGTAAGCTTTACTCTTAAGAGCGGTGTGAAGGTGAACCAGTAGTGACTCAAAAAACACAGTATCGCAGTCAGAAATAAAGAAATAAAGGGAATGTCCAAACAAGGTTCTATAAAAATATAAACACTTTAATAAAACACACCATCTGCAAGTAGAAGGAAAAGAGATTACTATACAGACCCCTCTCCCCACCCCCCAAAAGGAAAGAACAGAGAAGATACAACAGACTGGAGAAAGTAGCAATTTGAGTGTAGTTACCGTGGTAGGTAAGGCACTACCATAAAAAGGATATTGGGTTGAAAACAGGAACAATCGTGACCTAACCAGTCTCTAGGGTCTAAGTGGACCGTGGGGGCAGTTCAGTGTCACAGTACCTGGGTTCAGTTCTTGATGGGCTGACTCATCAAACCCGGGTTTGGAAGTTGATGCGAGCTGATCAGGCTCAGTCAGGCGCATAGGATTGTGGAGACCCTGGCAGCAAGTGGGCGTCGAGCAGGAGCGAATGTGGATGCTCTGGGCAGATGAACGGCGGCGGTTCAAGTGATACAGGTCGGGGTTGTCCCAAGAATGTGTCGCAGTTGGCCAGGCCGAATCAGGTTTTAGCCGCTGGCAGAGGTCAGCGAGTGACGTTACAGCGGTGTGAATCGGTGAGCGGCAGTCTTTGAAGTGGTGATTGACGGTTTGCCAATGTGCTATCAATGAGGCTTCAGTACTCAGGCTAACTGGGCCCAGCTGTGATTGTGACCCCCGGTTAGAGTCACTGAGTGACCCTGCAGAGATTCTCTTTGGGTTCCGGCATTGAGCAGTTGCTTAAGGCCTAGCAGGTGGCGTGCCTCGCTAGGACAGGATGCAGTTTCGAGCTGGTTTAGATGCAGTGCAATAGGTCGGCTGGTTGGAGGAACACAGACACCAGCACCAGCACCTTCCGTATTGTTCAGGATGCAGGGAACATGGAGCGACTGGTTCGATGCGATAGAACTGAGAGCTTCGGCTGGTCAGAACCTCTGCTTGCTGTGAATCCATTGCAAAGGACTCGAGGACAGGTTACTCCAGTTCAGGGTCTGCTCTTCTGGCTGAGTAGATCTGTTGCAGAATGGTTTGTCGTGGTCCACAGCACTGGTCACTCCCGATGTTCCCTGGGAGTGGTTAGGGGACAGGTCTTCCTTCTGCCTTGGACAACTTCTTCACCTATGGCAGAGGGATTTCGATAATGCAAATAACCAAAGGAAGCTCAGCGAGAATGTTCACAATGTCTCTTTGGCCTTCAAGGATCATTGAGGTTCTGAGGGAATTCTGCTGAAAGGGTGACACACTCCTTCTTTTAAGGGCACAAGTCCTCAGGTGATTTGTCTAAAGCTAGCCTGCTTTAGGGGACCAATCCCTGCTCCTGGCTGGAGCGGACTTTACCCTGTTGATCTTGCAACCACAGTGCTTTGCTCCAGTGGAAGTGGAGGAGAAAGGAAAGGGAAAGAGAGAGAGAGTGAGACAAAATATGTCTTCTTCCAGTGTCCAGAGCACTCCTACCTATACTACTCCCACCCCCTTCCCTCCTACTGACAACAAAAACCTTTGGAAATGCAGCACCCTGATGTGAGGCTACTCCTCCCGAATTGTTGGGCCCCTATGGGGAGGGGGGTTGCCTCTGTGGGAGGGGGTTACCGGCCCTCACAAAGCAAATCAAGGAGAGGCTAGGTCCTCTGGGTTTCTGTCCTGCCGTGTGGCAGTATATGCCTGTCTGACCCGAATACACATTCCCTTCCACAGCAGAGCTGATTTACAGGGGCTGACACATGTGCACTATCAATTGGGACGTGGCAACCATGATCATAAGTATCCCATGCACTGTGGCCTAAACTCAGGCATAGCTTATTTCTAGAGATTACCCTGCCCCCAGCATGGGGTACTCATGATCATCGTAGTTTGAGTACAGAGGTTATCTGAAATGTTGACCCTGTGCCGCAGTGACTTTGCTGTTGCTGTGGTGGTCGAGTGGGCATCTTGTGACCTTTGAACCCGCTCTGTGCCATGAGCAGGGCAGGTGCTGCAGGTCAGGCTACTGATGCCGCAGGGCACAAGTACACTATGCTTTTGGCATGGTGCTGTGACAAATGGGATCTGGTTAGCAGACTACCCCTTTTGAGTCTGAATGACCCTCATCATTTTATGTACTAAAGAAAATTAAAAAAGCCAGGGTTTTGCACCCTTGCCAGATTGCAATTCCTCACACATGTATGTGAATTAAACCCTGGATCCACACACCCAGTGAGCCCTGCCCCGCCCTCCTGGTACATGTTCAATTTATGTAGTTGAAACCAAAACCAGAAGCCAGAATTTTATGCAATTGGAAAATAAACATGTTGAGGCATGGGATAAGGTTGAGATTAGTGTGGTCGGATGATCTAAATATATATTTTACAGATGGGGAATGGAAGGATATTCTTAGGGTAAGTGCCAATGTGGGTACGGATTTGAACTTGCGTCTGATTAGGCAGAAAGTGGTGGGTAAGGTATACTGGACACCAGTTAAAATGTTTAAACTAGGGCTACAAGCTGTTAATCTATGTTGGGGATGTAGAAAGGAAGTTGGTACCCTTATACACCTTCTCTGGGATTGCTCTAGAGTTCGAGATTTCTGGGTTGATGTGATTGATAGGATGGATTTAATTTTAGATGTAGTTTTACAGAGATCGGGTGGGAACATCATCTTATTTTTACGTCGAGGTAGGTGTAGGCGTTCTTTGAAATATGGTGGTTGGATAAATAAGGCTTTATTGGTGGCCATGAGACTGATCCTTCGGGTTTGGAAAACTAGGAAGAAGCCTACAGTTGAGGATTGTTTAGTTGATTTGCGCACCTTATCAAATTTTGAAACGCTTTCCTTAATAGAGCCAAAGACAAAGAAGAGGTATACAGTCTCATTTGGGGTCCATTCAATGCCTTGTATGATTGACTATGTAGGCTATGGATTTGTATGAGTTCTGGGTAGAGATGATACAGAGGTAGGGGGTAAGGAAGCACATTACAGTCTTGAGCTGAAATACTATCCTACTGTGAATTTCTATTCACAGAGCTCCTATCTTGTTAGATGGGATGCATTTACAAGGATTAAGTTGGCTTGACCTCCATTCAGTTTTAAAGAACACCAATTAAGTATGCAGAAAGACTGTGCCAGGTTGGCCAACACTGACTTTTAGTTTCCAGATTAGCATGCTTTTGTATTTCATCCATGTACAGGGTGAAAAATGTGCACTCACCCCTCTCCATTGGCTAGTGATATTTGACTCTTGATAAGTAAGAAATAGTGTACTATATGTATGTATAGAATTGAGGTGGCAAGAAACTTTTTTATGGCTGGCTAGTAGCTTGAAACATTAATTTTTGCACCATGATCTAGAAGGCCTGATCTATCTATACTACAGTCTGCAAATGTCTTTATCACCATCCCATACTCCACCTTGTCAGAGTGTGCTGGATCCAATCATATTCCGAGAAGGCCACACATGACTGTTTGCTCAATCAATCAATTCTATTTTTTCCAACAGTGTTCATAAAACATGTGACACGCATTAAATACATACAATGTGGAATACATTAAACTTGAATAAGGCAGTATAGTAGAGGCAACAACGCAGCAGTAGCAAAATAAATAAAATAACTAAAGTCACACATGAAGCTTAAAATATTAAGAACATTACACTAAAAAGGTTAGTACCTGTGGCCAACGATTGTACCATGAAAGACATGCGATAGTCTATGATCCTTAACAGGACAGGAATAAAATGCTCCAGATTCCAAAAGACTCTTAAATCAATAGCTAACAATATATACATTGACTCTGCACCTCCATGAGCCAAAAGTTCAAAAGATGAGTTAAGTATTTTCGTCAGAGATGATTCTATCAGGAGCAAAAGAACAAGGCATGCATATTGGTTTCTAGCAAGATATAGTCTCAATGACAACTGGAGTCCTCACCGTGTTTCCATGATGTTCTATTTCCCGCCAGAGGAAGCTCATTTAAACATAACCTTGTTATGTGTTTCCTGGCCACTGTGTTGTAGACAAATATAATGAATTGCTAAATTTTAGTGGCATAAAAGGCACAAATGCGCTTACAGTTAATTTAGATCTGTCATTCTGGGCCTTGGGAATACATTGATTTGTCTTAACTGTGTCGAGAATTAATTTCTTTTGAGTCGACGAGAGTAGAAGGCTGTTTATGGCCAAGTTAGAAAAACCCAGGGTTTAATAATGGGCCAATGAGGTAATTAGCCCAAAAAGAATTCAGTCTGTTCTCCTAACTAAACACATCATGTAATATAATGTGATTTAGAAAGTATCTATCATTGGTACAGATTGAGAGGCTTAATGATATAGGAACCCATTTTATTTGATTTGTATAATGGAGTAAGATTTGTTTGTCAATAAAGCAGTTTGGCAGCTTTAGCCACGGAGAGGCCTAACAGTGAATCCTGGAATTTCTGCTCACTCACAGTAATGGCTGACAGGGGAGCGAGCCCACAGATGCCAGCACCATAGTGTGCAATCCCACCGACTTTGAGTGATAGGCCTTAACCGTGGGAAGAACTGGGAAGAACTGCTTACTCTCAGTGTTCTTGGGAACTCTGACAGGCATAACATCTCTGAATGGCTGTATATCAGTCTCCGAGTTCTCCAGGGGCTCCAGGATTCGCCAGCCCAAACCTCCAAACTCCGAATAAAAAGTACACATTTTTCTTCCATTTGCATCCACATCACATTTCAAACTCACCTCCACACCCCCAGCAGTCCCTCTAATTCCTTTCAGTAAATTTTTCGATAAGAATCCTTTTCTAACATATTACCAACAGGCTTGATTCATCCAGGGCCTGGGAACCTGGTGATGTAGTGGGACAAAACATGTTTCTAATTATTAAAACACCAAAGTATTGCTTAAAGCACTGCCAGAAACCATGATCATGCCCATGGCATACTGAAATGGGAAATCAACCGGAACCTTCCAAAGTGGTTAAAAACCTCGGCATATTAATGGACAACGACTAAACACTCGAACCATAAGTCAAGTCAACGCAGTAGTAAAGAAGTGTTTCTTCCACCTATGCACAATCAAACGGATATTACCTTTCCTCACCTTAGCACATAGAACACTCGCCGTCATCGCACTCGTCATGTCAAAAATAGACTACCCCAACATCATGTTTTTCAGAATGCTGAACCACACCACCCAAAACCTACAGCAAATACAGAACGCAGCAGCAAGACTATTCCTCAGACTTACTAAGAGAGAACATAATACACCAGCACTGAAAAACACTTCATTTGTTGCCAGGCCAAAAAAGAATGTTCTTTAAAATGCTTTACATAACCCACAGAGCAACCCACAGCCAAGGAACAGAATTTATAAGGGAAAAATCTCCATCTACACACCAAATAGAACAAAAAGGTCAAGCAATGACATTCACCTCAGACCAAAACAATAAACAAAGCTGAAATTGGGTGGATCAGCCTTCTCCTGCATCTCAGCAAAACTTTGGAATTCACTCCTGAAGGAAATATGAACAAAAGATAACCTAAAATTCAGAAAATTACTGGAAACATGGCTTTTTAACTCATTGAGCTAAACAGCAAACAACGTCAAAGAGGAACAGCCAACAAAACACAGTAGAAAAACCCAAAACAACCGAAACATAATGAACCAAAACCGGGACACACCACTGAAAGCATTTTAACATAAACCAGAATAGAAGAATATGAACACTGCCAAACCAATATAACCCTCACAGAGAAGGGCACAGACTACTCGTCACTAACCCTACTAACAACCTTCTAATATCCTGCATACCCATCCTCAAACATCAATTAAAAGACACATATACCTCTACCACAGCAGAAACCTGAAACCGCCACAAACTGCACACACTCTGCAACACCCAACTAAATGATTTTTGGCCTTCAAGTGGAGGATCTACCTGAAACATTTTGCTTCTCTTAAACAGCGTGTCTGGTCTCTGCTTTTCTCTCATGAATCTCCTTCTCCGGCACACTATTACAGTGCATTTGTGTAGGGCGCTGATAATTTGCTTGTGGCAGGTACTTTTCTGCTGTGCATGTTTTTCAAAAGCAAAGAAAATCCTTTGTCAGCATTTGGAGTTTTAGACATGGGGTGATGTAAATGGGTAATGCACATAATAAAACTGCATATTGGAAGGGTACAAGAAATGGGGCCATCCCAACTGCCAACGTCCCACTCTGGAGTAGGACTGGCTCTGAATTCCTCCCTGGTAGTCCTCCCACCTCAGGCTGAGTGGGATTCTCATCCCCTCTTGACAAGGTCAGGGTACTGACATTGTCACACTATGCAGATTGTCACAGAGCTCTGTTACATTGCAGAACATTACGTTCCTCAGTCCACGGCCAGGACACTATACTTGTAAGAAATCGGGATGCCTTTTAATAATGCCCATGTCTGGTGCTTCTTTCTCACAGCCCACCATGTTCAGTTGCTTAGGATCCTTGCAACCACATTGATATGTGCATCAAACAGCACACACACAGTAGCACTTGTACACCTCTCTTACGTTGTAAGATACTCTTTACACTGTTCAGCTACTTCGCGAACAAAGCCGAATTTTATACCACAGTGCTGCTGTCTTCCAGTGATAACATGGTTGCACTCAATTACCCTGAACTTTTACTTCGATTAGTTAGCAAAGTCAGAACTTTTTAGGTAAGAGGCACCTTTTTCCACTGTCTCTGTTCCTTCATATATCCTCCAACAGGGAATTTACTATCTATGTTTCCTGTTTGTTTTATTGTGTGTTTCCTCTGCAGTTATTCCATGCTTTAGCACTGCTCCATTGCATCCCAGGCATGTATTGTAGCACAGCTCTTTGGATTCTGGGCTCTGCATGCTTCTTTCATTTCTGTGAACCTTTATTTACAGTTAGGTTCTACAAGGCAGCTAGCCCAGACTCTTTGGTAAGGAAAACTGTGGCCATAATATCAACATATGGTGAGAAAGTATTTGATCGTATCGTATGGGACTTTCTTTTTAGGGTGAAGTATCACACAGGTCCAGAGGACAGATTCATTGGACTGGGGCGACTTTGGTATACATCTCCTACTTCTCTACTAACTAATGCAACAATCTCAAGGCTCATAAACATAGGAGAGGAACTAGGTACAGCTTTCGGTTATCTCCAATGTTATTTGTTATCACCTTGGAACTCCTGGCAGTCAAACTTGCGGCAGATGAGCTGAGTAAGTGGCTATCCTACACATGGGCAAATCAGGAATTATGGCTTTAGCCTGATGACCTCCTCTTGTCATGAAACATCTGCCAACGTTGCTGCCTCCAGTACTAGAAGAAATAGAAACATTTGGTGAAGTTTCAGGATGTAAGTGAATTGGTGGAAGTCAGAGTCCATGGAAGTGCTGTAAGAAGATGAGATACCTGGATCATGTCACATTTTAGAAACATAATAAGGATGATCATGGTGGCGCTCCTGGAGGAAGTCAATGGGCAACTAGACCTTTGGAGTGTCCTGAAGAGATCCTTCTGGGGGAAACCAACTCTGTCAAAATGATGGTTGCCCCGAAAGTAAACCTTGTACTGTCTATGCTGCAGGTGCAGATAACTGATCTAAGTTTCAAAAGATTCAATACATTGCTGAGAGAATTTCTATAGGATGGAAAATCAGTCTGCATTGCTGCATGGAAGCTACAACAGAAAGAGGCGATGGCTGGTCTCGGAATGGCTGACCTGGCTAAATAACATGTTGCCTTCAGTTAGAGAAATAGATTTAAATGACTTATGGAAAGCTAGGAAGATCTGTGGGTCCAGGCAGAAAGGGTGGGGTGGGCTCTCGATCACCCCAGTCCTTGGCTCCACCATGATGATGCAAAGGAGCAATGGAACCATTATGACAGAATTTCTGAGACGTTGCTGGGTACAGACATGTCAGGCATTGGATCAGGAACCTTTCTGCTTCTCTGAAGCATCGCTCTGGATGAATCCTATGATCAAAATGGATGGACACATGGTATTGTGGCCCATCTGCTACTTATGTGGAGTAACATGGATAGGCAACATTGAGCTGATAATATATGGCTTACCTTTGGAGAGCTACTGATAAAGGTTGGCATGGAGCAGTGTACACCAGGAGAATTCAGGAAACTGAGGCGGGAGCTGCATCAAGATGGGACATAGACATGGGAGCTGTGTTAACTGTGGAAGACATTTCAGGAGATGACGGATAGATATCACACCACAGAGTTGAATTGTTGTTGAAAGAATCCAGTGTGGATGGGTAGCTACTGAAGGCATGGTCCAAAAAGTTTGGTAGAGAAGTGATTTAGGAGGGATCGCTGTATTGTAGTGTTAACACCAAATACACATTGGTTGAGCTTGAGGTAAGGGTATTCCAGCTAAAGGTTCTGCACAGACCTGAAGCCAGATGTTTGCATAGGGCCTAAGGGACAATGACTCATGCTGGAATTGTGAGCTGGTACCTAGGTCTCTGGTGCACAAGTTGTGGGACTGTGGAAAGGTCATCTGCTTGTAGGATTGTATTGGCCGATAAATAGCTGAGGTCCTTGGCACAACCGTCCCAAAGAGGTTTGATACATATATATTGGGGTTGAACAGGGACTTGAGGACCTCCTTCATGGGGACAAAGACTAGTTTAGATGGGCCACAATGTTGGGGAACATTTATTTGGGGAAATGGAAATCTCTTGACTGGCCGTCATTTGAAGCCTTACAAGGACTTGTTACGTGGAAAAGACACTGGCAATGTTGAGAAAGGTTGAGGAGAAATTCCAGGGAATATGGTCAAGGTTTGCTGATGTGATCGATTAGAAATTGTTATTTGTTACATAGGGCAACGCTCCTATTTCAAATGGAGGGAGGAGAGATTGGTTTGTGATGTACGATGCTTATGTTCATTAACGTTGTTGCTACCAAGTGGCAGTGTTCGCCACATCTCAATTATGTACGGTGCATTATGGAAATCTGAATATTTTAACTGTTGAATAGCCTGTTTAATAAAACATTTAATGCAAATAAAGGAAAACCTCTTACTGCCATAGAGAGGGATAGTGTTCCCCCAAAACCCACAGGATTCTATATGCAGATGCTGTTTGTTATGGCTCAGAAGAATCATTATAGAAATGTAACTGTACCATCTGAATCTCAAAATAACTTTTCCTTCTGTACCTATGCAAAGGGAGGAGCTAGCCATGTTACCTGTAATCCACTGAAATAGTTAATTAGGTCCTGATGAAGGTTAACTCTTACTAAAAGATCACTGCTGAAACTAATTGGCCCTTACATAAGCCATGTATTCAATTGTTTCTGTACATATGGTAAATTAATTGGAGGACATTGATTGATATTGTGATTGAGAGAATGTAATTCTATAGAACATTTATAAATATGCACTATAATTGTTATGGCCTGCATATTACTGAATTTTACGATTGTAAAAATGTATGTTAAAAAATGTATGTATAAGACATGAATGCTGCTGGATGAGTGGGCACTTTGGGCTTGTTGGTTTATAAAGGTTATTTTTCTAAATCGGTGTCAAAATTATTAAAACAGTTTTCACTGCCAACTAATTCGATGGGGAATTTTAATCAGCTGTTGCTCATATAATTAATTAAGGGCCCGATTCATGGCATCCACGCATAAATCCCATAAAGCCCAGCACACCAAAAATGACTCTGGGTGGGCCTACGTACAAACTTCCCTCTGCACGCCCCGTGTATTCCTGGATTCCAAAGCGCATTTCAGCCCGACCCGCAAAGAAAACCGTGCTGCGTGAGAAATGCCCACAGCACGCCCCCACGCAAACCAAAAACATAGTAATAGACCAACCTTTGAGCAAACCTCCACGTCCACGCCTGACCCACCATCCAGCACCCCTGCAAAACCATGCAAGCTCTCTCATAAGCCAAGGCTGCACCCATGCACAAGCTCCCTCATAAGTCAGTGATGCAGCCCTGCAAAAACATGCGTTCTCCCTCATAAGTCAAGACTGCGCCCCTGTGAAAACGCACAAACCCCCTTGTAAGTCAAGGCTGCACCCCTGTGAAAACACGCAAGCTCCCTCGTAAATCAAGACTGCACCCCTGCGAAAACGCACCAGATCCATCATAAGTTGAGGCTGCACCCCTGTCGAAACCACGCAAGCTTCCTCGTAAGTCAAGGCTGCACCCCTGCGAAAATCTAGGAGCTCCCTCATAAGTCAGGCCTCCACCCCGGCAACACCAGGCGAGCCCCCACATAAATAACGGCTGCACCCCTGAGAAACTGTTAACCCTCCCCATGTCTCCCAAGGCACCCAAACTGCCAGCATATACCCTACTGCACATCAGTCCCCTTAAGCCCAGACAGCACCCACCCATCCCCTTCACCTCCGCCACCACCCCAGTCAGCCCCCTGACAGTACACCTCCCTCCCCACACCTCTGTCACTAACCCTAGGTGGCCCCTTTAAGTCCTGACACCACCCACCAGCCCCCCTCACCTCCGCCACTATCCCAGTCAGCCCCCTCAAGTCCTTACACCACCCACCAGCCTCCCTCACCTCTGCCACCACCCCAGTTAGCCCCTTGACAGTACACCCCTCTCCCCACACCATCCTCACCTCCGCCACTACCCCCAGTCAGCCCCCTGAAAGTACACTCCCCTCCCCATACCACCCTCACCTCCACCACTACCCCAGCCATTCCCCTCACCTCTGCCATTACCCCAGTCAGCCCATGACAGTACAACCCTGTTCCCACACCACCCTCACCTCCGCCACTACCCCAGTCAGCCCCCTCAAGTCCTGACATCACCCGCCAGCCCCCCTCACCTCTGCCACTACCCAATCAACCCCTGATAGTACACCCTCCTCCCATCCATACACCACCCTCACCTCCTCCACAACCCCAGTCATCCCTCTCAATTCCTGACACCACCCACCAGCCCCCTCACCTCCACCACTACCCCAGTCAGCCCCCTGACAGTACACCCCCTCCCCACAATCTTATCCGCCTCTATCCAGTCACCCCTTTCACAGTGCATTCCCCTCCCCACACCACCCTTACCTCTGATACTACCCGTCATCCCTCTCAAGTCCTGACACCACCCACCAGCCCCCACCTCCGCCATTACCCTAGTCTGTCCACTAACAGTTCAGCCCCCTGACAGAACAACCCCCTCCCCACACCACCCTCACCTCCGCCACTACCCCAGTCATCCCCCTGACAGTACTCCCCACTCCCCACACTGTCCTCACCTCTGTCACTACCTCCAGTCATCCCCCCTCAGGTCCTCACACCAGCCCCCCTCATCTCCGCCACTACCCCAGTCCGCCCTCTCAAGTCCTCGCACCACCCACCAGCCCCCCTTACCTCTGCCTCAACCCCAGACATCCCTTTCAAGTCCTGACACCACCCACCAGCCCCCCTCACCTCCGACACTACCCCAGTCAGCCCCCTGACAGTTCAGCCCCCTGACAGTACACCCCATCCCCACAGCACCCTCACTTCCACCACTACCCCAGTCACCCCCCTGACAGACTACCCTGAATCACCGCCCTCACCTCCATCACTACCTCCAGTCAGCCCCCACAAATCCTCACACCAGCCCCCTCTCTGCCATTACTGCAGTCAGCCCCCTCAAGTCCTCACACTGCCCACCAACCCCCCTCACCTCTGCTACCATCCATCAGCCCCCTGATAGTATGCCCCCTGACAGTACACCCCCCTCCCCACACCACCCTCACCCCTGCCACTACCCCCAGTCAGCCCCCTCAAGCCCTCACACCAGCCCCCTCACCTTCACCACAATCCCAGTCAGTCCACTCAAGTCCTGACACCACTCACCAGCACCACTCATCTGCACCCCTACCCCAGTCAGCCCCCTCAAGTCCTGACATCACCCGCCAGCCCCCTCACCTCTGCCACTACCCTGACAGTACACCCTCCTCTACACCACCCTCACCTCCGCCACAACCCCAGTCATCCCTCTCAATTCCTGACAGCACCCACCAGCCCCCCTCACCGCCACCACTACCCCAGTTAGCCCCCTGACAGTACACCCCCTCCCCACACCACCATCTTATCCGCCACTATACAGTCACCCCTTTCGCAGTGCAGTCCCCTCCCCACACCACCCTTACCTCTGCCACTACCCGTCATCCCTCTCAAGTCCTGACAACACCCACCAGCCCCCACCTCCGCCATTACCCTAGTCTGCCCACTAACAGTTGAGCTCCCTGACAGAACAACCCCCTCCCCAAACCACCCTCACCTCCGCACTACCCCAGTCAGCCCCCTGACAGTACACCCCACTCGCCACACTGCCCTCACCTGTCACTACCTCCAGTCATCCCCCCTCAAGTCCTCACACCAGCCCCCCTCATCTCCGCCACTACCCCAGTCCGCCCCCTCAAGTCCTCGCGCCACCCACCGGCCCCCCTTACCTCTGCCTCAACCCCAGACATCCCTCTCAAGTCCCAACACCACCCACCAGCCCCCCTCACCTCCGACACTACCCCAGTCAGCCCCCTGACAGTACACCCCCTCCCCACAGCACCCTCACTTCCACCACTACTGTCAAGATCAGAGGCCTTCTCCCCTTCCTCCTCACCTGAATCTTCTGTGGCAGATTCCTTAGGATTCGACTCCGTCTTCTTACGGTCCCTCCGCCTTATAGGAGTCTTGTCCTTTGGTATCTTGACCTTCTTTTCGTGTAGATAGGGTCTGCCCCTCCGGAGGCCACCTTGGCAGAGATGGAACCCTGTCCGCGGGGACCCCCAGGGGGCCAGTCCTAATGTCAGGGAAAAAGCACAAAGGCAGAAAAAACCCTGTTTCCAGATGGGTTCTATGAGGGAGTTGTGGTTTCCCTTCACAAGACAATGGAGTTCTGTTTTCCGCTGAACCCAAAGAAAGTCGGATTCCAGCACTGGTGGAGAGTGTCTGTAGCTCGGAAGTGACAGTAGGGGAACCCTTTTCACTTTGAAAACACAATAGAGGCAATCAGAGGAAAGAAACAGGAACCCAAAATAAACAAATAAGAAATCTAAAGGAATGAGAGTATAGACAGGAATGCCCGTAATAACAGTGACCAGATAGTAGGAAGGAGTAAGTATGGAAAATAGAGTGCAAGAAAATACCCAGGCCACAAGCAGGAAAGTAGGAAGATGCCTGCAGAGAGTAAGTAAGTAGCAAACGAGAATTGTAGAGTGCAGAGAAGCTGAAAGTCAGAAAGCACGAAGCCCAAAAAATAGAATGCTTCGGCGGAAGGCAAGAAACGTAGGAGGCAGTGGCTCAGGCAAGGCAGAGCCGTTAGAACAGACACAGAGATAAAACTTATACAAGGTGGAAGTAGCAAGAGCCAGGAGACAGGAAACCCGGGAGTGTAAACAAGGCGAGCACAGAAGGTAGGCACAGGGAAAAAGGCAGCAGTTTAAGGAGGATGGGCAGGGAGGAAATCCAAGAACAAAGTTCCACACAAACCGGAGCGTAGTGTACAGATACAACGCATCGGTTTGTGGGAGGAGCCAGAATTTAAAGGCACGGCCGCCATATTGGGTGAGGACTAGAGCGTGCACAGTCAATGCTTCCAGCGCTTCCAAACCGTCCATTCACGGTTCCTGACAGTATACCCCCGTCTTCTCGGGGGACCCCCCGATTTGCCCGGATGAAGTCGATGGAACCTTTGCACTAGGCGTTGGGCATGTATATTGCTCACAGGTTCCCATGTCCTCTCTTCCACTGGATAACCCTTCCAGTGAACCAAATAGTGCAACCTCCCCTTGCGATATCTGGAGTCAACAAGATGAGATACCTCATATTCTTCAGGTGCAGGGCTCACTTGAGCACGCGTTCTGAGCACAGGCCTCTTAAAAGGGTCCTCCTTATGTTCCTTGAGAAGGGAGACATGGAAGACTGGATGCACCTTCCTGACATATTCTGGTAGCTTGAGTTTAAATGCTACAGGGTTGATCTGTTGCAGAATGGGAAATGGCCCAAGGAACCGAGAGGAGAATTTCCCCTTATCAACCCATCTGGGGAGAAATCTGGTGGACAACCAGACTAGTTGCCCTACTTTCCAGCTCGGATTGACAGTACGACCCTTGTCTGCCCATTTCTTGTGTGTAAGTTGACTCGCTTGGTGTGCTTCTTTAGCGAGTCGGTGTACCTCCTGCAGGTCCTGTAAAATTTCATCTAGAGCCGGAATTTTGGTAGAAGGAGAACTGAGCCAGGGTAAATGTTGAGGATGAAATCCATAAGTACAATAGAAAGGACTCATCTGGATCGAGGTATGGAGAGAGTTATTATAGGCAAATTCTGCCTGTGGGTGGAAACGATACCATTCTTCTTGTTGCGGACTGCAAAAACACCTAAGGTATTGTTCTAGGCTGGCATTTAATCTTTCCGTTTGCCCATTGCTCTGCGGGTGGTATCCTGAAGAGAGAGCCTTGTGAATCCCTAGAACTTGGCAGAGCGAGGCCCAAAATTTAGAGGTGAACTGGGGTCCTCGGTCAGACACTATGGTCCTGGGCAAACCGTGTAGACGGACTATGTCCTGAAGAAAAGTTGCGGCCATCTCGGAGGCTGAAGGGACCTGTTTGAAGGCCGAAAAATGGGCAAGCTTGCTGAATGAGTCAACTGTCACCATGATTGTTGTCATGCCATATGACGGAGGGAGGTCTACTATAAAATCGGTAGAGATGTGTTCCCAAGGACGGTCCGGTAAGGAATCTTGTTGCAGTAACCCCAGAGGTTTTCCTGTTCGGTGTTTGTTAGAGGCACAAACCGAACAAGTGGAAACGTACTGGGCTACGTCTCTTCTTAAGGTCGGCCACCAGAAACCCCTCCGTAGCAGATCAAATGTCTTCCTCTGAGAATTCTTGATAATGGATGGGAACTGAGGCCACTGTGATTGGATCTGGAGTACTGCTTCGGTCATACACTAGGGTGTTGGGAGTCGAAGGCAAGCTCATGCAGTGTGATTTACAGAATGCAGAATTGAAGACCACCTTGTTAGCCGTCCAATCAATCTGAGGGTTGTGTCTCCTTAACCAAGGAATGCCAATGACCAACGGAAAATGAGCTGCTCTGATCTGGTCAAATACCAGGAACTCCTCGTGATGGCCTAACCTCATTCTCAACGGAATGGTCTCCTGGGTAATGGGTCCAGAAGATAAGGGCTTCCCGTCCACCCCTTCCACCGGAATGGGGGTGGCCTTGAATATTGTGGGAACAAGATGTTCCGTTGCCCACTTGGAGTCGATGAAGTTCCCTGCTGCTCCACAGTCAAGCATGGAGAACACCTCTGGGGGGCCTGCATCGGACAGCCACAAGTCTACTCGAAACACCATTAGGCTGTTATCATCCGGAGTGCTTACTGCTCTTGTGTAGTTGCAAGGGTGCTTGTTACTTCCCCCAAAACCTCCCTTGCTGTAGATCGGGGGTTGAAGTTTCCCTGTCTTCGAGGTGGAACCTCAGGACAATCTCTCAATAAGTGCTTAGAGGGGCCGCAATACATACATAATCCAGCATCTCTTCTTCTCCTTCTTTCTGCTTGAGTCAGAGGTCCTCGGGCAGCCCCGATCTGCATAGGTTCTTCTGAAGGATGGGTAGTTCTGGGTGGAGGAACAGGAGAGGGGAGACTGGTTGTTTGTGAAAAGCCTCTAGTTCGTCTTCTTTCTAATAGTCTCTCTTGTAAACGGAACTCAATCTGAAGAGACAATGTCACCAAATCCTGGAAAGATGCGGGTCTAGCCCCTCGGGCCAGCTCATCCTTGATTTCATCACGAAGGCCCCATCTGTAGATTGTTTGCTGAGCGGAATCAGGCCAATCTGCTTTGGCTGCCAGCCTCTGGAAATGAGATGGATAGGTTTGGACGTCAGTGTTTCCCTGGCTGACATCTAGGATAGCTTCTAGAGATGAATCGAAGACTTCTGGTCGGTCAAAACGTTCTTTGAACACCTCCGTAAAACGATCATAGTCACCCAAAATTGGGTCAACTCCGGTGACAAACGGTGTAGCCCATGAGAGAGCATTACCCATTAGGTTGGCAATGATGAACCCGACCTTGGATCTAGCAGTCTCATAAGCATGAGGCTGAAAGGTGAAATACACTTTACATGCGTCAAGGAAGTCCTTCAGCCCTCCCGGGTGTCCATCATATTTGCCAAAGGAAAGCGGCATCGTAGGCAGGTCCCCCCTGTCGTCACGATGCAACACAACCTGTTGTCGGAGGGCGATGTTCTCAGTCCTCAATGCCTGGACCTCCATGGTAAGGTTCTGCATCGCTGCTACCAATTCTTGATATTGCTCTAACGATGCCATGGTAGATATTGGGCGTTGTATGCTGTCAAGATCAGAGGCCTTCTCCCCTTCCTCCTCACCTGAATCTTCTGTGGCGGATTCCTTAGGATTCGACTCCGTCTTCTTACGGTCCCTCCTCCTTATAGGAGTCTTGTCCTTTGGTATCTTCACCTTCTTTTCGTGTAGATAGGGTCTGGCCCCTCCGGAGGCCACCTTGGCAGAGATGGAACCCTGTCCGCGGGGACCCCCAGAGGGTCAGTCCTAATGTCAGGGAAAAAGCACGAAGGCAGAAAAAATCCTGTTTCCAGATGGGTTCTATGAGGGAGTTGTGGTTTCCCTTCACAAGACAATGGAGTTCTGTTTTCCACTGAACCCGAAGAAAGAGTGCAGCCCCTTGACAGTACACCCCCTCCTCACACCACCCTCACCTCTGCCACTACCCATAGTCAGCTCCCTAAATCGTCACACCACCCACAAGTCCCCCTCACCTGCACCATTATCCCAGTCAGCTCCCTGACAGTTCACCCCGCCCCCACACTGCCCTCACCTCTGCCACTACCCCAGTTAGCCCCCTCAATTCTTGACAACACCCACCAGCCCCCCTCACCTCTGCTACTTCCACGGTCAGCCCCCTGACAGTACACCCCCATTCGAAACCGTGCTCACCTTGTCACGATCCTCGCCCAAAACCCCCTCTGGCAAACCCATTAGGCAGGTGGAGTTAGGACTCGGGCCTCTAGAGCCTGGCATCCTCTTCAAAAACCTGCATGGGGCCAGTCCTGGCACCTATGGCGCCAGGCTCATACACCATAAATAATAATGTGCTTGGGAACTACTTTATTGTATTGTCAGCCAACATGGAGCCATCCACATAGCTTGGTACCTAAGAACCAAGCTATGCGGTCTAGTGTTTTGGGTGTGGCAGGCCTGGAACTACTTTCCCTGGTACTACTTTACTTGGGCTATATAAACCACACCCTGACTGCAGAACATGCTTCGTGTTACTTTGCAGCTTGCAACGTGACGCTCACCGTGTCCAGCTATTCCCTCGAACCTCGGAGAAGCAGAACCTGCAAGGAGACAAAAGGAACATCATTAGCAGCAGCATCTTACCTGCAGTCTTCATCTTTAAACACTCGCAGCTACTGAGAACAGCTTCCTCGAATCTGCACGCCTCCCGGACAGAACGACCTGAAAGAGGAAGATAGAGGCAACATTAAAGAAAGCTGTAGAGACATTTACAAATTACAAACTGCTCAAAAGGCTTACCTGGCTGGTCGCCTCTCGGCTGGCACCACTCTGGACATTCCACTCACGCTGAAGAACACTGCGACCTACAAGGAAGGAAAACACAGGTTAGCAAAGGCAAGACTTCGCAGCGCTGCGCATAGCGCTTACTTACCGCTTCCTAGCGCTCTTAATGTGCCATCATTTACCAGCGGGGCTCAACCAAGCCAGTTCGCCGTGCTGAAGCTCTGCATACCTAAGGGAGAAAAAAGAGACATTTTAAACAAAGAAAGGCATGCAGGATAGCAACAAAACTAAAGAACAGCAATAAGACCTACCTAAACAATATCAAACGGGTCGGTGTCAGTGAAGTACCTGGACCGCACTCGCCCATGAAAGACAAAGTGCCCCTGCAAAGAAGGCAGGACGGAGAGCATCCCTAATTCTACCACAAGGTGAGGAGTGGGCGCCAGAGGGACTGAAAGCATACGGGGGTGGAGGGAGGATACTTACCCCAGTCGGTCAGTCTTGAACACAGTCCTCCTGTATTTTCAGGCAGAACCTTCCCTGCAGACCACATCAGGGCAAAGCTGAGAAGCATACCATTGAGTAACCCAACTGGGTGGCATCCCTTTGGATACCAGATGAGCGTAACACACCTCCGCCACCACCCCGTTCATCACCCTGACAATCTCCAACCCTACCAGTCCAATGAATGGCTACAACTCACCTGAACCTCTGTGGTCTGCTTCCACCATGACGCAGACCACCAACACGATCAACTGGAAACACTGAAAATCAATCCGGGACCGGATGAATCCCCTTTCACTCTCTGGCAGACCTGCATCTGCAGCACCTCAACTGGACAGCACAATATTGCACCAGCAACACTGTGGCCATCCCATCCACATGTGACATGTGAATGCAATGCAAAGTGGCATGTGCATATAGGCCATGGGTCATTGCAAAGGCATCAAAGCACAGCAACTGAATGTGTGTTGGGGACAGAAGCAAACAGAATCAAACATTGGGCAGATCCACAAAAAAGGACTTGCCGTGTTACAGCCTGAGCATATGTAACCCGGTTGGTAGGGGTGGCAAAGTCCCTGTCAAGGACAATAACATGACAGGCCTGTTCATGTGTGTTGGGAGATCAGTCAGTGAGTGCATGACTCAGTGAGACAGGAAATGTGTGCTGCCACACAGAAACAGAAAACATGGGACACAACTGTATCACAGTGGCAGAGGTGGAGCAAGACATGAGAGCAGGTAGTGTGTGACTTCACGTGCTGGTGGGCGTGTGAGTTGGACAAGGGAGTGACACACCACTGATATAACAAATGTGCAAGTGATGTGTCCAGGCCACCCATCCACAGTAAACCCACCTCCCACCGCAGCACCCACAATGCTAAATACACAACACAGGGAGAGTGTGGGCACATACTCAATCCGAAGCATGTGCAAAGAGGACACATGAACAACATTGAGCCTGAAATAAAAATAATGTGAAAGCATGCAAAACACATGAACAGGTGGCATTCCATCCACAATGAGAGTCAACCAAAAATACATAACACATCCACACATCACTGCAACCATACCCATATGTACATCATCACACACACAACAGAAGCCTCCAGGTCAAGCACACTGACACACTTGTGCAGAACACACAGTGATGCTCCACATGTAATGGAAAATGAAAATATCCAGTGCAGCCTCCAGTTGTCTGATGGCCTCACCCCCAAATGTCAGGCACATGTGCATCCTTCCACCCGCAAAAATCACGGCAACAACATGACACACACAGGCACACCTCAATACACATGACCTGCAATGAAGGGATGTGTTGGGTGAAATGTAAACAATCAAATGTGCTGACCCACAAATGAACTGCATGAAGCGTGGAATGTACTCAGATAAAACCTGTATTGAATAAAAGTATATACAACTAACACTTGAAAGGAATGTTCAAGAAATCCAGGGTAAATTATGAAAACTGAAATTAACCCTATACCTAAAGAACTATATACATGAAAAACAGGGAAGGAAAGTCACTTAAGTCAGGGGAAAAGAAACAAACATAAATGAAACCTATGCCTAAAGAACTATATACAAAGGCAGCGGGCTAGTACTGCCAACCCCCTAGGTAGGTTTGGGTGGGCAAAGTGGTCCAGAGAAACGGGTTGTGGAGCAGTGGTGGTGGAATGTAGAGGTGGGAGTCTGACACAGCAGCTGAGGTGGTCACAAGGCCGGACACAGGGGCACAGGCAATGGCAGCTCAGCAGGCACTCCCAACGCAGTGCAGGTGGACAGCAGGCACTCACACTGGACAGGCAGTAGCAGATGGCAAGGTGTGAGGAAGCACAAGGCAGAAGGAGGTAGGTAACCTGGCACAGAGGCAGGAGAGTGTGTTCTTCTATGTATAGCTACGAAGGCAGCAGCCAAAAACAGAGTAAAGGCCCTTAGTGCATTAGTTACACAGCTCACGGCATTGACAGGGATATATAAGAACATGAATGTGCGACACTGGTTGTGCGCGTGGAGGAATGAAGATGGAGGTGTATAGTTTACACGTATTTGGGTGTGCTATGCAATATATGTGTAGTGTTGCCTCTGGCTGCATTTGTATAACTTCCTTTGGGATGCATGTTTGCTAATGTTTAAACTCATGTCAGATGCTTCTGGGAGTATCCTTTCAGGTGGACATGTGTGCCACCTGTTCATGTGACAGTACACATCACTTTCTGCTGGCTTACACAGCAGTGACAGTAGAAGCACGCAGGGCATCAATGTCAGTAACATGTGCAAATAGCCAGACTCCATGACGTGCCTCCCTGACAAGCACCCATTACCCACAGGGTACTCCTCTGTGCCATGACCAATTCATTCAAACCCTACATGCACTGTTGTATGCTACATTCTTGTGGCCTCTCACTATTCATTGCTCAACAGGTGTATGCAATAGATGTTGACTAATCACATCATTTGATGCTGAGTTGCATGTTCAAATTGTCACATGCTTCCATGGGATACCTTGTCATGATGCATATCAGAGATGTCTGTCATGACAACCTGTGGTGTGTCCCGACTGATGTTGACTCAGTGCCCACAGACACTGCCCCGAGTAGCAGGCGTGATGTTGATGCATTTACACTTGTATGGTTAAGGGGTTATACCATACTCTACATGGTGGACAATATCTCATGGTGGGACATCATGCAGAGGTTGCCATTATTGGAATGTGAAAATCATATGTCCCTAGCTAGCCCATGTGAACAGTAATGGGCATTGATCATGGCAATGAGTGTGCCTGTTTGCATACCATTACATGTATGTGCATGGTAGTAATTGAAACATGTTCATCCACTTGAAGTCAGAAGCGCCTGTCTGACCTGAAAGGCCTGTATTTGTCCATCAGTCTCGGGAGGATAGCTCAGGGGCAACGTGCTTGCCTTGGAAGCAAGACGTCATGGAGCACCACAGGTTCGATCACCGGGTCTGCTCTTAGAAACCTCTGGGTATTAAGCGCGTTATAAATAACCAATCATATCATACATGACAGACACATGACTTTTCAATCACACCATTTATTTATTTATTCATTTATAAAGCAGCCCGGAGGTATCACAGCGCTGTTACAGTGAATTGTTGTGAACATCAATACATGTTTGCAGTAGATTAGTACTTTATACAAGGTTACAGCATGATTTCATGTCAGCAGAGACAGTATAGTATTGTATTGTGACGGGAGTACTGTTAGTTGAAGAGCAGTGTTTTTAGAGCTTTATGGAATGCTCCATAAACGGGTTCTGCTCTAAGGCTGGGGGGGGAGGAGTTCCACTGCTTGGCAGCAATGAAAGGAAAGCTTGTCCCTCTGGCTTTGGCACACCTGTCAGGACTCGACCATGGAAGCTTTGGCATTACTGGAAGGGTAACGCTATGTAGTATCACATTCTAACGGTCTAGTCCTCATCCATCATGGCCGCTGTGTTTATATAACCAAGCCCCGCCCACCGCCCAGTGCGTTGTATCTGTTTCCTGATACTTGCGCTCTGCAACTAATCATGCTTAGCATCCTTTTCTACCTTCTTAGTGACTCTCTCTCCTTCCCGTGCTAACTGGCCCTCTCCTTTGTCGCTTATCCTTTGGTACTGTGATTCCTTTTATTCCGGCTTTCTGCCGCTTCAGGTTTCTCCTTTTCTTTTTTGCCTACCTGCCGGCTTTCTTGTCGTTCATACTTGCGGTTCCTCTTCTTGACTCCGCCTTCTTCGCGGATCTTCGCGTTCTGTCCTATTCGTTCATGGATCCTTCTTATACTGGTAAGTGGGGTCTGTTTGTTGGGTTTCTTACCTTTTGCATACTTTCCTCGAAACCTACCTTCTTTGCTCTACATTCTGCTTTCCTTTTGTCTCTACGGCTTACTGTATACAAGTCAGTTACTCCAGCCTACTTCCGGTCTGCTTCCTAGAGAATCCTCGTCCACTTCAGATCCTTACTCTACACCTCAGGACATTTGGTTCCCGTAGTCAAGAGCCAACATCCAGCCCACCTGGAAATTCACCAACCCTTTGCATTTCATCGCATCGGAGGATCTAACCGACGAGAGGGACACACCTCAGGGTTTTTTGGCGCCGATCCGGCTTTTTCCCTGAACTTTGGGGTTTGGCTCCTCAGGGTTCCCCGAGACAGGTCCCAGTCCCTGTCGAGGTGGCCTCCGAGGGAGCCAGACTTTACTTACATGACAGGAAGTCCAAAGAGAAACCATTGAGAGAGACTTCCAGACCTTCCAAGAAACTGCCTTCCTCTTCCAAAGAAAGCAAGACGGAAGCATTAGGTGAGGAGCAGGGGGAGGACGGGGCACGTTCTGACAGAATACAACGCCCGACCAAACAGATGGCTTCCCTCGAACAATATCAAGAGCTCGTTGCCGCCCTGCAAGAACTAACCATTGAAGTACAATCGCTCAAGACGGAAAATGTGGCGTTACGCCAACAGGTAGTACTACACCGAGATGATCAAGGAGATCTACCACCCATGCCCTTGTCATTTGGTAAATACGATGGCTACCCAGGAGGTCTTAAAGAGTACTTCGACGCTTGCCAGGTGTATTTTGCCTTTAGAACTCATGCCTTTACGACGGCTAGATCCAAGGTGGGATTTCTTATTGCCTACTTGACCGGAAACGCTCTAGCTTGGGCTACGCCGTTGGTCTCAAATAACAACCCCGCTTTGAACGATCATGACAGGTTTGTAGATCTATTCAAGAACAAAGTTATGGCAGAAAAAGTCACAAGTTCACAGCGCTTATACGGTGATTAAGAGAATAAACATCAAGGCTGCAGGTATCTGGGCGGTGTGGGTGTACTGCCAATACACATCCACAGGAAGAGTTGAAGAAAAACAAAGATGTTCCCAGTCTCACTGCACCAAGAAATTATAATTAGTTGTTTGTGCAAAGAAAAGCCTTTATTGTTTGTGCGAAGAGAAGCCTGACATGTGTTTCAAGCTGTGTACAGCTTTTCATCAGAGGCTTAAATTGCATAGTACATCATTTCCATACAAATTGGGTAAAGTTAAAAATAAAACATACACATGATTGTTTTGTGCAAAGAATTGTTACATAAAGAACATAGGCACAAGTTGTGAGCAAGCAGTCCAGGACGCGATGCAACCACAAAAAATATAACACATGTACATCACATGTAGGAAGAGTAAAAAAGTAGAAATTAAGTTACCACAAATTAACCAATTTCATTCGTAGTAGTCCGTTGACAGACAAACAAAAAAAGAAGAAAAAGAAACATGATTTTAGAAACAAAAGTTGGCCATAGCAGCGCAATCAAGTTCCACTTAGTAAGCTAAGTCTTAAATCAAAGACTGTAATGTATTCCAAAAATAAGTACCTTAGGTTGCAGCAATAAGAACTCCACATTTAGAGTAGGACAATGCCAAATACAGTTCTGTAGGCAGATAGATTAAGTAATTACTGGAAAGCCAATTGCAGAAAAATATTACGTAAGTTACCAAAACAAACCGTAATGCTGTCAATAAAATCAATAAAAACATACCTCAAAATGCCTCGCAGTTGCGGAAAGCTAATTTAGCCAAAGGTAACAGGAAAAGAAAATAAATCTCAAATTAGTATTCAAAAAACCACCAAAGTACCCATTAGATTAACTCCAATTAACTTGTGATTCAAACGGACTGTGGACAATTCCTGACTGGTTAACCAAAAAAGCCAATTAAAAGTTAAAACTACAACATGGGGAGAGCAAAATAAACAGACCTACCTCAATGACCGCTTGTTTCAGTCTACTCGTGTTACCATTGCACAATGCACGAAAGAAAGGTAGGACTAAATATACTGGTATGCAGTATAGCACAATGCATGGTCTTACAAGTAAGACAAACAGAAAGGGGCAAAAGGGATCGCCATGTTGGGTGAACTAAGCACACCTTTAGAAAAGCCTTAACTTAGTGAAACCGGTCCATAAGCCCAAATTAGCCAAAAAATAAAAAGGAGAATTTAGCAAACAATTATTACTCATGTTTTGCTGATGAAATTTATTTTTTGTTTTTTGTTTAAATTTATTTATTTAAATATATATATATATATATATATTATTTTTTTTTAGAGACAAAATTAATTTAAAAGTAACAAGCCACCGTGATCGTGAGTTTGCCATATTTTTATAATTCATATTTCCTCTGTTGGGGTTGACAAGTGCCTTTCATTATCCTCTTGGGGGGAGCCTCTCTTGTGATTATATTCTTGTTCCACGTGTTTTATTACTGTGCAATGCGCCTTTATTTGTAATGTTGTTCAGTAGCAGCGCACTCAGGCACCACACTTTTTTTTAGTGCATTGGAATTGTTGGTTTATTTCAATACCACTTCAATTATTCATGACTAGCGGTGGCTTGTTACTTTTAAATTAATTTTGTCTCTTAAAAAAAAAAATATATATATATATATTTAAATAAATAAATTTAAACAAAAAACTAAAAATAAATTTCATCAGCAAAACACGAGTAATAATTGTTTGCTAAATTCTCCTTTTTATTTTTTGGCTAATTTGGGCTTATGGACCGGTTTCACTAAGTTAAGGATTTTCTAAAGGTGTGCTTAGTTCACCCAACATGGCGATCCCTTTTGCCCCTTTCTGTTTGTCTTACTTGTAAGGCCATGCATTGTGCTATACTGCATACCAGTATATTTAGTCCTACCTTTCTTTCGTGCATTGTGCAATGGTAACACGAGTAGACTGAAACAAGCGGTCATTGAGGTAGGTCTGTTTATTTTGCTCTCCCCATGTTGTAGTTTTAACTTTTAATTGGCTTTTTTGGTTAACCAGTCAGGAATTGTCCACAGTCCTTTTGAATCACAAGTTAATTGGAGTTAATCTAATGGGTACTTTGGTGGTTTTTTGAATACTAATTTGAGATTTATTTTCTTTACCTGTTACCTTTGGCTAAATTAGCTTTCCGCAACTGCGAGGCATTTTGAGGTATGTTTTTATTGATTTTATTGACAGCATTACGGTTTGTTTTGGTAACTTACGTAATATTTTTCTGCAATTGGCTTTCCAGTAATTACTTAATCTATCTGCCTACAGAACTGTATTTGGCATTGTCCTACTCTAAATGTGGAGTTCTTATTGCTGCAACCTAAGGTACTTATTTTTGGAATACATTACAGTCTTTGATTTAAGACTTAGCTTACTAAGTGGAACTTGATTGCGCTGCTATGGCCAACTTTTGTTTCTAAAATCATGTTTCCTTTTCTTCTTTTTTTGTTTGTCTGTCAATGGACTACTACAAATGAAATTGGTTAATTTGTGGTAACTTAATTTCTACTTTTTTACATGTGATGTACATATGTTATATTTTTTGTGGTTGCATTGCGCCCTGGACTGCTTGCTCACAACTTGTGCCTATGTTCTTTATGTAACAATTCTTTGCACAAAACAATCATGTGTATGTTTTATTTTTAACTTTACCCAATTTGTATGGAAATGATGTACTATGCAATTTAAGCCTCTGATGAAAAGCTGTACACAGCTTGAAACACGTGTCAGGCTTCTCTTCGCACAAACAATAAAGGCTTTTCTTTGCACAAACAACTAATTATAATTTCTTGGCGCAGTGAGACTGGGAACATCTTTGTTTTTCTAGATCTATTCAAGGGGAGATTCGACCGTCCCGAAGTTCTGTACACTTCGCTTGAGGCAATTCTCGATGTTAAACAAGGTTCGACAGACGTCCAAACATACATTTCTCGCTTTCTAAGGTTGGCTGCTAAGGCTGACTTGCCAGATTCAGCTAAACAAACAATCTTTCGAAGAGGACTCCACGAGGATATAAAGGATGAACTAGACCGAGTTGCCCGTCCTCCTTCCTTTCAAGATCTTATGACTCTCTCTTTACAAATTGAATACCGACTAACAGAACACGGACAGGAAAGAAGACGACCTCGGCTATACACTCCAACCGCTATACACTCCAGCTCCACCATCTAGGGAAGCTCCTACTGCAGAGGAACCCATGCAAACTGGAGCCACCAGTGGTCCGTTAACGCCGACCGAACAAAAACAGCGTAGAGACTCTGGCCTCTGTATGTACTGTGGCTCTTCAAGACATCTCCTCAGGGATTGTCTAGAGGTACCTACACGATGGAAGGAAAACTTCAGCCTCTGGTCCTATGCAAAGGAAGGTGTCGGGGGAAGAGCCTACAATCCTTGCTACTTCACAAGACCCATCGAAGTAAGGGAAGATAACAGTTTGATGGTGTTTCGTGTCAAACTGTGGACTACCGGTTCCACTCCGATTGAGGTGTTTGCTATGTTAGACTGTGGTGCTGCCGGAAACTTCATGGATACTAAATGGGCAGAAGAACATCAAGTTCCGGTAAGACAGAAGGAGAGACCAATACCGGTTGAAGGAGTGGATGGAACACCATTGTCTTCAGGTCCTATAAGTTCAGAGACCTTGCCTTACACCTAGTGTTAAGTGAACAGCAAGAACTAATGAAATTCGATCTTATCCGAGCAGCACATTTTCCTCCAGTGATCGGAATATCATGGTTGTGGAGACATAACCCCCTTATTGATTGGGCATCCAACCGCGTAAGTTTTGATTCCTCCTATTGTAAGAACCATTGTATGACAACTCCCCAGAGCAAGGAAGAGAAAACGGAATACGGACCTTCCAGCCCTAAGATAGTATCATCTATCCCTCTTCAATACCAGGAATACACAGAGGTATTCGAAGATACCTTGCCCAGACTCTTGCCTCCGCATAGGACAAAAGACTGTGCTTTAGATCTCCATCCGGGTTCCGTGGTTCCTTTTGGCAGGATGTATCCTTTGTCACTTTCTGAAAAGCAAGCCCTACGAAGTTACTTGGATGCTAATTTACAAAATGGACTCATTCAAGAATCACAATCTTCTGGTGGTGCTTTGTTATTTTTCATTCCAAAGAAGGACTCGACTGAACTACGACCCTGTATAGATTACAGAGGACTCAATCAAATAACCATTTGGGATCGTTATCCGATGCCACTAATCACAGACATCCTGGAGGCAGTTGGCAGTTAGAGGAGCATCATATTTCACCAAATTGGACCTCAGAGGAGCGTACCATCTCCTTAGAATAAGAAGCGGAGACGAATGGAAGACCGCGTTTTGAACCCCGTTTGGGTTATATGAATACAAGGTAATGTCGTTTGGCTTAGTGAACGCTCCAGCGGTCTTTCAAAGATTCATTGACAAGGTCTTTTCAAACATGTTCGTTTCAGTTGTCCTCTATTTGGATGACATCCTAATATATTCTCAAGAACTCCAGGAGCATCGTGATCAAGTCAGGAAGATGTTAAGTCGCCTCTGAGCCAACCAACTCCCAGTGAAACCAGAAAAGTGTCAATTTGAGGTCACCTCAGTATCCTATCTGGGGTATATTCTTTCAAAGGACGGTATTGAGATGGATCCTAGTAAGGTAAGGGCAATACTGGATTGGAAAGAACCAAGGTGTGTTAAGGATGTTCAAACGTTCTAGGTCTGGCCAATTTTTATCGCCAGTTCATCCCTAATGTTTCTAGTCTGATGCTACCCATTACCGCGTTGCTTAAGAAAGGGGTCAAATTCCTATTTGGCCAAGAACAGAAGGAGGCTTTTACTCATCTCAAGCAGTTGTTTACCTCCGCACCCATCCTAGTACAACCAAATCAAGAAAAACCCTTCATCCTGGAGACAGATGCCTCGGGAGGAGCGGTTGGGGCAGTTCTCTTGCAGGAAGCCGAGGGCGGACTGAACCACCCAGTTGTGTATTATTCCAAGACCCTGACAAAGATTGAACGCAAATACTCATTATTGGAAAGAGAGCTGTTAGCCATCAAACTAGCCTGTCAAGAATGGTGACATCATCTGCAGGGTGCGGCTAATTGTCTTCTTATTCGAACAGATCATCGAAATCTCCGCGTGTTACAACAGATGGAATGCTCAAATGCCAGACATGCCAGATGGGCATACTTTTTCCCAATTTGTTTTTCACATATCATACATAATGGTTCGGAGAACCGAATGGCTGATGCCCTCTCTCGCAGCCAAGGAGAGGAAACAGGTCTTCCTCAAGATCATGACCTCTTGTTCCCAGGATTTAAGGTAATGGCAAGTGTATCACCTTTTCTTCACGAGCTGGTAACTCAGTACGCACAACATCCCAACCTCCCAGTATCAGTGGCCAAGGGAAGCGACAATCTTTACTATCATGATACAGGGTTTTATCTACCCTCTAAGAAGCTTCAAGAACAGGTTATAACTTGGTGTCATGATTCACCCCTCTCAGGTCACCCTGGTATTAAGAAGACCTATGACCTCATAAGCCGTCGCTTCTGGTGTCCAGACCTACGCAAGGATGTAGACATATATGTTTCTTCATTTCCAATTTGTGCAGCCAACAAGTACAGAACAGGAAAGTCCCTGGGAAGACTTCAACAACCTCCACTACCAGGTTGTCCCTGGGAACATATTTCCATGGATTTTATTGTAGACTTGCCAGAGTCTAGTGGTATGACGGCTATCATGGTCGTTGTCGATACCTATAGCAAGATGGGCCATTTTTCTGCTCTATGCCGTCTTCCTTCTGCTCCTGAGACTGCTTTCATTTTTCTCAGGGATGTGGTACATCTTCATGGACTACCCCGAACTATAATCTCAGACAGAGGTACTCAATTTACCTCGATGTTTTGGTCCGCCTTATGCCAGCAACTAAGTATTCACCGGGCTCTTTCATCAGGTTACCATCCACAAAGCAATGAACAAACCGAAAGACTCAATGCAAGCCTTGAACAATATCTAAAATGTTTTTGTAGTAACAAACAAGAAAGGTGGTCAACATTCCTCTCTCAAGCAGAATTCTCATACAATAACACCTATCACACCTCTATTCAGATGAGCCCGTTCTTTTGCACCTATGGATATCATCCTCAACAAATACCTTGGGCAGGCATTCAAGCTACAATGACTCCGGCCATTGACAAGATGTTGACGGAACTCAAAGAAGTCCAAAACACGGCTAGAAGTGCATTAGAGAACAGTCAACAGTCCCAGAAGAAGTGGGCTGATCGAAGTAGGCTGGCCAACCCTGAATAGAATCCTGGACAACTGCTCTGGTTGTCTACCAAGTACCTACCTCGTTGGGTTCATACAGGCAAATTTGCTCCTCAATGTTTGGGTCCTTTCCCCATTCAGGCTAGGATAAATCCGTGGCCTTTAAACTTTGTTTACCCAAGAGTCTTTAGCGAGTGCATCCAGTGTTTCACACCTCTTTGCTCAAGGAATGCAAGAAGGATCCATTTCAACGTAGTACTCAGAGGATTAAGACACCGGCTGTCAAGCTACCGCAGGAGTATGAGGTTGAGTATTTGGTTGATTCACATTATCGAAGAGGCAGTGTTCAATACCTAGTACATTGGAAGGGATATTCTGCGGAAGAAAGAACCTGGAAAAACTGACATCACATACACGTTCCACAGTTATTGAGAAGGTTCCATCTGAAGCACCCAGGGAAACCAGTGGGTTTCCGGAGGAGGAGAGGTTATACTGTCAGGACTCGACCATGGAAGCTTTAGCATTACTGGAAGGATAACGCTATGTAGTATCACATTCTAACGGTCTAGTCCTCATCCATCATGGCCGCTGTGTTTATATAACCAAGCCCCGCCCACCGCCCAGTGCGTTGTATCTGTTTCCTGATACTTGCGCTCTGCAGCTAATCATGCTTAGCATCCTTTTCTACCTTCTTAGTGACTCTCTCTCCTTCCCGTGCTAACTGGCCCTCTCCTTTGTCGCTTATCCTTTGGTACTGTGATTCTTTTTATTCCGGCTTTCTGCCGCTTCAGGTTTCTCCTTTTCTTTTTTGCGTACCTGCCGGCTTTCTTGTCGTTCATACTTGCGGTTCCTCTTCTTGACTCCGCCTTCTTCGCGGATCTTCGCGTTCTGTCCTATTCCTTCGTGGATCCTTCTTATACTGGTAAGTGGGGTCTGTTTGTTGGGTTTCTTACCTTTTGTATACTTTCCTCGAAACCTAATTTCTTTGCTCTACATTCTGCTTTCCTTTCGTCCCTACTGCTTACTGTATACAAGTCAGTTACTCCAGCCTTCTTCCGGTCTGCTTCCTAGAGAATCCTCGTCCACTTTAGATCCTTACTCTACACCTCAGGACATTTGGTTCCCGTAGTCACGAGCTAACATCCAGCCCACCTGGAAATTCACCAACCCTTTGCATTTCATCGTATCAGAGGATCTAACCGACGAGAGGGACACACCCCAGGGTTTTTTGCACCGATCGGCTTTTTCCCTGAACTTTGGGTTTTTGCTCCTCTGGGTTCCCCGAGACAGGTCTCAATCCCTGTCGAGGTGGCCTCCGAGGGAGCCAGACCTTACTTACATGACAGGAAGTCCAAAGAGAAACCATCGAGAGAGACTTCCAGACCTTCCAAGAAACTGCCTTCCTCTTCCAAAGAAAGCAAGACGGAAGCATTAGGTGAGGAGCAGGGGGAGGACGGGGCACGTTCTGACAACACCTGACTTTGGGTTGTCTGAGGGGTGGTCGTTGCGGGTTCTTATGTGTCTGGTAGGAAGCCAATGGGCTGCTCTCTCGGTGCCGCAGATATGTTCTCTTTTGGGTATTCTAAGGGCAGCTTGTAGTGCATTATTCTGGATGACTTAGAGTTTTTGTAGGTTTTTGGAGGAGGTGCCGGCAAAGAGGGCATTGCAGGAATCAAGTTTGGATCCTATGATTGCCCTAGCGATGGTGAGACAACTGTCAGTGGAGAGAAAGGGTTTGGCAGAGTTTAGTAGTTTTGTGGCGTAGGCTGCTGAAGAGGAAATGGAGTTGACCTGACGGGACATGAAGAGTGTGGCATCAAGGTAGACCCACAGGGTCTTGACGGTAGGGGAGACAGGTATTTGAATGTTGTCTATGGTGAAGGCCACGTATTGGTTGCTCAGTTTTTTTGGTACTGATTACGGAGTACTGAGTACTGATACTGAGTATCATTCTGCTGTACGCTCGCATGGACATTGGCCTGTCTTTGTGTTTGAGGCGTGCATACTTGTCCACACTTATGTCATCTGTTTGATTAGGAACGACATGCCAGCTACATCGTCCACTCAGATGTGGCAGGATGACCCTGTTGCACCATGTATAATGTGAGATGTCGGCCAGGAGATGCTGTACATCTGTGGCTTGCTGCTCATAGTGTGTTACGTCACATTGTTAGCTGTGTGCGTGTCCTGTCATTATGTGTCTGTCTGCACTTTGATGAACATGTGCATTTTTGACAGGAGGAACATGTCTGAATTTGTCATTCTCTGCCCATGTGCATGTGAGGATGCACCAGCAGCTTGCGGAGAGCAAGGGCAGCAAGGACCTATGGGGGGACAACAGGTTTACACACAACAGCAGAGGACGCAGCAACAACTACCACCACAACAAGCACAGGTGTCACAGCCACAAACGTACACACAACACCCAGAACACCAACAACCACAACAACAACAGGTACTGCAAACACAACAGCAACCGCAACAACACATACAAACACACACACAAACGCAGCAACAGCCAATTGCAAAACAACAGCAGATCCAAACTGTACAGCAGCTAACACAAATACAAGGCAATGCGATAGCCCCCACTGACTCATGTGTAACACAGACCCAGCTGAGGAAGGTGACAATATTAGGCCACAACCCATATACGGGAAGTGGATAGTCACTATGCCCACAGTAGGACAGCCCACAGATGTCTTTGATGTGCCCCATCCTATCAGTAACACCTAACCCTGGAGAGGAACCACGCATACAGGTGACGATAGGTGACAAAAAAATGTCCTTCCTAGTTGACACAGTGGCCACTAGGTCATGCATAAGGGAGGGAAAGTTTAAACTGTCAGGCAAAGCTATGAACACTCAAAGATTCTCTGGGGCTCGAGGGTTGGTTCCATTCACTGATAATATCTCCTTATCTGTAGGAGATCACGATATGTCTCTCCCACTGCTATACTCAAAACAGTCACCAGTAAACATACTAGGTAGAGACATAATTGGCAGATTGAATATGACATCTCCTTTTCTGAAAAGGGAATAATATGCTCCACACCAGGTATCAACATGCTCACAGCATGACAAAAACTGCAGGCTTATTGCAGCAAAACAGTAGCCAGAGCACAACCAGTAGATGGAGACCTCTTCCGATATGAGACAGACATGGCAATAGCATGGCTACCAGGAATTGAAGGGACCCGAAACGCCAGCCAGCGAGAAGGAAGGGACAATGATATCACTGAGCATTGAGAGCATTGAAGCAACATCCGACTACATTGCAGTTCATGCCCCAGGCAGGGAAGGGAGAGCTTGTAGAGCAGTAATAGCACTCGCAGAGGGGTGCCGACTAACCCAGGTATCTGATGAGGAGCCGTTCTCGGACGATAATGGTGAGGGGGAGATGGTGTTTGAAATGAGCATCCACATATGGGTGACAGTGACATACAGAGACGTAGCACAGAAGATGGCACTGGCGCTAGAGGCACCATCCACTACCGCTGTACCGTTTTATGAGGAGGATCTGGCAGTAGTACCTGCATCTCTATGGACCACCAGTCCATATGACGTGGGCTGCATCAAAAGCATTGGAGGGGTGAAAATAAAGTTGAAGAAAGGAGCAATACTGCCAAGAGTAAAGGAATACCCACTATCAAAAGAGGCAGATGAAGGGATATATGAAACAATAACTGCATTAATAAACAGAGAGTATACTAGTACCATTAGAGTCTCCATGCAACACTGCTGTGTACCCTGTGCGCAAGGCTAAGGGAGGGTCTTTTAAGACCACTCAACTACATTGTAGAAGCAGAGTACCCTATAGCGGCTAACCCAGCCACTATACTATGTGGAATACCAGCAGAGACGTCACGATTTACCGTGATTGACCTCAAAAATGCATTTTTCTCAATACCTCTGCACCCTGACTCACAAGACTTGACAGGTTTCACATACCGTAACACAAAATGGAAACACACCAGGCTGCCCCAAGGATACTGTGAGCCACAATCTATTTTTAACAGGGTGATACAAATGGATTTGGGTAACATTGAAATGGAAAGCACAGTGCTGCAATATGTGGATGACATCATCATTTGCAGCACTACAGAAGAGAGGTGCAGGAGAGACTCTGTCAAACTGCTCACAGTGTTAGCAGAAAAAGGGCACAAGGTAGACAAGGAAAAGCTGAAGTACTGCCAAGAACAAGTGCTCTACATAGGCCTGCTCATTTCATAAAATGGAAGGAACATTGCACCACAAAGGGCACAGGCCATAACAAGCACACCACAGCCACAGACAGTGAGAGAGCTGCAGCAGTTCTTGGGCCTATGCAACTACTGCAGGGCCTGGGTTTTTGATTACAGCTCATGCATAGGACCACTGCTTGAGGCCTTCAAAGAAGCACAGAGGGGGGAGAAGAAATTAAGGTGGACCACAGAAATGACAGAGGCATTTCAGGAATTAAAACATGCCATATCCACAGCACCAGTACTGGCCACCCCAAATTATGAAGCACAATTTTTCATCTTCTCACATTGTAGCTCAGCAGTAATGAGGGCCGCGCTGACACAGAAAACTAGCATGGGACACAAACCAGTAGCATTCTACAGTAGACACCTGGACCCTGTAATGTTAGGCCACTTTCCGTGTGAACAGAGTTTGGCTGCCGCAGCATTTGCATTAGAAAAATCATCCTCAATAACAATGGGCTGCCCAGCCATGCTGTACGTGGAACATGCCCTTTTTGCAATACTGAACAAACCAAAATCAACCTTGGCCACTCAAAGGGCATCAGGGTACGAAGTAAATTTGTCCAGGCCAGAGTTAACAATTGTGAGGTGCAGCAACGTGAACCCAGCGAGGTTCATAGCAGAGGTAGTAGAAGATGGCAACTACACTCATGACGGCACACAGGCTATTGACACTTACTCCAGCACAAGAAAGGTTGAGGAAAACGCCGTAGAGGGGGGAGAGATAATGTACATTGATGGGTCCTCAACAATAGACCAGGGTGATGGGGTACACAGAACAGGAGCAGCAGTGGTGTGACTGACAGAGGATTGGACATATGTCCCCGTGAAATGTGTTCAGTTACCACAATACTACTCTGCCCAAGCAGCAGAATTAGTGGCCCTAATTTTGGCACTGAAAGAAAGCAATGACAAAAGAGTAAGCATATATTCTGATAGTGCATACGTCACATCAACTGTACATTCTGGATTAATTAAGTGGCAGCGAAGAGGGTTCAGAAGGGCAGACGGCACCCCAGTGCAACATGCCTTACTACTTACTGAGCTAATTGAAGTAATTGAAGACCTGAAAGAAATAGCCTTGGTAAAGTGTCAGGCCTATACAAACGGGGATGATCCCATTTCCAAAGGTAACGAAGCAGCAGACACACATGCTAAACATGCTGCGTATTTTGGTGAGATATGGACATCCCCAGAAAAAGAAAAAGATAAGGGGAGGGCGGGGGCAAGACAGATGTTGATGAAGGATGGGTACACCCACATCCCTGAAAATCAAATAATGGAATTACAGGCAGCAGCACCAATGGCACAGCAGGAGCTATGGGTCAAAAGAGGATGCACAATGTCCCCCACTGACACATTATGGCGACAGAACAATACAGGAAAAATAGTGATGCCCCTGGCCCTATTGAAAACAGCCCTGGAACAACTACATTATCCCACACACAAAGGAAAAGAGGTGATTGCAGCATGAATAAAAGAGTGGTGGTTCTGTCCCGAGCTAAATTCACATGTTGCAAACTTCATTAGCAATTGTCTCATTTGTCAACAATTCACGGCTGGTCACATGCTGCAAGTGATCAAAGGTATTATACCCCGGCCGGAAGGACCCTTCCTGCACCTCCATATTGACTACGTTGACATGATCAATGTATGTCAAGGATACAGATACATGATTGTGGTAGTATGCCTATTCTCAAGGTGGATCGAGGCCGGTCCATGCTCCATGCTGACACCTTCAGAGCAGCAAAGTTCCTGGTGAGGGAGGTTTTCCCACGGTGGGGGGTGTGCGAAGTGTTGCGGTCTGACAATGGCTCACGCTTTGCCAATGAAATGTTCCAACACATTACTGCTCTCCTTGGTATCAAGCACAAGTTTGCATGCGCGCACCACCCACAGGCGAATGGCGTTTGTGAACGACTCAACGGCCTCCTAAAAGAAGAGATAGCAAAAATACAACAATCAACCAAGAAAAGCTGCCTCTATTGCCTTCCTTTTGCCCTATTTGAGTTAAGAAACAGGCCAGGGTCGGATCACCACCTCACACCCCACGAGGTGGTGACCGGATGCCAAATGCACTTCCCACTGACACCACCATCAAGGGCTATAACAGATTGTCATGCATCCCAGACTGTCTTTGGTGAAGAAATGTACGAATATGTCTCTTAATTGGTTACTAGTGTTGCATTTATCTCTCAACAGATCGAGCGGATGCGGGTCGGGTAGAAGAACACCCAAAAAGAAGAGAGAGCAGATGAAGAGCAGGAACAAGCAACACCGTGGACTGTAAGTGAGGGGGACCACATCCTCCTGTGCAACTTTAACCGCCGGTGGAATAGCCCTCGTTTTACCAGGCCCCACCTGGTGGAAAAAACAGCTCCTAGAGCCGTGAAGCTCCGAGATAAGAACGTGTGGACGCATTTGCACAACATCAAGCCCTACAAAGATCAGACCCACCCTTGCGTCGACGACGGGGCCAACGCAGCAGCAACGGCAACTAACAACAACGGCAAAACAGCCCCTGACCCTTCCCAAACCCCAAACATCCTCAAAGACACAAGTAAACAATTGCCCATGCCCCATTCCATGGTCACAAGATCCCAGAGTAAGGAAAACATGGCCCCAACAAGCCCCGACCAGACAAGCCCCACCCCAGCCACTACCTAAATAAAGAACATTGTCAAAATATCTGCAATTCTACACCACACTGTGTAGACATATGGATGTTCTCTTCTTTTTTTTGTCTCGCACATGCAGGTACCGCACAGTACTGTTTTATATAGAAGACTTGAATAAAGGTACTAACGCATATGTCTTTGCCCAGGGGTAAACGCTGCCCATGGATGACAATACCCCAGAAGCGCTGTCACACCAATTTGTATATGCTATAGAAAGACCAAAATATCTAAAGAAAAGAAGAATATGTGTGTATTACAACACGTTCATTTTGATCGTAGAGCAATCATTCCCACATCTCCACAAGCACTTACCAGCCCTGAGAGATAAAACGCTAAGGAAAGCGTGGGAACAGCTTTCCGCCTGGGCATTACACGACTACATGATAGGGAGAGTTTGAATCAACAAAACTAACAAATGAATGCTTATTTTTAGAAATGTTCAAGCAGGCATCTATATCGTCAAAGTAAAGGCTGCAGGACCGCAGCAAAGGTAAGAGAAAAAATGCCAGTGAAATTAGCTATTGTAATAAAAATTATAGGCCTGTTTATCACTGGACTACTTGCTGCCACTGACTGGCAGGCACACTATGCTTCCTATGTCGTGGCTGCACCTCCTACTAATGTACCCCCAACCACGGCTGCAACAGGTACGGTGTCAGATTGTACAGGTAACACAGGAATAAGCGGAAAAGGGATTAAACGTAGTACATCGATTGATAGCAACGGGGTAGACACATATCTTACAGAGTCCGCACACGTCTCAAATAACATGTGGTATCAGCACATGTCCGAAATTGGTAAGGGGACAACTAAGGACAACTGCTATGTGTGCTCATTGATCCCAAACGCTATGAGCGCATCCAGAACATTTGTGCTGCCGAGGTACCTGCAACATCAGTAGAGTGCCTGATATACCTGGCCCTGTTCCAAACAAAAGTACAATTTCAAGGAAGACTAACAATACTGCAGTGGAAGACAAGGCACACGTACCCGTATGAAAATAACTTCATCAAAACACTTCCCATGTACAACAACTACTGGCAGCATACACAAGGGCTGCAGTATGTGACGGATGGACCAGACAAAGGAGAAACAAAGGAAGTGACATTGAATTACCTACCATGTGAATGGCGTGAAAGGGAAGTTCCTAGAGTACTTGGGTGCTGGGAATGACCGCTGATAGTAATTTATTGAAAGGTGTACACAAAAGAAGGATGGACAGATAGAGTTGTGGGGAGCCATATGGTAACATTGACAAAAGCAACTATAGCCAAAATGGATGAAGAAAACAATAAGTGTTACAACGGGTGGATAAAGAACGCAGCACTGGTAACATGGCTAGAGAAGGACAAGGATCCAATAACAATACTGCCACTAACTGCACCTACACTATTTTATCAACACGACGGAGACATTGATGTTGGAAGGAACAGCAACTGCAAAAGAACAGTAGTGATAAATGAGGAGGGTGCTGGTACAGCAGTTCTAATGGACCACTATTGGGCCTGCGGAGAAAAGGCATATCGCAGCTTGCCGCCATTTTGGAACGGAATATGCACTATAGTACACATTAACGTACCATCCCTAGTAGTGCCGCAGAAACATGTCAACCTGGGGAACTTCCCTAAGATGGACGAAGGGAATAAAAGGAAGACAAGATCAGTGACGATTGGAGAGGGCGAGAAAAGACAGGCACTACAATATTGTCAAGAGCGAAAAGACAAGGCGAACCCCTGACGGGAACTACCTGTGGGGAAGATCGGAAACAGCCCTTAGTGACATCCCACCAGAACACAGACTATTCAGCAGAGCGGCAATGTTCTTCTCCTCCATAATACATCCAGGAATGCAGGCGTATGCTAATGCGATGTGGCTCCAAATAACTAGATGGGAGCTGATGATGACAATAAACTCCACCGTCAATGGATTCAACGCGATAAAAGAAGAACTAAGGGCAGTACGAATGGTAGCACTCCAGAATAGATATGTGTTGGATCTCCTAACAGCAATGGAAGGAGGAGTTTGTGCAAAAATAGGAAGCTTGTGTTGCACGTTTACCCCTGCCAACGACGCAGACAATGGCACGCTTTCTGAGGCAGTATCACAACTTGCCAAGATGCACGCCAAAATGGAAGAAGAAGCAAAGGGAGTGAAGAGAGATGGTAGCTGGTTTTCCTACTTATGGTCATGGATGCCATCATGGCTGCCAGATGGTCTTAAAATAATAGCTGGATGCATAATATTGGGAATGGCCGCCCTGTTAGGACTGAGATTGTGGAATGCAAGGACAGCATGCACAACTGATGAAATGATGGAAATGATCGGCATGCATGCCCTGATGCCAGCAGTAGACGACAAACACATAGATATCACCATCAAGGAACGCGAGAGGTTGCGCAAGCAAATATTAGAAGCAGACTTGCACCGGCCATCAGTGAAGGTAGAGAACCCGAGGAACCCGAAGAACTATGTTAGAAAATGGGTCTACTGCAAACCCGTTGGTGGATGCGTGTACATGTACTGGTCATTCAAAGACCATGTGAACCAGTATGGACACCTAGCTGGAATAACAAAGGTATGGAGAATACGCAGAGAAAAGAGAGCGGATAATTTTGTGGTCGACAAGTCAACCAGAGGGGGGACTGAAGTGGGAAAATGGGAAAACACCCTCCCCCATTCTCATCCAGACCATGGCCTAGAGGATCACGGCCCAAGCACCCCCGCGAGAGGAGTTCAACCCATTCACTTCCTTACCAGACGACAAGGTATCATGTGTCCACGGCCCACACACACAAGGAGCATGTCCAATACCACGCCTGTCATGAATCGTCAGACGTGTCCCTTTTGGACTTCCTGCTCCCTAGCACATCGGGGATTGCATGCTGCACTACTACCAACATGGCCGTCAAACACGGAACGTTGCTCACCAGCTTCTGTGCCGGACGTAGCACGTTCTATAAGTAAGCCAAGCCCCCGCGGCCCCACGCGTCTCAACGCTACCGCTTTCAGTGGTTAGACATGTCTTGCCCTAGTGCGCTCTCGCTGACTACTTGATTTTCGGTTCCTGGTCCTATTATCCCTTCCTCCTTTATTCCCTTCCGTTCACCTTCCCCCTGTTTTCCTGGACTTCCGTGTACCGTCTCCGAGTACACTTCTTCAACCCCTGGATTTCCCGGACTTCCATGTACCCGTCTCCGAGTACACTTTCTACTCCTGGATTTCCCGGACATACTGAACGTCCCAGGCGTTGGAATGCCGAAACGCACACTGGACTCCATAGACGTCCACACGTGACTATACAAGACTCGGACTGTGCGCAAGAAGGCTCCTTCAGAGAGCCCCAGCAAACAACAGTACCAGGTGAGAAGGAGGGAAACCTGTGACAGATTGAGACGCCCACGAATTGAAACAGATACGAACAGGGAGGTGGCACTTAAAGATCTTATGCGCGGCATGCAGGAGCTAACAACTGAAGTTCAAAATCTTAAGGCCGAGAATGCTGCGTTAAAACAATTAGTTTTGTCCCAGGATTCCGCGACCAAGGAAAGCGTATTGCTGGGCGGAGTAGTTGATAAATACGACGGTTCTTCAAAAACCCTTTGCGGATTCCTTGACTCATGTTTAGTCCATTTCAGCTTCAAGCCCTACTACTTTTCTACCCCCAGGGCAAAGGTGGGCTTTATGATTTCGCATCTTTTCGGGAATGCACTGACTTGGGCATTCCCGGAAAGATTTCCTCAGTCAATTCCGGAATGCCCTCCTGGATGACAACGATGGATTTGTACAGGCTTTAAAGACCATGTTTGACCGCCCAGAACAGGTCTATAGTGCTCAAGAATGCCTATTGGACTTCCAACAAGGTTCCCAAGACATGCTTACATATGTGACACGTTTTAAGCAATTGGCCAAAGAAGCAGATTGGTCCCCAGAAGCCTGCTTTACCCTTTTTCGGAGAGGACTAAATGAAGAAATAAAAGATGAACTCGCCAGAGTGGCTCGACCAGGAACATTCCAGGCTCTTATGGACCTCTCCCTACAGATAGATTTCCGTATCCAGGAAAGGAAGGCAGAAAAGAAGAAGACTAGACTGTCTTTCCAAAAGACCTCCATGGAAACCTCCTGGAAGACTGAGCACACTCCTAACCCCGCTAATGAACCAGAACCCATGCAACTCAGGGCCTTCCGCGGACCCATATCACCGCAGGAAAGAATGCGACGGTGTCACACTCACCTGAATTCTGCAGGAGTGATGGATTGGACCCCTGGACTGAGTTCTGGTTCCCTGTTCTAGTTTTCTTCAGAGCCACAAAGGTATGCCTGTGGAAACAATCATGGGTTTAGTCACTTCTTCAAGCCCTGGATTTCCCAGACTTCCATGTACCCGTCTCCGAGTACACTTTCTATTCCTGGTTTTCCCGGACATACTGTACGTCCCAGGCGTTGGAATGCCGAACGCACACTGGACTCCGAAGACGTCCACACGTGACTATACAAGACTCGGACTGTGCGCAAGAAGGCTCCTTCAAAGAGCCCCAGCAAACAACAGTACCAGGTGAGAAGGAGGGAAACCTGTGACAGATTGAGACGCCCACGAATTGAAACAGATACGAACATGGAGGTGGCACTTAAAGATCTTATGCGCGGCATGCAGGAGCTAACAACTGAAGTGCAAAATCTTAAGGCCGAGAATGCTGCATTAAAACAAGTAGTTTTGTCCCGGGATTCCGTGACCAAGGAAAGTGTATTGCTGGGCGGAGTAGTTGATAAATACGACGGTTCTTCAAAAACCCTTCGCGGATTCCTTGACTCATGTTTAGTCCATTTCACCTTCAAGCCCTACTACTTTTCTACTCCCAGGGCAAAGGTGGGCTTTATGATTTCGCATCTTCCCGGGAATGCACTGACTTGGGCCACGCCCTTAGTCAATTCCGGAGATGCCCTCCTGGATGACTACGATGGATTTGTACAGGCCTTAAAGACCATGTTTGACTTCCCAGAACAGGTCTATAGTGCTCAAGAATTCCTATTGGACTTCCAACAAGGACATGCTTACATATGTGACACGTTTTAAGCAATTGGCCAAAGAAGCAGATTGGTCCCCAGAAGCCTGCTTTACCCTTTTTCGGAGAGGACTAAATGAAGAAATAAAAGATGAACTCGCCAGAGTGGCTCGACCAGGAATATTCCAGGCTCTTATTGACCTCTCCCTACAGATAGATTTCTGTATCCAGGAAAGGAAGGCAGAAAAGAAGAAGACTAGACTGTCTTTCCAAAAGACCTCCATGGAAACCTCCTCGAAGACTGAGCACACTCCTAACCCCGCTAATGAACCAGAACCCATGCAACTCAGGGCCTTCCGCGGACCCATATCACTGCAGGAAAGAATGCGACGGTGTCACACTCACCTGAATTCTGCAGGAGCGATGGATTGGATCCCTGGACTGAGTTCTGGTTCCCTGTTCTAGTGTTCTTCAGAGCCACAAAGGTATGCCTGTGGAAACAAACATGGGTTTAGTGTTCTAATCTGCAGTGTCACACCCTACCCCTTCCCCGAGTGCCTGGGTGTGAGTGTGAGTTCAATCGGGCTCACCTTGGTTAATGTTTTGATGAGCTCTCCATCCTGAGCTAAGCAGGGGTGCGTGCTGGAACAAGAGGTGTCTTTAAACCAGTTATGTCACTGGTTCGGTAAGAATCTGTCCAGTTATATCTTCCTATGCTATTGTCCTCTTATAAGTGTTTTCCTTTTTTTTTCAGATCGTGGGTTGCGGTAGCTGTTGCCGGCGTGGATCAAAGATTCCTGACTGAATACCTTGCAGTTGCAGGTAAGTTTGCGGTACAGTTTTTGGTAATTGTCTATTTACTGTCTTTAGTCTTCCAGGGTCGAGTTCGAGGTGAGCCGTGCTGCTAGGTACCTCGAGCGGAGAAGAAGACACGAGTTCGGAGATGCATGGGTGGAAAGGCCGCATCAAGGAATTCCCAGGTAAGCTTACCACTGCTGCGACGCTGACTGGACCCGCGCTGGGGACGCAGTGAAGGACAAGAAGAAGACGCGAGCTGGAGTTCCTGCAGGTAAGCAGTAGCGAGTAGCTGGAAGGAAGCGCGCCACGGTTTGGAGTCTTCACAAGTAAGGTGTAGCGCGCAGCGGGCAGAAGAAGCTGAGCTACTACCCAGCAGAGGTAAGAAGGTGTTCAAAGAGTCGGATCGAAGATTCCAGGTCAGCAGAGGATCTTCGGAGTTGCGGTGAGTGTGGAAACAGAAAGTCACATGAAGCACAGGATGCTGACTGGGTGTGGCTTATATAGACAGCCACACCCAAAGACTAGACCGCACAATGTAGAATGGGCACCAGGAACAGGAAATGAAGCTCTTAACAGGAAGTGGCCCTAACTAGTGTAGTTCTATGCAATGCTGTATGAAAAAGAGCGGATGAGAACTCAGGAGCCCCTCATGTGTCTTGTGTGCCAGGCCCTAGTCCACAGAATCCCAATCTGACTATTAAAAGGGGCGAAAGTGTGCTTGAGAGCTTGTTGCTTCTGACAGACGGATTCACACTGGGCTTTGTATGTATTGTACCTCAGACAAACATCTAGTGAGGGAATGTCCCTTAGCCCCTCCACGGCGTTCGGGAAACGTCAGCTCACGATCCTAGATGAAGCCCAGTTTCGGGAGAGAGAAGTCTGCTCCACGTCTATTCCATCCTTGAACTCTCCTGGACAAAACAATCTTGTGATATTACAGGCCTTTCTATCGCCATCCCAGAACAAAACCTTTCCCATTTTGGCATTGGTGGATTGTGGAGCCTTGGGGATATTTATAGATCAAGATTGGGTCACTACCCACAACATTCCATATGAAACTCGAGGCATCACGCAACCTGTAGAGGCCATTGATGGAAGACCCCTCTCATCAGGTCCAATAACCCTACAAACTCGGGAGTTGCAGCTCTCGATAAATCATTATTGAGAAGTGATCAAATTTGACATCATAAAGGCTGCTCTCTACCCAATGGTGCTGGGAATGCCCTGATTAAAAAAGCACAACCCATACATCAACTGGGCAGCAGGATCCTTGTTTCTGGGTTCAGAGCATATTTCATGTCTCATTGTCTATTCCTGGATTCCTCACTAACATCTCCTGGAACTACACCGTCAGACCAGCAAGGGCCATTCACGGTCTCAAATATCATCCAGGTTCCTAGGGCCTATCAGGATTACACTAATGTCTTTTCAACTGCCATAGTTCAGGCCCTACCACCTCACAGACCTGAAGACTGTGCTATAGACACTGAACCCTCAGCCGTGATTCCCTTTGGAAGAATGTTCATTTTGTCCGAACCTGAGAAAAGGGCCCTCCGCAAATACTTGGATACCAACCTTGAAAATGGCACTATACGGCCATCCAAATCACCCGTAGGAGCTTCGTTGTTTTTCATTCCTAAAAAAGACACCAAAGAGGTTAGGCCCTGTCTTGATTATCGTGCTTTGAATCAGTGCACCCTGAAGGACCGCTATCCATTGCCCTTAATCTCAGACATCCTGGAAGCAGTGAGAGGATCTGTAGTCTTCACGAAATTAGATCTCAGAGGTGCCTACCATCTGATCCGTATCAGAGAAGGTGACAAATGGAAAACAGCCTTTAGAACGCCCTTTGGTCACTTTGAATATCTAGTCATGCCCTTCGGACTTGCCAATGCTCCGGCGGTCTTCCAACGTTTCATGGATCGGGTATTTTCTGATATGTTGTTCCTCTTCGTCATAGTGTACCTGGACGATATCCTAATATTTTCTAAGGACCATCTTCAGCATGAAGAGCATGTGAAGGCAGTGTTACAGCAACTACGCGAACACAAGCTTCTGGCTAAACCCGAGAAATGCCTTTTCCACGTCTCCACTGTTCACTATATAGGATTCGTCCTTAGTCCAGAAGGAATAGGAATGGACCAATCAAAGGTAAAAGCCATACTATCCTGGCCTGTTCCAACAACTGTGAAACAGATCCAATCCTTCCTGGGGCTTGCCACCTTCCTTTTCTGAGATAGTTCAACCGATCGCTAAATTGTTGAAAAAAGATACTCCGTTTCTCTGGACCACATCCCAAGAGGAGGCGTTTCAATGGTTGAAGACAGAGTTTACACAAGCCCCCATCCTGGCTCAGCCTGACATCAATCGACCATTCTTAGTAGAAACGGATGCCTCTAACTACGCCATTGGAGCAGTTCTAAAGCAGGAATTTGAGGATAAATTAGAACATCCCATTGCCTATCTCTCACGAACTCTAACTCGTAGCGAAACCCATTATTCAGTTTTGGAAAAGGAACTGTTAGCCATCCATCAAGCCTTCACAGAGTGGCTTCATCTACTTATGGGAGCAAAACATCTGGTCCAAGTCCGCACGGACCATCGGAATCTTCAAGTTTTACAGTCCCTGGAATGTAGAAATAGCTGTCAGGCTATCTGGGCCTTTTTTCTTTGCCCAGTACCAATTCCAGATTGTGCATTTCCCCGGAACACAGAACATAATTGCTGACGCCTTGTCCCGGCGTCCCGACTACGAAACTCTTGAGGATCGATCCTTCCCAAAGATGTTTCCTAACACAATTTTTGTAGCTCAAACAATCAGCCTCCTGGAAGACGTCCGAATACAAACCCAGTCCTCTGACCTCTGGAAGGAATTTATAGGGAAGAATCGCTGGGGTCTAAGAACAAAGGACGGGTATCTGTTCAAGGATAACAGCCTGGTCATTCCCACATAGAAACTACAACAAAAAATCATAAATCTCTGTCACGATACCCTTCACTCAGGACATCGTGGTATCACCAACACCCTCCGACTAGTACAAAGACAATTTTGGTGGCCGAGAATGAAGACTGATGTTCAACAGTATGTCCAAGCCTGTGCCGTTTGCAATAAACATAAAAATAATAAAAATAAACATGATAACCAGAGGCCGGCTGGCCTCCTACTTCAACCTACATTACCAACAAGACCCTGGGAAGTCATCGCTACAGACTTCATTGTAGAATTAACCCCTTTCCAGGGAATACACGACCATCATGGTCACCATAGACTTATTCACTCATTTGGCTCATTCTACACCATTGTACAAACTATCATCTTCGTCAGAACTTGCTGGAATCTTCCTGGAACACATATTCCAACTTCATGGACTCCCTTCTAAGATTATATCTGATAGAGGGCCTTAAGACATTTCTCAGTTTTGGAAACACTTATGCCGAATACTAGGGATCCAACGCGCCCTCTCCTCAGGTTATCATCCACAGACCAACGGAGCTACTGAACGTGTGAACCAAACTCTAGCACAGTATCTTCGATGTTTCACCACCTAAGTACAGGACGATTGGTCACTCCTGATACCCCTGGCTGAATTTGCCTACAACAATTAGGATCACTCGGCTGTCAAGACCAGCCCTTTCTTCTGCAGTCAAGGATTCCACCCTTCAGTCCTACCTTCCGTTCTCCCTTATCCTACACCAGTACCCACAGTCGACTCCTGGATCGAAACTCTCATCAACGTACACAAGGAAGCCAAGGAACACCTGGAAAGGACCCGAACTCACATCAAGCATTATGCGGGTTCCAAAAGAAGACCAGGACCATCCTATGTAGTGGGTGATAAGGTCTGGCTATCCTCAAAACTACTGCCTCGGCATCTACGGCTGAACAAGTTGGCTCCCCGGTACTATGGCCCTTTTTCCATAAAGGAAATCATAAACCCAGTGGCCTTTCGACTCAAACTACCCGACTCTTGGAAGAAGGTCCACCCAGTGTTTCATACGTCCCTACCGAAGCCATACATCCAGTCTTCCTGAACTGCCCGCAGGCCTAACCCTATACTTATCAATGATCAACTGGAATACAAAGTATCCAGATTATGTGACTCCAGATACAAACGTGGTCAGCTACAATACCTGGTTGAGTGGAAAGGGTACCCGCCTAGTGAATGCACCTGGGAACCACTTTCGAATCTGAATGCTCCCAGATTACTTAGAAGGTATCACCTCATACACCCGGGCAAACCCGGAGGGACAAGTCTTCGGAGGAGGCATGCTGTCATGAATCGTCGGACGTGTCCCTTTTGGACTTCCTGGTCGCTAGCACATCGGGGCTTGCACGCTGCGCTACTACCAACATGGCCGTCAAACACGGAACGTTGCTCACCAGCTTCCGCGCCGGATGTAGCACGTTCTATAAGTAAGCCACGCCCCCGCAGCCCCGCGCATCTCAACGCTACCGCTTTCAGTGGCTAGACGTGTGTTGCCGTAGTTCGCTCTCGCTGACTACTTCATTCCCGGTTCCTGGTCCTATTATCCCTTCCTCCTTTATTCCCTTCTCTTCACCTTCCGCCTGTTTTCCTGGACTTCCGTGTACCGTCTCTGAGTACACTTCTTCAACCCCTGGATTTCCCAGACTTCCGTGTACCGGTCTCCGAGTAGACTTTCTACTCCTAGATTTCCCGGACATACTGAACGTCCCAGGCGTTGGAACGCCGAACGCACACTGGACTCTGAAGACGTCCACACACGACTATACAAGACTCGGACTGTGCGCAAGAAGGCTCCTTCAAAGAGCCCCAGCAAACAACAGTACCACGTGAGAAGGAGGGAAACCTGTGACAACGTCCTGGTCAAGCCGACGCCTGCGACATGGACCAGCTCGACTAAACAACAACCACAAAAACATCAACATCGTTAGAGATGTCATGACGACATAGCAAATGGACAAGAACACACGTGCCACCATGCACACTGGTCACTCACACATCAACCTACATGAAGAACATACTCAGTGCTTTGACGTAGCGGACTGACACATCCACAGACGCCCATCGTTATTATTTTTCAAATAGGCCTTCTACACCACAGCAGAAACGCAAGACGCCTGAAGAGCTTGTGTATATATGCTTGCAGATGCTTTCTCGCCACCTACCCCCATAGAGATGCCATCCTATATATCTACTGCTGCTAGTGGCACTCTGTCGCCTCGTCACCCCTTATTATGGATTATACATCGCCACCCAGAAACTAGGCCCGAGTAGGCCGCAAGCAAGAGTCCCCAGGCAGGAGCCTCTCAGACGAAAATCATCCCAAGATGAAAAAGCAAAGCGCTGACCACGCAAAATGAGCCCCAACGAGAGCCCACAGCCAAGGCCGCAATGTTGCAACGCACATCCCCCGCTCCTAGCGCCAAGGTTACACCTGCCACCGCCAAGCGCCCCATAGAGCTGAAATACAAATCAAATGCTCATAATTCTGCTCCAGCTATGGTCTCTCCACATGTGACCAAGTCAGACTGACAAAATGCCAAGCTCATGAGACAGAAAATCGCCGGGGTCCCACGTCTGGAACACAGGCTGCGACAACGAAGCGACAAGTTGGACATCTACAGCGATGGGAAATACATGATAATTAGCCACTAGCAAGACCTGTCCATTGTCTATCACTAACACATAGTTGCACATTGTTGCCAGCACCAGGTACATCGTGAGCTGGGAACGGCGATGGTCCCAGGCTTGGGCTCGCAAGGGAACCAATCAGAGAACAAGGGGCACCTCACTGCGCCCCATTTTAGTTAGCCAATCACCAAGTGTCCCCTTGAAACTAATTTGTTGTAGCAATTGTTAGGGACAGCCCAAGTGTACCACCTGATCCGTCCTCATCCACTAATATTCCTTCATATAGGTAACTATACTAACCCTACGACTCAGGGAGCCAACCCGAAGTGGCGTGAGGTTTTGTGACGATTTTCCCAGGTGATGTGAGTAGCGCGTCATACTACGGTAAAAAGGACCTGCTAGCCCCACTAACAGAGAGAGCGTCTCCCCGGATGCATACAGGCCGAGAACAATCCCTGCCGTTACTATAAAAAACAGCAGTAATTACTTTGCTCTTGTGCATGTGTCATACTCCTTTTGGGACGCGGGAGGAGTTGGGGCCTCCCCAGCCCCGGAGGACCGCGGACGGCTCCGCCGGCCCCCATGGAAATCACCCCGACACATTCTATGTGCATCTGTACTCTTGTGTATTTTGGTTCTCCAACACTTGCCTCACTGACCGTGATGATGTCTCCTTACTGCCACCCTTCTACTCCCCCGGCCCCATGTTTCCTATGGGGCTCTGCAGGTGTACTCCCTGTCCACTCTACTCTTTGACCTGTGCCACTGCTCACTCCAGTCCCTTATCCGCTCACATGACCTGCCCTTCCACTATTCTACATGTAACACACATGTCCATTGTCAGTTCTACTCATCCTCAGCTGCTCTGCTTCACGGCGCTGCCTCTGGTGACTCAGTTCTGGGCATTTGTGTACATTTACTAAACAGGACAGGTTTGTCACACTTGCTGCATGTAGGCTTGTACAGATATGTGCATGTCTATCCCTAACAGACTGATCATGTGTTCCCCAATCAGGCCACTTGTTGTACATTGTTCATTTCTGTATGTTCTCTACACCTGGATGCATTGCGTGATTTTTTGTCTACATTACTTGTTGATCTGATCCAGCACTGTGAGTGACTGCATGGTGTGTATGCTCATTGTGGGCCCAAGCATGTGGTGCATCGTTCACTCCCCCAACTTATCTTCATCTATTGTCCCTGTAGGAGTTGCCAGTGCATCCTGGGATCCATGCACAGTTACTGGGACTGTCTTGCACAGGATGTTTGGTCTGTTGGAGGGTGAGCAGACAGCTGGATATTGTGCTGAGGTCCACGTACATTGGTGTCCAACAGGGGGGGTTGGTAGTTGGTGCAGGGTATGTGGTTTTAGGCACTTATTGCAGGGATGTTGCATACATCGGTCTCTTTCCGCTTTGCATGCCATGGTGGGTTGTGCATTTTGTTTCTTTAATGTGAAGCTGCTAAATGACCTTTCAAATGAGGCCTTTCTTTGCCAGTCGGCCCTTCTCAATCACCCACGTTTGTCCTTCGTTGCCCACTGCATATGCTACTTTTCCATGTATGTGCCTTCCAGGGTCTCTGACCAGGCTGCTTCTTTCACAAGTGTTAATGTCTCTGTCTTCCTCTATTGGCCACCTTCTCTCTGCCCACCCCCACTGTGATGTCAGATACATCCATCCTCACCTCCCCACCAGACAGTCTCCTCCTTGCACTGCTTTTCCCCTATTCCCCCCTCTCTCTCTCTTTCTCTCTCTCTCTCTCTCTCTCTCTCTCTCTCTGCCTCTCTCTTATCTCTCTCTCTCTCTTTCCACTCCACTGCTAGGCAATCATCACACTGTGCCCTGTCTCCCTCTTGCCCTCTGTCATCCTTCTCATCAGCTACCGCACTTGTACTTCCACCCCTGGTACATAACCTCCTCATTTGGTGTCCTTTCCTACCCTGCATCCATGGTTGACCCAAAGGACACATGAGACTTGAAAGTGGGTGTGCAGGACTGTTGGGGAGAATTCTCTGTTTAGGCTGAATTTCCTAACCTAGTGAGTCCCCCAGCAGCTTTGCTGGATTTTTGGGGTTTATTTTTTTTCTCCTGCCAAGAGTGAGACTCTTTTACCCTCATTCTTGGGCATGACTTGAGAGTGTTTCTGTGACTTGCTATGTGCTTATGGGCTATGGGGTATTTTTTCCCCATAGGCTATCATTGTTTTTTAAATGTGTGTTACACAGCACCCTCAGTGCAGTAACACAGGGGTGTCATAGAGACCCCCAAACATAGACTCCACACCCTGGGACTGACTACTGTCTCCCTGGGTCTGTAAAGTCACCATTGACTTTACTAGTCTTAACTTAGGAACTTAACCAGTACAAACCAACATACTGTGGAAGTACTGGTAGGGGCAATTAGATTGCCCCTGGGTCTGTTGTCGAGGGGGTACTGTCCCGTCCCCCCTCGCCGAGTTTCTGGCTGGTGGCAGTGGATACCACGGAAATATTCCACCGGAATATTTCCCAATGGGATTTCCCATTGATTTTAATGCACCACTTTTTGGTGCAATGTTAAAGATACCGCCGGGTTATTTATTTAATATAAATTCACCGGTTGGGATTTTTTGCCAGAACTCGCCGCCAAAATGGCGTCTAGGTTCACTTCAGTAACCCTGAACCCGAGTCGAGCCTTTGTTCCACATTTGGCGGGCTTCTGCACAGAAGCCCTCCAAAGTGGTGCCATTCTGTCTGGGTACCACAGGGGGTGTGGGAGGGGGTTTAGGCACCCTGGACTGAGTTGCCTTGCCAACTCATGTCGCACTCTGGTGTGATTGGCCCAAGTGGTGAGCCACCCGCTCACCACTTAGCATGTTTGAGTGACAGCTAGGCTGTATGAATGGGGGTTTGCTGCATAAAAGCAGGGTTTTTGGGACTGGTTCTTCAGAAGTTGCCACAGGACCTAAGAAGCCCAAGAGGGAGAAGCCGAGCCGACCTGCCAAGACGACACCACCGGTGGAGCCCTGCGGAACCATCTCACCACTTTTCCCAACGACAGAGGAGATCTCCCGCCTGGAGAGTCTTCTTCCCTTGACTGGTGGGGACAACCAGTTTCTGCCTTTTTTTCGCCGCCCTGAAGCATCTCGTGGCCGCCTTGCCTGTGCCAAGCACCCCGGCAACCGGGATACCACTTTTTACCTCAACCGCGAAAGAGGGGTAACATCCTTTTAACCGGAAAAACTCCACGGCTGGTTTCTTCCCTGGTAGTGCAACGACCTTCAGCGTTCCTCCACGACGAGATCTTCTCCTCCTCTGGACGACGCCGCGACTTGCACCCACTACCAGGAACAACTGCCACCGCTGGAGGATCCTTTCCATTTTAAAGGTACCGTGTTCCGCCCGGCTTCCCTTGCCACCGATTGTATGGGGTAGATTTAGCCCTCAGCTCTCGACCCTGGGTAAGCCTGGGACACCCTAACTAAACTTTTCTAAACTTGGTAAAACCTTTTCTACTCACCTGTAAAGACTTGTGACATTGTGTGATCTTGGGCATCTTTTTGCCTGGCTTTCCCTAGAGTGGGCCTGGCAACCGAACTTCCTTGCTCCTCAATAGACTGCCTTTCTACACTCACTGTGAATCTCTGAAAAGTGTTTTGCCTTGCTGTTTTCACTTCTTTTGCCTTTTCCCTCCCTTTTTAACTAACTTGTTGGAGTGCCATCTAACGTTAAGCGCTCACCTCTGTTTAGAAATAACTGGTGTTAACTTAGACTTGTCCAACAAATAACTAGGGATGTACATATAAGTAATAGTGACTGTGTTTTGACTTACTTACCTTTTCTGTGCTAGTGTAATTTATGAGTGTGTCTTAAATAAATAATTATATACTTTTACACCTAGCTCTGGTCAGTGTTTGCTTGTACTACTGTGTCTCTGTGATATGATATGATATGATATGGCATTTCTAATGCGCCTATACACAAGTGTTTCTGTACCTATTATGTATGCCCTGTATACTGCCTAACTCTTCTTGAGGGAAGTCTGACTGCTCAGCCACAGCTACCAGGTAAATCTGGGTGGTACAGACTGCTACCAAGTGGGTTTACTGCCAAACACCTGTAGTCTTAAATCTTTTGCAGTGGTCCCAGAGGGAACTGCACAGGTTTCTGCCTAACAAGGACTTGTATGCCTGCAATCAATGTCCCCACTTGGGCATGCATCCCAGGGCTGAGTGACAACAGTTTCCAGGGTGCATGTTGTGCTGTGTGTGTAATCTGTTTGCTTTGCTGCCTCTGCTTTCTCTGTTGGTCAGTTTTGCTGTTGCAATATTGATGCTTGCTCACACCTTTGTAGTTCCAGATGTTGACACTGGGTGGTCCATTCCTTCTTCCTTGTTCCATGCAGGAGTTGTCATGCCTGCCCAGTATCATTACGTTGATGCAATGCATGTCTTTCGGGTTCCAAATGTTTTTCCAGGTGGGATGCAGTGGATGCGAGCCAGGTGGGTAGCTTGTGCAGGTAAGTCAAATGTACTCAGGGTGCCACTTGTGTTGTCATTGGTGACAGGGAGTCTAGCACTGTGTGGGTTTATTTTTCTTCAACTTGTACTTAGGTGAGCGGGTCCAGCTTCATGGGTGCATGGCAATGGTAGGCTGGTGTGTCTATGCATGCTGTTTTATCAAGACAATCAGGGCGGCACTGGTTGCAGGGTGATTGTTATGAGGAAAGCTGTCACTGTTAGCCTTTGTTGGTGAGTTGTCATGAGGGTTGACGGTCCTGCTGTATGTGTGCTAGGACACATGGTAATGGGAGGGATGGCAAGTGTTTCCTTGCAGTCTATTTATGAGTCTTGCCTGCCACGCGGCATTCTGTTCACTGAGCTTTTCTAGTCATTTCAACCGACACAGACAGTCCACTCTTGGTCCTTCTGCCCCTTCTGGGGGTGCTGTCCAGAGACAAATCCACACACAGCACAGCATCAAGGGTCATTTGGGGGATGCCATGTTCAACAAAGACACCAGGAACACGCTAATGGCCAGGTGTTGTTGTTTGCCATGGTGGACATGTACCATGCACAGAACACCGGCAGATATTTTGCAGCCTGTTGTTGACAGCTACTCTGAGCATCTCAATGCTCTCTCCAGTTCCAAGCACATTGGTCCCCGTTCAGTCTAGTCTCTGTGAATTCTGTCTTCCCTTCCTCTTGCATGTTGCCTACTCCCCTTTGTGTGGCAAGGTCCTTGGCCACATTTTATCATTAATTTCTTATGTCTGCTTGTCTCTTTCATGCCAGTTGCCTATGTGCCCTGTCTTCCCTTATGACTGCTGCTTCTGTGAACCGCTACCTTCTGCCGCATCCTGTCTTCAATGCAATTGCTGATTTGTTTGCATCCCCTCATCTTGGACTTTGTGTCATCGGCTCCCCTGCCAATGTTTACTACACTGTCCTGCTGCCACGTTAGTCAGAGGATGCCATATCATGGCATTGGGAGCACTTCCAAGGAGATCCTGGGTTTCCAACCTCTCAGTGATCCCTTTTTGGGAGTCCTCTCAGTAGCATACTGACTGTGGCCAGATCTGAGTGTTCACAATGTCCCATCCCCATGACAAGGGGTAAGTGGTACCTAGTACTTCACTGTCTGGCTCTCTGGGGAGCTGGCAGTGTGGGTGTTGTGGGTGGATAAGGTGTGAATGTGGGGGTTGTTTTCATTGCATTGGCATGAGGTGGGTGGATCTAGCGGCATTGGTGCAGGGACACATGGTGATAGGTGGCTGGTGAGTTCTTGTTTGCATTTGTTGCATGGCACTCAGGGGGTCTATATTACTCTGTAACTGGGTGCATGGATGTGTTGCCTGCCTTGACCTTGTGTTGTTTTTCTCTACAGAGGCATTCTGCTGGGGGAATATGGTTGCTGAAATTGAAGGGAACATTGTTGTTGTAGGCGTGTACAAGACACATCGTCAGAGTTGGGTGGTTTGCAGGTCTACAGAGGGGGACATCCGTGCATTCCAGGGTGCAGCTGGTGCAGGCTCACATGGTAAAAGGTGCAAAGTGAGACGTGCACCTTTATTGCAGTGCAGTTGCATTTCTGAAAGTCTGCATGACTATTTTGATGAGATAGGTATTGTGTGCATACTTGTTGCCAGGGAATCGGTTGGCCACTCAACCAGCATTATGTTGTGGTGCATGCATAGGGGGTCCAGGGCACGCCTCACATGTGTTGGTTGGTAATTTACATTTTGTACTATGCCTTCCTACTTGTGTTCTCGTGTATGTAGTTTGGGGGCTACATGCACACTTGTGAGTGGTGTCCATGTGACAGTGGTCAGGGACTTTATTGCTTGTATTGTGTGCTTTTGGGTTTAATACATGGACAATGTTGTTTCCAGTTCCTATGACTATGTTGGTGATTTGTGCACAGTCCCACAGATTAGTGATTTATCAGCCACTTCCACTCATTTTACTCCCCAATTTGTTTACCAGTACAATACTCCCACTTGCAGTTCTTATCTGGAGCACTGTTTGTACATGATATTTTATGTCTAATGGTCGCACACATTTTGGCTCTCCCAGACACACATTCCCATGGTGTTGTTGGCACTGAAGAGGCCCCAATTCATCATTGACTGGCGCCTGGGTTGTGGCCTCGTTGTGTGTGCTCCACGAAGGCTGTTTTTAGGTGAAGTATGTTTGCACCAGCTGGGTGCATGCAGCCTCTCCACGTGAGCTTTGGCCAGCCAAGGGCAGGGGTGGTGCCTGTGGCTGAGGGCGGTGTCCCACCTGAATTTCCATTGGTACACACACGCCATGTGGCAACATGGTGCATTACATATGCTGCCACTATGTTTTTACAGACTTCTGGTGGGCATTTAGCAATACCCCACCAGAGTGGTCAAGTGAGCGGAAACATGACCTTAGCACCCTGAATGGGTGCTCCACTATGGCCCTGGTGGCTACATGTGCTGAATTGTATCTTATCTCAGCTGATGTGGCAGGATTCCAGAATGGTGATAGTGGGTAGGCACAGTCCCCTGCAATTGTGTACATGGTTGTTTTTGGCATTTGTCATGGTCTGTTGTTCAGAGTGTCACATGTATGCATGTGCGTGTCAGTTCATACTCACTGATGAGCCATCTTTTGCCATATTTTCCAGATGACAGGGCCCGGTGGAGTGGTGAATGGCGGTAGATGTAGCTAAATGTAGCTATCATGCGTGCTGCCACGGAAATTGGCAGTCACACACTACCTGCACATTGATAGAGTGCCAGTGCTTGCGATTGCGGTAGATGTGCTCCGTCAATGGAGGGGGCTGTAGCGCTACATGTGTACAGTCAATTGCACCTAGTACACGTGGGAAGTGTGCTACTGTGTAGAATTTGTCTGTGCACACACGCACATGCTGTTATACATGCCAATACCTGTTGGAGACAGCAGGAATGTATGGCCTACGATATCCCACCAACTATTGCTGTGGTTCGCTGGAAGGAACCATTTTCAAGGAAATGGAGTGCAGTCAGCACTTTCTCAAGGGGTGTGGGGCCTGTGTCGCTGATGCTAGGTCATGTTGTACCTGCCTGACAAGGTCTAGAATTACACGGGGAGGGAACCCGGGGAGGGAACCGGTACCTAGCATATACCTGGTCATCAGACATCCCCAAAAAGCATGGTGCGTAATGTAAGGGAGGAAGAGTCCTTATGCCCCCCCCTGTACATCCCGCTTGAAAGAAGTCTATTCGCTCATCCCATCACAGGGTGACGTCCTCCTTGTCTTTCCTCTGATGACAGTGGAAGGAAGCCATGGGACGATACCCTCAGACTCCATTTTCTGCCACCTCAGACTCCATCTTTTTAGTAGGCAGCACATTGATCTCTAAGAAGCTTTATCTCCGTCGTCCAGCACTGCGCAAAGCCAGCCCTGACACCCCCAACATCTCCTCTCCTATGTGTGCCACGCCAGCCCTTTTCTCACGGAAGCTTAGGCACGAATTGTTGCAAACAGAAACAGTATTCTTTCTCTTCCTCTCAGCTCACTGCTATGTGTGTGACCGGGGCGAATCTTGACTTGTATACTCATCCGTCTCCACATACCTGTTCCTGCTCCTTCGGCCCGCACCTTTATAAATTATTACCTGCACCAACTTTTACCGCCCTATTCTCCTTTCATGTAGCAATTGGTGAGACCCTTCCGCACAGACCACCGTAGATTGCCCCCAATATACCTAATCCTATCCTGTGTGATCATATATTCTCCATGGGCTAACACCTATCAATCCATTCGTTTGAACCATGAGGCACCAGGCAAATAAATCTCAGATCGAAACCCCTAGATAAGGCACCTGGGAAATAGGACTATCGTCCCCCGGCCCCCACAAAAGCCTGGGTTAAGAATTTGTATATCTTTGGCCACGATTTATAGGTGACCCCTCATTCTGGTATACGTTTTATGTCCTGCATTACTCTTTGCATGCCAATGATTATTGTGTAGTTTAGATTAGCTATAACAATGGCATCTTGTGGACTCAGCCTGACCTTCACCCCACAGAGATGAGCCCAGTTGACCCACGTGCCCACAGACCGTCCAAGCTGCAGCAACCAATTGGAGTCTGGCGCTGTATGATGTTACATAGTGGGCCATAGGGGCCCACCAATGAACGTTGCTATCTCACACTGTATGTCATGTTTTTCTTTATAACATACTATTTATGTATCATTAGGCCGAGCGCTCTCAGAGCAGCAGAGTCATCTTTTACCTGATATAAACTTTGTTCAACTTGCACTCTTTCTCCTGGTCGCATTCCCTACTGGGGTGTGTCTATTTATTCTGAGTTTGGGATCAGTGTTTTGGGGAATAACCACCTTCAGTTGTGCAAAATTCCATCCCTGGGCCTCCTTCTCCTCCTCCGGTGACAGTGGATGATAGCTCCTGCTAATACTGGGTTCATCGTAGCTGTGGGCATTGCTTTGGTGTGCATTTTGTGCTTTATAGACATTGGTTCATATGCAAGTTCCACTTCATGCCTGCTATCCTGTGGTGGATGGATCACAGGGTTTGAGTGTGCCTTTTTACTGATGCAAGGTTGTGTGTTGAAATCCATGAATTCGGTTGGTTTTGCAGTGGACTGGGCGTGCGATTGCTTAAGCATGGACCGTCCATCAACACGCCTACATTTCCCCTTGTTCTACCTCATTCTGCATGTTGCTCGACCGCTCACAGAGACGTGCCGGGCCTGAGCAAAGTCCCAGCAAAGCCAGGAAAAGTCCTGCAAAATCAATTCCATGAATCGACAAACAGGATTGTGTGTGCATAATGACCTGCACAGTCCTGATTTTCCACGCAATTAATTCCATAAATCAGGGCCTTAGTTTCAATAAACACAAAAGTAATCATAATTCTTTCTCCTTTATATTCATGATTGTGAGTACAGAGTAAGAATAATTGAGTATGATTTGGTGAGTACATACCTGAAAGACTGTCCCTTTATGGATGTGAACAGCAAAAGCAAAGAGAGATGAAGCATAATGTAATCCTAGCTTGACTATTGTCTGCAGTGTTAACGGTAAACTGGGGCAAAGCCAAACTCAATGGAACAGTAGGTAACATTTGAGCTGCCGGTATCTTTGTTTTCACTTTCTTTGGCTTTCACTAAATTAATATTATCCAGATTTTATTTGATTTTTTGCAAATGTTTTTATACCATTTCATTGATGAAAAAAGCAATGTAATGTCGCAAATGTGTTTTGGGAAGCTTGTATTCATGTTTATATCTTGTCTTTTCATGATTTCACAGTTTATAAAACAGGATGAAGCAACATGCTCCAATATACCCCTAACAGATCATGGGAACATTCGGGGAAAAGGTGAACTTGCCTACAAATTACCTACATTGCCTTCCATCAAGGTACTGTAAGAAAAGTACTGCCAATTGAAATGACTTCTTTTTGTAGAATTTTCATTCTCAAAAAATTGTTTACATACATTTTCAGAAAATACATTTAGCTCTAATCACATCTTACAAAAAGTTTCAATACTGTTTTTCCCACAAGATGTCATTTGCAGGAAATGCCATTTATACCACAGTTATGGATTTACTTAAATTTCACATGATAATCATATATGTGTAGTGATCAGTGGGAAGGATGGATGATGTTATGTACCTTTATTGGGAGTCACTATGCTCCCAGAAGAATGGGCCTCATTACAAGTTCATAGGTATTCTGGTGGTAAATACGCCAGAATACCGCCAAACAGATTTACTGTTTCCGCCGCTTGGTCTGGTGGATTTACCACCGGATTACAAGTGGTGTTAGGTGGTGTTAGTCCCCATTTGTGGAGCCCATAGGACTCCATGGGAATTTTGGCAGAATTACCAATGACGGTAATTCCACCTATTTGGATTTTTTTTGGCAATAAGCGGTGCAATTACTTCCAGCATTTTGCGGTAGGTATTTCCTCCATCTCACCGCCAAACCTCTAGTACAGCGGTGCGGTGCTGCGGAAGTAACAGAGTTTCCCCCGTTTTACTGCCGTTTTTTACTGCACCATCATACGTGTTCTTTGCCCTCATTTGCTCTCTTGCTCTCACAGTCTGTGGTTATGTGAGTGAATAAATGCTCAGGGCTGTTAAAGGTTTTTGATGAAGCAAATTCGGTTCATGTAGGATCTAAGACTTCGAAATAGCAGACAGGTTGCCTGTGCCCTCAAGGCGCGTAGCGCTGCAGAGGAAGTATGTACAGCAAGCAGCGGTATGCTGCTTGCTGTACATACTTCCTCTGCAGCGCTGGCAAAAAGTATGCAGAATATCAGGGATGGAAAAGGGTGTGTTCTTAAGTTGGCCTTACTGGTGAACTTGGGCCTACAGTAATAATTAGTTTAATTTAGATTTAATTCATATTTAATGGGGTGTGCTTTGCTTAGCTCTTTACTGAATCTTGGAGTTGTACCTGTCTATGAAGAATCATTGAATAGCTCATAGTATGGACAGCACAGCACGAAGAATGCTCCTTACATTAGATGCTGGTCATCTTACCGTTCTACGATTTTCTACGCCAAGGCTGAGTGTGATGTCACAGCCATTTTAAATTGTTGACACTAAGGTTTCTCTCCTGGGACCCTGTTCGATTCCCAGGGTGTTTTCTAAGCAAGTGTTAATTTCCCTCCATGTTCACCCTTCATCTAGGATAACATAGGTTAGGTAACCCAGGGGCAACCATTAGGAGTGAATATGGGGTATCTGAAAACAGTATGCATTCTACATTATTCCCATGGAAAAACAGAATACCCACACAGAGCTATCAAAAACAATAGATTATCGTCATCGTAGGTAGGCACGAAGGAGAAATATGCAGTGAAAAGAAAGAACTTCACTGGTAGAACTTCAAAAGATGATTTGGAGCAGTCTCTAGTTTGTCACAGGTTCGATAATGTTAACTGTACATAAAGGTTTCAATGTTACCCGTGGACCACAATTCACCTCTGTAGACTTCAGTCGTGTGATCAAAGCTCACTTCAGGTGAGATTTGTTGTTCCTGAAATGTCTTGTATTACACAAGTGCTGATTTGTAACCATTTTTTTATTTATTTTTTATTTATTGTGCTTTAGCCAATATTTTTTTACTTTTTACACATTTCGAGACAAATACAAATAATTTAGAACAATTTACACATTAGAAATTAAGCACATAAAAAATGGTAAGAGAAAAAAGAAAAGATCAATCATACATTTGCAGCTATCATCAAATTTCAATTCTTAATAACTGTCTAAATTAAGATCTCTTAAAACTCTGACCACTTCTGAGGTCAGAAATATTTCATTACCAGATGATAGTCTAAGCCACAATTCCTCAGTGTCCAACCATCTAACATCATGAACTAATCTTTTCAGTCTAACAACTGTATGGGAGCGAGGGGTCCCTAGGCCCCCTCGCGTCGTACGCTCCTCAGTACGAATCTTGGACCATGTGCCTCTGGTAGTGGGATTGCCTCTCGCCCTTATGTAATGTTAACCACGGTTGACTGCTGCATAGATGGGACTACTGAGCAGGGCACGGGGCATCCATCTTTTGTACCCCTTTTCGACTCCATCTTGGGTAAACAGGCCTCACTGCGATAGTACAGCAATGCTCAGCTTCCCCTCCACCGCAGCAGCCAAGGACAGAGACACACACAAGGCGCACAGGCAGCTAGCTGGCCCCCACCCTTGCACTCCCCCTGTGAAGGAAAGCTCTGCACTCCCATTCTCACGCAGAAGCCGGAGAAAGTTGCAACAATCAATATGCTACAGTTTTCTTCCTCTGAGATCACTGCTCGCCTGAGAACCGGCATGTGAACCAAGATGAGCTAAGCACTTTCTGCTCGATTCATCCTCATAAACGTGCAAGCCACCCACCCCCATTTTGAGAACAATTTATTGCCCTCCTGACCCTACGCTCCCAGTAAGGTATTTCTTTCAAGTGCCATACCCTTGCCTGCGCTGTGATCCCAACCCAACACACCCCTTACTAACCTTAAGCATTTTTATTACAATATATGTTTTTACTTCTACTAATGGGTTTGAAACTTAGGAGAGATGTGAAGCGTAGCTTGATTCTTTTACATGCAAAATAAGGTTAAGGCCTCCAATTAAAGTCACAAATGACCCAATTATACTGACAACAATCATTGTGTGTGACTTATGTAAGAAATGTGAGAAGTAGCATAAAATGTTTTAGATAATTTGTTATTTAGTGTGTAACATATTAGCTTAGGTAGTGACCACAGTGACTGGACCGTGACCTGCGTGGAACACAAGATGTTTGACGTCTGTCATCTCGGCAGCCATTCAGCCAATCAGGAGGAAGAGATGCTACCCACACCTACAGCACCATATCGCCTGGCCAATCGGGTCCATTTAGCATTTTTTGTTAGAGTTACTTTAAAGGCATGGTTTAGTAAAAAATGTTATTGTCCCTACGGGTCGGCCATGTTTTTTTAAGCCTAAGTGGCTCGATTTTAGAAAACTTTCCTATGGACCTTACCCGAGTTTGCGTCCATTGAACGTACGCGAAAACAAGCACCAGGGAGCCGCCATTTTCTGATAATCCTATCTTTTCCCCGATCGCCCTGGCTGACCTGCTTTTGCGGCACTAAATCAATTCCTCCGCCCCTGAGCTTGACATTATCCAAACATTCATATTCCCCGCCTCTCCCCGTGACGTTACTGTGCTGCGTAGGCAAACGCGCCCAGTCGTCTTCTGCGCGACTCCACACAGAACCCGGAAACCAACACAGATCAACTCACAACACAGCGCGCCACAATTCGGAATATGAAACTGTACTTTAAAATGAAACAGCAACACGGTACATTTGGTAAAGTACATTTATTTGACATTAAATGTTTAGAGAATATTCAGCAATTGACATATGAACTCCGGAAGCCATTTATTTTCTTTTATCTGTATCCTCAATAACTGTTCCGTTTCATCTTGAGTCACGCGCTGTTCCTTTATGGTACACAGGGTGTTCATTTTCGTAAAAAGAATCACTTTGGAAGCACGGTGAACCGCAAGGCTGTTCCATCAACTAGGCACTAGTCCAGCCTAAAGGTTGATATGTTGCTTCTAGCCACTAGTACAGCGTAAGGGCATGTGGGCCCTTGGCGATCGTCCCATGATATGGTGATCGTGCTTCAGTTGTTGACACAAAGCTGCAGGTGTCTGCTGAAGAATCCATCCGCCGGTGTCTCAAACAGATGGCAGTGGCAGAAAGGGATCAAATACCTGTTATGAAATCAAAAAAATGATAATTAGTCTCGCTAGCTGAACTTCATTAATATTACTCATTTTATTTATTACGGCCGATCAGAAACTATTTGCTTGCAGGGATAGTTCAATGGAGTATGTTCGTCTCTAAAATCAATGCGAAAAGTAACGAGATAAATCGAGGCCAACACACAATGATAAATGACAGTCTACATGCGTGAGGAATGATATGGCATTTGTAACGCGCCTATACTCAAGTGTTTCTAGGCGTGACGAGGCAGGTGGGGAACAAGGGCAGACAGACAACGATCCTACTAGGCCAGGTGTCTTTCTGATCGCGCATGGGGAAGGGCTGTACATGGTTAGTTGAATACAAATTAAATAATAGGGCCAGCTGGTGGCAAGTGCAAGGTAAATGCCGGGAGAAGGGGCTGAAGGATACAGAGACAGTCCCGTAGTGCAGGGAAAAGTGGCTGGGCCAAGGACCGAGATCGGTGAGACCAGTGGACCTGCATGCCCATGTGCCCACTACGAACAGTTTTACTTGCTTTTCCTAGCTCTTCATTCATTCATTTATTCATGCATCCATTCATTAAATTTTCATTCCGGTATAAAAGCGTGTAAAGATTTACTCACATTATATTTGAAATTTCCATTGTGTCTCTTCGTAATGCAGTCTGTAAAACGGACCGTGCTCTTGACAACGATTTTTCGTATACTGACCTAAAATGAAACTCGGTCTAGTTTCTGAATTTCTGCCTTATCGTCTCTTACGTTATTGCGCACTCCCTTCAAATGTAGTTCTTTCGGCATGGTCCCTGTCTCAAGGTCAAAAAACAATAGACCCTTATACTTCCAGTGCGACTTGTGGGCCTCATCTGGGCTCTGTCCTTCGCATTCTTTATTTGCAACATCACGTAGTATAGGCATCTGTGAGAACTTGAAGTTTAGAATCCGTCTATGTAGTGCGCCTCAATGTGCAAATGCGAACTGGCTTCTCTCCCAAATGCCACGGCCCGCTTGGCTGGCGCGTTCCAAGTGCCCCAAATTTGTCCCCGTTGCAACCCAAATTGAGACATTTAATTTTTGGCGGAAGGTCAGGGAAAGTATAAAGTACCACAGGAGTTGAGTTAAAAGTGAGATTAATTGTTTGTTTGTTTGTTTTATTATTTGCAATACGCAAGCCTCCCCTCCGTTAACAGTGCGCAGTTTTTACATTTACATGAGATGAGACATGAGAAAAATATATACATACACATGTGTGAGGTGAATAGAGAGAATTCAAAGATGACACCCAGCTTGTTCGCCACCCATGATGGTGAAGGTAGGGGTTAGGTTTACAGGTACAATGTACAATAACATTTATTTACAAAAAGACAATCGTATTGCAATTATTTAAACTGGGATTTGTACTTCACAATCAGCTGTGCTTCGGGTGGGCATGGCACAGTCGCAATGTTCGGTGGCAATGGATCACTGCTCTGCACAGAAATGTCCAAAATTCCATATCTGTGCTTCTCTAACACAGCAACAATAAGGCCTTTCACAAAGTCGAACTGCATTTCATCATAGACTGGTTTGATCACCCATTGCTTACTTCGTTTTGAAAACACCTTAGTGTAGCGAGGCATCCTTACTTTACCCCTAGTCCTAGATTGTTCACGTCCGACATTGCTGTTATGGGCCAAGACCGCTAGTAGAGTGCGATGTTTCATGCCCCGAAAGCTAAAATGCAAGCGCTTTGGCCTGTACTTTAGGCACATATTGTGGAACACCTCCAAATCTCCTGTGTGACAGAATTCTGTCAGTCCACTCAAATCTCTTGATAGAGTTTTGTCGAAAACAATCTTCTCAATGGCTTTGTGTGTCGGTGAAGATGGAATCAACCACTTCTTCTTCCGTGCCTCCTCTGGGGACAAAGGGCCATGTTCACATTGGTGGAAATGTTCATTTGCTGTCCAGCGGTGAACGTTGGTACAGTGGTGCATCAGTGACCGCCATTTTTCAAGTAGTATTTCCACTGACCCCTCACAGGTTTTTGAGCTCCACCAAAGATGGTTGGTGATAGAATGTGACCACTGCAAAATACTTTCAAAACCTTTTTTTTTCCCTGCAGCCGAGATTTTCTTATTGATTGATTTAGCAAGATGCCATACGTCAAATTGATGTTTAATATGTGGGAACTGCTCTCTCATTGTCTTGGCAATTGAAACGTGTCTATCCGTGGCTATGAGGTCGATGTGCATTCCCCTCGATTGTAGATATTTCACTGATTTTATAAAACCTAGTTTCTCCATGGCCACTGAGGATGTACATTGTGTTACCTGCACGACCACCGAACTCACAATATTCTTACTATCCATGTCCTGAAAGTGGTAGGTGCAGTACTTGGCAGAAAATCCAGGGCTGTCGCACTGTCCATCGCCGGCTAGCCTGAATCGTTTGCCTTCGAATGTACTTGCTAGAGACAATTGTTCAATTTTCCAAGCATCACTAATGGCCGGAAACAGATAATCACGTTGGTATGTGTAGTACAGCGCTTTAGAAATGAAATGGAGTCCCACAAACTGAAAGAAAGCCTCTAACTTTCTAAAACTGGAGCCACTAAAAAGTGATGCAGCTGCACACAGTAGATTGCCTGCTGGCAGTTTCCCCAGCATCGGTTGTGCAGACCATGAGAACCTATGATTTAATCTACAGTCGCCATTTATTTTGACATTACTGCCTTTTATTTGACGAGTCACATTAATCAATGGCTTCCCACATACTTTCCCTCTAATGGAATGCACACATTTCAGCATACTTATAATTTCCATCAAACAACTGTCGAATACAATGTATTTGCTCTCTTTCATTAGACTGTCATCCTGCGTCAACGTTGTTTCGGCCTTTGACGTTGTGGAGATTTCAACACATTGGAAAGTAATATCGCTGATATCAAGTTCTGATGCGTCTATGGATGCTGCGGCTGGTTCATTCTCTGTCATTTCAACATCTATTACTTCAACATTGATGGGAGAACACAACAATGTCGACAGGTTTTTTGGTGGCAAATTTTTGGCAGGTGTAGATTGTGTAAATTGATCTGCAACTACTTCAGAGCTATCTTCAATACATTTAATAACATCTTCTTGTGGTGGTGCGGTCGCACTGTAGCTATGGTCCAATGCAACTTTGCTGTAGTCTCCAAACACAATTAATTCATGTTCTGGCCATTGGACATGAGCATCTCGAGCCTGAACACGCCTCGCCTCAATTAATAGTTCCTCCATAGTGTACACAGTCTGGCAAGCCACATCTCTCATTCGCTTCACTGTCTGTGTGTGTATAGTTCTGACACCCACGGGTAACTGGAGGAGAGATTGGAAAAGGGATGTTCAGTTTTAACACAAGATGGAGTGTAGTAGAATTGACTGGAAAAAAACATAAAATAGTCCCCAGCACAAACATTTTTTTAAAGTTATGAACTGTTTGTAACTAACCATTTTTTGTTTTTTTTTCTTTGCAACTTTTTTGACTTGACCTTCAACATCTGCACGCTGTAGCTCCGATTTGTTTCCGCATGTCCTCCCTTCCTCTTGCGCTGCAACGACTATATTTTCTGTATCCGCATAGACAGCACGGAATGAGGCTCCATCGTCTCCCTGAAACATAGTACTTTCATTACTATGTATCAAAATATTGTTAGCATAAAACACACGTGAGGACGAACACACAGGTACATCTCAATAGTCAAATACGATTTAAACATTGTGTGCAACAATCAAACGACAAGTATTCGACCAGTGATGATCTATTTCGATGGAACTGTCAGTATCCATACCTCTAGCTCTGCATGGACTGCCATGAATGGTTGTATTGGAGAGGAGGCATCCGCATCTACCTGAAACACAGTACTTGCATTAGTATGCTTTTCAATGTTGGAAACACAACACACACTTGGGGTCGACGGCACAGGTACATATAAAGAGATAACCGCAAATGATGCATTGTCCAAAAGAAACAAGGAAAATCCAAATATGATCACATTTCATCGACTTATTTCAACGATTCCTTTACATCTGCATCATCTAAATGAGATGTTGTGATTGTGGTGGAAGCTCCGTCGTCTCCCTGAAACACAGTACTTGGATTAGTATGGTTTTCAATATTGGAAACATAACACACACTTGGGGTCGAACGCACAGGTACATATAAAGAGATAACCGCGAAAGATGCATTGTCCAAAAGAATCAAGGAAAATCCAAATATGATCACATTTCATCGACTTATTTCAACGATTCCTTTACATCTGCATCATCTAAATGAGATGTTGTGATTGTGGAGGAAGCTTCGTCGTCTCCCTGAAACACAGCACTTGCGTTAATAGGGAAGAAAGTATAGCAAATGGAATCACGTTATATGATCACGCATGATGGAGCTGTCATTATCCATACCTCGTCCTGCTGAAGAATATCTATGGATGTTGCAAATGTAGTGCGCACTTCTGAAAGCTGTTGCGCCGATTCGTAGACTTGAATGTCAGGCTCTGCATCAAGTGCAGGGGTTGACGCTCCATCAACTGCCTGAAACATAGTACTTGCATTAGTGAGGATTACAATTGTGAAAACATAACACACACCTGGGGTCGACAGCACAGGTACATATCAATGGCTAACCACGAATGAAACATTGTGTAGAACAATCAAACGACAAGAATTCCAGCTCTGATGATGATGCTCGATGGAGCTGTCAGTATCCATACCTCCTGATGTTGAAAAACATCTAGAAATGTTGTAGATGTGGCTGACGCTTCAGCATCTCCCTGAAAGACAGTACTTGCATTAGTATGGACAACACTAATTATAACTGAAAACAAACACCAGTGGATGATAACTAAGGTGTATATCAATTGGAAAGCAGTAACCAAACATTCGGTAAAATAATTACACGATAGAATAAAACTATTACTTGACATGCATAAAACAAGTATGTAGCGGATTAGCCTAGTAAGATTACCTGATACGCGCTAGAAGTGGTTGATAACTGCGACCACGTCAAGGATGTAGAATGTTCTTGCTTCAGATTCAAGGGATAGTCAAGAAGTTGTAAAGGTCAATTAATGATTGATAATCAAATGCCAATATTAAAAATAGCCATGTAAGCTGACAGAATACTTGAAAAATGCTCAATACAGCACAGTTCCCTGTCCCCATATATATATACATTGCGTTTGTGGGTTATGAAATCGAAAAAGAATATATTGATAAATGTCATTATTCAAAAAACTATACACTCATATCAATATCGAAATTATTACAAGGGATAGAACACCTACAATATCAATTAACCATTCGGCTACACACTACCGCAAGGCGAAAGCTAAATCCGGACACTTGACTCACCGGTGGCGGAATGTGGACGAATAGAGTGGGAATAGCGTTTTTGCGCAATTTCCGCGTCGTTCGCCGTTTATTCTTCTTTGTTACCCAAGAAGTTGTGTACATGTCCAAGGAAAAGTGCCGGCTGCAGATGCGGTATCGATCACCCCTCTTGTCCTCTAAGACTTGTTGGACTCTACTTTCCAGCTCATCCAGTGGATATCCGCAAAGTCTGACCCATTCTCTTATTCGATCAACAGTTTTCGGGAATACATGCATTGTAGTTCCTTCAGATTTCGCATGGGTCTTCGAAGGGCAACCGCTAATCGAACAGGCAGGCATTGTTGATAAATCTGAAAAGTAAATATCGACATTATTATACAATCTTCAAGAGTAAAGATTTGATACAAAAGTAAATGAATCATACAATGATCAATGCAAGGTTTGTTTTGTTCGCAGGAACTATACCAGTTCATTATGTGCTGCTTAGTATTTGCATAAGTTGCAGAAATGTATAATTGATGTGACTGAAATCTGAACATGTGACTCGTCCCTTGGATGTTCTGTCTTGCACGAGAAGGAAACATGCTTACATTATTGACTGGACCCCCGAAGGATGCAATTCAATCACAATAGACACAGATGAAAATAAATAGATCTATTGATAGCATAGCAATGGAAACTCAAGTCAATACCAATGAGACCAATAAACATAACACTATTGTGTACTGTACTCGAAAATAGATAGAAATTTAAAAATCTGCGAAATATGACCAGGATACATGGCCTTACCTTGACCAACAAACAGTTGGATTCAGCAAGCAGAGCAGTATGTTGCGGGAGAATAGGTGGATGGCCACAGGTAGCACACTGATGGGTATGCTCGAAGCGGTCACAGAAGTTCACAGATAGCACGACGACGAGCAGATTAGCATAGATCTCAGTGGTTCCCAAGTAGCACATTCAGGAGTTGACTTGCAAAGCACAAAGATGTTCTCATGAGACATATCGAGTGGTTTTTAAAGTATTAGAAACTGGGGTGTGTTTGTGAATGAATGACGTATGTATGTCGTGGTATTAGGGGGGCGGCCTGCTTGAAGGGGAGGCCTGCCTGGAGACACGGGGTCTGAGGAGGCCATGTGACCGATGGCCCCTTGGCGTGGGACACCTTTTAAAGTGTACATGCAGCTTGGCACCTTGGCCTTTCGCGCCCCTGACAGCCCTCCATGCCAGCGCTCATCCCTGGGTGTGAACCGCTTTTGATAGAGGGGGGTGGGATGGATGGGCCTGGGGCGTGCAGATAAGGCACAGGAAGAATGCTGAATGGAGACACACTTATGTGTATTGCAGGGGGGCGGCCTGCCTCAGCGGAGGCCTGCCTGGAGACACAGGGTCTGAGGAGACCATGTGAACAATGGCCCCTTGGCGTGGGACACCTTTTGAAGTGTACATGTAGGTTGGCACCTTGGCCGTTTGCGCCCGTCACAGCCCCCCATGCCAGCGCGCATCCACCGGCGCGAACCGCCTTTGATACAGGGGGGTGGGATGGATGGCCCTGGGGCGTGCAGATAAGGCACAGGAAGACTGCTGAATGGAGACACACTTATGTGGATTGCAGGGGGGCGGCCTGCCTCAGGGGAGGCCTGCCTGGAGACACGGGGTCTGAGGAGTCCATGTGAACAATGGCCCCTTGGCGTGGGACACCTTTTGAAGTGTACATGTAGTTTGGCACCTTGGCCGTTTGCGCCCGTCACAGCCCCCCATGCCAGCGCGCATCCATCGGCGCGAACCGCCTTTGTTACAGGGGGGTGGGATGGATGGCCCTGGGGCGTGCAGATAAGGCACAGGAAGACTGCTGAATGGAGACACACTTAGGTGGATAGCAGGGTGGCGGCCTGCTTCAAGGGGAGGCCTGGCTGGAGACACGGGGTCTGAGGAGGCCATGTGACCGATGGCCCCTTGGCGTGGGACACCTTTTGAAGTGTACATGTAGTTTGGCACCTTGGCCTTTCGCTCCCCTGACAGCCCCCCATGCCAGCGCGCATCCACCGGTGCGAACCGCCTTTATATATATATACATTATATCGCCTTTATATCAATGATAGTATATCGTTGCTTATCAATAACAAATGCCACATACCGGAGATTCTTGTGAGCACAGACCCACACTTCAACCGGTGTATTATAGTGGTCAAGACTGTATAATCCAATGGTAAATGTTAGTATAGATATATGTGTGACTTTTATAGAGACATAACCTACTGAAAGACGTTGAACAAGTGTGTTTTAGTGCATGCATTATTGAGAATATGTTATGTTAGCTTAGATAGATAGTGACCACCCTGCTTCACAGCAACCAGACCTTCACCCATTCGGAGCACAGATGTCTGACGTCCATCCTTGAATGGAGACACACTTGATTCATTTAAAAAATCGAGACAACCGTTGTTAAAATATATGTGGTGTTTTATTTTGTATCTTATTTTCATGACACAAAAATACAAGACTTTAAAGATTATACAGGTCAGGTTGCAGCACAGCGAGAGAAAATCCCCTGTACTGACCGCTGTCACTCGGGAACGTTTCTCTAATGGCACGAACGGCACAGGCGGGTATCACTCTTCGAACGCGGTGTCCAAGCCTCCCGTGAAGCCACCATGTAAAGGAACGATAGGCCACCAGCCTGTACCACCTGTGAAAAGGAATGAAACAAACTGTTTTTAAATTACCAAGATAAGTTTAATAAACGTTTGTTGTCAATGACAATTCTTGTAACTAATGGCATTTTACACAGGCAAATGCTATCTAGACAATGCACACTATTCAACGACTTACATGCGTTACAATGATATGTAGATGTAATTTTGGATATAGTAGGAGACCATGAAATAGGAGTGGCATGACAAGCAGAGTATACTTACTTGTTATTCGGATTACGAGGACGACCAATTGCTCGAAGTTCGTGCATAAGCACCATCATTATTCTCAACACGGCCCGTGTGAGGCAGGCTGCCCTGAAGTCTGGCAGCTCAGTGATGCATTGCGGTCGTGGCTCGCCTTCCGAAATGTAGGCCAGGCATCCCGAGTTTTCACGGCAGCAGCAGTTCTCGTCCTCAGTTGGCATTAGCTCGCACCGATTGCATGTGCACCAGGTGGAGACGCCGTCCATTCGACTAGGCCCATGCTCTTCATCTGTTGATTCGTCCTGCCAACTGCCGTCCGAATCCCCATCGTTTTCGCGTGCTTCCCTTTCCAGTAGTTCCTCCTCAGTATACTCGGGCTCGTACATGTAGGTCATTATTGTAGCCATTGTGTGTTAAACAAACTAAAATAATTTATAGCGGTGGTACTGGTATCTGTTCGCACGGGCTACAAGCGGCGAAGGTAGCTGACCAGAGCACTGAAACGAGTCACAGAATACTCAAAGTAACACAGAGAGAGGAATGGAATCGAAAATCGGCTGTTGTGTGTTGTGAAACGGTCTGTTTATACTTATTGAGGAGAGAGGCGTCCTGCCATTTCCATGGTGACACGTCATTAGCTGAAGCGCAGCGAATGTTGACACGAGACGTGCTTTGGCGTTGGGAAATGGGCGGTACGAGTCTGCTTATGACAGGCTCAGGGGCGGGGGAATTGATTTAGTGCTGCAAAAGCAGGTCAGCCAGGGCGATCGGGGAAAAGATAGGATTATCAGAAAATGGCGGCTCCCTGGTGCTTGTTTTCGCGTGCGTTCAATGGACGAAAACTCGGGTAAGGTCCATAGGAAAGTTTTCTAAAATCGAGCCACTTAGGCTTAAAAAAACATGGCCGACCCGTAGGGACAATAAAAAATTTTACTAGACCATGCCTTTAACTAATATAAATATATGAATGATGTAATGGGGAGTTGGAGGGTTTTTTGGGTTATTTCCTAGCTGGAGAAATAAACCATCCTTTGAACTCTTGCAGCCAGGTCTCAGTGCCTCTTTCCCCGACAAGGGGTTGTGTCGACTATTTTATTTTTCTCTCACACATAGTAAAATGGGGAAAGGCACCTACATTTTTGATGACCCCCGCGATGTGATTTAGAGAGGTGCCTTGAGGCCTGCGCCGCCCGCCAGCGAGATCCAGGGCGCCCCCCAACAGAACCATCGCCTCCGCGGTTGACCAGACTGTGCACACCAAGAAGAAAGAGTCAAGGGTTCCCGGTTGATGAATACCCGATCGAAAAAGCTGCTCGCCAAGGCAGGGCTCGGCTTGGTTGGGGGACGGACCTGAGCGAGGTCCGGCCGTGAGCGGCGACCCTCAGAGTACCTGACTGAACACGTGGAGTCCCGGTTGCAAAGACCCCAAAGGAAGGTAAGGGGAAATACGGGAGGAAGGGAATTAGCAACAAAGGGAAGATAGTTAAGAATAGGGTCTGTGTGAGTGACGGTGAGGCTTTTCTGATCTATCCTTTATATGGCCATTAGGTGTTGTAAGAAGTGAGAAGAAGAAGAGAAGTGGTATCCTAGCACATAGGGGGTAGAAGGCGGCGCCGCATAGCATTTGTCCCGACCAAGTGCAGAATAGAGATAAAGAGAAAAATAGTAGGGGTCTCGTGTAGGCTCGGAGTAGTTTTTTAGAATATTCTTTTTCCGTGAAGGTGAGACATCTTGAGATAAAATAAAGGTGAAAGGGGTGGGGAGTGAATGTGAAATAGTAGATAGGATAGGGAAGAAGGAAAACCAGGGGCAGTAACGGGAATAAGGAAAGAACAAACGCGCGCAGGCAGTGCATGTGTATGTTGCATGCTTATATGTTTGTCGGTCTGCTTTTGTGTATATGTCTTGTTGAACACACTAAAGTATTTCAGTACAAGTAACTTGTGATTGATATAAAATAGATAAAGAAATAAATTGTGAGAGGTGATCAGGTAACACCTCTCAGAAAACTAATGTGACATATGGTAATTGTGAGCATTGATAAAGAACGTATTATTTCCACATATTGTAACTGACATACCAAGTGAAAGGTGGGAAGAGATTCAAGGGTACCAGAATACACAAGAAAGGAAAAGAAACATTGCCATGGGGGAGTAACACCATTAGCACATATTTGCCAGCAGCTTCCACTATATAGCGACAGGATACAGAAGTATCACGATCAGTGGATCATTGAGATAAAAGGAGACGGGGTTACAACAATTTGGCCAGAAGGAGGGTCATTTGACAAGAGAATATTGGATCTAGTATCAACACATTTACTAGCACGATACAAAGGGAAACAGTTACAGAACCGAAGAGAAGTATTAGATTTATGGCGAATGTTCGAAGAAGTTTCCCACACGGCAGAGGTAGGTACGAGCCGAATGATAGAAAAGCAGAAAAAACTTGAAGAAGTAGGTGGGACACCAAAAGGGGAATGCTCAACAACTACGACCAAAAACGAAGTAACAAAAATCTATCCCTTCATGACCAGGCCAGCGTTAGGGTTTAGTGAACCCCTGTATATACCACCCACCGCCACTGCTCAGGGCGGGGCAACAGCCCCCGAACCTCCACCATATGACAAAGGAGGCCTGTACGGCCCCGTGCACGTTTAACAGTTGATTTAAACTGTTAGTTAGCACACGCACAAATGGAAATAACACAGTTAAGAGCTTTATGTGACAAAGGGCAAATGCTGCCAGGGGGAGGGGAGGTACCCCCGTTGTCACTGGCAGATCTCACACCTCCGATAGGGGCAGCAAGCAATGCAACCCCAGCAGCCTCAGGACAATCTATAGCATCACAAGGGACGTCATCGCAGCAGAGACAATAACAAGAGTGGCTGTCAGGACAGTTCCTGTTCCAATTGAATAATAAGCCAGTGAGAATTATACGCCCAGATACACCGGAGAGTCAACAAAGTGGAGATCAGGGTGAAGGACAAGGAAGCGAACCCAAGGAAAACTGGGAGGATAATAACAAGCTAGAGTCAGAAATAGAAGAAATATGGGACGATTTAGATGAATACGAAGAGGCAGCTGCCGCAGAGGGTTCCCCATTGCCAAACCGCTGCGACCCAGACACATTATCGCCACCATCATGGCAAGGTAGATTAAGACAACGAACAGGAAGGACAGGGAACATTCTGGTAAGTAAAACGAAAAAAGGGAAGATGAGCAAAACGGGAAAGAAACAGAAACTACAAATGCCACTGATACATAAAGGAGCAGGTAGGCCAAACTATATTCCTTGGGCCCAACTGGACAAAACCAACCTGTTAAAACTCCTCCCCCCGCTGACGGGAGGGGCAGGTAAGTGGATACATGTATTTGAGAAGAACACGGCAGGCGTGCCGTTAGCCATAGGCGATGTGAAAAGTTTATTAGTATCAGCAATCGGGGACCAAGTAGACACAATCTGGGAAAGAGCAGGGTTCCCGGGAGTAACAATGAGCTGTGATCGCCACGATGGATCACCATTCAACAATGTTCGAGCAAAAGTGTGGGATGCGTTGCGGCGTGCATTTCCCGACGCTCCAGATTTACATGCAGTAATGCAGTGCACGATGGAGGAGAACAAGGATCCTGGGCAATTCATTTTGCGAGTGCAAGACCTATGGAGAAGCGAAACTGGTACGGCATAGAATCAATCAACAGCTTTATTCTATTTTATCATTAAAAAGGGGTTGCTGAAAGAAGTGCAGAAGGCCTTGGACAAAATAGCTGGGATCGAAGCCAAAGGGTGGCCTGAAATTCAGAGCATAATTGTACACCACTGGAGGAGGATCAAAGAGAAGGAAAAGGAGGTCACGCAAAAGAGGCTGGCCGACGAAGCAAAATGAGTACAGATGAAATTAGTGAAGGTCGCGGCCATGGCTGCCAATGTAACCACAGACAGAGGAAACAAAGGAGAGGAAAACGTGGGATAGCAGTGCAGTGGGTTGGAGAGGACCAAGGACAGTGGGATGGAGAGGAACAGCCATGCCAAGGATCGCAGTGGCAGAACAGGCCGGACAGCCCACAGGGAGCACTTTCGTGTCCAGTCCTATCCACCACACAAAGTGCAAATGAGGAACCACTAGTGGCGGCAGAGATAGGAAACAAGCAGTTTATCTTTTGGTAGACTCTGGAGCAGAAAAATCATGTCTTACAGAAGGGCGGTTTCAGCTCTCGGGAAGAAATTTGGAGACGCAGGGGTTCTCTGGGGCTATTTTAAAAGTTCCTTACACAAAAGATCTTGATGTCACAGTAGGGGGAAAAACAGTGTGCGCACCCTTATTGTATTACGAAGACGCGCCAATCAATTTGATGGGACGAGACTTGCTCAGTAAGTTAAACATGACCGTAGCCTTTACTGAAAGAGGGATAGTGTGCTCGACGCCAGGGGTATGGCCCGTACGAGCACTCTTGATAATAAGCACGATTACAAAGGAAGTTGCAGTAAGAGGGATCCCCATTGACATGGACATGTTCGTCTATGGAATACAGGTATTAGCCCGAGTAGTGCCTGAAATAACACAAAAAGAACCATCAGACTTCATATTCCACCCAATCACACCAACAGATGTAGTGCCAGGCACAATTATATCTATAGACATTGAGGCAGTTCAAGTCTCCAACAAACGTATTGTGGTCATAGGCCTGGACGCGCAAGGACGCGAGTAGAGAAGTGTGCTATGCATAGAGCCAAACATAATGCTAAAAGATGTAACTGATGAAGACTTGTTTACTGATTACAAGGGGGATGGAGAAATAATAATGGAAATAAGCATACCATGTGACATTATGATCCAATACAGAGAAATACACAACCCACTTATGGCTAACATAAGGGCCCCACTGACAATATTTGAAGAAGACATGGCCAGGGTAGCACCTGAAATTTGGACTACAGGACCACACGATGTGGGGTTATTGCATGACGTGACTCCCATAAAGATAAAACTGAAACCAGGTGCCCTCCCACCCAGAGTGAAACAATACCCAATATCCAAAGAAGCAGGGGAAGGTATTAGAGAAACAGTGAATGCACTCCTAAGCCAGGGTATCTTAGTGCCATCAACTTCCCCATGCAACACAGTGATTTTTCCGAATAAAAAAGCAAAAGGAGGTCTGTGGAGAATGGTCCAGGACCTCCGCCCACTCAATGACGTCATCCAAAAAGAGTTCCCTTTAGTGCCTAACCCGGCATCAATATTGTGCAGTATACCAAAAGAGGCAACTTGCTTCACTGTCATTGATCTGAAAAATGCCTTTTTCTCGGTACCATTCGCAACAGAGTCGCAGTATCTTATAGCTTTCACATTAGGAAACAGAAGATATGAACATCGCAGACTCCCACAGGGGTATTGCGAGAGCCCAAGCATTTTTAACAGGATACTACGAGAAGACATCGGCAACATAGATGTAGGGAGCACCATTATACAGTACGTAGACGATTTACTCGTCTGCAGCAAAACAGAAGAAGAGTGTAGAGAAGACTCGATAACATTGCTTAACTTATTGGCTGCCAAGGGATACAAGGTGGACAAAGGAAAGTTATAATACTGCCTTCCAGACGTTGTGTATCTTGGCCAGCAAATATCTAAAGATGGAAAAAGAATACTACCAGACAGAGCAGCGGCCATTCGACACATTATTTTACCAAAAACAGTGAAGGACATGCAGAAATTTCTTGGCATATGTATCTATTGCCGAGCGTGGATCCTCGATTACGCGGCATACACACGACCAATGCTACAAGCACTGAAAGAGGCACAAAAGAACAGAGCCCCAATAAAATGGACACAAGAGACAATTGCCCAATTCACTCGCTTAAAAGACCTCATTTCAGACTCCCCAGTCCTTGCAAATCCAGATTATGAAAGGGAATTTTACCTGTTTTCACACAGCAATAGAACATTGATGACAGCAGTATTGGCACAAAAGACATCGCTAGGCCACAAACCATTAGCGTACTACAGTGGGATATTAGACCCAGTAATGCAGGGACATTTCGCTTGCGAACAGGCCCTCGCTGCAGCGGCCTTCGCCATTGAGAAAAGTGCCATGATTGTAATGGGATGTTCAGTGACGCTATATGCGAAACACTCATTATTTGCTATCTTGGAAAGATCAAAATCTACTCTCACAACACAGAGAGCATCTGCTTATGAAATAATAATATCAAGTCCAAATGTACATGTGGTCAGATGCAAGACAGTGAACCCAGCCACATTCATTACGGAGCCATGCACAACTGAGGATTTACAGGAACACGATTGTAGCACATATGAGGGAGAGGGCGATGACATTCCAAAAGCTAAAGAAAATGCCCTTACAGAAGGAGAAATCTATTTCATAGACGGGTCAGCATCCATAAACTCAGAGACAGGAGAAAAACATGTGGGGATGGCAGTAGTACGCATGGAAGAAGACGCATACGAAGTGATTGTTCAAAAGCACCTCACCTCACATTACTCTGCGCAAGCGGCCGAACTGACCGCCCTAATCAGCGCGTTACACACAGCCAAAGATTGTGCCGTAACAATATATTCAGATTCAGCTTATGTCACCACCACAGTTCACTCAGGGCTATCACGCTGGTGAAGGAGAGGGTTCAGAAGAGCAGACGGGTCCCCCGTACAACATGCCGCGTTACTAAATGAATTAATAGAAGCTTTAGCAGAACCATCGATAGTAGCGGTGGTTAAATGCCAAGCCCATACCAATAACACAGACGCCGTCTCATTGGGGAACGCGGCAGCCGACGCAGCAGCGAAGGAGGCCTCGTACCTCAATAAAACACCAACATCAGAGTACATTGTAAAAACAACCACAGCAGAACAGCCAGCAGAAGCCTACAGTAACACACGCATAGCACAATTGATAGAACTCCAGAGAAGGGCCCCACCGGAAGAGCAGGAGTTGTGGGGCAAACGAGGATGTAAACAATCAGCCCGAGATCTTATTTGGAGACAGGAAACAACAGGCAAGGTAGTGATGCTTGTAGAATTATTAGAAGTAGCATTCCAACAACTGCACTTCCCAGCTCACGTAGCAAAACAACACATTGCCTCAGATATTCAAGAGGATTGGTTTGTTCCTAATCTACACAAATACTTGTCTAAATTTGTGATTGAATGTACTACATGTTAAACTTACAATTCAGGGATGACATTGCGAACTCTGCGTGGCACTTTGCCATGCCCTACAGGTCCATTTAGAGAACTACATATTGATTACGCCGATATGGGAGAAAGATGTAATGGAGCAAGATACTTGATTGTGGTGGTATGCCCTTTTTCACGGTGGGTAGAAGCGGGCCCCTGTCCCCATCCTGATGCAAAATGTGCTGCCAAGTTCCTTGTGCGAGAAGTATTCTCGTGATGGGGAATCTGTGACGTGATCCGTTCAGACAACGGCACGCACTTTGTGAATGATCTCTTCAAAGAAGTAACCTCCCTTCTGGGGGTGAAACATAAACTATGTTCGATTTATCATCCAATGGCCAATGGAGTTGTGGAGAGGATCAACGGGCTGCTCAAAAGCAATTTATCGAAATTATGCAACACGTTGAAAGAAAAATTGGGTATATTGTCTGCCCCTAGCACTGTTCCAACTCAGAAATCAACCATGCCAAGACCACCATTTAAGCCCGCACAAAATAGTGACAGGAAGAAGAATGCACACTCCGCTCTCCCCTGTTAGGAGAGCGTCCGATGCGTATAGGGCTGCCACAGTGCTGGGAGAAGAGTTTAAGGAATACTTAGCACAGCTAACGCGCGCAGTACGCAGCATAGCAAAACAAATTGCACCACCATCTACTGAGAGTGTAGCAACAGACACCTCCATGCCAACAGCAGAAAGCCCGGAGGGGCCTTTAATGCCAGGGGAGTATTTATGTCCGAAGTTTTGTAAGAAGGTGGAATTCACCTAGATTTCATGGACCATACCCTGTGGTGTACAGCACCCCAACTGCAGTTAAAGTAGAAGGTTTAAGATACTGGGTGCACCCCTCAGATGTGAGAAGGGCGCACAGTGTCGGACTTCCCCAAAATGAAACCGACTGTGCGGATGCCATGGCTAACACAGTTTAACATGATGAAAAATTGCCACTTAGACAGGAAAAGTATAGTAGAAAAGCAAAATAATTTTTACATATTCTGTTTCTCTCTCTCTCTCTCTCTGTCTCTTTCTTTCTCTTTTCTCTTTCTTCTTTTTCTTTTCATATAAATTGTATTGTTTTTTCTATTTTTCTTTATTGATTTTCTGATAAATGAAAAGAAATTCTTAAATGCCTAACTGAGTAAAGAGATGAAAAAGAATAAACAATTGCATATATGTTTCTTTTCATGATGACTTAACGAATTTGTCTCGCCCACATAGGTTCAACATGAGCCAATGCGACGAAACGGCTGAGCAGGCTGAAAAGTTAGATATAAATAGGGATGCCACTAGGGCCAGTAGACTGAGCAATGTAGAATGTATTATAAAATATGCTGCCATACTATTTGCAATAATGATGTTTTATTTTATCTGATATAATGTTGTTTTACATGTGGCAAATGAAATGAACAAAGGGGGGAGCGGAACTGATATGACAAAACCAGGGTCTAAATTAATATGGACTGAAGCAACGATTATTTTGGAGGACACTTATAACATTGAATCAAATAGTATAAATACGACGTTACCTTTTGAACATTTGCATGTGAACAAAACTGCTATTCCTTTGTTGAGTAACACTATGGCTAAGGAAATAGAGCTTGGATGGAATGTAAATGACGATTACCATTGGTTAACTAACTCCAGAAACACAAGCATGCATACACACACGACACCGGAAACTACTACTGAATACACACATGTCACCATGAACAACATAGATGATGCATGGTCTAAGATATTCCCGCTGCAATATTCACAAGTTGGTATCCAATTAAAAAACAAAAGGAGGAGAAAAAGGGTGGTGGGAAAAAACAGATATGATATTTATCACAACCTGGGGTTAGATGAAATAGAGGACCCCCGACACCCTGACCAATCAAATAAATGGTATTCAGACATGAGCGCCGCAGCAAAGCAAGCAAGTAATGAAAGTTGTTACGTGTGCTCACTTATTCCTCATGCAACTGGAACCCCAAAAATGTTAATCCCACAGGAAGTACCCTTGTCTGAGGCCCAATGTTTGATTCATCTGATGCTGTGTAGAATAAAAAAGACATTTCAGGCACACACAGTCACCATGGAAAAATTGGAAAACAAACAAACTTGCACCAGCAGACGACAAGGAGTAATCTGCCTCCAAGAGCCATTTTTTATTATAAAAGGAACAAGGTATGCAGACGACAAGTGGCATGATGAATGCAAAGCTGAGGGGCTTCGAGGGCTGCCAGATGAAACATACGAGTGGGCAAAAGAAACGTGCATCCCCATCTGGTCACAGCATATCACCAAGCTGACATGGGTCACACCCCTGGAGAGGCCCATAAAGATTCAAAGAGAAATACCGAACAAACTTTGCTTCCATGGAGAAGGGAAGGTGGACATGGGAACCATGCAGAAATGCAATAAGACTGTAATAATGCCAGATATGAAAAAAGGCACTGCCGCATTAATGGACATATACTGGGTTTGTGGCAAACGAGCTTACCTGCATCTCCCAGCATCTTGGAGGGGCACTTGTGCCCTAGCCACACTTCAGTCAGCACTAATGGTGATACCAGAGAGCCATGTCCAGTTTACAGCAAGGCCTTCGGTTGACACATCGACAGCAGGCCAATCGGCTGACACATCGGCAGCAGGGCAATCGGCTGAACCATCGACAGCGCCTGATGAGACAATCACGGAGCCTCAGACATATGAACTATTGTCAGAAGAAACTTTGAAAACCAAGTTGTCACGCAGCAAAAGATCCAATTATATTTCGTCCAAATCGTCAGAACTCCTTGCTGAAATCCCGCAGCAGTACAAGCTTTTCTCATCTGCAGAGACATTTTTTGCATCATTTCTAGCACCAGGCGTTCAAGCAAGGGCAAACGCGAAATGGCTGCAGATAACACGCTGTGAGCTCATCCAGCTGGCCAACGACACTGAAGAAGAATTCAACATCATAAAAATAGAGCTCCGCGCACTGCGCATGATGACGATGCAAAATAGATGTTTTAGATCTTATCACGGCGATGGACAGTGGTGTTTGTAAAAAAATTGGGGGGGCATGTTGCACGTTCGTACCAACTTCAGATGCTGATAACGGGACACTGTCACACGTGATAACAGCAGTGCATAATTTAGGAGAAAGAATGAGAGCAGAAGGTGAAGCAGACAACGACACATGGTTCGACAATCTGTTCAGCTGGATACCATCATGGGTGAACATAGCAGCGAAGATACTCATTCCCATCATAGTATTTCTTCTCCTAATATTCTGTGTGTGCCAATTGGGACTAAGATGCTGCGGAAATAATATGCCTAATTCAGCAATGATGATGGTAACAGTGGGCCGACAGACAACGGTGGCTACCATGATAGATGCCCAAGTACAAACCGGAGAATACACTACACCGCAGTATAGAATGACTGCCATCTATAGACAATATGGGGACGTGGTCAATAATCTACATTACACTACCATTAAAGAACCAAATAACTTGTTGTGGTATAAGGAGGTTTGGATAGATTTAGATGGGGATGGTGGGATATACTTAATGGTTACCCCAGAAGAGTATGGAAGAAGAGGTAATAGCTTAAGAAGTGTGTGCAAAGCATGGATGCCAATCAAAGGTACACCCGCTTGGGATGAGGCTGTAGCTGAAGCTGAGCGCTACCGAAGGGAGAACGGAAAGAACGAGATAAGTAGTTTGTTACTTTAGATGTAAAGAAAGGGGGGAATGTATGGGAGCGAGGGGTCCCTAGGCCCCCTCGCGTCGTACGCTCCTCAGTACGAATCTTGGACCATGTGCCTCTGGTAGTGGGATTGCCTCTCGCCCTTATGTAATGTTAACCACGGTTGACTGCTGCATAGATGGGACTACTGAGCAGGGCACGGGGCATCCATCTTTTGTACCCCTTTTCGACTCCATCTTGGGTAAACAGGCCTCACTGCGATAGTACAGCAATGCTCAGCTTCCCTTCCACCGCAGCAGCCAAGGACAGAGACACACACAAGGCGCGCAGGCAGCTAGCTGGCCCCCACCCTTGCACTCCCCCTGTGAAGGAAAGCTCTGCACTTCCATTCTCACGCAGAAGCCGGAGAAAGTTGCAACAATCAATATGCTACAGTTTTCTTCCTCTGAGATCACTGCTCGCCTGAGAACCGGCATGTGAACCAAGATGAGCTAAGCACTTTCTACTCGATTCATCCTCATAAACGTGCAAGCCACCCACCCCCATTTTGAGAACAATTTATTGCCCTCCTGACCCTACGCTCCCAGTAAGGTATTTCTTTCAAGTGCCAGACCCTTGCCTGTGCTGCAAAACCCACCCAACACACCCCTTACTAACCCTAAGCATTTTTATTACAATATATGTTTTTACTTGTACTAATAGGTTTGAAACTTAGGAGAGATGTGAAGCGTAGCTTGATTCTTTTACATGCACAATAAGGTCAAGGCCTCCAATTAAAGCCACAAATGACCCAGTTGTACTGACAACAATCATTGTGTGTGACTTATGTAAGAAATGTGAGAAGTAGCATAAAATGTTTTAGATAATTTGTTATTTAGTGTGTAACATATTAGCTTAGGTAGTGACCACAGTGACCGGACCGTGACCTGCGTGGAACACAAGATGTTTGATGTCCGTCATCTCGTCAGCCATTCAGCCAACCAGGAGGAAGAGATGCTACCCACACCTACAGCACCATATCGCCTTGCCAATCGGGTCCATTTAGCATTTTTTGTTAGAGTTACTTTAACTAATATAAATATATGAATGATGTAATGGGGAGTTGGAGGGTTTTTTGGGTTATTTCCTAGCTGGAGAAATAAACCATCCTTTGAACTCTTGCAGCCGAGTCTCAGTGCCTCTTTCCCCGACAAGGGGTTGTGTCGACTATTTTTATTTTTCTCTCACACGTAGTAAGACGGGGAAAGGCACCTACACAACTCTCACATCCCTTGTACCCAAACACCTAGATAAAATATATTTTATCATTTGATGTTCAATATCATCACATTTATCACATCAATTATCAGATAAGGCTGAGTCTCTGACTGATTAAATTTCCAAAGTGGGTTGTATGTTGAGTCTGAATCTCCCAAAAAAATCCCTTTATCTGGGTATTTGGTCAAGTAGGGGGGCAAAATCGCCCTTTTTTTTACCCATAATGGAAAATGATTGCAACAACTTTCATTTTTTCTTCTGTTTCTAACCAATCCCAATTTTTTATCCGCTCTTTAACTTTTGTTGGATTTTGTATCAGAAGATCTGGTGTACAATCTGCATTATTCAGAAGCTCTGGACATTTTTTTTTTATTATTTTAAACAACACATCAAACTTAACCCACATATAGGACGTTTCCGTAAATACACATCTTGTCTTTACATTTACATGTTATGTTTCACAGTCCTCCCCCCTCCCGCCCCCTTAACTCGAGCTCCTACTTCAATGCCTTAAAGTTTGTTACTTAGGGTTTGTCTCCCTACTGTTTTCAGGCATATCATCTTCACTGGATTCGATCTGGGAGAGTCCCGACATCATAGCTACCATTTGCCTCCATGCTACCAGGGGTCCCGTTTCCTCCTCCCCTCCCCTGCTGACTTCTTCGTACCATGCCATCGTCTCAGCCTCTGCCCACTTCAGGAGGTTGTTCCACCATAGCGATTCTTCGTTTGGCCAGGATCTAGGCCAGGTCTTTCAGTTTACTGATGTGTTTTAAATTACGTGGTCTAACGAAGCCCCCCAGCATGCATGCCCATACTGACTCCACCTCCTACTTGATCCCCTTTTGGGACAGGGATTGTTTAACCTCCTCTCAGAACCTTCCCACCTCCGGGCACGCCCAAAACATGTGAATCATCCCGGCATCCACCTCCCCGCACTTAGGGCATTTCTATGTCACTGAGTTTCCAAACCTAGCGATTTTACTGGGGGTCATGTATGCCCTGTGGGTGATATATAGATGGATCTGCTGCAGCCGCGCATTCCGGGACGAATCTAAGTGATTTTACCGAACCCAAAGGTTCGAATTTCCAAAAGTTTGACTTTTTTTCATTTATTTTTTTAATTTCCCACAAATATATATGTGGGGGGAGACCCCCCCATAGCCCCCTCACCTTACCCCTATACATTTTTTATATATTTTACCCTCCACATATATATATATGCAGGAAATTGGGGTCCAACTTTTGGGAGTTGAACTTTTGGGGTTAGGTAAAATTGTTCTAAACCTTCCGGGACACCTTCTTGTGGTACCTCTAGGCTCTTTCCCATTGCCCATCCTGCATAGGTTCTCCCACCTCCTCCTCCCAAGCCCGCCACAGTTGGAGCAACTCCGTGCCCACTCTAGACATCAGTAATTCATAAATTCGGGATATTTCGTGCCTGCCCTCCGAGTTATCATACATAGTTTAAATGACTACGTCGCGTTGTTCTGCTAATACTGCCTCGGGCCACTTTTCTCCCACTCGTTTGATGATTCTGGTGTATGTTATGTATTGTCCTGTGTGTACCCCGGTGTCTTCCATTATCCTTTGAAAATCTAGTACTTCCCCTTCTTGCCATATGTCTCCAAGGGTCACTAGGCCCATCGGTTCCCAATTTTTACAGATCCCCCTTATCATTTGCGTGTCCTCGCTGCATAGTGCTACCAGAGGCACTTGCAGGGAGCACGGGTCGGGTTTCCCACCACTTGGCATGCTTTGTGCCATGTTTTCCAGCCCAGTTCCAGCAGTCTCACACATCCTTGCATCTCTGATTTAGGCAGCCATATTAGTTCTCTTAGAAAGAATGGGGTGCAGTCCCTACTTAGCAATCTTGCTTCTGCTGTCTCTTCTTCTGACAGCCATCTGGCCACATACTGAAGCTGCCCTGCCAGGTGGTATATCTCAAAATTCGGCAGGTCTATACCCCCTCTATCATACGGGTTCTGCAGCTTCCATAGGGCCACCTGTTGTTGGAATTATGCCATATGCAGCCCCTGCATAGGCTCTGGAGTTTTGTGAAAAAGAGTTTGGTGAGCATGTATGGAATGTTTGTGAAGAAGTGTAACAGCCTGGCAGAACCTTGAGCAAGGCCACCCTGCCCACCATGGCCAGGGGGTGTTTCGCCCAGAACCCCATGCTATTCTTGATGCCTTCCACAGCCCTCTCCGTATTGTATTTATATTCATCTGCGGCCATATGATATATATCGATCCCCAAGTATCTGAATGTTCTAGTCTGCCAGGGTATCTGCAAGATAGGTAGGTCCCACTATGGGGACCCCCTATGTCTTCCCATGGGGAACATGCTTGACTTTTTAGGGTTCACTGCTGTACCTGAAAGGGTCGCGTAGAGTTCCATCCCTTCCAGGACATGCCGCAAGTTTTCCTCTGGGAAGCGCAGGTATAGCAACATATCATCAGCGTTCAGTGATATTAAGTGCGGTCCCCCCTGCGTGTGGATTCCTATCTCCCCGTATTGTTGTCTCAGGCTGATTGCTAATGGTTCTAGTGCAAGTATGTATAGCATGGGGGACCAGGGGCAGCCCTGCCTTGTGCCCCTGCTGAGTTGCCATTTATCCGAGATTATTGCGCCCGTTTTGACCCTAGCTATTGGGGAGCTGTATACCATCTTAACCCACCTCAGATACCCAGGTCCTATCCCATATTCTTTTAAGGCTGCCATCATCCATGGCAAACTCACAAGAGTTGAAATCTTTTATTGCATCCAGCGAGACTATTGCCATTTCGCCAAGCTCGCTCTCTGCCTGTTCTATTATATGGTGGAGTCTCCTATGGTTCTCGGTTATGCTCGTTCCCGGAACATAGCCAGTTGGATCAGGGTGTATGAGTTTATTAATTACCCTTTTTAGTCTGTTTGCCAGCACTGCCGTGAGAATTTTGCTATCTTGGTTTAACATGGATAGGGGTCTGTATGACCAGCATTCTGTACTTGGCTTACTGGGTTTTAGAAGCAGAACAATCACCGCTTCTCTTAGGGATTCTGGCAGCCTTTCCCTTTCGAACGCCTCATTTAGCATGGCCAGCAAGGGGGCGAGGGGGGAGTATTTCTTGCCTATACATTTTGTAAAATTCGCTGGGAGCCCGTCTGGCCCCGGGGCTTTAGAGGTGGGTAAGTGCAAGACCACTGTCTCAAGTTCCTCTATGGTAATTGGGGCCTCCAGGTTCTCCCTTTCATCCTCATTTAATTCCAGTGTTTCTAGCCTCTCCCGCCCTGCTTCGACCCCTGTATCTTCATAGAGGCGTTTGTAAAATCTAAGGAACCCCTTGTTCACTCCCTCCTGGGTGTTCCAGATTTGCCCTTCTTCTCCCGTTATCTCCCTGATTACCGTTCTCGGTGTCTCATTTTTGTATAGCCATGCCAACAGCCTCCCTGTTTTGTCCCCTATTGCGTGTTGCCTTTTGATGTATTTTTTATAGTTCAATTGGCATAGCCGTTCCCAGAGCTCCCTATTGGCTTGCTTTAATTGGTTCACTTGTTCGGTGTCCTCCTGTGAGGTACCCCCCCTTCTGCATCATTGCTTCCAATTTCTTCTCTGTCTCTTGTAGCTCTTGCTCTATGCCCCCTTGGAGCCCTCTAGATTTGGATATGGCCACACCTCTTACTACCCCTTTAAACGCTTCCCATAAAGTTTCTTCTGACTTCACACTCCCTGTGTTAGTGTCAAAGTACTCAATAATCTCCTCTCTTAAATCCTCTCAAAATGCCTTCATGTTGGGATTCTTGCTGTGGGGGGCTGTTGTCTCCACTCCACGACCAGGGGGGAGTGGTCTGATAGCGTTCTTGCCTTATATTCCAAGCCCATCATTTCACCTACGAGTTCAGAGGCGACAAACATATAGTCCAGTCTCGTATATATGTTTTGTGGGGCGGCATAGTGTGAGTAGTGCCTATCATTCGGGTGTTGATGTCTCCAGATATCCTCTAGCCCAAAGTCTCTCAGCAAGGCCTGTAATGCTTTTGCAGTGGGGGTGGGTTTATCTAGTTTCATATCTGACCTGTCCATTTTGGTATATAGCGTGCAGGTGAAATCCCCTCCCCACATAATCGCACCTCCCAAGAGGGGGCTCATTTTGCCCTATAGGGTCCTGAAGTAGGCCGCTGTGTCTTGGTTGGGGGCATAAGTATTAAAGATGCTCAATTCTCTGTTCTCCAACAGCCCTTGCATCACTATCATCCTCCCGTCTGGCTCAGCCGTGGCTTGGAGCATCTGAAATGGCACATGAGGTGCTACCCAGGTAACCACCCCCCTGGTATAAGCTGAATATGTTGCTCCCACAGTGGTCCTGCTCCACTTTTTCTTGACCTCCTCTAGCTTCTCTTTGGTGAGGTGGGTTTCCTGTAGTAATGCTATGTCCACTTTCTGCCTTCTCAAATACATCATTACCTTGTTCCTCTTCAAATAGCTATTAAGGCCCCTCACGTTCCAAGTTACGGTTCTGAGACTTCCCATTGCCATCCTTATTTTGTTCCCCCACCCTACCTCTCTATTCCGCTCTCCAACCTAGTTTGGCATGAATGTGGGCTTGTTCCCCATCTAAATTCAATATTAACTCCCCAACTAACCCCCCATCCCATTTCCCCCAACTATGTTCACTGCACACATTCCCGTCCCTCCCACCTCCCTACCCATCCCAAACTGGTGCCCAGCTCCATCCCTGGATCTCAGGCTCCCCCGCATTTGGTCCTATCTTGGGTTGCCGAGATCAGGAACCCAGCAGGGTGTTACCAATCTATCGGTATCCTAACTAATCTATTTGCGGGGGTGTAAGAGCGGGTTCCATGAGGCTCCTGCAGTTTGCACTATATCACCATGCCTAAGCATCCTTATTATTGCGGCCCATGTAGCAAAAGTCACAATTGCCTTCGCCCTGTCTTATATTCGAGTCCCAGTATCTGAGTCCGCAGCACCGTAGGTACTGCAGCTTCCATGTTACTTATCTGCGGCGTCTTCCTTCTGGATACTAGTCTCTGATGGGCAGTTCTGTGTGTCAAGCCAGTCTGACGCCTTTTCTGGGGTGTCGAAGAACAATGCTCTGTTTTTGTGGTACACCTTCAGTTTCGCTGGGTATACCAGCATGTGCTTCCCCCAACCCTCTTTTCACTGTGCCATAGTTCATGCGCCGTCTTTGTACCATCAGTGTATAATCTGGGTATGCCGTGATATTCGCTGATGCCCTTTGTATCGTTCCTCCTTTCTGAAAAAATTCTAAGATTCTTTCCCTGTCTCGATAGTTCAGGATTTTGGCGATATTCGGCCTCGGTGGGTCCCCTGGTGGTGGCCTCCTCTTCAAGGCCCTATGTGCCCGTTCCATCGCAAATCCTTGAGTCAACACCCCTCGCGTTATTTCCTGCAGCAGCATTGTTTCAATGAAGTCTGTGGGGTTTGATCCCTCTGCTCCTTCCGACAATCCCACAATGCGTATGTTGTTTCTCTGGGCGCATCCCTCCGCTTCTTCTGCCCTATTTTCCAGATTACTCACGCATTGTTCTAAGATGTGAATCTCTGATTTGTGAGATACACATGCAGCTGTGTTCGGGGCCATCTCCTTTTCCAATTCACCGATGCGTTCTGCCAGCATTCTGACATCTTGCCTAAGGAGATTCACCTCTGCCTGTACTGCGCCCACTTTAAGTTCCAGTGCCGCCTTCAGTTCGACCGTGGCCGATTGCAGTTTAGTTTCTCATTCTAATTTCAAGTCCGCAATCGCTTCCAGGATCTGCTGGTCTTTGCTCCCCTTGGCAGTGTCTGTGGCGGGGGTCTTCTCCTTACTCCTAGCCCCTTCTAACATTTGCGGTGTTCTAGTGTATTCTTCCAACGTAGGTTGTTTGCCCTTTCCCTTGGTCTGTTTATTCGCCATCTTGACGTTGTCTTATGTTTCTCTTCAGGTGCTCAGGAATATGGTCTTTGACGCCTCAGGGTTAGTCCGTGTTGGACTATGATGCTTGCGGGGGCTATGGTGAGAGTTCTTGTGTGCTGTTTGTTTTGTGTCGCGAATGGGTTATGTCCTCCCACGTCCTCAGCCGCTGCTGTTTCTTTCAGTCTTTGCACTCTGTCACTGAGTGGGGCCTCTCGCTGTCTGCGTGTCCAGGGGCTTGTGGCTCTGTATTGATGTTATTGTAGACCCTACGGTCACCAACCGTGGTATGGTTTGCCACTTCGCGCGGTGTCTCTGCCGCCGTGATTTCCAGTGGCTACCCCACGTGTCTCTTGGAGTATTTAGCTGCCATTCTCGCTCTTCTCCTGCTGAATGTCAGGCTTATGTAATGCACCATGTAGTGAGACATGGTTAATGTGAGCCTACAGCCCGGTATCAGCTTGCGGCCGGGGCCAGTCTGCTTTGAGCCTGTCAATTCTTGCCTGCGTGGTGTCGTCTGGTCGCTAGTGCTGACTGTTTATGGGGTCCTCAGTGGTCCTTACCACTGGGTGTGCTGCACAGACCTTCCTTTTGTCGCATCATGGACCTCTGGATGCCTTCCACGCTCCTGGGCCATGGGTCCGTGGGGATTAGTATGCCTCGGCTGCTTTATTTTAGGAGAGGAGGTTGCTGCCTATCTAGGCTAGTTCATTATTGTGGGTGAACTGGAGTTTACCACCCATACCACGTCTTTGTGTAGTAACGGGCATCAGCTGCCTTGTTTACTACTAATCCGCTTTCGTGGAGTTGCCTGCGGTACGATCCAGTCCCACCGCTGCGCTAACTCACTGCGTTTTCTGGTGGTCCCACATGCGAGCTGGAGACGCGGTGCTCCATATGCTATTTACAGCCCCATCCACAGGGGCGTAGGAGACCCATTAAATCTGGGGGGGACAGGAGACACCTTGGTACTTTGCTTTAGTTATTTATTTATTGTATTTTAGTGAAAGAACTTGAATTTTCACAAAATTAAAATAGCAGTAGGTATTAAATCACATATATCATCATGTATAAAACGAGAAAAGAAGAAAGAAAACAGAAGAAAATTAAGGAACAGAAAAGCAGTTCAGAGTACAAAATCCTTCAATTCTGTGCCCCTCTTAACACTACGTTTACTTTTTTCTAAGTTATAGTCGTATTCACCATTTTTCTAACAACACAAACAATAGTTTCAGGGTGTTTAAACAGCATTGGTTATTATAAGATAACAGCATTTATTTGGGCAACCTCAGGAATAAAACACCAATTCTATCCCACTCGCAATCAGACCTGTGGACCACATGATCGAAAGATCTTCTATGTCTGCCCCGAAAACACCTGCTCTCAGATTTCCTTCACTGGGGCACAAGCTAGAGGGAAACCAGCCAATTTTCGCCATGAGGGGGGCAGGCTCTGTCTGCTGCCCTCCTCTGAGCAGTCTCTGCAGCCACAGGATTGGAGTGACTGTCTCAGCTACCAAATCTGCCACGGCGGGAGTAGCCACACAGCCAAATGTGATTTGCACGGATCCCCTTACGATACCAATAACAGTAAATTACTTACATCTGGTGACGACAGTAAAACGACTTGAATTCTTGTATGAAAAACTGTAAGAGACGTTTGAAAAGCACAGGTTGCTTTCAACATCTATTAGTGGTCGCGGGAACAAATCTGTCTCCAATGGGCGTAAACTGATTTACAACTAAAGGTAATGCACACACCTCCTCTCAGCCTCAGACTCTGTCTTTTCCTGTTATCATGATTAATGAAATGAAACAAGGGTACGCCCCTCAAGTTTCTCAATTCATAAAACAGTTTAAGAGGCCAGGATTCCTTCCCTGAAGTACCCATCGTCCTGTAAATACCAGAACAAGCAACTTGTTTATTGGTCTCAATCGCATCTCACAATAACTCTGCACTCACCTACTACTCCATGCTCACACACTAGGTTGGGGACCTCTCTACAAGCTCCACTGGAGGCACCAATGTTTAAGCTTTAAAATACATATTTAAGGTCTCCAAATCCTTATTGGAATCATCAACCATGGGAGTGAAGCAAGCAAGGTCTCATGTTGATACTTAAAAAGCTGCACTCACGCAGCATCATTCACAGTGACTGTTTGCCTGACATTGCTGCTATTAGATAAAAGAATCAGAACCTGTGTACATTCTAATTGGAATATAGACTTTGTGCGCGCTTGGCTTCTGTTGAGTTGAGATGGGCCGGATGTGATAAGGACTGGGAATATCTAAGACTTCATAATGGTAGGTGATCCCCAATCAGGAAACACTCCTGGTTTCAATACATACAAAGTTTTGAAAGCGTCAAAGCAATATCTAAGAGACACATATTACTATTTAACATATCGCACAATAAGAGGCAACCACTTCTGGCAAGGATACCATACACAAACTTCTTACTCTGAGGCATGACTCAGCATTTCCGATTATGGCCATTAACTGAGCTAAACTATTAACAAACTTTAGAAACATGATACACCAATGGAATGACAGAGCACGATGTTAGGCCTTGTATAGATTTTACTGTATGTGAAGGCAAATAAATAGCCAGTGGAAACAGCAAACAGCAAAATCGAGAGGAGAATGCTTAATGTAAAACTCTGGCTGATGCTGGTCTTTCATTGTGGTGTGCGCTGCTCCATCTAGTCCTAAACCTGCCAGGAGAATGGCCCCTTTTAGCAATGTTACAGCTTGAAAAGATTTGAAAACACACAGCATTGTGTTGATGTTTGTTGTGGTAGCCCAGGTTTGATGGTGCGTGGCACAACGTCTAAGCTTTTCGATGAAAGTTCACAATGTATTTCTTGCTTACACAGATTTGAGTTTAAATATTGAACTACACGCTGTAGTGAGTGGACACACGGGGTGCAATTCAGTGGCCTGCAGTGCATGCCCGCTCAATGAATTTCCTTCAACTTAGTTGCCATCGACTTATCAGTGCACGATACATCTCCATGACTTGTGCAAGTCTTGTAAAAAAAAAGTTCAATCACATCTTTGGATGTGACAGCCAGGTGAGGGGGCCTCTGCCAGGTCGGGGGGAGGCACTGCCAGGTGAGGGGCCTCTGCTAGGTTGGAACATCTCTGTGTATTCAGTCTAATAGACTTATGGCTTGCACAAGTTCAGTGTCCTGAATGAAGAGGAGGGGTCACAATGCGAACACTCCTTTTGTAGTCAGCTATCACCCTACTTCCTCCCCATAACGTGCGTGCTGCAAAACACACATGTGCAAGGGAGCACACATATGTGACTGCAGTCAAAGCAGTAGGAAGGCATCTGCCGCAGCGTGCAAGGCCACTGTGCCCTGCGAGGCTTGGGCAGTTTGCCGTCTGTCACCCACCTCATGACGGCCCTGTACATGATCAGTCATGCCATAACGTTTGCAGGTGTCAGAATGTAAGCAATCACATTTTGCTTCATCGCTAGTCAGTAGCAGATTGAAAAACTATGACTACACTGTGCGCAGTGCCCTAAGTAAAGTGGGGTGGTTGGACTTTCTAGTATCTAGAACAGAACATCAGGACTCATGCAATGGGAGATTGTTTTGTCAAGGGTTTCTCCTAAGCAGTGGACATTGCATTGTTGGTGGGTGAATGTCTTCCTCCCATAAACTCTCCTCTCCCAGCCCAAGTGCGAGGCCTAGCCGTGGCTCACAGCCAAGCTTGGGCGACAGTCCAGCCAGCCTTCAGCATTCAGTGTTCTGGGGGTCCCAGAGCCCGTCCTGCGGTGGGGGACAGGCAAGCATAGGCGGGACAGGGTTCATCCAAACCCTGGCCCCGGGCAGAACCCACCGGGGCATGGGCCGGTTCCAACGCCCAGTTTAGAGCTTGAGACTCATCCTGTCCACAGCTGTGCCAGAGAAGATATTCAGGGTTCTACTTGCCATCTTCTCTAAATGAGGGGAGGCCTTAGGACACCTCAACGGGGGGCATCAGGGCACCCGATGCCCATGAAAAGAGCGGGGATAAATGAAGGGGATGTTGGTCATCGCCTTTCTGGCGCTGTCGAGTTTCTCTTTAGGTAAGAACGATGCAAATACCACTCTCATCACCATCATTAGCAGCCGATCAGAGTTTGGGGATTTTTTGGCATGGTGAACGAAAAGAAGTCCTAATGGCTGTTTAACGTGTGCCTTATTCTTTTAATGTGCAGCTGACATGAGAAATGAAGGAAGGAAGTCAGGAAGGAAAAGGAAAGAAAGAAGGAAGGAAAAGGGAAGGAAGGAAGGAAGGAAAAGGAAAAGGAATGATGGAAAGGGAAGGAATGAGGGGAGGAAAAGGAAGTAAGAAAAGGGAAGGATTGAAGGAAGGAAGGAAGGAAGGAAGGAAGGAAGGAAGGAAGGAAGGAAGGAAGGAAGGAAGGAAGGAAGGAAGGAAGGAAGGAAGGGAAAGGAAAGAAGGCATGAAGGAAAAGGAAGGAAGGCATGAAGGAAAAGGAAGGAAAAGGAAAGAAGGAAGGAAGTGAAGGAAGGAAGGAAGGAAGGAAGGGAAAGGGAAGGAAGGAAGGAAGGAAGGAAGGAAGGAAGGAAGGAAGGAAGGAAGGAAGGAAGGAAGGAAGGAAGGAAGGAAGGAAGGAAGGAAGGAAGGAAGGAAGGAAGGAAGGAAAAGGAAAGAAGGAAGAAAAGTGAAGGAAGGAAGGAAAAGGAAAGGGGAGGAATGAAGGAAGGAAGGAAGGAAAGGGAATGATTGAAGGAAGGAAGGAAAGGAATGAAAGGGAAGGAAGGAAGGAATGAAGGAAAGAATGAAGGAAAAGGAAGGAAGGAGAAAGGAAGAAAAAGGAAGGAAGAAAGAAGGATGGAATGAAAGGGAAGAAAAAGGAAAGAAGGAAAAGGAAGGAAGAAAAAAGGATGGAAGGAAAAGGAAAGAAGGAAGGAAAAGGAATGAAGGAAGGAAGTAAAGGGAAGGAATGGAGGAAGGACAAGGAAGGAAGGAATGGGAAGGATTGAAAGAAGGAAAGGAAGGAATGAAGGAAGGAAAAGGAAGGAAGGAAAACGAAAGAAGGAAGGAAGGAAAAGGAAAGGGAAGGAATGAAGCAAGGACTGAAGGGAGGAAGGAAAAGGAAGGATTTGAGGTAGGGGGTGGAGGGAGGAAGGAAGGAAGTACCTTGTTTGCCCGCTGAAGCTGTTTGAAGTTTGTTGCACGCATCACTGCACAGGCTGCAGAGCTACACAAACTGGGGGAAACTGGGGGGGATAATTGCCATTGCACCCCCCCACTTAAAATTGTGGGGGGGATTTGTCCCCCCTGTCCCCTCCATGTCCTACGCCTATGCCCATCCAGCACATCATGTGCATTGATCTGTACCTGCTTCAGGCCTCCACAGGTCCCCGTGTCTCTGCATGTGCCCAACTGTGTGCCTTGAGTGGCTGGGTCAGCGTTTAAAGGTTGAATGCAGCCTTGTATTATGTTTTATAGCACCGTTGTGCTGACCGGCTTTGCAGGATGACTCTCCGGGGATCGCCACAGGCTCAGTTGCAAGCGTATTCATTACACTTCACCCCCTTTGTCCCCCGTTGTGACATTGTAGCATTGTTACTGGGGCATCGTGGCATGCTATCAGTGGATTGTTTATAACTCCGATCGTTGCGTCTCTTCATCCGGTCCTTCGGCAAAGGAAGCAAGCACCCGCAGTGTTGTTTTCTTCTGTGCAGCCGCTCGGTGCGCCGGACAGCTCTCATGTATCCTAGTCCGCGTGTCCCTGTTGTGTATGCCGGTACTGTGCTTGTCTGTTTGTGGCCCCTGGCATGCGTTTCAAGCCCGCTGTGTAGCAATGAAGAGTCCTTGTTCTTTTCTTCATCTGAGACTGGGCATTCTCATATGTATCCGTTAACGCTTGACTCGCCTGCAAGCGGCCGTCCACAAACGGATACTAAGTATCGAGTCAATTCCTTTGTTCGCCTCGGGCCGCCATTTTGTTTCCTTTGCTTCCGCGCCGCTGCAATTTTTGTCGAACTGAATGCACACCAGTCACTGTGCTAGTCCGCACAGCATCACGGTCCAGTCGTGCCTTAAGTATTCATCGGGCCGCACATGCAATTTCGTTCGGCAAGAGCAGATTTTGTGTGGCTTCTGAACGGATCAGTTTGGGATCGGCGGGAGCCCCTTGGTAGACACGTCCTCTTACGTGGCCCCGAAGCCACGCCCCCCCAAAGCTCTAGACATTTGAGCTTTAATTTTTCAAGGAATCGGTTAGTATTGCACTGCAATAGGCGGGACAGGTTCTCATATAGTGATCTCTTCGGAAGATCCAATAGCGACCTATAAAGGGAGATCCATTTCCACTCCAACCACGATCTTAGAGAGGAGAGGCCCAATTCATATCTAAGGGACACAATAGGAACACAATTTGTAAGTGATAGTGTTTTTTTCCAGAGCGTTGACTCTATAGTATCCCAATTCACATCCATCGAGAGAAGATAAGTGTCCATACCAAACAGAATGACAAGGACCACCTTACCTAGATAGAATTTCACCAAAGGTAGCATTGAGAATTTACAGAACTTAGTTCTTATCCTTTTCATCTGAGCCCGCAACTTAATGGTGTTTAAACTAATAGTTTCCAATAGATGGATTTTGGTTGGGTATGACTTAATTATTGATCCCAAATAGGTAAGGTCAGAGACAACCTCTATAGGTCGGTGATCCAGTTCACAAGATTAATTCTTGTTTTTTTTGCTCGGATGCTTAAAAATCAGGACCCTGGATTTATTTGGATTAATTCTGAGATCATTGCTTCGGGAAAAGGTTTCCAAGACCAACAGCAACCTCTGGAGTCCCACCTGAGAGTGATACAATACCACCACGTCATCAGTATAAGACAACCAGCTGATTTTAGTTGAGCCAATTCACACAGAGATACAAGACCACTCTCCCTTAAATATTGGCCAAGCTCAGCCATAAAAAGGATAAACAGAAGTGGCGCTATCATGCAACCCTGACGAACCTCTCTTTCCACCCATATGGGTCCCGATAACTGTCCTGCACTGGAAAGTCTGACTCTCATTTTAGTATTTTGATGCAATTCAATCAGGATAGAGAGTAGATTGGGGGGGCCCCATGCATACAATTTCTTCCACAAGAGACCCCTATTAACAGTGTCAAAGGCTTGGGAGAGGTCAATCCAAGCCCCAAAGAGAGGCAAGCCACCTTTGGTTTCGAATCCCCATTTAAACAACTGAGAACCAGACCATTGAGAGAGATGGATAGTCCCTTTCTAAAGCCAGTTTGCTGTTTTGGTATTATTCCATTAGATTTAGCCCATTCCTCCAACTCCCTTAGGATTAATCCGACCAAAATCTTGCTGTCAGCGTCCAATAGCAAGATTGGTCGATAATTCCCAGCTAAAAGTCTATCTCCTTTTTAAACAATCGGGATCGTGATTGAGTTTTTCCACGATTCTGGGAGTTCTTTTGACATAATTATTTTGTCAAATAATAGTTTAAGTACATGGGCTCGCAACAATGAGTTCATTTTTAGGGTCCTTTTACTAAGACCATTCGGACCCGCTGCTCTAGAGGAGGAGGAATTCTTTATTAATAGTTCCATATCAGCGCTGGTATACATTAGAGACCATTGAACAATTTCCATTCTCTCTGGGGTAGGAGCCCCTAATGACCCATATACCTGAGAGAAGTGGTCAACCCAGGTCTGTTCTTGTACAATAGCGTCTTGATTGCACATAAGAAAGTCTTGGTTTGCTCCCACAATAGCACAGAAATTTCTCGAATTTCTCTGGTTTAAGGACCTGAGTATAAGTTCTCAATCATGCTGCAGGATGGACGACCTAAATGACCGTTTCCAGTTTCTATCTTGATTTTTAATGAGGCTAAGAGCTGCCTCATAGGATTTTCTATCGAGTTTTTCTTTTTTAAGTCTGCTTTTTGATGTCTTATGATCTTCTTTTGTTCCAAAACCTGAACATTAAAGGCATGTTTATGCAGCAACTGGCATTTTTGAGTACTAGATTTCTGAGGATCCAAATCTAACAGTAGCAGATGGAAATTAGCGGGTTTACAAAAATCGGACAGTTGTTCCTCAGACAGATTAACAGCCATATCTTGAAGTCTGCTAGTCAAATTTTTACCGCCCCTTTCGAGTTTCTTAATACAGTTGCCAGCCATATTCACAGAAAATGTGCACGAATATAATGAAACATTTGTGGAATGATTGACATCTACTGATAATTTGATCCTTGCATGGTCATCAGTGTTCCCTTCTTCCACAATTAACATCACACAGTTTTCAAATATTTTCCTGGAGACAGAAACATAATCAATTGTAGAGAAGGCTGTACCCATATGCCAAGTAGGCATACTCGGGATGCCACCCCTAACATTTCCATTAAGCATCCATAAGTGTCACGATCCTGGCTAACCCAAGGCTCAAGGGAGGACCTGGGTCTAGAAACTGGCTGCCTGGCGCAGGCACAGGCTGTTTTCCTGTGTAGCCCCATCCATGATGGCCCCCGGGACTAGACCAGTCAACAATATTCAACATGGCCTCTAGAGGGCAATTGTACAAGTTTCCATGGTGGTCTAGTCTGCTGGGTGGGCCCAGGGCTATATAAACCCCGCCCTGGGCCACACCCTGTGCTTAACGTTTTCTCCGGCTGCCAGCGTGACGCTTGCCTGCTTCAGAGTTCCTTTGTTCTGCACTACGGGTCAAGATGCCAGAAAATCCTGCTCTGCACTACGGGTCAAGACCAGCTCCATGCTGCATGAGACCAGCTCCCACTACGCGGTAACCTCTGGAAGCTACACAACGTGAGACAAGTTCCATTGCAACTACTTACGGGATCGCGTGTGGACCGCAGACTCCTTCTGGCTCAGTTTCATCATCAACGGTGGAGTTAGCAGCGCCTCCGCTCTCCACGTACCTAAAAAGAAAAACACAAGACATGAGGGTAAGCAGAGATTAGTCTGCATTCTCAACCCGCCCCCCACACGCATCACTTACCTAGATAACTAATGTTTGTGCCCTCCACGTCTTCAACGTGCACGAGAATAAAACAGACACTCCCCGGACGGGGAATAAGGCAAAGAGAGCAGGCTGCGAGAGTTCAAGGAAAAGTTTATCTAGATCTCTGAGAGCGTTCTGGCAAATTAATGTTACAGTACATTTTATAGGTAAAGTGACACGTCTAACATAGGATACTAAGTTGGACCCGGATTGGTCAGCCTGGGTGGTGCCTTAGGTGTGGGCAGCATCTCTTCCTCCTGGTTGGTTGCTTGATTGGCGGGAGGATGGACGTCAGATATCCGTGCTCCGAACGGGTGAAGGTCAGGTCGCTGTGAAGCGGGGTGATGACTATCTAAGCTAATAAAATACATTCTGAATAATGCATGCACTAAATAATGGTTGTTCAAAAAGACTCTCAGTAGTACATCATGTCTCTATACAAGTCACGCAGGCACCTATATCACCTATAACATTTGGATTATACAGGCCATAGGTCAAGGGTCTTGACCACTATAATACACTGGTCAAACTGTAGGTTTTGGGCTTACAAGAATCTCAAGTATGTGGCATTTGTTAGTACTAAGCACGATATACTGCAGCAGGGGTCTAATGTTAGTTGGGGGCCTGCTGGGTAGGCATCATGGCATAGTCAGTGGTCTGGCACATGAAGGGAATATCTTTCAGGGACACGGGGTCAGATTGTGGCAGTAAGTTTCCATTGGCACGGGTGCGGGGGCAAAGACACGTTTGTGGAGATGAACGAGCTATGGGCTGGTTCACATGCAGGACAGTGATCTCAGAGGAAGAGTGATGTGTTACATTCATTAGTCAAAATGGATGCTCTGTGTCCTGCTCAGTGGTCCCATCTACACGAAAGTCAACCAAAGTTAACATCGCATAAGGGCGAAGGGGCGAACCCACTACTGGTGGCACTTGGTCCAAGTTTGTACTAGGAAGTAAAGGATGAGAGGGGCCTGCTGGCCCCTCGCTCCCACACATTCCCCCCTTTTGTTACGTCTAAAGTAACAAATATTTATTCTTTATTCTTTTCATTCACCCTTCGGTAGTACTCAGCTTCCGCAACTGCTTCGTCCCACGCTGTGGTACCCTTTATTGACATCCATGCCCTGCACACACTTCTTAAGCTATTCCCCCTTCGTGCATATTCATCTGGTGTACACATTAAGTAGATCCCACCATGTCCATCCAAGTCCACCCATACCTCTCTGTACCATTGCAGCTCCCTTGGTTCCCTTATTGTTGTGTGGTGCAAATTATCAACCCCGTACCCGTATTGCCTGTAAATGGCTGTCATCCTGTGATGTGTTGTATTCCCCGGTCTGTATTTGTGCATCAATCATAGTAGCTACCGTTGTCGGTCGGCCCATTGTTACCATCATCATAGCTGAAGTAGGCATGCTCTTTTCACAACACCGGAGTTCCAGTTGGCACACACAGAAGAATAGGAGCATGAAGACAATGGTGGGGATGAGTATTTTCATTGCCACATTTACCCATGATGGTATCCAGCTGAACATATTGTCAAACCATGTGCTTTCCTCTGCACCTCCTTCTGTTCTCATCCTCTCTCCTAAGTTATGCACTGCTGTTATCACATGTGAGAGTGTCCCGTTATCCGCATCTTCAGTTGGCACGAATGTGCAACACGCCCCCCCCCCCGATTGTTCGGCAAACACCACCGTCCATTGCTGTGAGGAGATCTAGGACATATCTGTTTTGCATTGCCATTAGGCGCAAGGCACGGAGCTCTATTTTTATAACGTTGAACCCTTCTTCAGTGTCATTGGCCAGTTGGATGAGCTCCCAGCGCACAATCTGTAACCATTTGGCATTTGCCGTGCTTGGAGCCCCGGAGCTAGGAGTGATGCGAAGAATGTCTCTGCAGATGAGAAGAGCTTGTACTTCTGCGGGATCTCGGCAAGGAGTTTCGATGATTCGGATGAGATATAATTGGAGGACCTTTTACTTTGTGATAGTTTTTTCTTCAGTTCATATTCTGACAATAGTTCATAAACTGGAGCTTCTGTTATCATTAGTCGGGGCGCTGTCGATGGTTCAGCCAATTGCCCTGCTGCCGATATGCCAGCCGATTCTCCTGTTGCCGATTTGCTAGTCGATTCTCCTGCTCTTCCTTGTATATGACTCTCTGGGATTACCATCAGGGCTGTGTGGAGGGTGGCTAAGGCACAGGTACCTTTCCAGTTTGCAGGGAGATGCAGATAGGCTTGCTTGCCACAAATCCAGTACATGTCCATGAGTGCTGCTGTGCCTTTCTTCATATCAGGTATTATTATTGTCTTGTTGCATCTTTTTGCTTCCCCCATGTTCACTTTCCCTGCTCCAGGGAAACACAGTTCGTGTGGTACTTCTTTCTGTATTTTTATAGGCTTTTCTAGTGCTGTGACCCATGTTAGTTTTGGGACGTGTTGTGACCAGACATGGGTACACGCTTCCTTTACCCATTGGAGATTACCTTCAGGTAGCCCCCAAAGGGCTTCTGCTTTGCATTCGATAGTTTCCTCATGCCACTTGTTTTCTATATATCTCGTCCCTTTGATGACAAGAAATGGTTCTTTAATGCAAATTATTCCTTGGCGTCTGCTTGTACATGTTCTCTCATTTTCCAGTCTTTCCATAGTGACAGTGTGTGCTTGGAAGGTGCTTTTTATCCTACACAAAACCAAATGAATCAAACATTGGGCCTCCGACAAGGGTACTTCCTGTGGTACTAACATTTTCGGTGTTCCTGATGCATGTGGTATGAGTGAGCAAACGTAACAGCTCTCATTTGTTGCCTGCTTTGTTGTGGCACTCATGTCCGAATACCACTTGTTTGATTGATCTGGGTGGCGGGGGTCTCCTATCTCATCTAAACCCAGGTCATGGTAAATGCATATCTTTTCCTTCTCGCCTCCCTTTTTCGTCTCCTTTTCCCTCCCTCCTTGTCGCTCTTCACTCTTTGGTAGTGTATTGGGAACATACCAGCCCAGGTAGTGTCATTGCTGTTCAATATGGCATGTGTATACTCATCTGTAGCAGCAGCGTAATATGAGGTAGGGTGTATGGTTGTCTGTGCATTCATGCTTGTGTTCTCTATATTATTTGGCCAATAATAGTCACCATCGTACACATTTGATTCATAATCATTACTTATATTCATATTTGGATGTAACAAGGAGCCATTTGTTGGATCTGCAGCAGAGTATTCTGAAGGTTGCCTGTCATTTGTACCATTAGCATCAATGTCATATGTTTCTCTCCACATCGTCTTTACTCCGGTCCATATTAAGTACGAACCCTCTCGTATTTGGTTAGCCCCACTGTCCCCCTTGTGCATATCATTAACCAAGGATAAAAGTGTATAGTACCAGGCCATGAAAAACAACATCACTGAAAACAAGACTGCAGCACATTTTAAAATGCATTCAACATTGCTAAACCTATTGGCCCTAATGGCATCCCTATTGCTATCTAACATTAATTGATTCTCCGGGGTTGTTGTTCGTTTGGCCATTTGTCACCTGGAGGGGAGATACAAATTTGTTAAGTCACCACAATATTTATACATATATTTACATTTCAATTTTATACTTAATCATTATTTCCATTTGTTTTTGCTTATTTTCCGTTACACATTTATTTCAGAAAGAGAGAGAGAGAGAGAGAGAGAGAGAGAGAGAGAGCAAGTTGCACGTCATAACTGTTTGTTTTTCAGATATTCTTTTTCATCACATAATCTTGTCATTGCTTTTCAATCTCATTTGTAGTATTACTAGTACGTTCATGTTCGTTCTGAGGGATTGCACTATCGCGTGCCCTCCTCACATCTGAGAGGTGCACCCAATATTTCAATCCTTTAACTTTCACTGCAGTGGGTGTACTATATATGACCTCGTAAGGGTCATGAAACCTGGATGAATTCCATCCCCTTACAAAACTCCTAACATAGACCTGTGCTCCTGGCATCAGCGGTCCACTTGGGCTGTCTGCAGCTGGCGTTGTAGTATCAGTTGCTACATTCTCAGTAAATGGTGGTGCAATTTGTCGTGCTATGCTGCGGACTGCGAGCGACAGCTGGGTCAGGTATTCCTTAAATTCCTCCCGCAGCACAGTGGCAGCTCTGTGCGCATCTGACGCTGTCCGAATTGGGGAGAGTGGTGTGTGTATTCGCCTCCCAGTTACAATCTCATGGGGGCTGAGATGGTGGTCCTTACATGGTTGCGTTCTGAGTTGAAACAGTGCTAGGGGTAAGCAATACACCCAATTTTTTTTCAGTGTATTACACAATATTGATAGTTTACTCTTCAGTAATCCGTTGATCTTTTCCACCATCCCATTGGCCATCGGATGATAAATGGAACACAGTTTATGCTTCACCCCCAAAAGTGACGTTACTTCCTTGAAGAGGTCATTCACAAAGTGTGTGCCGTTATCTGATCTTATCACATCACATATTCCCCAGCGAGAAAATACTTCTCGCACCAGGAACTTTACTGCGCACTTCGTGTCTGGGTGGGGACATGGACACGCTTCCACCCACCTTGAAAACAGACACACTACCACAATTAAATACCGTACTCCGTTACATCGCTCTCCCATGTCAGCGTAATCTATGTGGAGTTCCCTAAATGGTCCTGTTGGTCGGGGCAGGGTACCACGCAGTGTTCTCAGTGTCATCCCTGAATTGTATGTTTGACATGTTACACACTATATAACAAATTTTGACAAGTGTTCCTGTAAATTAGGAACAAACCAATGTTCCTGGATGTCTGCGGCAATGTGTTGTTTTGCTACATGGCCTGGGAAATGCAGCTGTTGAAATGCTACTTCTAGTAGTTCTACTGTCATCACTACCTTTCCCTTTGTCTCCTGTCTCCAGATTAGGTCTGTGGCTGATTGTTTGCACCCCCATTTGCTCCACAACTCTTGCTCCTCCTGTGGTGCTCTCCTTTGTAGTTCTATTATCTGCGCTATTGGTGTGTTACTGTACGCCTCTTCGAGTGGTTCTGTACTGGTTGTCTTTATAATGCATTCGATTATTGGTGTTGTATTGAAATACGAGGCCTCCTTCGCTGCTGCGTCGGCGGCCGCGTTTCCCAAGGAGACTGCAACTGTGTTGTTGGTATGGGCTTGGCATTTCACCACTGCCACTACCGATGGTACTGCTAATGCATCTATCAATTCATCCAATAATGTGGCGTGCTGTACTGGAGAGCCATCTGCTCATCTGAACCCCCTTCTACACCAGCGGGATAGTCCTAAATGCGCTGTGGTTGTTACGTATGCTGAATCTGGATATATAGTTACTGCACACCCCTTTGCTGTACGCAATGCCTCAATCAATGCAGTTAATTCCGCTGCTTGTGCGGAGTAATGGGATGGGAGACGCTTTTGGACAATTGTTTCATAGTTATCTTCTTCCATTCGTACTACTGCCATTCCCACATGCTTCTCCCCTGTCTCTGGGTTTATCGATGCTGACCCATCTATGAAGTATATTTCTCCCTCCTTTAGGGCATTTTCACTCGCTTTGGGGATGTCATCACCCTCCCCCTCGTAGGTGGCACAGTCATGTTCCTGCATGTCCTCTGTTGTACACGGTTTTGTAATGAATGTTGCAGGGTTCACTGTCTTACACCGGACCACGTGCACGTTGGGGCTCGAAATTATTATCTCATATGCAGTTGCTTTCTGGGTTGTCACGGTCGATTTTGATCGCTCAAGAATTGCAAATAATGAATGCTCTGCATATAATGTCACTGAACATACCATCACAATAGTAGCACTCTTTTCAATTGCGAAGGCCACAGCTGCGAGGGTGTGTTCGCATGCGAAGTAACCTTGCATCACTGGGTCTAGTGTTCCGCTATAATAGGCCAATGGTTTGTGGCCTAGTGAATTTGTTTGTGTCAGTGCTGCTGTCATCAGTGTTCCATTACAGTGTGAGAACAAGAAAAATTCCCTCTCATAATCGGGGTTCGCGAGAACTGGGGCATTGGCAATAAGGTCTTTTAGTTTGAAATAATGGGTCATCATATCATGTGTCCATTTTATTGCAGTTCTACTCTTCTGTGCTTCTTTTAGTGCTTGCAGTAATGGACGTGCGTGTGCCGCGTAATCAAGGATCCATGCTCGCCAATAGTTACATATGTCAAGAAATGTTTGCATGTCCTTTACCGTTTTTGGAATGATTATGTTCCGTATGGCAGCTGCTCTGTCTGGGAGTATTCGTTTTCCATCTTTTGATATTAACTGTCCAAGGTATACAACCTCGCCAAGGCAGTATTGTAGCTCCCCTTTGTCCACCTTGTATCTTTTAGAGGCTAACATGTTTAACAATGTTATGGAGTCTTCTCTGCATTTTTCTTCTGTTTGGCTGCAGACGAGCAAATCGTCTACGCATTGTATAATGGTGCTCTCTACATCTATGTTTCCAATATCTTCGCGTAGTACTCTGTTAAAAATACTATGGCTTTCACAATACCCCTGTGGGAGTCTGCGATGTTCGTACCTGTTGTTTCCTAATGTGAATGCTGTCAGGTATTGTGATCCTGGGTCGAGTGGTATAGAGAAGAAAGCATTCTTCAAGCCAACCACAGTAAAACATGTAGATTCTTTCGGTATGCTGCACAGTATTGATGCCGGGTTAGGCACTAATGGGAACTCTTTTTGAATGACGTCATTGAGGGGGCGGAGATCTTGGATCATCCTCAATGCCCCTACTTTTGCTTTTTTTGATCGGGAAGATAGCCGTATTACATGGGGAGTTTGATGGCACTATACTACCTTGTTTTAGGAGTGCATTTATTGTTTCCCTAATCCCTTCCTCTGCTTCTCTGGATATGGGATATTGTTTCACTCGTGGCGGTATGGCACCTGGTTTTGGTTTTATTTTTATTGGTGTCACTTCGTGAAGTAATCCTACATCGTGGGGGCCTGTAGTCCAAATTTCAGGTGCCACCTTTGTCATATCTTCCTCAAATATTGTCGGTGGGGCATTAACACTAGCCATGAGTGGATTGTGTATCTCCCTGTATTGGATCATGATGTCACATGGTATACTTATTTCCATTATTATTTCTCCATCATCTTCGCTATCAGTGAATAATTCCTCATCGGTTATATCTCTTAGCATTATGTTTGGGTCTATGCATAACACAGTTCTCCACTCACACCCATGCGCATCCAGTCCTATGACCACAATACCTTTGCTTGATACCTGAACTGCTTCAATGTCTATGGACATAATCGTGCCTGGCACGACATCTGTGTGTGCAATTGGGCGGAATATAAAATCTGATGGTGTTCTCCATTCTTTTCTCGTTATCTCTGCCGCTACTCGGGCTAACACTTTGATACCGTAGATAAACATGTCTATGTCAATGGGTATCCCTCGCACCACAACTTTATTCATCATTGTGCTAATCATCAACATTGCTCGTACTGGGCATACTCCTGGGGTGGAACACACTATTCCCTGTTCAGTAAACAAAATCGTCATGTTCAATTTACTTAGCAAATCTCTGCCCAATAAATTGATTGGCGTGTCTTCGTGGTACAGTAAGGGTGCACGCACGTTTTTTCCCCCCACCGTTATGTCAAGATCTTTAGTGTAAAGGAACTTTTAAAATAGCCCCAGAGAACCCCTGCGTTTCCAAATTCCTGCCTGAGAGCGGAAACCGCCCTTCCATAAGACATGATTTTTCTGCTCCTGAGTCTACCATGAAGATAAACTGCTTGTTTCCTATCTCCGCCCCCACTAGTGGTTGCTCTTATGCACATAGGGTGGTGGATAGGACTGGACACGCAAGTGTTCCCTGTGGGCTGTCCTAATCTGCATATCTTTCCTGCCCTGGTAATGAAAAGACATTGGGCCTCATTACAAATCGCCCGGTATGGAAACAACGGTGGCGGTAAACCCGCTGCCACCGTTGTTTCCATGCCGGGCGATCACAACTCCTGCAGGCGGGAGGTGATGTTCCCGCCAGGTCTGATCTGGCGGGTTTAACACCGCCCGCCTGCAGGCGGACGAGGAACCACCGGCAGCATTACGAGATGCTGCTGGTGTTTCCATGATCCCCATTCCTATCGAGTCCCATCGCCAATTGCCGACACTAGCAAACTTTTCACATCGCCTATTGCTAGTGGCACTCCTGCCGTGTTCTTTTCGAACGCATTTATCCATTTCCCGGCCCCTCCCGATAGTGGGGGAAGAACTTTCAACAAGTAGTTTTTGTCCATTTGGGCCCATGGAATATAGTGCGGCCTACCTGCTCCCTTATGTATCAGCGGCATCTGCAACTTATGTCTCCTTCCGGATTTACTTACCGTCCCTTTCTTAATTTTGCTCACCAACATATTCCCTGTTCGCTGTCTTAATCTACCCTGCCATCGTGGGGGTGATGGTTCGTCCCAATCGTCAAGCTGAGATGGTAATGGAGATCACACGGCTGCAGCTGCTTCTTCGTACTCCTCTAGGTCACTCCATACTTCTTCTATTTCTGCATTTTCTTCGCCATTCTCCTCCTGTCTTTCCCCTTGCTGACTTTCTGGGGTAGCTGGACGTATAATCCTCACTGGTTTATCATTGAGATGGAACAGAAACTCCCCCGATCGCCACTCTTTTTCTCGCCCTTGTGGTATGTGTGTCCCCTGGGATGATACCGATCGTGCTGGCTCTGAAGTTGCTGGCGCCTCCTCCCCTGCTGCACTTAATGAGGGTGTAAGATCTGCTACAGATAATGGTGGCACTTGCCCTCCCCCCGGCAGCATTTGGCCCTTGTCACACAATGCTCTCCGCTGTGTTATTTCCATCTGTGCATGCGCTAGCTGGCGGTCTAGATCTCCAGTTAATCATGCTAAATTTACAGGGGGTGCGCTCGTAGGGCCATACAGGCCCCCTTTGTCATATGGTGGTGGTGTGGTAGCTGTTTCTCCGTTAGAGGGAGTGGGGGTGGGGCATGGCGGTATGTACAGAAGCTCGCTATATCCTACTGCTGGCCGTGCCATTAACGGATATATTTTGGTTGTGTCACCCCCGGCTGTGGTCGTTGTGCACTCGCCTTTTGGTGTTCCGCTTATCTCTTCCTGTGGTTTCTGTATTTCGATGGTTCTTTCTTTACTTACCTCTGCTGTGGGGGCAACTTCCTCGAACATTCGCCACAGGTCCAATACTTCCCTTCTGTTTTGCAACTGTTTTCCCTTATATCTTGCTAATAAGTGCGTGGATACTAAATCTAACACTCTTTTGTCAAACGATCCTCCCTCTGGCCAAATTGGCATCACGCTGTCTCCTTTTATCTCTGTCAGCCATTGATCATGGTATTTTTGTATCTTGTCAATGTATAGTTGAAGGTGTTGACAAATATGAGCTAATGGCGTTATTCCCCCCATGATAATGTTTCTCCCCTTGCTTGTATATGTGTTGGGACCTCAGTTTTCTTTTAATCATCTTTTCACCTACTCGTCCTTTCGCCGATATTAACAATATATCAAGTTCTTCTCAACTACTAGTATCTTTATGTATCACTATCCAGGTTACTTTTGCAATTTTTGTATTTTCAAATTTCAACTCTACTCATTCACTCCCCACCTCTTACACCCTTTTACTCTCTCCCAAGAATTCTTGCTTACACGGAAAAAGAATGTTCTAAATAACTACTCCGAGTCTACTCAATATACGAGACCCCTACTGTTTTCTCTTTATCTTCACTTATTTTATCTGCACTGGACGAGACAATGCTACGCGGCGCCGCCTTCTACCCCGTTCGGGCTAGGATACCTCTTCTCTTCTTCTTCTTACTCTTTACAAAACCTAATGGCCATATAAAAGACAGATCAGAAAAGTCTCATCATCACTCACACAGGCCCTACTCTTCGCTATAACCCATTACCACTTGTTCCCCTGTTTCCTTATATTCCCCCTTACCTTTCCTTGGTAACCTTTGCAACCGGCACTCACGTGTTCAGTCAGGTACTCCGAGGGTCACCGTTCGCGGTCCGACCCCAGTCAGGTCCGCATCCCAACCAAGCCATGGCCAGCCTCGGCGAGCAGCTTTCCAGTTGGGTATTCGTCAACCGGGAACCCTTGACCCTTTCTCGTAGTGTGCACAGGCTGGTCGACCGCGGAGGTGATGGTTTTGCTGGGGGGCATCCCGGATCTCACCGCACGGTGCGGGCCTCAAGTAACCTCTCCAAATCATGTTGCAGGGGGTCACCAAATGTTTGTGCCCTCCCCGTCTTCAACGTGCAAGAGAATAAAACAGACACTCCCCGGACGGGGAATAAAACAAAGAGAGCAGGCTGCGAGAGTTCAAGGAAAAGTTTATCTAGATCTCTGAGAGCGCTCTGGCAAATTAATCTTACAGTACATTTTATAGGTAAAGTGACACGTCTAACATAGGATGTATACGTTGGACCCGGATTGGTCAGCCTGGGTGGTGCTTTAGGTGTGGGCAGCATCTCTTCCTCCTGGTTGGTTGCTTGATTGGCGGGAGGATGGACGTCAGATATCTGTGCTAATAAAACACATTCTGAATAATGCATGCACTAAATAATGGTTGTTCAAAAAGACTCTCAGTAGTACATCATGTCTCTATACAAGTCACGCAGGCACCTATATCATCTATAACATTTGGATTATACAGGCCATAGGTTAAGGGTCTTGACCACTATAATATACTGGTCAAACTGTAGGTTTTGGGCTTACACGAATCTCAAGTATGTGGCATTTGTTAGTACTAAGCACGATATACTGCAGCAGGGGTCTAATGTTAGTTGGGGGCCTGCTGGGTAGGCATCATGGCATAGTCAGTGGTCTGGCACATGAAAGGAATATCTTTGAGGGACACAGGGTCAGAGTGGCAGTAAGTTTCCATTGGCACGGGTGCGGGGGCAAAGACACGTTTGTGGAGATGAACGAGCTATGGGCTGGTTCACATGCAGGAGAGTGATCTCAGAGGAAGAGTGATGTGTTACATTCATTAGTTGTTGCAAATACCTCCGGCTTCAGTGTGAGAATGGAGCTGCGGAGTTTTCCAGTCAGAGTGGGAATGAGGGTGGGGGCCATGTGCCCTGAGCCTGGCTGCTTCGAGGAAAGGGAGAGAAGCGTTTCGTACTATCGCAGTGAGGCCTGGTCACCAAGATGGAGTCGAAAGGGGGTACAAAAAATTGATGCCCTGTGTCCTGCTCAGTGGTCCCATCTACAGGAAAGTCAACCAAAGTTAACATTGCAAAAGGGCGAAGGGGCGAACCTACTACTGGAGGCACTTGGTCCAAGTTTGTACTAGGAAGTAAAGGATGAGAGGGGCCTGCTGGCCCCTCGCTCCCACACACTATACACAGGGAACTTGCTGCGAGCATCCACCCCGACCTTCTAGGTTTACCGCACCTGGGGAAGAAAGCAGAAAGAGTGTTAGGAACTTGAACATTTAACTATCATTATGAAGAGTGCTTATATTAAGATTCGGGTAACGCAAGGTGGTTTAAGGAGTGTTGCAGCAGGTCTGGACATTCCAGTGACTCAGTGAAGCAACTGGCCATCCACCTACCTCAGTGAAGGAACTGGGGAGCAAAAGTGAAGGACTGGAAGTCAACCAATAGAACGGACCAGTACTGGTACAAGCCCGGTGAGGAAACTGGGTAGCACCACAAACTTGTGACACTACAACTGGAGAGACATTTGGTGCAAGACGCCAGGAGGCACAACATAGACACGTTCCAGAATCTAGTCTTCCGGACCACTCCTGCCTCTCTGACCAATGGGTGATTTAGCCTGCAGTGAGCAGAGGGGAGGGAGTGTTTTGGGGTAACATCAGGAGGCGTTCACAGACCGGACCTGCACTCGCCAACAGACCGGACCAGGTACTCCTGCAAGGCCCAGAGGTAAGTGTTACAATAAGTCCCACCCCTTCATGAAATGAACCCAGGCTAATCCATTGGGTGTTTGATATCATGATTTTCCTAAGACCTGATCTTTTGTCGTTGAGCACTGTGAATTCAGGTCTCCTGCTACTAGTACTTCATCCATAGGGAACAGAGATAGTATCTCAACTAGCAGATCCGATAATTTTTGCAAGAAATCATGTAGACTCTGTCCCCAACAGTTCCAATACAGATTTACTATAATCCAATTTGAGCCAATATTTCGGTCCTTGCACTCCACCCTTACTATCAAAATGCCTTGCGTTTCATTTGATAGCAACCTGGAAGCATAGAAAGCATTATTTTTACAGGCAATCATCAATCCCCCGGAAGGTCTACCTCCCTCAGACCCAGAAGCCAATTACTGGAACGTGGAGAATTCATCTACCCCAATTAGACAGGTAAGCCAGGTTTCCTGAAATCGAATCAAATCGAAGACCCAAAAATATAGGTTTTCCTAGGCACCTGGGAAAAGGAGTTATATCCTCTGGTATTCCAAGAGAGTATCTTGAGGTGATTTTTTACCAGAAGCTCTGCTGTTGGATGCCCATTCTGAGGAGAACTTGGGAAACTATCTCTGGAACCATTTCTCACACTGCTGTTGACGAAGAGCCGGTACCCTTCGTGTTACTATGTATTTGATTACAGAGCTGATTCCCTTGCAACTGAGAGTGAACATTGACTAATGTGGGGCATCGGTTTGATACCTTATACCCCCTTTTTTCCCCATGTCTCTGTTTCCCGCAAAATTGATTCCAAGCCCAGGTTTGACCTTAATACCAGGTAAGCTATGTTTGTATCTGCAGGGAAGGAAAATGTAACCACCACAATATCCTCTGTGGAGAAGTATTTTAAATCTGGGATTGATTTCATTTCTGAGAGAATCCTGGAGCGGTTCAAAGGTTCCCCAGTTTGAGAAGTGGGCGATGATCTTGATATGTACACTCTCAACTCTTTGGAATGTTTTGTTGTCTTTGTTTTTTTTCTCGAATGTTCTGGCTTTTGCTCAGGACGTGGTTGTGCTGGAGTACAGTTCTTTGAGACCAGCCCCTCCCCTAAACATGGAGGGATCTGGTGCAATTCTTTGGTTCACCTAAATTGTTAGTTCGATATAACCAAGTCTTGTGGCTGCATGACTGCCTGTACTTGTTGTAAGCCAACTCTTATAGCTGGAATAAGTCAGTTTCCCGGATGTTGAACCTCCGAGTGTTGTTTTGCTTTTAGAAAGATCGGTGCTATCTTTATTGCAGGATTCAGAGACTTTATTTTTTTATTTGCTAACAGGAAAATTGGGGCAGTTCGCTTAGGTGGCTCAATTATATCCATTTGGCTACCCACTGTGGTTTTCGTTATTTCTACCTCAGGATTCTCATTTGTTTTCTTCTTTTCCTTTGCTTTGACAATCTTTTTACCTTTTGGTCCTTTTCTCTTTTTAGGAGGATTTTCTTTTTCTCCTCTTTCCTCCTCTCCTACCTTGGCCTTTAGATTCTTCAAAAAACTATTAGTGTCAGTCGTCAAATGTTTCCTCTTACCTATGGTCTTGCCATTCGCTGGAACTTGTGAGCTTTTAGGGTCTTCCTTTGCCATTTGTTTCTTTTTCTTTATGGATTTGCCTGACAATTTCTTTTTTTCCTCTTCTTGTACTTTCTCAGCGATTATGGGAACATTTCCTGGGAGCTCATGGACAATATCCTTAGATGTTACGTCCAGGTCTATGACCTGCGCCATCTGCTGAAATTTCTCCAGCACTGAGGCTAATAAAGGGAGTCATCACGCATTAACTCAGGGGCCTTCCTAGGGCATTTACAATCAACTCTTTCCTCATTATCCTTTGGTGGGGAGTTTAAACCCACCATCATTTCCCCCAATTCCGTTTTCAGATTCCTGCACTGGTCTGTAAGCAGGTCTAGTTTTATTGCTTGTTCTGTGGAGATTTTCTGGAAATCCTTTTGGATTCCTCCCAGACCTTAATTAACTGCTGATTTAATTGCTGTCACGATGATATCATTCAGTTTGAGTTTCTTCGTTATTTCTAGCAATATGCCATTGTGTTGCTGCACCTCTAATTTGATGGTTTCGAAAACCTTCACCAGGGAATTTAAAACAAAATTCAGAGCGGTAATTGTTGGAGGGATCAAAGTTGTATTTGATTCGGCCTGCACTTGTGGGTACTTACTTGGAGAGGATTCACCTCCTTTAGCAAAATCAATTGGGGGGGGCCTCACTCTCCAGATCTTGATCCTGTTCTTCTGGTATTTTCTTTAATTCATATGATGAATTTGGGGGAATTAGCATTTCTATCTCCAACAGATCTTCATCACATGGGTCTATAACGATTATAGGCATTTGAGGAATTCCATTTCTCAAGTCAAGGTTAGGAGACTGTGCTAAAGAGCAATCGGATGCAGATGCGGTGCCTAAAGAGAAACGAGTTAAGATTTTCATCGTGGTCGTCCTTAATGTGTAATCCGAATTAGTATGAAGTGAGTCTCGAATAAGCTGATTCACATGCATCGAGGTTCCCACCTCCTGTCCTAAGAGGGCTTGTGGGTCCATAGTTGAATCCAGAAAACCTGAGATTGTTGGCACCTGATTGTCAAAGCAAAACACACTTGGCGGGGAACGAAAAACACCACCACCTGTTTTATAACATTTAAAAAATGTTTTACCTTGTATGCTCCGTTCATTAGAGGGCCTACCCTCTGTTCTTTTTAAACATGTTTCACTGTACTCGGCAGGTTGTACATTTTTAAAGTAGCTTCCAATCGTAGTGATCTTGAAATAAGGGAAAAAGATTTTTCTTTGCACTTTAACAGCACTAACCCTTGGGTCAAAGGCTTAAAAGCCTGCAGTTCCCAGGGTTGCGTTTGCAGATTTCCAAATGGCTTTTCTATGGGCGCCGCCAAGGAAAGCAGAAGGTTAGGGTCCAAGCCTACCCAGAACTCTACCCAGAACCCTCATGTTCCCCAAACAAACAATGCTTTATAACAATGTGGAGGGCAAGTATAGGGAGGCTATCAATCGGGAAGCCAAGGAAAACCCTGCTATATCTGACCATGGAACGGAACACACAGATTCAACTTTGTGAAATATATATTTGTTTCAAAATAAAAATATTTTTTTTCCTGCCATACCAGAGCGACCCGAGAGGGTCCTTACCGCGGCCCTTACCGGGTCACCCCCTCTCTGTGGCTCAGCTCAGCTCAGCAACACAGCTGCAGCTTGGTCGGTCGCTCGCCACTGCCTCAGCTTGCTTCCGGTCCCAGCGCAGCATAGCTCACACGAAGTAAACACAGAGCAACATGGAGCAAACAGAGCACGGCGAAAACTAGACTAACAGATCTCAGAGTCCCTGCGTCTCAGCATCAAGCCGCACCTCCCACCGGAACAAGCACGGAACATAGAAACAAAGGAAATAAGAGACCACTTCCAACTGAAAATAGGTCTCCCAAGCCTGTAACAATAAGCCATTGACGAGGCTTTCCGAATTCCTACAATTCAGGATCTTTCATTGAGGTCTTTGTTGTAAGGTACTTGCTCAACCCCAAATGTTCAAAAGTAAAATCAATTGTTTCCAGTAGTTATAATAGGGTGTCTGGGCTTAATTTGAAGTAAGGGCTCAGCATTTCAGGTCTGTTGCTCTGTTATTTATGGTTGCATATTTCATGCAAGTTTGAATATAGCAGTACATTTGTCCCAATGAATGCTGGTGCTACCGTTCTACCTGTGGACCTGTTCTAAAGAAAGCATCCAAGATATGATATGATATGATAGTTTATTTATATAGCTCCTATACACAATGTGTTTCAAAGCGCTTCAAGGCAAGGGAGGTAACAAGGAAAAATACAGTGACATTTTTACAAGGCCATGAACAATAAGAATGTGAAATTAACTATCGTACTCGGCCTGGCGACATTTCAGATAGTGCAAGAGCTAAGACATAGATAAGGAAGGGAGAGAGAGAGTGGGAAGGAAATGGAAACAAACAGGCCGACTATCATACTACGCCTGACAACATTTCTGGTAGAGTCGGACAAAAACAAAAGGCGAGGGAGAGGGGTGCAGAAAGGGATGGGAGGAACAAAACAAGCGACTATCGTAACTAGGCATGATGACATTTCAGATAGTGCTGCAGGGGGGCAGGGAGAACCAAGTAAGGGGAGGGAGAAGAGAGCAAACAAAGTTGCTATCATACTAGGTGCAAGGACAATTCTGATAGAGTAACTGCATAGGTGAAAGTAAGGGGAGGAGATATGAAAGGGAGAAAGGAGAGGAGGAGAGAACAGAAAGTAGGCAGTGAAAAAGAGTGGAGAAGCAAGAGGAGAGAGTGAATACAATTGCAGAAGTCAGTAGTAACACATAATGTTGCGAGAGAACAGCAAATGATATACTTGGGTATTTTGTGTCCGGTCTTCTCTGTGGTTTCAAATCACGTTCAAACATCTAGACAGTTCTTGTCACCAAACCATCAAGAAGTGTCTGTCAAAGCCCTTGGAATGGTTGCAGCAGTGCTGATTTCCAGTTTGGCGGCTTATCGAGACTCAATTAGCAGGCAGGTTGAAAATGAAGCCGGCCAGAGGGGTGCAACACAAGGCAAACGATGCACCCCCGGTGTAAAGATATTCTCTCGGATCTTTATATATATTTTCTGGAATAACCACTGCTTGCTGTTGGTGCTTTTGGAAGTCCTGTGTCTTCACCTTCTTGGATACATATTTACCTAGGGATAGGAGACAGGGATATCAGGACAGGAAGTCTTAAGGGTACATGTATGCGCTAGTCCCACTGTGTCAAGAGAAAGACGCACCAGTCACTGTCCTTTTCTGGTTGTTCTCTGGTTGCTGGAATAGGATTGTATCCACGGTATAGCGTTCTTTCATTGACAGGTATAATTTTTTTTACAAGTATTTTTTACTGTACAAAATCATCAGAATATATAGGGGGTTTGGGAAAGTGTATAATAGGGTTCGGGGTTCGGGAATAGTTAAAAAAAGATTAGGGGATGGGGTGCTTGTGGGGGGAACCCCCCGAAATAAAAATAAATCAATTTCAATTCATTTTTTTGTGCCTTGGAAGGTTGTAGATTCTGGTAGAGATTATTCACAAATCCTATACAGGTTAGTTTTGTATACTGTTTTTCAGGACCTGCCTCAATATTCAACAAGCTATAGATACAGACCTTTCCGAATGAAAGGAAGTTTGGGGGCTGAGTAGAAACTCAGATTCTAAATACAGGGTTTCATTAATTAACATTTTAGAAAGTCATGGGTTGAAGGTGCTCCCAAAGAAGCCTGGGATAGAAATATTTCATATACCTTGGAACAATATGAAGAAGAACCAGGACTGAGACCTTGGCAAGGAGCTAAATGGAGACCCACTGAAAATATCAAGGCAATAACTAACTTCATTAGGAAAAGGAAATACTCCAGAGCCCCAGGGACAGATGGCACCTGTAGCGTCCTGATGAAGATGAATCTGGAAGCATGGGCAAATATTTTACATCGGCTATTCCAGAGCATCAGCTTAACTGGCCAACTAACTGAGTCTTGGACTCATTAGGTCAAACAAACAGTGCAACAAAACACTTATCCTCCCCGACATGGAGAAAGGAACAGCTGCTTTAATGTACAATTATTTGGTATGTGGCAAACAGGCGTACTTGCACCTCCCACCATCATGAAGAGGTACTTGTGCCCTGGCCACGCTGCATTCGGCCCTGATGGTGATTCTGCAGAGTCATGTCCAGGGGGAGAGGGTGCCCGCCAGAATGCCTCCAGCACTGTAGTCAACAACCGAAGAACCCCCCACCCCCACATACGATGTGCTGTCGGAGGATAAGCGACAAGGCAGAGTGTCACACAAAGAAAGGACATCAAATTACATCTCTGAATACTCTTCCGAACTTTTGGCACAGATACCGGACCAGTTTAAGCTCTTCAATTCAGCAGAGACATTTTTTGCATCACTCATACCAAGCATCCAGGCATGAACAAACGCCAAATGGTTACAAATTGTGCGGTGGGAGCTGATCCAGTTAGCAAATGACACTGAAGAAGGGTTCAACATCATCAAGGTGGAACTCAGAGCCCTGCAGTTGATGACCATGCAAAACCGTTATTTCTTGGACCACCTCACAGCAATGGAAGGCAGAGTTTTCCGAAAAATCGGGAGTGCATGTTGCACATTAGTGCCTTCTGCAGACGCAGACAATGGGACATTATCACACGTTATAACTGCAGTACACAACCTCGGAGAAAGAATGAAGTAGGAAGGTGGTGTGCTGCAAAGTTACTGGTTCAACACAGTTTTTGACTGGTTAACATCCTGGTTCGGGACTGCAATGAAGCTACTGGTACCCATCATAGTAGTTTTGCTGCTGATTTATTATGTGTGCCAGGTAGGGGTTCGATACTGTGCAAAATCCATGCCTAGTAGTGCAATGATGATGGTGACAAATGGTCCCTCATGATGTGAAAGACGTACAAGTACAAACGGGACAACCAGGAGCCAAATACTGCAAGACAGCAGTGTACAACACAGGGGACAGAGTGGATAGTTTGTGGCATACAACTATTAAGGAGCCCTATGAGTTAGAATGGTATAAGGAGGTGTGGTTAGATTTAGAGGGGGGTGGTGGGTGTATCTATATGACCTGTACACCCGATGAATATGCAAGAAGGGGCCAAAGCCTGAGATCTGTGTGCAGGGCTTGGATGCCAATAAAAGGAACTCCAGCTTGGGATGAAGCAGTAATGGAGGCAGAATAACTTAGACACACTAACAACCAAGGTTATTCATTACTTTAGGAGTAACGAAAGGGGGGAAGGTAAGGAGGACATTCCGCTTGAAAGAAGTCTATTTGCTCATCCCATCACAGGGAGACGTCCCCCTTGTCTTTCCTCTGACGACAGTGGAAGGAAGCCATGGGACGATACACTCAGACTCCCTTTTGTGCCACCTCAGACTCCATCTTTTTACTAGGCCGCACATTGATCTCTAAGAAGCCTGCTCTCCTTCATCCAGCGCGCGCGTTCAGCCAGCCCTGACACCCCCCACCACCGCCTCCCTTGTGTGCGCCACGCCAGCCCTTTTCTCACGGAAGCCCAGGCACGAATTGTTGCAAACAGAAACAGTGTTTTTCTCTTCCTCTGATCTCACTGCCCTGTGTGTGACCAGGGCAAATCTTGACTTGTGTACACATCCGTCTCCACAAACCTGCTCCTGCTCCTTCTGCCCCCACTTTAGAAATGATTGCCTGCACAACCTTTTGCCACTCTATTCTCCTTTCATGTAGCAGTTGGTGAGACCCTGCCCCACAGACCACTCTAGATTGCCCTCAATATAACTAATCTTGTGGGATCATATATTCTTCATGGGCTAACACCTATCAATCCATTTGTTTGAACCATGAGGCACCAGGCGAATAAATCCCAGATCGAAACCCCGAGATAAGGCATCTGGGAAGAAGGACCACCATACCCCGCCCCCCACAAAGGCAGTGCATACGTTTGCACATAGGCGACCTGGTTTAAGTTTTATGTCCTGCATTACTCTTTCCATGCCAATCATTATTGTGTAGTTTAGATTAGCTATAACAATGGCATCCCAGCTGACCCACGTGCCCACAGACCGTCCAAGCTGCAGCAACCAATTGGAGTCTGGCACTGTATGATGTTACATAGTGGGCCATAGGGGCCCACCAATGAATGTTGCTATCTCACACTGTATGTCATGACATGTTTTTTCTTTATAACATACTGTTTATGTATCATTTGGCCGAGCGCTCTCAGAGCAGCAGAGTCCTCTACATGCATCTTTTACCTGATATAAACTTTGTTCAACTTGCAATCTTTCTCCTGGTCGCATTCCCTACTGGAGTGTGTCCATTTATTCTGAGTTTGGGATCAGTGTTCTGGGGAATAACCACCTTCAGTTGTGCAAAATTCCATCCCTGGGCCTCTTCCTCCTCCTCCTCCTCCGGTGTCCGTGGATGATAGCTCCTGCTAATACTGGGTTCATCGTAGTTATGGACGTTGGTTTGGTGTGCATTGTGTGCTTTATAGACATTGGTTCATATGCAAGTTCCACTTCATGCCAACTATCCTGTGGCGGATGGATCACAGGGTTTGAGTGTGCCTTTTTACCGACGCAAGGTTGTGCGCTGAAATCCATGAATTCGGATGGTTTTGCAGTGGACTGGGGCGTGCGATTGCTTAAGCATGGACCGTCCCTCAACACGCCTACATTTTCCCTTGTTCGTCCTCATTCTGCATGTTCCGCCCCCTATTTGGGTCTCTGCGTAGGCCCGGCAAAGTCTCTGCGGGGTGTCTCGCGCAAGGTGCCGACCGCTCACAGGGACATGCCGGGCCTGAGCAAAGTCCCAGTGAAGCCAGGAAAAGTCCTGCTAAATCAATTCCATGAATCGACAAACAGGATTTTGTGTGCATAATGACCTGCACAGTCCTGATTTTCCACACAATTAATTCTATAAATCAGGGCCTTAGTTTCAACAAACACAAAAGTAATCATAATTCTTTCTCTCCTCTATCTTCATGATTGTGAGTACAGAGTAAGAATAATTGAGTATGATTTGGTGAGTACATACCTGAAAGAATGTCCCTTTATGGATGTGAACAGCAAAAGCGAAGAGAGTTGAAGCATAGTGTAATCCTAGCTTGAATATTGTCTCCAGTGTTAACGGTAGGCTGGGGCAAAGACAAACTCACAGTAAGTAACATTTGAGCTGCCGGTATCTTTGTTTTCACTTTCTTTGGCTTTCACAAAATTAATATTATCCAGATTTTATTTGATTTTTTGCACATGTTTCTATGCCATTTCATTGATGAAAAAAAGCAATGTAATGTCGCAAATGTGTTTTGGGAAGCTTGTATTCATGTTTATATCACTTATTTTCATGCTACAGTTTATAAAACAGGATGAAGCAACATGCTCCAATATACCCCTAACAGATCATGGGAACATACGGGGAAAAGGTGAACTTGCCTGCAAATTACCTACATTGCCTTCAATCAAGGTACCGTAAGAAAAGTACTGCCAATTGAAATAACTTCTTTTTGCAGAATTTTCATTCTCAAAATATTGTTTACATACATTTTCAGAAAATACATTTAGCTCTTAATCACATCTCATAAAAAGTTTCAATACTGTTTTTCCCCACAAGATGTAATTAGCAGGAAATGCCATTTATACCACAGTTATGGATTTACTTAAATTTCACATGATAATCATATAGGTGTAGTGATCAGTGGGAAGGATGGATCATCTTATGTACCTTTATTGGGAGTCACTATGCTCCCAGAAGAATGGGCCTCATTACAAGTTCATCAGTATTCTGGTGGTAAATACGCCAGAATATCACCAAATGGATTTACCGTTTCCGTTGCTTGGTCTGGTGGATTTACCACCGGATTACAAGTGGTGTTAGTCCCCATTTGTTGAGCCCATAGGACTCCTTGGGAATTTTGGCGGAATTGCCAATGACAGTAATTCCACCCATTTGGATGTTTTTTGGCACTAAGCGGTGCAATTACTTCCAGCATTTTGCTGTAGGTATTTCCTCCACCTCACCGCCAAACCTCTAGTAGAGCGGTGCAGTGCTCCGGCAGTAACAGAGTTTTCCGCGTTTTACTGCTGTTTTTTACTGCACCCTTGTACGTGTTCTTTGCCCTCATTTGCTCTCTTGCTCTCACAGTCTGTGGTTTTGTGAGTGAACAAATGTGCAGGGCTGTAAAAGGTTTTTGATTAAGCAAATTCAGTTCATGTGGGATCTAAGACTTCGAAATAGCAGACAGGTTGCCTGTGCCCTCAAGGCACGTAGCGCTGCAGGGGAAATATAATACTTCCTCTGCGCGCTGGCAAAAAGTATGCAGAATATCAGGGATGGAAAATGGTGTGCTCTAAAGTTGGCCTTACTGGTGAACTTGGGCCTACAGTAATAATTAGTTTAAATTAGATTTAATTCATATTTAATGGGGCATGCTTTGCTTAGCTCTTTCCTGCATCTTGTAGGTGTACCTTCCTGTGAAGGATCATTGAACAGCTCATAGTATGGACAGCACAGCACGAACAATGCTCCTTACATTAGATACTGTGCATCTTACCGTTCTACGATTCTCTATGCCAAGGCTGAGTGTGATGTCACAGCCATTTTAAATTGTTGACACTAAGGTTTCTCTCCTGGGACCCTTTTCGATTCCCAGGGTGTTTTCTAAGCAAGTGTTAATTTCCCTCCATGTTCACCCTTCATCTAGGATAACATAGGTTAGGTAACCCAGGGGCAACCATTGGGAGTGAATATGGGGCATCTGAAAACAGTATGCATTCTACATTATTCCCATGGAAAAACAGAATACCCACACAGAGCTATCAAAAACAATACATTATCGTCGTCGTAGGTAGGCACGAAGTAGAAATATGCAGTGAAAAGAAAGAACTTCACTGGTAGAACTTCAAAAGATGATTTGGAGCAGTCTCTAGTTTGTTACAGGTTAAATAAGGTTAACTGTACATAACGGATTGAATGTTACCCGTGGACCACAATTCAACTCTGTAGACTTCAGTTGTGTGATCAAAGCTCACTTCAGGTGAGATTTATTGTTCCCCAAATGTCTTGTATTACACAAGTGCTGATTTGTAACAACCATTTTTTATTTATTTTTTATTTATTGTGCTTTAGCTAATTTTTTTTTACTTTTTACGCATTCCGAGACAAATACAAATAATTTAGAACAATGTACACATTAGAAATTAAGAACATAAAAAACGGTAAGAGAAAAAAGAAAAGATCAATCATACATATGCAGCTATCATCAAATTTAAATTCTTAATAACCGTCCAAATTAAGATCTCTTAAAACTCTGACCACTTCTGAGGTCAGAACTATTTAATTACCAGATGATAGTCCAAGCCAAATTTCCTCAGTGTCCAACCATCTAACATCATGAACAAATCTTTTCAGTCTAAGAACTCTCACATCCCTTGTACCCAAACACCTAGACAAAAGATGTTTTATCGTTTGATGTTCAATATCATCACATTTATCACTCCAATTATCAGATAAGGCTGAGTCTCTGACTGATGGAATTTCCAAAGTGGGTAGTATGTTGAGTCTGAATCTCCCAAAATAATCCCTTGATCTCGGATCCAAAAGGGGGGCAAAATAAAGGATCCAATAACGACCTATATAGGGAGATCCATTTCTACTCCAACCACGATCTTAGAGAGGAAGGCCCAATTCATACCTAAGGGATACAATAGGAACACATTTTGTAAGTGATAGTGTTTTTTTCCAAAGCTTTGACTATATAGTATCCCAATTTGCATCTGCCGAGAGAAGATTAGTGTCCATACCGAACAGAATGACAGGGACCACCTTACCTAGATAGAATTTCACCAAAGGTAGTATTGAGAATTACAGAACTTAGTTCTTATCCTTTTCATCTGAGCCCCCAACTTAATGGTGTTTAAACTAATAGATTCCGGGGGGGGGGGCGCTGTTGCGCTGAGCGAAAATGGCTGCCTAGAAGAGAGCGCCGCACCGAGAGGCGATATATCAACACAATTCAGCGTTGTTTTCGACCCTACTTGCTAAAAGGACAGCAGGATCTGACAATTAACACCCGGCGCATTCATCACCTGGAACTTGGGCGGCGGACCTGCATCGTTCTGCAGCTTTCTGCAACCATAGACAGACCTTCGATTCTGGGCAGCCTGAGCCGGCTGCCACTTCCACGAACACTGCCGCAGAGGCTGGGTACGCGTGGCCTGTGTGGGGGGAGGAGCCTCGGCTTGCCTGTCTTTTTCCTTCTGACGCGACTTGCGCCCGAGCCCCTGGGGTGCGGTAAGAAGGGACTCCCTTCTGGAGGGCCGTGGCGGGCGCAGCCTGGGTGTCCTTCCTGGGCCCCACAACTTTCCTGGACGCTGCGTGGGCTGATCCGACTCCTGCTGGGCCTTGCATCGGGCGAGTGTGCTGACACCGGAGGGGGCCGTCGCCGGAGCGGGACCTTTCCCCTGTGCTCCACGTGAGCGGGATACGGAACTCTGGCTGGGCGCCAGCACTAACTTCTTTACCCGAATTGGCCCTCCCTCTCCTCCCCCTCCAGGGGACACAGAGATCCTTGACAGCCTGCATTTGCTCTCTGGAGCAACCATTGCACGTTCCCACGTGTCCTCCCGGCAGCGACCACCCTGGGCCCCCATCAAGCAATACCTGGTGAATCTGCCGAGGCCGGACCGGGGCCTCCCCTGGGGGCCACTCTAGGTATTGGCCCACACTACAGGGGCACTACGGCATGGCCTCAAGCGGCGGGGCCGGTGGTGGCCATCTTCTCACTCCGGATACATGGGGGTGGCACGGCACACCCGGGCAGATTTCGACCTCTGATCAGGCTTCAGCCCGATCTACTATATCATGGTGGTGGCCGGTCCCTAAGCGGTGGCTCTGACATGGGGGGCTCTGGGTGAGGACGGAGGAGAGTGCTGGACCGCCTGACCACCCAGGTGCAGCGGTAGGGTGGACTGCACAGTAAGTCCATAATTGGAATGGTACATACCGCCCATTTCTCCAGCGCCCCGTAGGACTCTTGTTGGTGTTCCCCACGTGTTGGTCGTCTGGAGAACACTATCTGTCTTTGGGTCAGCCCCCGTTCTCTGGGTCAACTACTGTCTCTACCCTGTTGTGATTCACCTTATGCCATAGTGGGACGCCTTGTTGGTATGCCCGAGCCCGCGGGGCCCTGAGATCGAAGCAATATCACCCTTGCTCTGGCTTTCCTGCTCCCGCGCACTCCCACCTTTGGTTCCCGCGTCCATTTGCATGCCTGTTTTATGCTCTAGCAACTTACCCTGTCTGTAAGTCCTGTCGCTGCGTCCCGTGGGCGCCCACGCCTTGCTGAAGAGCCAAGACCCTTCAGACCCCACTTCCGTCATGACTAAGGGTTCAGGAGGTGGGAAAAAACAGAGCTCCATCAATATGTTTGCTAAAACACCGTCCAGGCAGGCGGAGGAGGAACCGGAACCCGCACCCACCACCTCGACTCCATAGACTCTCAGAAAATGTTGGAGTACATTCGTGAAGGATTCACTACCCTGCACTCCAAGTTGGACGATATGAATGGCTCTATATCCTCTATTAAAGCACACATTGAGAAAACCGACGACCGAGTGACTGAAATTGAGACGAGGGTTGGTGTCACTGAGGACGACTTGGGCACTCTCCGGGTGGAGGTCTCTTCACTGTCCAGACGAGTGCTTGAGGTGGCTAAAAAGAATGAGGATCTAGAATCGCGCTCCAGGCGCAATAACCTTCGTATAATTTGGGTCCCCGAGGACATTATCAAAGAACCCATGGAAGACTACTTGGAGCGCACCCTACTTACTCTGCTCGACTCTCCCAGACTCTCGTCACAATTTGTGATAGAAAGAGCCCATCGCGCCTTAACAGCTAAACCCAGACCAGTTGCACCTCCCCGCCCCATCATAGACAGGGTCCTGACCTTTCGAGACCGTGACGCCATCCTTAGGGCTGCGAGTGCCAATGGGGAGCTTCTTTTGGGGTCCGCTCGGATCCACCTATACCCGGATTTCTCCGTTGCGATTCAGCAGGAACGTAAAACCTTCATGGCAGTCAAAAAATGGCTACGTGACCTGCAGGTTAAATACTCCATGTTATACCCTGCCAAGCTCCGAATTGAACACTCTAACCAGGTCTTTTTCTTCACAATCCCTGAGGAAACCTCCAAATTCATAGACAAGCACTTCCCTGGTTAACTGTTTATGGACTCTATCACTCTGTTGTCGTCTGTCACATGTTTAGTCGCCTAGTGGGAAGGGTATACCCTGACCTATTAGGGTAGGAGAGCCATCCGCCAGTTACATTTGTTCTGTTTACTCCTGCTTTAGGATGTCCTGATCTCCTCGTCATTCGTTCCTAATTAATCTTTAGGTTAAAATTTCCAATGCATAGCTTTATCCTCGCCTTGCCTCCGGTTTGGAGCGTCGCCGCCAGGCCGGCACACAGGCCCCCAGGTGTTGATGCCATTGGTTTGGATTTGGTTATTTGGTTATGGGGTTGTCATTCCTCTGATTGGGGGAGGGATGCGGGTGGGGGTGGGTGGGGTCGGGTGTTATGTTAAAAAAGGCTTGATGTTCACAGAGAGGGCGGAGCGCAGGGTAATGATTGTTTGGTCAAACTCCAAACAGTGTCTTGCGCACATATTCTGGGCAGTAGGCCCTGGATTGCTATACCTCCAGTACTCCCACTTCAAATGGTGATAATAATGTTATGTTCATGAGCTGGAATGTTCGGGGGCTGGGTAATTATAAGAAAATGCAGCAGTTGCAACTGCAAGCGGAGCGCCATCGGGCAAAAATCCTATTTCTGCAAGAAACGCATGCATGTGCTGAAAGCTGTGAAAAATTTGCCAAAGGGTGGGGTTCCCAAAGATAGTTTCTACCCAGTGTCGGGAGGTGATGACCCTGATCCATAAGAACCTTAAATTTAACTGTAAATTCTCACAGATGGACCCTTTGGGTAGATATGTTTTGCTCCATGGTGATCTACAAAATAAGGAACTGGTGTTATTGAATACTTATGGCCCCAATGTGGATGCCCCCGAATTCTATCTGCAATTAGCTTCCCTCCTAGCCAGCTTCCCCATGGTGCCGCTACTTTGGGGTGGTGACTTTAACACTATACTGGACGTAGACCTTGACAGGTCGGGCTCCAGACCTCACCAACTTTCTAGAGCAGACTATACCATTCTGACATCCTTACCCCGACTTGCCATCGTAGATGCTTGGCGACTGTTACTCCCCGAGTCCAGAACATACTCCTTCTATTCTTCAGTACATGACTCGCACTCTAGGATCGACAGATGGTTGATATCGGATATACTGATTAGAAATGTCTCACACCAATCAATCCTTCCCAGAACCCTATCTGATCATTCTCCTGTGACTATCTCTCTCTGCTGGGGCCCAGACTACAAAAGAGTTCAGGGGTGGATATTGAAACCGTACTCCCTTCTCGACACAGCCTTCACCTCAGAAATAGAGACCGCCATCAAAGACTTTTTCAAGATTAACTCTAACTCGGTCCCGACGCAGTCCACCCTCTGGGAAACATTTAAAGTTTACATTATAGGCGTTGCTATGTCGAAGGAAAGCGGTATCCGAGAGCGATCCGAGGGGATATCCGGAAAAGAGAGGCAGCCCTTGCATCCCTTGAATCTCAATACTCTCTTCAGCAATCTCTCAAGGCACTAGCATCCCTGGGTGCGGAACTAGACGTGTTTCGGTCCTATACGGACCGTGAACTGAAATTCCTTGACAGCCCCCAGCTCGCTAGAAAATATGGGGATCGCGAGAGACCTGGCTGAATATTAGCGAGACTCATCCGGTGCGAATTTGGTTCCCCTAACATCCCGGCTATCGAAAAAGCTGACGGCACCCTGGCCACACTTCCACGAGATGTCAAAGCCGAGTTTCTGGCGTTCTATGAAGCCCTCTACTCGGAAGATGAGAATACCCCTGTAGCTGAAATTGATGCCTTCCTAGATAGCCTCCCTCTCTCGGTCCTCTCCTACGAGACCAATATCACTCTCGAGGGTCCCTTCACCACGGAGGAATTCTCAGAGGCTATTGACTCGCTGTCATCTGGCAAGTCTCCTGGCTCGGACGGCCTCCCAGTAGAATTTTATAAGCGCTTCAAGCCACTCCTAATTCCCCGCCTGATGGCCTTATGGGACGAGGCCTGCGAAGTAGGCGTGTTCCCTCCTTCGCTCCGGGAGGCTATAATAACAGTCCTTCTCAAGCCTGGCAAATCTCCTACCCAATGTGGCTCCTATCGTCCGTTGTCATTAATCAACTGTGATGTCAAAATCTTCACCAAACTGCTAGCCTTACGCTTAGCCCCCTTTATGCCACATATCATCCATCCCGATCAAGAAGGGTTTATCCCAGGTCGATCCACCTCTATGAACTTGAGACGCTTGTTTAATATCAGTAGAATAGGCCCTCACGTTCAAGCGGTAGCTGCCACACTAGACATGCAGAAGGCCTTCGACTCCGTGTCTTGGAAGTACCTTTGGCGGGTCCTCGAAAAATGCAAATTTGGACCCAGGTTCCGCTCTTGGGTTCGTTTACTCTACTCCAATCCCGTGGCCAGGGTCCGTACCAAGAACAGATGTTCCTCTCAATTTCGAGTTGCCATAGGCACAAGACAAGGCTGCCCCTTCTCTCCCTTAATTTTCACTATAGTCATGGAGCCTTTCGCTGACAGGATGCGCCAATGCCATGCGTGCAGAGGGCTCCGAACGGCGGGTGAAGCGGACATCATTTCCTTATACGCCGACGATGCTCTGCTCTATATTCGCTCCCCTTCTACCAACCTTGCCCCTATTCTTGAGGACGTTGTCCTTTTTGGGCGCATCTCTGGGCTCAAGCTGAACTGTTCCAAATCTACCCTGTTCCAACTTACAGAAAGCACACGCCCCCCTCCTGACCTTCTGGGGTTCACTTGGTCCCAGTCAAAATTCACTTACCTCTGTATAGAAGTCACTCGTTCACCCCAGACATCATTTGTGGAGAACTACCAGACATACCTTTTGAAGCTCACTGAAAAGCTCTCAGGTTGGACAGGACTCCCAATTTCCCTGGCCGGTCAGATCGGGATCCTAAAGATGGTCGTACTCCCACAACTGTTATATAAGTTCATTAACCTGCCCCTATGGCCAGGAGACGTCTTCTTTCAAGCACTAACTCGTACCATTAATGCCTTCCTATGGCACTCTGGGGCAGTTCGATTAACTGGCTACCTTGACCACCCCTATGGAGGGTGGAGGATTCATCGCCCCTGATTTTCTGAAATACTGGCTAGTGGCGCAGGCTCAGTTTGCCTCCTTCTGATTTAACACACAGGACCCCCCTCATGTTAGGCTGGAGAGGATGGCGGTCATTGACCTGGACATCCGCTCCTTTATTCTCGCCCCTGTGTCGGCTATGCCAGAGTCACTAGACCCTGTTGTTAGTACTTCCCTTGCCCTCTCTAAGGCCTGGAAACTATTAGACACGCCCAACCCATTCCATGGCGATTTGCCTTTATGGAACTTCCTCCCTTGGGTCTCATACCTACCGTTATCTATCATACACCGGTGGGCTGCATCGGGCTTCGAGGTGATCCGCGACTCCTTAGAAAATGGCAATTTCATCGAATAGCCAGACCTACCGCCTGCCCTCAGACAGAAGCCACCTGCGTGGCTCCAATACTCATCTCTCCGGAAAGCCCTTAAAGTTAGATACCCCAATTTCCCAACGATACCCCCCAACGATCGATCCAATTGTGGCAGAATTATGCAACTGCAACTCCTTTAGAGGAAGGTGTCCAGACTATACGCCCTGATACAAGCTAGAACGACCCCCACCTTCGACAAATTGAAACGCAAATGGGCAGGGTACTTGGAGATGGAAATGTCCAACGAATGCTGGAAGCGCATGTGCGCACGCATACAGTGTGTCCTTCAATTCTCGTTTCAAACTGATCCAACTCAAGGTCCTACGTAGGTACCATCTTACCCCGATCCAATTACACTATATGTCGAGAGACCATTCCCCCAGATGTCCCAGATGTGGTACTGACAATGCTTCATACATGCATATGCTCTGGTCCTGTCCCAAACTATCGCAGTACTAGGAGTCAGTATTTACTACCTTATCTTCCATTCTGGACCATACAATCTCCCCGTCCTCCTTGCTGGGTCTCTTTCATGACTTCCCGGGCCTGGGCCGCAATTTCAAGAAGATGGCTGGCCTTTGCATGCTGCTGGCTGTCCGTTGCATCTTACAATGCTGGTCTAATCAGCAGCCAACACACTCAAAGCCCAGGAACATCTGGCTGAAGTTTCGCTCCTACATGGCGCCCTCCGACACAGACTCGGATGCCACATCTCTGGCTTCCTGCTCCTCCATATCAGCTAGGGCTTAAACTCTTGTTAGTTAGGTCTCTGTTGTCGAGCTGTACTTGTCATGCTTATACTTGTGAAGCTAAAGACCAATGTTTGACCTACTGGTATGTAGTGTAATTTGTCAAGGCTTGCCCCGGTTGGGCCTCTGCCTGTACTGGTCTGTGTCATCAAGCTGAAAAAAAGAAAGGTTTTAAAAAAAAAAAATAGTTTCCAATAGATGGATTTTGGTTGGGTATGTCTTAATTATTGATCCCAAATAGGTAAGCTCAGAGACAACCTCTATAGGTTGGTGATCCAGTTCCCAAGAATAATTCTCGGTTCTTTTGCTTGGATTCTTAAAAATCAGGACCCTGGATTTATTTGGATTCATTCTGAGATCATTGCTTCGGGCATAGGTTTCCAAGACCGACGGCAACCTCTGGAGTCCCACCTGAGAGTGATCCAGTACCACCAGGTCATCAGCATAAGCCAACCAGCTGATTTTAGTTGAGCCGATCCTCGGAGATACAAGACCACTCTCCCTTAAATGTTGGCCAAGGTCAGCCATAAAAAGGATAAACAGGCAACCCTGACAAACCTCTCTTTCCACCCGTATGGGTCTCGATAATTGTCCCGCTCTGGAAAGTCTGACTCTCATTTTAGTATTTTGATGCAATTCAATCAAGATAGAGAGTAGATCAGGGGGACCCCCATGCAGACAATTTCTTCCACAAGAGACCCCTATTAACAGTGTCAAAGGCTTGAGAGAGGTCAATCTAAGCCCAGAAGAGAGGCACGCCACCTTTGGTTCCCGAAACCCCATTTAAACAACTGAGAACCAGACTATTGAGAGAGGTGGCTAGTCCCTTTCTAAAGTCAGTTTGCTGTTTTGGTATTATTCCATTAGATTTAGCCCGTTCCTCCAACTCCCTTAGGATTAATCCGACCAAAATTTTGCTGTCAGCATCCAATAGCAAGATTGGTCGATAATTCCCAGCTAAAAGTCTATCTCCTTTTTAAAACATCGGGATCGTGATTGAGTTTTTCCGCGATTCTGGGAGTTCTTTTGACATAATTATTTTGTCAAATAATAGTTTAAGTACATGGGCCCACAACAATGAGTTCATTTTTATGGTCTAATTACTAAGACCATTCGGGCCCGCTGCTCTAGAGGAGGAGGAATTCTTTATTAATAGTTCTATATCAGCACTGGTATGCGCTAGAGACCATTGAACAATTTCGATTCTCTCTTGGGTAGGAGCCCCTAAAGGCCCATATACCTGAGAGAAGTGGTCAACCCAGGTCTGTTCTTGTACAATAGCGTCTTGATTGCACATTAGTAAGCCTTGTTTTGCTCCCACTATAGCACAGACATTTCTTGAATTTCTCTGGTTTAAGGACCTGAGCATAAGTTCTCCATCATGCTGCAGGATGGACGACCTGAATGACCGTTTCCAGTTTCTATCTTGATTTTTAATGAGGCTAAGAGCTGTCTCATAGGCATTTCTATCGAGTTTTGCTTTTTTAAGTCTGCTCTTTGGTGTGTTATGATCTTCTTTTGTTCCAAAACCTGAACATTAAAGGCATGTTTATGCAGCAACTTGCATTTTTGAGTATTAGATTTCTGAGGATCCAAATCTAACAGCAGCAGATGGAAACTAGCAGGTTTACAAAAATCAGACAGTTGTTCCTCAGACAGATTAATAGCCATATCTTGAAGTCTGCTGGTCAGATTTTTACCCCCCCTATTGAGTTTCCTAATACAGTTACCAGACATATTCACAGAAAATGTGCACGAATATAATGAAACACTTGTGGAATGATTGACATCTACTGATAATTTGATCATTGCATGGTCATCAGTGTTCCCTTCTTCCACAATTAACATCACACAGTTTTCAAATATTTTCCTGGAGACAAAAAAATAATAAATTGTAGAGAAGGCTGTACCCCTATGCCAAGTAGGAATACTCAGGATGTCACCCCTAATATTTCCATTAAGCATCCATAAGACCCACCCCTTCATGAAATTAACCCAGGCTAATCCATTGGGTGTTTGATATAGTGATTTTCCTAAGACCTGATGTTTTGTCGTTAGGCACTGTGAATTCAGGTCTCCTGCTACTAGTACTTCATCCATAGGGAACAGAGGTAGTATCTTAACTAGCAGATCTGATAATGTTTGCAAGAAATCATGTAGACTCCGTCCCCGACAGTTCCAATACAGATTTACTATAATCCAATTTGAGCCAATATTTCGGTCCTTGCACTCGACCCTTACTATCAAAATGCCTCGCGTTTCATTTGATAGCAACCTGAAAGCATAGAAAGCATTATTTTTACAGGCAATCATCAATCCCCCGGAAGGTCTACCTCCCTCAGACCCAGAAGCCAATGTTAGAACTAGGACATTTACCAGCTTCTTACCTGATTCCAGAGCCACCGCATCGTCGAACCAAAGGAAAGACTTTATTTTTAAACGCGTCGCATCGCCAGCAGCAGCGCCGTGCTGCACTCTCCGTTCCTCGCAGCATCTTCCCGTCTCACCGCAGCCTCCTGCATGTTCCCGCTGCATTCCGGCACCTGGGGGAAGATAAAGACAATAAGGTGAGCCAAGGGAACATATGGAGGAATACTGGTTACCACCCAAGACTTACCTGATTTACCACCGGGGGACCCATTCCTCACCTCGGGTCGGCGCAGCTCCCACTGCACCATCGCCGTACCCCAGCCTCTAAGGGGAAACAAAAGCACAACAGGGTGAATCAAAAGGACAATCAAGGGGAGCCACCTCCTGCCATAGACTTACCTGATTTTACCGCCGGAGGTATAACTCCTCGACTCTGGTTTTCTCTCAGCACCTGAATAAAGGAAAAGACCACAGATTACGGGATTGGATAGGAGTGATGGTCAGGCATTTGAACTCTTACAAACTGCATACTTACGGCATCTTGCTGGGAGAGTCAGTATAGCCCTGGAACTCACCAATTCCTTTGGCCAGTGGAGCAACTGGTCCATCACGTGCCCCTGCGCTCGAAGCAGGATGGAGGGCTCACCCTTTCAAAACATAAGGTGAGACTTTGGAGGGGACATCGGAGGTGGTCAGTGGGGAGAACAACGGGGGTGGGGGAAATTACGCTCAACTCTACGGGTGGTTAATTCCCCTTTCTCCATTCACAGAAGAGTACTCCTACAGGCCAGACAAACGACACACCTCGGCCCTACGCATTACGCTGGAGGAGGCCGCAGCAGCCCAGGTCAGACCGGCGCCTCTGTGGGAGTCAGGTGAGCGTAACACTCTTCCTATTCCTGAATGTCCGTGGTCCATGATTTCAATGGATTTCATTGTGGAACTCCCTCCGGTCAGGGGTTATGACACCATATGGGTGGTCATTGATTACTTTACCAAATGAGGTTTGTTTATTCCTTGTAAGGGAATACCTACCGCTCCTGCCTTGGCGAACCTGTTTCTACACAACGTCTTCTGCCCATTTGGTCTTCCAGATGTGCTAGTATCAGACCGGGGGACGCAGTTCACCTCCCGTTTTTGGAAACACCTTACCAGTTCTATTGGTATTGAAGACCGCTATTCTAGTGCAAATCATCCCCAAACTGATGGTCAGACTGAACCTCTTAATGCTTCATTAGAACAATATCTGCGTTGTCTGACCCTTCAATACCAGGAAACTTGGTTCTCGGTTCTTGTTCATGCTGAATTCGTCTACAACAACTCCCTCCATGCATCCACTGGTACCACACCTTTTCATGCTTTGTACGGCCAAAATCCACGGACCATTCCCATGGACGTAGTCCCAGACAGCACCAACCCTGCTGTTCATGCCTGCCTTCGGGACCTCTCTGCTGTGCATAAAGCAGAAGGTGTTCACCTGACAGAGGCCCAGGAAAGATCTAGAGCTTATGCTGACTGACACTGCCAGGAGGCTCCTCAATATTCCATTGGTTCAAAGGTGTGGTTGTCCGCTAAAAACCTCCGTATTCTGGTTCATAAATGCCTATTGCCTCGCTTTTTGGGGCCATTTCTGGTACTGGCATTGATTAATCCCGTGGTGGTCAGGTTGGAGTTGCCTTAGTCTTGGAAAATACATCCTATGTTTCACGTATCATTACTCAAGCCTTGTGTGGACTCTACTAGATTGCCTGTTCGCCCTTCCCCTGTTATGGTTCAGGGTTCTGAGGCGTACGAAGTTAATGTCATTCTGGACTCCAAGGTATTCAGGGGCACTAGGCTGTTTCTGGTGGACTGGAAAGGGTATGGTCCGGCAGATCGGACTTGGGAACCTGCTTCTGATATCCATGCCCCGCTTCTCATGTCTCGATTTCTTGCTTCAAGTAAGAGGGTGGCATCATTGGGGGAGGATGCTATCAGGAAACCACCTCGGTCCCGACACTCAGGCAAAATTAAGGCTCATTTACGGGCTAGGTTCCCTATCCATGGTTTTCCCTCTCGTTTACACTCTCAGTGTATTGCGCCACGTACATTTCACTCCATGAGAATCCGGCATTTAGCAGGTAAATGGCTTTGGAAGATACCATGGAGACACGGTCCTTCCGCGTTCATTCAGTCACATGTCTTTTCACGTTAAGCCTTGGTTCACCCTGTCACGTGACTAATGTTTCCTACTTATGCTCCGCCCCTCCTTCAATCCCTGCTTCTTCTTTTGTTTTCTACGGCCATTGCTACCTTGTTTGGAACTACTTCTTGATTACCTAACTCGGCTACGCTCCACGGATTCGTCTTGTCCTGCTCCTTGTCTGTCTGCTTGCAATATCCAGTTTACGACCTTGGAACGCTCTTTGACCCGCTATGCCTGCTGATTCTGTACCTATCTCTGCCTGCACTGATATTGACCCGGAACTCTTGACCATTCTACTTGCTCAGCGTGCGGTTCTTGAACTCATCTATAACCGTCCCCCCACAAACTTACCTTGTGACTCTTTCCACCGCGTGTGCCTGGACTGCTTTCAGGAAACTATTAGGCGTCCCCCTTCCCGGCGGGTGTTAGGAGGATACTTGGACTGCTTCCTGGGAACTCTGCTAGGTGTCCTCGTGCTGGTGGGTGTTAGGAGGATAATGTCTTCTCTGGAACTTGGACTGCTTCCTGGGAACTCTGCTAGGCGTCCTCGTGCTGGCGGGTGTTAGGAGGATAATTTCTTCACTGGAACTTGGACTGCTTCTGGGAACTCTGCGAGGCATCCTCGTGCCGGTGGGTGTTAGGAGGGGCATTCTTCATCTCATTGGTACAAGGACGGTGTAACAGAGGATAGGTCCTTCCCTCTCCATTCTCCCAAGCCTACTTCACCCTGCAGTACCCACTCTTGGACATATGGTAAGGTGTTGTCTTGCTTGTCTTGTTTTGTCATACTGCTAATATCCTCGGTTTATTCCACCAATTATTATCCTGTTAGCCATTTCACAGGCTATGCCTGTTACTTATCTCAGGAACATAGATCTAAATACTGGAATATTGCCTGCTACCTAAAGGTACTTTTCTTTGATCTTGTCCTGTCAGTTGTTCATGTGCATATGTTGGTATTAATCTTGACCTTCCTTTGCAGGTCAGCGGTATCCTGTGGCATCCATCCATCTTTGGGTCAATTAACTCCTCAGGCGATTGTGTTTGCATCCCTGAGGGGTACATTGGCAGAAAGAACTTGTCGGCTACACGACAGGTTCAACCGCCGAAGCAGAACTCAAACCAGGAATCCTTCAGAGTTCTGACATATTCAGAAGCCACTTTTCTGAATGGACGTTTCCACAGACCCGTTGACCACTCTGGCACAGATAGTGGCAGACCTATGGGCTGATATGACAGCCGCTCATGAAGCCACTCAATGAAATCTTCTCGAATTTCGTGCCAGTATGCAACCTACTGGGGCAAGCACCTCGGGGACTGCAGCACCCTCAGCTTCTGCCCCAAGCGGTCCTCCCAATAGACAGGAGGGGACCCCTGTGTTCATAGCTGCTCAGTTCCCTCTTGCTCCACCGGAACGTTTTCATGGTGACCCTAAACATTACCGTACCATCATCAATCAGTGTAAACTACACTTTTTGTGCCGACCTTCCTCATTTCCAGATTCTACCACCAAATCAGCTTTCGTTCTGTCTTATTTAGGTGGTACAGCAGCAGTTTGGGCCAATCAGTTGCTGGAATTGGAAAGTCCATTGCTTCATGATTGTGATGCATTAATCAAGGCCATGTCATGGGTAATCGATACCAGATACAAAACCCAAGCTAATGATCTGGAGCTCTTGTCTTTGCAGCAAAGGGACACCCCTTTGCTGGATTATCTTGCTCGTTTCAATCAATTGGTCGCAGAGACAGGATGGCCTGATGAAAAGAAGGCCGCTTTGTTTTATAAGGTTTGTCGGACACATTGAAAGATGTCCTAGCCACGGTTCCGGTGGTGCCCTCCACTTTCCCGGAATTATTGGACCTTGTTCTGCAATTAGACGCCTGGAGGTCGGAAAGCAAGGGGGAGAAAAGAGGCGTATTTCTCGCTCCACCACCTGTTCATGTACCATCCGCGGTGGAGGGGGAACCCATGCAGATCGGGGCGATTCGGGGTCCTCCGAGCAAAGAGAACAATGCAAGAAGAACAATTTGTGTTTCTATTGCGGTTCCTCTGAGCATCTCCTAAGAGAATGCCCAAAAAAACCTAAGAGGCAGGGAAACGCCAAAGCCTGGCAATAGAGAGAACCCCTCTGCCGAGCAAGAATCATCAGGGTTCCTGTTTATCAGTACCTTTTGTTTTACATGCTAAGTTGACTGTTCTGTCTGGGAATTCATGTCGGTTCAGGCTGTTTTGGACTCTGGCGCTACCGGGAACTACATTGATGCACAATATGTACAATATCCTCGGTTTATTCCACCAATTATTATCCTGTTAGCCATTTCATAGGCTACGCCTGTTACTTATCTCAGGAACATAGATCTAAATACTGGTCAGCGGTATCGTGTGGCATCCATCCATCTTTGGGTCAATTAACTCCTCAGGCGATTGTGTTTGCATCCCTGAGGGGTACATTGGCAGAAAGAACTCGTCGGCTACACGACGGGTTCAACTGCCGAAGCAGAACTCCAACCAGGAATGCTTCAGAGTTCTGACAGCAGACATCTGGAAGCTGAGACCTCAGGTGAGGAGGAGGGAGATCAAACAAGGTACAAGGAGGAAGAGATCAAAGGTGACAGATTCCAACGCCAAATAATGCCTATGGCTAACGCAGAACAGCTCCAGGAGTTGGTGGGAGCTGTACAAGGTTTGACCTTGGAGCTACAAAACATTAAGGCTCAGAATGCTCTCTTGAAACAGTTGGTTACCAATAGAAAACCTCAGACAGTAGACCTGCCCACCATGTCTCTACCGTCAGGCAAGTTTGACGGATCCCCTAAACACTTGAAAGAATTCCTAGAGGCTTGCATGGTCTACTTCACGTTCCGTCCCCACACTTTTTCTACCGATCATGCCAAGATTGGCTTTTTGATCTCCAATATGATGGGTAACGCATTGGCATGGGCCACCCCTTTGGTAGCCAGCAGTAATCCTGTACTCCAAGACTACGATGGATTCCTTAATCCTTCGAACGCCAGGAAACCACGTTTGTTGCCTGCAAAGAATTACTGGATATCCAGCAAGGAACCAATGACTTACTTTCCTACATTACCTCTTTCAAACGACTTGCTGTGGAAGCCCGTTGGCCCAAACAGGCCCAGTTTGCTATCTTTCGCAGGGTCCTTTGGGAGGAGATAAAAGACGAGCTAGCCCGTACCCCTCGACCGGCAACCTTCTCGGACCTACTGTCTGCAGTTTTACATATTGAATACAGGCTTTTGGAGTTCAGGAATGAGAAGAAGAAACAGAAGGCACCAATACTTTACCCTTCAATGGAAAATCCTCTTCCTTAACCTGTTCCCAGGACCAACCAGGAAGAGGCCATGCAAGTAGGGGCAACCCGCGCACCCTTGACGCCCGAAGAAAGAAAGCGTTGGCGAGAGGCTTCCCTCTGTATGTACTGCGGTTCTGACCAATACCTACTCGTAGTTGCCCTGAAGTTCCTCCAAGATGGTCGGGAAACGACCGACCTCGGACCTGATAGGGACAAGGGTCCGAGGTGTATCTAACAGTCCCTATGTTTCGCTTACAGTGGCACCCAAGACTGACATTGAAGACTCCCGTCTCATGGTCATCGCTATACATATTTCCGAGAAAGGCCAAGTAGTCGACACCATGGCTCTGATTGACTGCAGAGCCGCGGGAAATTTCATAGACACTATCTGGGCTGAGAAGGTAGGACTATGCCGTTTGCAGCGTGAAGAGGACCAAAAGGTGGAAGGAGTGGATGGCTCTCCACTCACCTCAGGACCCATTACACACTCTACCGAGACCTGGGTAGTAAGAATAATGCAGCACTCTGAGGAATTAACATTTGACATTATCCGGGCTGCCCACTTCCCGGTAATTCTGGGTATTCCCTGGTTGAGAAAGCATAACCCAACCATCGATTGGACAAGAAACACCATGGCTTTCACCTCTACTTACTGTAGGCAGAACTGCCTGGAGAACATACCCAAGCAAACCGTGTCCATTGTGCCAGCCGAACTTATAGATTCCCGGGATATATGCTGTGTACCGCCCGAGCTGGGAGAGTTCCAGGAAGTGTTTGTCGAGAAGGCCATCCTTGACCTCCAGCCACATCGTCCCGACGATTGTGCCATTGATCTGGTACCCAATGTCCTGGTTCGGTTTGGACGCATGTTTGCCCTGTCCTTGGTGGAAAAGAAGGCACTAAGGACTTACCTCGACACTCATCTGGTCAACGGGCTGATTGAACCATCCAGATCTCCTGCGGGAGCCCCACTGTTCTTCATCTCCAAACGAGACTCCTCGGAGCTTAGACCCTGTATAGATTACAGGGGTCTTAATAAGGTCACAGTGCGGGATAGGTACCCGATGCTCCTCATTACTGATATCCTGGAAGCAGTCCAGCGGGTGTCTGTGTTTTCCAAATTAGATCTTCGGAGCTCTTACCGCCTTCTGCGTATTAAAAACAGTGACGAATGGAAAAGCCGCGTTCCGCACACCTTTCGGCTTATTTGAATACAGGGTAATGTCTTTTGGACTGGTCAGTGCCCCTGCGGTATTCCAGAGATTTATGGACAGATTGTTTTTGGATGTTCTTTTCATGAATACCATAATCTTTCTGGATAATTGGAAAGGAGGAAACAGGCAACCAGGAGTGTGGAACTTAAAAGAGCCTTTATTCAGGATAAAAATTATTTTTTTTAAAAAATTAATCTATATCAGGGTTCCAAGATAGATTTCTTCTTCTTCTTCCTGTAGTAAGGGTGAGCCTTCAAAAATTGGCAGCTAGTCCTCGTATGCCCAGAGCGTCTTGGGCGCAGCTCTCTCTCTCTCTCTTGATGTCCTGCAAGAGAGTGGAAAAGACACACACAGTCCGTCAATTGTTTCACCCTTACATAGGGACTGGAGTTGGGTGGCCCAATCAGGGAGGTCTTGTACTGTTTCTCTATAAATATCCCCATAAGCCCCACCCACTTCCTCTTTGATCGAAGGTTGCCATATTGCCTTGGCTGTCAGGGCCGGGATACTATGGGGAATCCTGGCTCCCAAGCGAGCCGACAACGCTGAGGTACTTGGAACGCTGTTACTCAATACAGAAGGTGAGCGATGGGTGAGTACACGGGAAAGGTTTTCTGCTTCGTGTTTGTCTGCTATCTATTCCTGCTGTACTGGGAACCGAACCGCGGGGTAGGTATCCGACGGTTGCCTGGGAGCATGTCCGACCCAGTTATCCTGGGTCTTGTTGTTCCGCTCGTCGGGAAACGTATTCCCAGGGTAGGTATAAGCAGGGGAGCGGGTACGGCCGGGACACTTTCAGTCGGTTCTCCTGTGACTCCGCCTGCAGGGGTCTCGCAGCTGTCAGCCACATGGTTGTAGAACCCAGGATGCCACAGACATCGTTGTTTCACTCTCTCTCGTTGGGTTACACCGAGTGGGCTCTCACATTATCTTCCTTTTATTTCGCGGCGTTCTGATTCTGACATCCCCTCCGTTGTGCCTTTTCCCCTGCATTCCTCCATGTTCAGTTCACAAACCCCCCCCCCCCCGCGAAGACTCGAGCCGTTCGGGTCGATCCACTCTCCTGGAAAGATAATCTGGGACCACCTGAAAAGATGCTCGCTGATGCACTGTTTTGAAGCCAAAAGCTTGTAAAGTGAGGAACCACCTCAGAACACGCTGATTGGAATAATTTTGTACGGCCAACCACTGTAGCGGCGCATGGTCCGTGAATACAGTGAACGTCCGGCCTAATAGATAATATCTTAGAGTTACTACGGCCCATTTGATGGCTAAACACTCCTTGTCTACCGTTAAGTAGGATTCCTCATGGGGTAGGAGTTTTCGACTTATAAAGGCGATGGGATATAGGTCCTCTTCAACACCTTGTGAGAGAACTGCACCCAATCCGGAACCAGAGGCGTCAGTCTGTAGGAAGAATTATTTTTTGAAGTTCGGACAACACAGGACTGGTAGGACTGATATCTACTTTTTTAAATGGTTAAATGCCCTAAGAACATCCTTGTCAGAATGGATGTCTTTCTTGTAGGTACTTTTCAACGCTTCTGTCAATTGTGTTGCAACTGAAGAAAACAGAGGTATAAACCTCCTATAATAAGCCCACAAACCCCAAAAAGGCCCGGATCTGTTTCCGGTTACTGGAATTGGTAGTTTTAGAATGGCTTCCACCTTGTCTAGTTGGGGTCGAATTTTCCCACCTCCCACTAGATATCCCAGGTACCGTGTCTGTTGGGCACCAATGGTCGTTTTTCTTGGATTTATTTTCAAGCCGGCTGTGTCCAATTCTTTTATGACTTTTTCTAGATGTTCAAGATGTTCTTTCCAGCTATTGCTGAACACTATAATGTTGTCTAAGTAGGCTGAAGAATAATCACTATAAGAAGCCAGGACTTGGTTCATTAATGCCTGGGAGTGGCTGGAGCTCTGTGAAGACCAAAAGGCAAGACTGTAAATTGGTACAACCCCGATGGGGTGGAGAAAACAGTTTTGATCTTGTCTTCTTTTCTTAATGGTATCTGCCAGTAACCCTTAGTGAGATCTATAGTGGTCAGATATTGAGGTGTGCCAAGCCATTCCAATAATTCGTCTATACGAGGCATGGATATGCCTGGTATGTGGAAATCTCATTAAGTTTTCGATAGTCCATACAAAACCGAGTCGTGCCAATCCGGTTTGGGCAACAAGACTATCAGGGAGGACCAGTGACTTGTTGATTTTTCAATTACACCCAATTTCAATATCACTTCAACTTCCGCCTGCACTACTGCTCTTTTGTTTTCAGGAAGTCGGTAAGGTCTTATCCTAACAAATTGGTTTGGTAGGGTCTCAATCTGATGTTCTACCAGTGATGTTCTGCCTGGAAAAAAGGAGAAAACATCACCTAAAGGGGTAAAAAATTCCAATAATTCTTTCTTTTTCTCTTCCATTAAGTCAGGACCCCATTGAACAGTCTGTAGTGCGGGGGGTTCTGTTTCACTGTTCTGTACATCTTGATTACCCATATTTATTCCTCTCGGAATTGTACTTGGCTCTTTCCATTCTTTCAGGAGGTTGACGTGATGGTTCTTGGTTTTTTCCCTCCTGTCTGGTTGTTCTATTAAGTAATTAACAGGTCCAAGTACTGCTAAAACTGTATATGGGCCCCTCCACTGGGCCAACATCTTATTGTACGATGTGGGTAATAACACCAGTACCTTATCCCCTTTCTGGAATGAACGTACCCTCGTATTACGATTGTAATACTTTTCTTGAGTCACTTGCGATTGTCCAAGATTTTCCCTGGCCATTTCCCTTAGTTTTGTTAGGGTTCCCGAAGATTTATAACATAGTCAGTAAGTTGGGTTTCTTCCTCCTAGTCTTCCCATTCACTGCGGGCTATGTCCAGCACTGTGCGAGGTTTGAGCCCGAACAACAGCTCAAATGGGGAGAACACGTTGGATGACTGTGGGGTGTCTCTTAATACCATGAGTACCCATGGTAGTGCTATGTCCCAATTAGTGCCCATGGGTTTGGTTACCTTTTTTAACATTTGCTTGATGGTCTTATTATACCGTTCCACCAGACCATCAGTCTATGGATGGTAGATTGTTGTGCGTATCTGTCTTATGTTTAGCTGTTGACACACCTTCCGCATCACCCCTGATACAAAGTTTCTCCCTTGGTTAGTGATTATTTCGGCGGGTAGTCCCACTCGACAAAAAAAAGGTACCAACAGGTTACAGACCTGTGTTGCTCTTGTTCCTCTCATGGGGAAGGCTTTGGGCTATTGCGTTGCGTAGTCCACAATGACTAAAACATATTGGTGACCATGGCTATTAGGTTCTAATCGTCCCACTATGTCCATCCCAATTCGGGAAAATGGTTCCTTTATCAAGGGCAAAGTTTGCAAAAGGGCTTTGGGAGGCATTTGGGGGTTGGTTTTCTGGATTACAACACATTCCTCACAGTACTTAGCCACATCCCCAAAGACCGTTGGGCAATAAAATCTTTTCAACACTTTTTCTTGAGTTTTTTTCCCTTGCCAAATGTCCACCTGTTGTAGGAATTTTGAGCCACTTTTGTGTGAACTAATCAGAATAATACAGCCTTGATCGCACATTGCTGTAGACTAGAAAACCTGGACACAAGACACCGCCCCTACTTAGTGTAGGGATTCCGAGCCTCTTCACGGGTTCGGCAAGGTGGTAAAATGCAGCGCTAATGCAATTACTGATGCATTTACTGCTCTGCCCGATCCCGTGTCCCAGGGCATTCACCTCCAGCTCTGGGCTGGAGGTGAATGTGCTGGCAATAAGGGCATTTTCTGTGCTGTTTAGCGCCGGCACTAATAGTGCCCCCAGCTCCATTGAGTCCAGTGTACCCAATGGGGAATGGGGATTTACCGCCTTACCACTACTCGTGATCTGGCGCAAATTGCACCGGTCCGAGTAGCGGTAACGCAATGTGCGTTTGGTGGTATCCCGCCACAATTAGCGCCGGGATACTGGCCAGCTCCTGATGAGGCCCGGAGTTTCTTCCTCACTGAATTGTGTTTTCATTGAATCTGTGCACTGTTACATTTAGATTGTCCCTGTTTTGCTGATTAATCTCCCTGTAATACACTTGGTGCATAACTCCCCTTCTGTGTTCAACACCGATAAACCAGAAGATATATATAACTTGGTACTCTAGAGCGCTCCATCAATCCATAAGCTTGTGACACCCTTCCCAGTCATTGGGTGACTTTCTTTTTTTTAAACTATAATATGGATTTTTATAAAACAATCAAGTAACCACTAATCATCATCAAAGGAAAATTGTAATACAAATGTAGGACAACCTTTATCAGGGTTCTGTCCCTCTAACCCGCTTTCCCCTTTTTAACCAGACTTTGACACACCACCAAAGTTTGGTAAAATGATATATGTGTATTACCCGCAATGTAGCATAACCAAATAGTGCCTCTGTCTATGTACAGAGGTTGTTCATCCCCTTTACTTTTAAGAGCTTTAAATCTATGTTCTCTTAGGATGTGACAGGCACACAAGAGTTGTTTTGCAGTCTCAGTTTCTAGTGTGTTACACAGTCCTCAAGTTCGATCCTCCCTTGACAAGCCAATCCTGGAGCCCAGTGCATCTAGTGTTTCGACTTAGTTAAATTAAATGTTCGTATGATCCTTGTGCAGCTAAGAATTTGGAAATGCAAAGAGGTAGTTAGCAAATTGTAGCAGAGGCTCGCGAAGGCCAACATAATACTTGCTGCTTGATTTAGCGGCAGGATTTATCCAGTTCTGTTCTCTATCAAGATCACTGATTTTACAGTTTAGTTGTTTTTTGTATCTGGTACTTGTAATGCTAGTGATGTCAACAGCCAACTTTTTTTTGCCACTTAGCACCTTCTTTTAAAATATTAGCACGGGTAGTTTTCTTCAAGAGGTTGCTGTTCTTAGTGGCTTCCTCAAGCAATGAGGCTAAGAGCCTTTGATGCCCTGTGTTTGCCAATTTCCAATGATATAAGGTGTACCAAATTTTCTTGAGAGATCCTATCGAACAAATACACAATTCACTCATGAGAAATGCAACAGGAGTTCTATTTGAGAATTTTAGCATATATTTGAGGCAGTGTGCTTCCAATTTGCGTTGTTTTCTTATTCTCTTTTCATCCCATGCTTCTATACCACACATCATTTTCGAGAAAATTTTAGATTTAGAAACGGTTATAAGTTATGGATAAACCTGTCGCAAAGTGTTTAATGGCTCCCACCTGTTGTCGTGTCTCCACTTCCAAGCTGTCCAAGTGCACATTCCTGTTGAGTTGATAATCTATTACATTACACCTATATATTTGCATTCTGCTACTTGTTCCACAGGTCTCCCATTTAAATACTACTTCAATTGTATTCTGTTTTTTTTCAGCATGTTACAAATTTTATGATTTTGGTTTTAGAGACAATGATTTTCAGGTTGCATTCATTATCAGCTGAGTTAACAGAGCTTGCAATCCTCTGACGGTAATATTTTTAAACAACAAGTTGTCCGAGTGCCCAAGCCAGATGATGTTTGTGGTGCCCAACCTAGGGAGGGGGGGGGCAGATGATTTAGATGTTGGCATATGAAGAGATAGATCTGCCATACACAGGTTGAAAAATAATGGTGCTAAAATGCATCGGCCCTCATTACGACCCTGGCCGAAAGTGACTGACCGGACCGCCACAGCGTAAATAGCGTTTCCGCCATTGCACGAAGGAGCAAAGTGCGGCCCATTCCGACCCATCGGGCACGAGCACCACGGCATGGCGGAAGTGCAAAGTCCGCGATGGCGGAAATGACCCCAAAACGGCCCACACCGCCGCCGTACGGCGCCCTAGGTGCAATACCGCCACCCATCACAGCGGACACCGCAGTGTGCGCCTACCGGAAAGTACGGTGACCGTAAATATACGGAAACGGAAGTAAAAACATGGGCCCGGAACGGGAAACATCCCGCCGTACACCTATAAAACCACTAAAACCACACAACCACTAAAAACACTACCCCGAGACACACCCCAACCCGTCATCCACCCTAGCGAAACCAAGAAAAATGGGAAAAGTAGCGAAGAAAGCGTGCGACCGCAAGCGGCAGGTCCACTTCTCCCGTGAGGAACTCACCGTGCTAACAGAGACCCTCCAGGAGAATGCTGCCGTCATCTTCTCCACGCAAATGACCAGGACGGCACTTGCGAACAAGAAGGCCATATGGGCTCTAGTGGCACAGCGGGTAAGTGCGGTGGGGACCGCACCCCGCAACCCACAGCAATGCAGAAAGCGATGGGACGACCTGCGGATACGCGTCCGCAGCATACTCTCTGCCAACCGCAACATTGCCACAGCCACCGGGGGAGGTCCTGAATCACCCATCAAGTTGACCCCCTGGGAAGAAATCTGTGCCTCCACCATCGGAATGGAGAGCATAGAGGGAGTCGGAGGGATGGAGAAAGGAGTGCAGACATCCGAAGATTCAGGTAGGTGGGCCAGATAAAACAATGCTAAATCCACAATGTCCAATCATGTGAAGTACCATGTGTCCACATAGTGCAACAGAAACACATGTCCAGGAGAACGTCCACACACATCGCCCTGATAGCACACTTTAAAACTCACAATAAATACATAAATAATTAAAAACCCCTAAAACACCCACCACACGTCCAGCAGGCACACCCTAACTGCAGGCTGCCAAACAACTGCACCCTCACTCCACACACAAATGAAAGCACCTCCAAGGCACCGACCCAAATCACCCTCATGTACCACCTCAATGCATGTGATACAATGCCATTCCAATACCCACAGACCCATTAATAACCCTCGCCCTCCTTTACTCCACCACAGGGTCCGATCCAAACGACGAGCATCAGGACACCCCTACCAGCACACCTGCAAAGAGGGCCAAGACCAACGGCCAAAGACCCTCCACCTCAGCTGCACGCATCAAGACACGGCAGCTGCACACAACAGGTGGCAGCACAGAGGAGGGGACATCAACAGGCACCCCAGCAGCCAGCATGCCCACAACACCACCACCACAGGTCCCCCCAACGGATGCCACAGAAGGCACTGCCTCTGGTGGCAGCAGCACCATAGGTGACACCCCATTGATGGCAGCATGCTCCGACACAGAAGACGGGGATGTCGAAGTCAGATCCATCCATGACCTGTCCCATTCCCCCTGTTTGTCCCATCCCGTACAACATGAGGATACCACGCAGGGGCACCCACAAGACGACGACTGGCCATCCCCCACAAGCCCTGTGGCAAGGCAACATGAGGTCAACAGCCCCTCTGGGACACCCCCGCAAATGGCCATGGCCCAGCAGAGGCAACAGTCCCTCGACCAGTTAATCGTGCAACAGCAGCAACTGGCCACGCTCCTCAAGGACCATGCCGATGAATGTGGGCGCACTAAGGCAGACATAGAAACATCAACTGAGACACTCAGGGCAGAAATGGAGAGAAGTACAGAGACACTAAGGGCACAAATGGAGAGTAGCACCGAGAGCCTGAGAGTCCAAATGGAGAGAAGCACCGAGAGCCTGAGGGGGGAACTGCATGCGACGTCCAAAGACGTATGTGCCGAACTTGCCGCAGTGCGCCGTGTGCTCACTGAGCTCTCACAAACCCTTAGGGACATGCATGGACGTGAGCAGGCAGAGACATCATCCGTTGCAAGTTCCGTCCAGGGCAGCCCCCAACGTAGATCTGGGAGGAACCTGCGCTCCACAGGCAGGGGTGCCCCTGATACCCGCAGAGGGGGCCTGCAATAGCGCCAGCCCACTGACAATGAGCTTCTTTGGACACTGGTGTTCGGGGGGGAGGTAGGAGGGTGGAGGGGGTGTGTTGGGCTCACTTGGGTGGCGGGTCGATAGGGTGTTCAACATGATATCACATATGCCATAAACAGTGCACGATCAACCAATGAGATGTGTGGACAATGATCTTTGTGTACTAGGCCATCATAGGCGTACAGTCCATATTGTGCATGTACCAGACACACACAGTGCCACGAGTCCCGTGTCCATGTATCAGCCACCAGGCGTGAGTGCTAGAAGCATGCATCAATGACATGCTGACGAATGTCACGGCCCTCCGGTGCCTCGCAGACTCCTTGAGGTGCTGCCACATCCCCACCCTCATCATGACCATCATCAGGTGCTTGCAGTTCTGCGTCAGGGGGCATGGGCACATTTCTACGTACGCACATGTTGTGGAGCATGACACATGCCATGACCATCTTTGCAACCTTCTCATGGCGGTACAGGAGTGCCCCGCCAGACCTGCTGAGGCAGCGGAAACGAGTCTTCAGTAGGCCGAATGCCTGTTCAATGACTACACGGGTACGTGAGTGGGCATGGTTGTAGTCCTCCTCATGCTGGTCCCGTGGGTTCCGGACTGGTGTGAGGAGCCATCTCTTCAGTGGATACCCAGCATCACCTGTATGTGGACGATAAACGTATGATGTGGAATGCCATTGCTACGTACGCACACCCCCCCCCCCCTTCCTGCCAGGTCATTGCCGCATCACATACCCCACATCATCATGCATGAAATGAGACTCACCGAGTAGCCAGGATCTGTTCCCTGCATGTCGCTCCATGTAGCGTGGTATAGTAGAGTTCCTCAAGACCATAGAATCATGGGTTGATCCAGGGAATCTGGCACAACAATGTGTAATGATCCTGTTGGAGTCACACACCATTTGTACATTCAGGGAATGAAATTGTTTACGGTTGCGGTACTGGGCCTCCATGGCATGTGGGACGACCAATTCCACATGGGTGCAGTCGATGGCACCAATGCAACCCGGTATGCCGGCAAGTGCATGGAATCCCACTTTTGTGTTGGTAATTTCCTGCTCCGAGCGTGGTAGAGAGATGTAGTCGTCTGCGTGCTGCAGGAGGGCATCGAGCACTTGCAATAGTGTCCGTGAGAACAGTGGCTGAGAAATGCCATGCAACTGTCCGACTGTGTGCTGGTAGGTGCCTGTGGCCAGGAAGTGTAGTACAGACACCACCTTCAGTAGGGGTGGGATGGCGGTTGGGCTATCTATCATGCTGACAAGGTCAGCCTGTGTCATGTCCACAATGGCGGCTATGGTGTCCCGGTCCAAACGGTAGAGGGTGTGGATCTGCTCATCAGTGAGGTTGAACGGATGTGCTCGGAGGCGTGGGATTGCGGGCTGCCTGCGTGGTGGTAGTGGCTGTGCTGGCGGCCCTTGCTGGCCCTGCCTTGGCCTCCTCCTCCTCCTGCGTCTCCTCCGTGCGGCCGGTTGTAGTTGGTGTTCGTCTTCTTCTTGGAGTTGGAGTACTTGCAGTGCTATCAGGTCCCCCAGGGCCAACATCGCGAGTCCTGCCGGGAGCATTTCGGAGTGGGTGTGGTTGTGGGAGGAGACTGGGTGTGCAATGTATGTGTTTTCAGGCTGTATGGCCTCCACCTGTGGTGATTCATTCCACCTGTGCAAGCTGCTCTCCCCTTTGGGCGAGCACGTCCCGCACACAACCCTGCAATTCGAGGAATGGCATCTTGCTATTGCATTCATGTATTTGTACCCGATGGCCGTGTAACATTTGTTGATATGTACATTCGGCTATGGTCCCATTGGTTCACATACAATCTTTGCAGTCGCGAACAGACTTGTGATGGGTCAGTGGAACGTAGTACTCGAGTAACGGTGGGCCCTCATGCATCACTGTACTGAGTTGCAACGACGGGCGGGGCGTCCCAATCGTGGGTGAAGGGAGTTGCCATTTTCACACACAGCCGCAATAGATGGATTAATTTGTGATTTCAAACGGCCACAGATGCCTTTCCGACGTGATGTTGCAAATGAGGAATTCGAAGGGCGGCGCTTTCGGTTTTCAGCTAGCGCCGGGGAGATGCCCACAGGTCTGACTGCAAATATAACGTTCTATTGTTCAATGTCCTTGAGACAGGGGCCATGGCGAGGAAGCAATGATTGATATGAATAGTTTGGGATGCGCAATAGCGACGTGGCCGATGAGGCCGGACGTTCCCAAATACATGTTACTTCACAACACTGGAATTACGGGCTGGGGCACTGTGGATTTTGCAGGCTGCATGACGCACAGACTCAATGGAAATTTCTAATGTCATGTGAGTAAATATTCAGGCGTTTTTATACCGGGATGAGGGAATGATGCATGGATGCATGGGCAGGTGATTTGATACAGGGTTTGCCATGTACAGGGCTTCTTGGAATCTATCTGCCTCCCCTGCGCTATGTGATGCAGGGCTGCCATAGTGGGACCATCGTCTATCTGGCCTTGGTGAGCCCTCCCTGTCTCGACGCGCCTTCAGACACTTGTGTCCATGCACGTTAACATTCCCATCTGATGGAATCTGTTTTGACAGACGCATGCACAGGTACACTCGTTTGTGATGGTGTTTACACCTCGATATAGATGGTTATGAGTCGCAAGTGGTTTTGGGGTGGTCATGATCCTTTGGAGTGGACTAGCATGCATATGGCTGTGGATTTAGTGTGATCATTGAAGTGAGTTGTTGGAATGTAGTTCTGATGGCCATTCTGTTCTTTTCTTTTCTTTTGGTTGACAGGTATCTCCTCCCCTTTTGCCACTGCCATCTGTATGCCACTCCTGCAGATGGCTTTTACTCCCGACACCTGCTGCTTCGTGTTAATCAGTGGAGCAGCATTACGATCTTATGGGACGATCGCCAATGGGCCACATGCCCTTACGCAGTACTAGTGGCTCGGAGCAACATTTCGGCCTTTCAGCTGGACTAGTGCCTCCCCATTGGGAAGGCCCTGCGGTTCTGTGCGCTTCCATGTTGCCTTTTCGTACGTGAATGTGGCTCTGTGTACCATGATGGAACAGGGCGTCACACAAGTAGTAGCTGGTCATTCCTTGCGGATGCAGCCCACAATGGTGATATGTGTTTTGGAGTTCATGGACTAATGGCTGTATGGGCTTGGTGATTTTGTTGTGCATTAAATTTCTATTCTGATATGGGCCGTGTAGCGTTCTTCTTTGCGAGTGATGTGGCATATTCCTATTTGGGGAGAGATGTATTGTGAGGAGATCTGCATTGGGTTTCAGCTTCGGAGGTTAGTTGCGTGGTACTGTGCTGGGCGTGTTTGCCTACGGAGTGAGGTCAGGGATGGGGGCTGCCAATATGACTGTTTGAATGTTGTCATGCTCAGGGGCGGGGGATTGGGTTTTGTGTAACAGATGCCGGTCAGCCAGGTGGACTGGTGGAATGTTGTGTTTTTCGGAATATTGCTGGTCACAGGTGCCTGTGTTTGCGTGCGTTTCGGGGGGGGGGATTGTGGTCATGTCCATTGGAATGGCTTCTGTATTCGTGCCATCTGTGCCCTGCAGCTCCCATTGACCCCTCTTGTGATTCTTTTGTTCGTTGGCATGCATGGGTGACTTGTACTTTTCACTGGTTGCATTGTGACTTCATTGCACCTACGGGGAGTTGTACTTTGTGGGCAGGGAGCGGTGTACAGGCACTCAGTGGGGCCGTTTACGGTTGATTCGCGATGCCGTACTTCTCACCATGGCGGAATGGTACTTTCCGCCATGCTTGATGGCGTTAGGTACATGTCCGCTAGGGTCGGAATTCGCGTACCCTTGCGCCATGGTGGTATTTACGGTTTGGCATGGGGCGCGCGCGCGTACTTGGTGCAGTTAGCGTTGGCGTTCACTACGATGGCGCTAATGGCTTCGTACTTTGCGGTGACGGGTCATAGTCGCACCGAGCGCTATTCGATGGCGGTATTCCATTTCCGCCATCGTTTTTCGATTTCCGCCAGGGTCGTAATGAGGCCCATCCTGTTTCTATCCTTGCTATGTGGGGAGAGCTGCTGTTTGTACACCTTTTTCATCTAATATGACCCTTACTGAAGTGTTTTCGTATAGTGAACTTATAGTGTTCATTAGACCATGAGTGTCACCTTTGATCTCTTCCTCCTTGTACCTCGTTTGATCCCCCTCCTCCTCACCTGAGGTCTCAGCTTCAAGATGTCTGCCCTTCCTCCTTTTTTATGAGAAAATAGGGCCTGCCACGAAAGGAAGCCACTGTGATCGTCTAGCTATAGAACGGTCCAACGGCTCTCCTTCTGTGACAACCAAGCAGGGAAAAAAAGCCTGATGGCAAAAAAAACTTGAACAAGTGTAGTGTTGAAGGAGCACCAAGTACTCCAAGGTAGACAAGGGCGGCTCCGGGGAGTCCGTAAACAAGAGTATTTTTCCAGCAAAGGAGAGGGGTACAGGCTGAGCAAGGATCGGGAAGAGTGAGAGGCCAACCGGACTAAAGGAATGTTGTGACCGGTACTGGAGGGGATCGGGGTGCTGAAGCGCAGTGAGAGTGAAACGAGAGAGAAGGTAAGGGAAAGGAGGCAAAGCAGAATGAGCTGCCAAGGAGCAGAGGATAAAAGAGAGGAAGTGAGCACCAACAAAAGCAGACCACACCGAAGCTAGGAGGGAATCAAGAGAGAGAGAGAGAGAGAAACAGGAAAGCTGTGGGTGTCACAAAGGAAACAGGAAAACACAGCGTCTTACCCAAACACAACCGAACAGAGAATGGGGTTGCAACGTGCCGGCCGCCGGGAGGACAGACTGGAAGTACCTCCCGGCGGTAGCCATGTTGGAAAAACACTAGACCGTGTAGGACGTTGAGGTCCTAACGTGATGGAACAGGGGCAAACCCACCGTGGTAAGAATTTAGTAGAAAGCCACACTCAGGAACCCACCTCCCACTCTGGGCACGGTGAACGATGTAGGTGTGCCTGTTTCTTGTATCTGGCTTGTGCCTCTAAGAGGCTGTCTCTGGCAGTCTTATGGGCAGAGGAAATGTCGGCCAAGGTGGACTCAATCGTGGGAATATTGGTAGGATTGGAGTGGTAGGGAAGAATTGCCTGGGGATGTATCCCATAAATGCAAAGAAAGGGGCTGATGCCTATAGCTGAGTGGGTGGTGTTGTTATAAGCAAACTCATCTGTAGGTAAGAGGAGCCTCCAGTTATCTTGATGTTGATTGGCATAACACCTAAGATATTGTTCTAGTGTGGTGTTTAAATGTTCAGTTTGTCCATTGGTCTGTGGATGGATGCCCGATGATAAAGCCCTCTCTATTCCCAAGCGGTTACAGAGTGCTCTCCAGAATTTCGATGTATACTGACACCTCCGATCAGTAATGATCTTGTCAGTTAGGCCGTGTAGTCTAAATATGTCGTGGAGGAATACTCCTGGGAGAGCAGAAAAATGTGCCAGCTTTGAAAAAGAGTCAATGGGGACCATAATACAAGTACAGCCCTGGGAGGCGGGCAGGTCAACGATGAAGTCGGTAGAGATCAATGACCAGGGTTTATAGGGGACTAAGGGCTGTTCCAGCAACCCCAGGGGTTTGGTGGTTCGATGTTTGCACCTGGCACACACCTGACACAGTTCACCATACCTTTGCACATCCTTAAGGAGGGTAGGCCAACAGAACCACCTAGATACTAAGTCTTGAGTACCCTTGACCCTGCGATGTCCAGCAGAGACATTGTCGTGACACCAGTGGAGGACCCTCCTTTGAAGAGGCTGTGTCGGCAAGTACAGTTTCCGGTTAACAAACAAGGGTCCATCTTTCCAGTCGATTTCAGTGTGTTTCTCCTGTTGAACCGTGTCCTCATGTTCCAGAGTGGTGGTGGACTGGACGTCTTGTAAGAAGGACAATAAGAGGCAAACTATCCTGTTTCTGGGGAAGAACGGTGTGTGTGAATCTACCGAGGACGGTTCAGAATGGTCTCTGCGGGACAGAGCATCTGCCAAGAAGTTAGTGCTCCCGGGTATGTAGGTGATCACAAAGTCATATTGACTAAAGAAATGGGCCCACCTGGCCTGACGCGAGTTGATGCACTCCATGCTGCAGAGTATCTGTAGATTCTTGTGGTCAGTGTGTAAAGTGAACGGATGACTCCCCCCCTTGAAGGAGGTGTCTCCATTCTTCGCATGCCAGCTTTAACGCCAAGAGTTCTTTTTCTATCACTGCATAGTTCTTCTGGCTGGCGGTGAGCATCCTTGAGAGGTAGGCAACAGGATGTTCTAGACCATCCCTTTCTTGTAACAGCACCGCTCCCACTGCTCCTGCAGAAGCATCTGCTTCTATAATGAAGGGTTTGGATTGAACCGGCTGACATAGTATGGGAGCAGAGCAAAACAAATTCTTGAGATGGTTGAAGGCTTCCTCAGCTTGTTGAGACCACTGAAAGGGTCTGGCCTCTTTCTTTAGAAGAGATGTGACAGGCAGCACTACCTGGGAGAAATTGGAGATGAACTTCCGATAAAAGTTTGCCAGGCCAAGAAACCTCTGAACGTCCTTAACCGATGATGGAATCGGCCATTCGAGGATGGCAGATACCGTCCTAGGATCCATCTTGATACCGTGTTCAGATAGAAGGAATCCAAAGTGTGGTACAGTGCCTACTCCAAACAGGCATTTCTCCGGCTTGACCAGGAGGTGATGAGTCTGCAACCGGTGGAGAACGTGTCGAAGATGTTTCATATGCTCTTTAGCAGAGCGAGAGAAGACCAGAATGTCATTGTGAACTGAACATGGAGGAATGCAGGGGAAAAGGTCCAATGGAGGGGATGTCAGAATCAGAACGCCGCGATATAAAAGGAAGACAATGTGAGAGCCCACTCGGTGCAACCCAACGAGAGAGAGTGAAACAACGATGTCTGTGGCATCCTGGGTTCTACAACCATGTGGCTGACAGCTGCGAGACCCCTGCAGGTGGAATTCACAGGAGAACCGACTGAAAGTGTCCCGGCCGTACCCGCCTCCCTGCCTTATACCTACCCTGGGAATACATTTCCCGACAAGCAGAGCAACAAGACCCAGGATAACTGGGTCGGACACACTCCCAGGCAACCGTCGGATACCTACCCCACGGTTCGGTTCCCAGTACAGCAAGAATACATAGCAGACAAACACGAAGCAGAAAACCTTTCCCGGCTACTCACCCATCGCTCACCTTCTGTATTGAGTAACAGCGTTCCAAGTACCTCGGCTGTGTCGGCTCGCTTGGGAGCCAGGATTCCCCGTAGTATCCCGGCCCTGACGGCCGAAGCAATACGGCAACCTTCGATCAAAGAGGAAGGGGGCAGGGTTTATGGGGATATTTATAGAGAACCAGTACAAGACCTCCCTGATTGGTCCACCCAACTCCAGCCCCTATATAAGGGTGAAACAATTGATGGACTGTGTGTGTCTTTTCCACTCTCTTGCAGGACATTGAGAGAGAGAGAGAGCTGCGCCCGAGACGCTCTGGGCATACGAGGACTAGCTGTCAATTTTTGAAGGCTCACCCTTACTACAGGAAGAAGAAGAAGAACTCTATCTTGGAACCCTGATATAGATTTATTATTATTTTTTATTATTTTTATCCTGAATAAAGGCACTTTTAAGTTCCACACTCCTGGTTGCCTGTTTCCTCCTTTACAATTTGGTGGCAGCGGTGGGATCCGGCAGCACGCCATGGAGGGTATTATCAAAACCCTAGCCGAAGGACAACAGCAACTACAACAAATTATACAGGTCCAGTCTCACCAAGCACAGGCAGACCGCCAAACTATCCAACAAGCCCTCCAGCTGCAGGCAGCAAATCAAGATGCACTGAAAAAAATAACTGGGGCTGTGGTAACCAGTAGAGGCAATCCAATGGCTCCTACAGCAGTGCTACAAAAATTCCAGACTGGTGAGGATCCATGTTATTTCTTCACTTATTTCGAAAGAGTTGCTCGCAACGCCCAATGGCCCGTTGAAAAGTGGGGACACTACAAAGCCCCCTTACTAACTGGAACCATGCAAGGCGCATATCAAGCTGCCAATCCAGCTGGGGATACCGCCTACGCGGAAATAAAGAGTACAATACTTGAACGTATGGGCATGGATGAAGAAGCATACCGGATCAGACTCAGGGAAACAAAGCTGAAACCAGGGGAGACACCCTGACAATTGTACTATCGGATTCAAGATCTGACCGAAAAATGGCTAAAACCTTCCAGTAGCAGTATCCAAGACATGGTGGATAAAGTAAAACTGGAGCAGTTCGCAGAAGCTCTACTCTCGCCGATGCAAAGGTGGGTGTGGCAACACCACCGACCCACGTTGGCGGAAGCCATCAACATCACTTCCGCCTTTCAAAAAGCGAGGTCTGTCGAGTGCTTACAACGGATCCTCCCTTCCCAAAAAGCTCAACCCTGAAAGTTGAACAAAGGCCGATACGAGTGGAATCCAAGCCCATGCCATGGCCAACAACAAGCAGACAGCCTCAATGTTTTGACTGTGGGGACTGGGGCCATATAGCGAGGTTTTGCCCAGAGAAACCTAAACCTGCCGAGCCAATGGAAGTCGGATTTGTTCAAGGAAGAGAGTATCGGAGGAGCCGTGAGCCCTACTTGCTAAATGTCTGTGTGGATAGAACACCCCGACAGGCCCTCCTGGACAGCGGAAGTGAACAAACAGCAGTCAGACCGGAAGTAAGTGGGGAAGGGGTTGGGTTGGAAACCCCAATACCTATAAAGTATGTGCATGGTGACACTAAGTCTTATCCATCTAAAGAAGTTACCACTGAGGTGAAAGGGGTAGAATCCAAAATGAAGGTTGCCATTATGCCTCATTTGCCAACACCGGTTCTTCTGGGGATCGATCTTCCCTCCTTTCAGGACTGTGTAAGGGATACAGAATGGTTGCAAACAGCTCCCTTCTCACGAACGGATCTAAAAACGCCAACCCCAAGATCTCCCAAGAAAAGTAGAAGCGAAGTAAGAAGGGAGAAGACAAAATGGGCGGAAAGGAAAAAATTCACGGGGGTCATAGACTGGTTACCAGATAATAAACAACCTACTTTTCGAAATGAATTAGGCACAGACCCCACCCTGAGAATCGTCTGCGATCAGGCTATTGCCCATCCAGAGAAGGGTACAAACTATCCATGGTACAAGTCTTCAAAAGGCCTGTTGTATCGGGTAACCAAAGACAGAGGTAAGCTGGAGGTAGAACAATTGTTGGAACCCCAAAGTTTCAGGTCGACTGTCGTGAAACTAGCCCATGATGAGACTGGGTGGTTCCCACAAAGTCATTCAAAGGTGCTATTGTGTACCAGTTTTCTGGGCCCTATTTTGGGGGTCAAAAGCTGCTGCTCCTGGGCTTTGTAGCACAACATCCAGATGATAGTTGATTTCTTCCCTCTTTCCACATAGATTTTCTGGTGGCAGACAACATCAAGCACCTCAGCCAATGGCAGTACACCCTACCAAACGACCATCACAGTCTTGGATCCCTCAGGAGCCCATCACAGACTATGCCCTTTGGGAGCCTGTCACAGATTCAGATTCTAAGGAAGCCCAACAAAGCCTCAAAATCCTTGTGAGCCGGCCACTGGCTTAGGTTTCTCAAAGACCTCCACTGGCCCAGCCTGCTTATAATTATAATTATTCATTTATAACACGCTTAATACTAGGAGTGGCTTCTAAGCACGGTTCGGGATTCAAACCTGTGTTGCCCTGCCTTGTCTTGCTTCCACGACAGATGATTTGCCTCTGAGTTATCCTTCCTCCCCTAGCTTTCACATGCTTGACAAAGGACAAAGTCATGTTTTGATAACCCTTGAGTCCAAGATGGAATTATATTCAATATTATCCTCTCTTTTTCTCTGTGTTTTGCTGTGCCTCTCCTCTTCCAACCAAATATCAAGGTTTCTTTTTTTTTATAACACATTTTATTAGTTCTGTTTAGACATACATCAACTGACTCCTGTAGGAGTCAACTTTTATTAACAGCCAGGAGACAATGGATTCAGGCAGACTCTTCACAATACAAATAGTTAACATTCTCTACAGCAGCACTATTGTTATACACCATTCACAATAAACAAGTCTTGGAGTGCATGCTGCGGCCTCCCATATTTGCCAGACCCTTCCAGCCTTCTCCGGGCATCCTCGCGCTCTGTATACTCTTTGCTCCATAGCTATGCACATATGAACATCCGTAATCCATTGTTCAACTTGTGGCGACACTGTGGATCCCCACAATTTTGCAATGTTCCTCTTAATCACTGCAGTAGCGGTTGAAAAAAGCAATCTTTCATATTGTGTCATTTCCTCATCACCCTCCACCCCAGTAGCATCAATCTGGGATCTCTAGGAACTGTTAGTCCCAAAACCTTCAACATTACATTGCAACACTTTTGCCAATAGCGCTGTATATGTGGGCAATCCCATAATATATGAAAGTAGGTTCCTTCCTCACAACGGCACCGCAGGCAGTTAGGTTCTGAGATCTTACCCCAGCGGTAGAGGGTCACCCTCGGGTAGTAGATTCTATGCAAAATCTTTAATTGAATCAGTCGTAGTCTAGCCGAGATGGCCGTCTCCCGAGGATGCATCAGAATTGTGATCCAGTCTTCCGGCATGATATCACCCACCTCCCTCTCCCATTTGGCTTTCAAACTCAACAACTCTGGGGTAGCAAAGGAGGTGATAGCACCATACATAACCATGGTGACCTTAGCGTTGATTAACTATCTTCCTTTCCAAGGGGGTACACTCTGGCATATTGGACAGTGCAGGTAGATGCTGCTGCAGTGAGTGTTGGACTTGTATATAGTGATACCTTTCAGTCATGGGGAAATTACATTTTGTTACTAAGTCCTCAAAGGATATTATACCACCATCTATTATCATATCTCCCACTTTCTCTATCCCTCCTGCCGCCCAGACCGGCCACCTAGGTAGCTTGTCCACCTCCACCTCGGGCAGGTTTCCATTCTCCCACAGGGGCTGCAATGGTGTCATTTTCTTATCCCAACCAATGAAAGCATGAGTCTCTGCCCAAACCAGGGTTGTTTGCACCATCATTTTCTGAGGGGGTGGTATGGGTAGTTTTTGATACAACCTCATGGCAGTTGATGCCCTCATGTGCGGTAATGAGACGTCGGCATGCAGCACATCATTGATTACGGTCACTTGACTCGCCCAGTAATAGGACTGCAGCCGAGGTAGACCAATGCCGCCTTCCCAAAAAGACCTTTGAAGTGTTTGGAGCGCTATTCTCGGATGCACACCGCCACATAGGAGCTTCCTAAGTGTGCAATCAATTTTTTTGAACACCTTCGCTGGGATGTGAAGAGGGCATTCTGTAAAACATATAGAAAACGGGGGCGCGCCAGCATTTTGAATAATGCCGCCCGTCGGAGTAGGGACAGGGGCAGGGATATGCAAATTGGATGTAAGTTATCAACTTTGTACTCAGTAAGATCCTTTGAGATCTGGATACCTAGGTAACGGAAGTGGCTTCTTCAACCCGATAGTGACCCCTACCCCATTCTGTTAAGTGAAACAGTATTGATTTGGTCCAGTTTACTCTTAAGCCACTAAAAGCCCCATACTGTTCTAGAAGATGAGTCACTACAGGGCATGCAACCTCTGGATTTCTTAGATATATGATTAGGTCGTCTACATACAAAGAGACTCTGTCCTCCCACCCTGCTGGACCTGGAAAACCACTCCATGTCTGCGCATCTCTCAACAGCCTAGCCAAAGGTTCTATTGCTAGCGCAAAAAGTAGCGCCGACATGGGGCAATCTTGCCTAGTCGCTTTTCTGTGAATCAGAGATGTTATAACGCGTTGCAGTCGCATAGCTAGCACTTTGGGCAAAATTTCCGCCTCGCTGTTAATGAGGGAAATCGGTCTGTACGAACTGCATTTGTCTGGGGGTTTGTCAGTTTTGGGTATCACTATTATGGTGGCTTTCCTAAGATCTGCTGGTAAACTTCCTAGTTCCCTAGCTTGACAAAACATGTTTAAAAGATGCAGGGCCATTTCACTACCGCCTATCTTCTTCCAGGTCTCAATCAGGGAAGCCGTTCGGACTAGGTGCTTTCCCAGATTGGAGCTGTGCCATTGCCGATAACAATTCTTCTTCCGTAATTTCTTTTTCTAGGGTGCCCTTCTGTTCGGTGCTCAGGGAGGGAAGGGCAATTGTGTTTAATATGGAAGTATCAATGGGGCCACTAGGGGCTCGGTATAAGTCTGCATAGTACTTTGCAAATCCCTCTGCAATATCTGCATCCGTTAGGAGCGGGCTGGCATCGTCAGATCTGATCGCCCTAACCTGACTATGGTCCTCATCCCTGCGTTCTAGCCATGCTAGCATCTTCCCTGCCTTATCACCAGTTTCATCGATCCTGGCTCTCATCGAACTGTGAGCCTGCCTGGCGTTATCCAGTGCTATATTCTGTAGACGTTTTTGGGCTAGGATCAGGGACATGTGTGTGTCTGGCCGATTACATGCCAGATGGGTCTCTTCTGCCTGTTTAACCTCCCCTCCGCGTCCTCCAGCGTCTTTAGGTGTGCTTTCTTATGTGCTGAGGTCCAGGAGATAATCTCTCCCCGGAGCACTGGTTTATAGGCCTCCCACAGTGTTGTTGGGCTATCCACTGATCCCTCATTCAATTCAAACTATGTCTTGGTAACAGACTGTATGTGTTCAACCAGTTCCGGAAAGGCCAGATAGTAGCTGTTCAATCGCCACATCGAGGGAGGTAGCGGCGTTGATGTTTCGATCTCGATGAACAGGGGAGAGTGGTCCAAGATACCCCTTGGGAGAAACTTTGCCTGAACTGCTGTGTGTATCACTGTCGCTGGCAGGAAAAAATAATCCAGTCTTGATAGCGAGGCATGTACCCCGGAATCATATGAGTATTCTCTTTTATCAGGGTGTAGGTTGCGCCACACATCTTGAAGCCCCATCGCATCAATGAAAGTGGCAAGCTTGGTATGGGTGTTGGGATCCCTCCCCCATAAATGTGTGTGATCCTGAACTACATTCATAACCGCATTAAAATCTCCCCCCAGAATCAGGATATCTGATGTGTCAGTACCCAAAATTGGTGAAATATTGTTTATAAGAGTTGTTAACAATGTAGGAGGAGAGTAGATCGCTAATGGGGAAACCGTTGTATCCCATAGTGTTCCTGTGACGTATGTAAATCTACCCCCAGTATCCTGCGTTACCTTCGAGAGGGCAAATGGGAGCCGTTTATGCACTAGTATGAGCACACCCCTGAGCCCATTGTGAAACCAGCCTGTATTGCAGTGCGATAGTTGGTGCGTTGGAAAAGATTACAGGTTGTGCCCGCCAGGTGGGTTTCAGTCAGGAATACCACATCCGGAGCATGCCTGTTTAGGAGCTGCATTACTAGCCTCTTTTTAAGACTATTGCCCAGTCCGTTAACGTTCCAGGTCAGGAGCTTCAGGGTACGGGTCTCTCCCTCATGTGAAGTCATCAGGTGGTGGCATGTGCGGGTGAAGGCTATATCGTGTAATGTAGGTGCTCTATATCTTGGTGTCACTCTGCTGTATAACTGTGTCAAGAAGGCATCCGTAAGGCGATACCCAAATCCATGTCTGTCCTAGTAAACTTCCCCCCCTTCCCCCATTTGCAATAAACATTCTGCAACCTAAGGCATAATAAACATTCCCATCGCCTCACCCCACCTCACACCCCGTTACAACTCGAAGCATCTGTTGCCCAAACAATAGTCGGGAAGCAACTACAACCTGCTCCCGGCCAAAACGGAGTCCCTATGAATGCCCACTGGGAGCATAAGCCCCTGTCAAACATTCAGCTTTGATCTCCCCAACTGACGTAACCAACCTGAACCTGGAGTCCACAAACAACAAACCTTCCAGGAGGCGGCTCCTTCATTGACCGCCCCGACTTTTTCCTATGGTAGCCATAACTATACGTTCAGTATCTGACATGCCACCGCGCCTACATGTAGTTGAGGGGAGCATAGGGTGCAGCACACAACTGGACTTGTTGTTCATTCCCCCGCTACCCCAGGACGGTCCACGGATGGCGGTTGTGGCAGTACTGGCCTCCGGTCTGGGCGGGCCCGCTGGTTCCCACATCGATTGTTGCGCAAAGTTTTCACAGTAACCCTCAATGTGTAGCTCTGCTCATTTCCATGCCTCCATCGGATGGGTGAAGTGGACCGTTGTGCCCTTATGGTAAATTTTAAGCTGGGCCGGGAGCAGCAGACAATATTTGATGTTCAGCACTTGCAACTGCCTCTTGAGGTGGTCAAACGATTGCCTGGCTTTCTGCACCTCCCTTGTATAGTCGGGGAAAAAGGCAATTTTAGAGCCATTTTAAGTCAATATGCCCTTGGCACGTGCCCTCTGTAGCAGCGCATCCCGATCTCTGTAGTTGAGGAGTTTCGTGATTACAGTACGTGGTGGCACCCCGGGTATTGGCTTGCCCGTTGGCATTCGGTGGGCTCTTTCTATAGAGAAGAATTTCGAGAAGGACTCCGGTTCAAACATGTCCATGATCCATTGCTCCAGAAAGAGCTCCATATTCGGACCTTCAGTGTTTTCTGGCAATCCTAGCATCCTAATGTTATTGCGTCTTGACTGCCCCTCTCCTTCATCCACTCTGTCCTCCACTGTTTTGAGCTTCGATTTAATGCCTTCCAGCTGTTGTTGTAGCACCTGTATTCCATCTTCTGCATCCGAGATACGCTGCTCCGCTTCACCGGTGAGAGGCGTCAGTTTTTTTAGATCATGCCGGAGGAGTGAGACGTCAATGCTAATGGCGTCCATTTTCTGCTCCATGGAGGCGCATGTGTCCGCTATGGCAGCCATGACGTCCTTCAAAGACAGAGAGCTTTCCATATTACCAGTGTGATTTTCCAAGTCAGGTTCCCCCCGATTCTTCGCGGGTTGTGTTGTAAACTGGTTGATTCTAATCTGAATAGAATGTTTCTTTAGTTTGTCCTTGCCCATGGTAAGTGAAGTCATTGGACGCGGCATCCACACAACACTGAAGTAAGGCCTTGGCGTATGCTTATTTAGCTACTTGTCTGGCAGTACGGAATTACAGTGCGGTAGTATGGCAATTCGTACCAATCATCGGGCCCCTGCCGTTGAGAATGCTCACCAGTCTGCCACAAGGGAGTTCCAACGCACTGTGGATAGTCCTGTGCAGTGTTGACGACAGTCAAGGTGTAGATAGCTTCTGCCCGCTGTATATTTAGCTTTGCACCATACAGTGTAGATGTTCTGTGTCTAACGAGTCACTCTCATCATGCAGACAGGAAAACCGTCAGGGGATGTCAAGAGGCAGTCATCCTGCCTATCTTACGGTGTCTCTTTCTTCCCACCTTAGGCAGCTGTGGGTTAGGGCATTGCTAGTTACAGTCTGTCTTCCACAATGATCACAGACCCGAATCCAGAGTATGGGGTTCCTCTCTCCTCTCCTAGGCCTCCAGGTTGGGTAATACTACTTCGTGTCTTATGTCGTGCAGCTCCTCATTATCTGACGAGTGCAATATGCCTTTTACTGAGTCGGGCTCAGATCCACGATGGTCACCACGACTGAGTCCAACAAACTCAGCCTTCTCCAGCCTTGAACCTGTTTCTTGAACTGCGTCACTGCCACCCCGTCTCCTGTCTGCTCCGCTTGTCTAACGCTCCGCTACACGGCGGGAGACGGCACCGCCTGGAAGCAGCTCCAGCCCCCGCAGTTCAGTCGCTCCACCTCGGATCAGCACAACGGAGTGGGAGCGGATGCCTTCTCCCCCAACCCAGGCTAATTGGCTGGGTTTCGGAGTCCGGGGGCACCGCATGGGGTCCGCAGTCCTCCGATGATCGTTTCCTCACACAGACCCTCCGGGGCGGCAGCCAACACCGCCACAGATCGCCCCCAGCGCACCAGGAAGCACCCTCTGCATGGCACCACTGTTATATACAATTTACATTCAGCCACAATAACGCTGCTCTTCCACAGCGTTCGGCTAAGCAGTTCCCCTTCACTTCGTGGGCATTTAGGTGGAGGAGCTCTATGTGGGTACCTTAGCACCGTCTCTGCGCATACATCCGTTCCAGTCTCACTATGAGATGAGCCTTGCCACGGACTCTCGCAGTTGCTAGTGCTCTCTATCACGCCGTCGTCTTCCGGCAGCCAGGGCGCCAATGCCAATCCCCTGTGCTCAAATTATTCGCGTTGCGGGCGTGAAGAGCTCCGCACGGCCATCTTGGTTTCAGTTGCGGTCGCATCTCTGATTTCTGGAGGCCATAGATCGGTTTAGCTGGATCCCCAGACACAGAAACTGCACCCAGACATGCCGCAGTTGTTTAGGTTTCGGCGGTATAGATTTGGTGTGGATACCAGTTGGATGTCAGGCTGGATGAAGCAGGATATTTGCAGTGGCCTTAGGAGCGAAGGGGACTCACTGTCACATTGCTTCGCAGCTGGCCACGCCCCCCCAAATATCGAGGTTTCTTAAGTGTATTTGCACCGTGTTTGGTACCTTGCCTCAGCCAGGTTTACTTCAGTCATCTCTCTGTCAAGATTGCGTCTTACCATAACACTTGGTAATGACACCTGGAGACATGAGCGACTTCAAGTCCCCTGGACAACCACCACGACCCTAGACTAGAAACAGGTGTTTAGGCTCTGCCCTGTGGACATGGAGCCAAGTGAAATGGGAAAAAACCCTTAAAGGTTAAAAAACCTGCAATCAGTGGTGAAGAAGGTCCAGACTGTATCCAGTTCGCTAGGGAGGATTCCTGAAGTGAAGGCTTCAGATGGAATAAGGCCCAGGAATGGTCGGAAGGCAGAGAAGAAACAAGCAAGCGATGGCTAGCAGCAGCAGGAAGGAGCCGAGCAAGGAGGAGAGCCAGGGAGAACGGAAAGGCAGAGAAGGCAGTAAGGAACGCAGGAAATCGGGAATAGCAGCAGGGAAAGGACAAGGCAAACAAGGAGAGAGGGGAAGACAATGTCAGCGAGCTGCAAAGCGGAAGTGGCAGGCTTCAAGCACATCCTCTGACAGACTAGCCTTCCGCCGGCTCCAAAGGCAATACAGACTATCCATCCGCTCGAAGAAGAAGGCTTATATCCATGCCCACTTCTCTGGGGCCACTAACAACAGGGCAGAACTTTTCAAAATCTGCAAGGAACGTGCCAATCCTACTGCAGTCTCCACTTCTACTCTGCCTTCCCTGACCCTCTGTACTAAGCACGCTGGCCTCTCACTTTATTACTCAGGACATCCAGTCCTCACTTTCCTCTACAACACTCCCTTGTCCCTCACTCGCTCTCAGGACTCCCAGGGCCCCCCTCTTCTCTTCCCTCCTACTCTCATCTTTCTCTCCCATTTCACCTGATGAGGTCTCTAGACAAGTCCGCTCTATGAAAGTGTCATCCAAACAGATGCTCCCCTGCTACTCCAGAACTAGCAAGGACAACATTGTCTCCCTTGCTCCAGCCATGGCTGATTTCTACAATCACTCCTTTGTCACTGGCTCCTTCCCGCTACTTCTCAAGCTCTCCCTTGTGCACCCTCTCCTCAAAAAGGCTTCTGCCGACCCCTCCTGTCTCGCTTACTACCGCCCTATCTCCATTACCTCCTTCCTGGGCAAACTCTTGGAGAAGCTGACCATCTCCCAGCTTACCCACCACAATGAATCTGTTGGTTGTCTACATGACCACCAGTCTGGCTTAAGAGCAGCCAGAGGCACAGAAACTGCACTTCTGAACACCTGTAAAGACTTGCTCTCTAATCTCGATTCCAACTCTCCTTTTTTTCTCGTCCTTCTTTGCCTTTCCTCTGCCTTTGATATGGTCAATCATGCCACCCTTATAAACAGGCTCTGTGATACCCTTGGCATCACAGACCTGGCTCTGGGCTGGTTGACCTCCTTCCTCTCTTACCGACCTTCCCAGGTTTAACTGGGCCCTTTTGTCTCTCCACCTGTGGTGCCCCTCAGGGCTCTATCCTCTCACTGTGGCTCTTCAACATCTACCTTGCCCCTCTAGTCCATTTGATCTCTGCCTTCTCTCCTAACTTCTAATGTTATGCGGACGACACACAGCTCTTCTTCAGAATCCCTCCACTACCTCCTCTTCTTCCTCTCTCATTCCCGACTGTCTCCTATTCAGGCATAGTGCACTGCTAAGGATCTCTGCCTTAATGCCAGTAAGACAGAGACCCTTCTCATTGGGACCCCAGTACCCTCCTTCCCTCCTACTCTCTGGCCACCCTCCATGGGCCCCTCCCCTCACCATCCTGTAAGGCAAAAAACCTTGTATTCATCTACAACTCCTCTCTCTTCTTCTCTCCTCACATCACAGACCTTGCCAATAAGGCCCACTTTCAGCTGCACCACCTCAGGGGCATTCTCCCTTTCCTCACCTTCCCCCAAAAACTCGAGTCTCCAGATCTCAGGACCTCTACAGGGTGGACTACTGCAACAGCCTCTTCCTAAATCTGTCTAATTCCTCCCTTGGCCCCCTTAAACTAATCCAGAATAGAACTGCAAGAAGTATCCTTGGCCTCAAGCCTAGGGACCGCATCTCTCCAACCCTAAAATCTCTCCACTGGCTCCCGGCTGCTGCGAGGATCATCAAGTTCAAGGCCCTCTGCATCATCCACAAGGCTTTCTGGGGCCTGGGACCCCACTACATCCAACTCTCTCTCCCTAAATACCTCTCTGCTAGATCCCATCGTCTTCTTGCTCCAACTCTCTTCAGATCAGATGCTTTTCCAAGCAGAGAGCGGGGGATAGATCGCTCTTCTCCGCAGGTGCCTCCCTCTGGAATGGCCTCCCTGCCCCTCTGAGACCTAAGCATGATCTCCTTAAGTTCCAGAAGCTTCTCAAGACCCTCCTTTTCTCTTCCTCCGTCCCTCTCACCCTCTGCTACTTAATGTCCCCCTCTGCCTCTTTTTGATTGGCTGCCTGGCTCCTTCTGATTCTTACTGTGCACCAGGCCCTCCTCAACTAGCCTACCCCTGCACTTGGTCTCCCCTGTTCCTCCTCCTCCCCCAACCTGCACTTACCCTTACGGGTTCCCCCCCCGCACTAGCCTGGCTGGGCGTGCACCCCACTGAGCCGTTCCAGCCCCGTCCCTCGCACTTAGCACATGGACCTTCTTACCCTTGCAATCTCTGCATTCCCCTGGCACTTGTCCACCTGGCCTCCCCTTAGCACTCGCCTAACCCATGGGCCCTTTTCCGCCCCCTGACCAGCACTACCCCTCTCCTCGCACTTCTTGTTACTGCACTTGCACTATCTGAATGACACAAGGCCTGATAGGAACGTTTTTGTTTTTCTACATCCCTGCTCCACCCGCCCTCTTTTGTCTTGTTGCGCCTTGAAACACCTTTTGCTATATAGGCATATTATAAATACCCAATAAATAAATTAAATAAATGAGGGAGAACAATTGCGACACGTTGGTACTTCGCAATGAGTTCTGAAATAGCCGGTAAGTAGCATCCGGGTTGCTGGGCAACTGATGTCACAACGTCATGGAACGTGCCGATGTGACGTGATCCTCAATGATGGGAAGGAAAGGGTTTCCAACGTTGCCATATTGACCATGTTGCAAGCCTTGATCTGTGACGGTGAATCATGACTCTCTCACGCTCTCTCACACTCTCACTCTCTAACTCTCTCTCTCATTCTCTCTCTCGCACACATTTTTCTAGGAGTCAGAATCTGGGTCTGAACTACAACTAAGGCATGCAACAGAGCCTTTTCCTGCATGAACCAAGATGAGAGGGTACTTCTTAAGCCCAGTCTGCTCTTTTTACTTCAGCAAATCAGGGTCACCTCATCTTCCCTATCCTCCCATTGTCTCTATTCTCCAGCGGCAGCTGCCACCCCACTGGTCTGCTATCCTCCTCCTACCTTTGCTTCTTCCTACCACTCCTGTTTCTTTCTTATACTCATCCATGCTGCCTCATTCTTGACCTCTCTTCCCTCCAACACCAGCCTTTCCGTTGCACTCTATCTTTGTTCGTCCTACTTCTAGATCTCTTCTTCCTCCAACAGCAGCTTTCCCTTGGTCTCTAGGTTTGTTCCTCCTTCTTGTAGATTACTACCTCCTCCAATATCAGTCTTTCCTTCCTCCACCCATTCGATCTCTCCTGCCTCCAACACCACCCGGTCGCTTTCTTTCCACCCTTCCTACTTCCTCACTCTCTATGCACTGTTGCATTCTCTCAAACCCCCTCCACATTCACTCACTACGGTCTCTTCCCTGACCCATTGTATATCTATTCCCAGAGAATGGTTGAGGCATCAAGCGTTTCATTGGGACCAACTAAGTACAAGTGGCTCCTTGCTCCTCCTATTCCACAAATGAAACACGTATCGTAATGATTTTTCACAGAGGTCCCATGGTTCTGTGGACTGAAGTGATAAAGTGGGGGTCAGCCATTTTGGAATTACATGGCCTTGTCATGGCAGTTACCAGACTTCACCATGGCTCTCTGGTGTTTGCCTGCAGGTTCCCTGGTCTCTCTGCCTCTTCCCTACCGTCCTGTCTGCGAGTGGTTATCCACTTGTCTGGTTGAATGCACTTTCATCCAGACCATGATTTCCTATGCTCACACTCTTTAAATATGCTTCTTATACCTGTGTTGCTGGCACAAAGACCAGTGAGACTGCATAGATATTGGAGTCTGAGCTTGTATGCCTTTCCAGCTCGGGTGTGGCTGATCGTGCCACATCAGCAGGCTGGGGTGGTGCAGAGGCTTTTTGTGATTCCTATAGACTGCCTCTGGGGTCTGCATCATGGTGAAGTTGACGTTTCCTGGCACAGAGATTCTAGTTTACTCTATCCCATGCCATCTGAATGGTACTTGGTCACACCATCCCTTTTCCATATGCCTCACTCTAGCTTCTTTCCGGCCCTGGGTGACTGATTCGTTCTCTGGATCATTCTCTTACCCTTCATAGAGCAACTCTGACTGTGATGTCCTGGGGCCATCTCAAGATGGCTTCATGAGTCGCTTCACTTTCCTATTTCTTTAGCCATGAGTTTCTGTACTGTCCAGTACTGTATTCTTCCCAATAAAAAGGGTTTTCTGTCTGTGCTTGGGATTGGGCTTGATTTATCCGCTGTAAAAATGTATGTTGTCTGCTCCATGGACCACCTATTCAGTTAGCCCTGGCATCACTGCTGCCTTCATGGATACCAGCTGTCCTTGCATCCCAAGGGCTAACATGTCCTTCGGGTATACCTCCTGTTTTCTGTGGCTAAATGTGATGTGAATTTTCTTGTAGGGCAGAACTTGATGAGGAAATACTAGATAATACCCTTTAGCCATTCGGCACCACCCGGAATCATGGATTGACCGGGACAGGGTGTCCTTCTAAGCTGTCCTGAATGAGGTATTGTTCCCGCCTCAGATTCTGAACTAACATCTTTAACTGGGTGTCTGGATCTTCTTCATCTTGTGCTTGTTCTGGCTACCAGCCTGGTACTATTTCTAAGTATTGTTTCGGGCATTTATAGCGAGTGTCTAATGGTTTCTCTGGACGAGAATCAGGACATGTTCTAGTTCTATGTCCCATTTTACCACATGCATAACCGTGAGGGCTGAGTCTTTCTAGATTGGCCAGCCTTTTCTTCTAGTTCTCCAATTACATGATGTTCTACTCCCAGCTACTGATGCACTGTCTCTAATGGAGTGAAATGTCTATTTCCCGGGTGCATGAAGGTTGGACTTTCCCTTCGGGGGGTATGAGGGAATATTAAAGCTCACACGATTAGTCGAGGGTCTGCTGTTGGTGGGCCGTATTGTCTATGTTTGCTGCTGACCATTGCCGGTCTTTACACACCTGACAAATGTGAGATTGTATTTTTTCACTGCTCTCTGAAAGAAAGGGGGTTGTTATTGTTAAATGATACCAGTACCAAGACAGAGTTCACCTGTTAGGTAATTAAGACCTGCCAACTATTTATTCAGGCGATCCGAAATATGAAAGGATAGCTGTTGAGTGACTCATGATTGGTGCTCTAACCCCCTTAGATTTTGTCTATGACACTCAGGGGTCCTGGCACAGCTGTTCTTAACCATCCTTTTTTTAAATCATCAAAGGAGGTTTCCCTACTTGTATTAAGGATTTTATTATCTGCATGCCATTCTCCTGTCAATATAGGAGCAATATTCTTTCAGATGTGGGTCTTGCCACAGCCTGTTTCTTCTACCTATTCAAATTTCATAAAAACACCTCCTAGATCCTCTCATTGAGATAGTTGTGAATCTTTGTGGGATGGGGTTGGGTTGTACTGATCTGATGAGCCAAAGGGCGTCTTTAATTCTCAAATGAACTTATCTGTCCGCTATCAACTGCTGAAGTAACCCTTTCAAGGCTCTCTCTGTTTTGGTCGGTTCTTCCTCTCCTTGTTCTATAACTTGTATCTACTCTAGTTCTACCTGTGAAATCCTTCAGCCAGGCCACCAACTGTGGCAGCCGTGTCTTCCTTCTCTACTAGGCTAAGAAAGGGTGACAGTTGAAAGGAATGCTCAGAAGCCATCAGGAGTGAAGGAAAGGCTAAATTCTGGGAAGCTTCTTAATGTCCCACTGTGTATAGAGTTTGGTCCCTTCCCTTCTAGGTATGCCTCTCTACTCCTTGGGTTTCAACCTCTGGAGGACCTCACTGAATAAGATCTTCCTCAGCTAATGCACATTGTGAAGTAAACTTGGATTATTCACAATATTTTCTTTACGAATGAGGAGGAAATAATCATGTTGTCCACTAGCAGCAGAGCCGGACAGGTCTCAGTGATGATCCATTTCGCTTAGAACTGAGGTATACAGTTTTGTGGTCTAATCCACTTCAGAATTTTCTACTACTAGTCCTTTGGGCGGAAGTTGGCAAGACCTTTTGTCTCAACTCCTGCAATCCCACCCTGACACCATATATAATGTGCTGTGGGGTTAAAGGGAGACTCCCGATAACCAGGTTGTGTGTATCATGTTTTATTGGTGCCAAACACAGAGACCTAGGGTCTAATAAGGAGATGCTTCAAAAAATAGATATGCCAATATAGTAGTTCAGTGTCTCCAGGAAAACGCAATTCAATGACAGGGATTCACTAAAACCAGAGTCTGATCTGATTTATAGGTCCAGGTTGCCAAGTCTAGAGCAGTTAGTAGGCAGTGCCTTATCAGCCTTGCTAGTTCACACAAAAGCCATTCACTGTTCCTCTATGATTCCAAGGTTCTGGACCCTCCTGTTGAGGGGCTCACATGGGCAAATACAGTCCCTCCCGGGTCCTTGTAACTTGATGTCCGAATGAAAACTGATTTCTTCCCCCTCTGTTCTGATCTTCCTTCTCCATCTCTTCTTGATAGAGGCCCTCTCTACTCTTCTGTGCCCTCTCTTCCTTCTTGAACATCAGTATCACCTCACTTCTCTCGTCCTCTTGGTCCTTCCACTCTTGCCTCTTTCCTGCACTCCTCTTCATGTTCTTCATCTCTCACTCCTACCAACACCAGCATTTGGTTGGTAAGTTAGTTTTCCTTCTCTTACCATATCTCTTCCTCTTGCTAAATCAGCATTTCTCTTGCCCTCTTCGTGCTCCTGCCAAAACTGTCATGAGTGGCCACTGCACCACCCCCGCCTGCTGAAATGCAGCTAGGAGAATGCAGTGGTAATTCGTAAATATCATAGTTAAAACTAAAGACATGTGTGATGTCATGTGTTATAGTATGAATATGAGTGGGGTAGCTAATCTTTATTGGCACATTTCTGGATTTCAAAGTTTGGTATGGAACTAACATCACTTCAAGTAAAGTCTTGTCTTTTTTAAATAATTTTTTCTAAAACTCCATCTACGAATATTGCAATAATAAATGTCACAGTGCAGTTTCAACATGAAGGTAAGTAAGACATAGTTGTTTTATGCCAACAATATCTGGCTATCTTGACTGGAATCCCACATGGGCATCAGAGAACTGGATCACATCATTCCTGGTAATTCGGCCGCCCCAGTGAGATGAGAACCTTTCGCCATTCAAATCATCATGCAAAGTCCCACAAATCCCCATCCTCTGATCATGGCTGTTCACCAGCTACACTCACCACCTGGTGGAGATCCTGAACCATTTCGACATGGAATCTAACATCTATGCTGATGACACTCAGCACAGAATCCACCTAGATAGTGACCCCTCCCAAGCACATTTAACCTCGCGGATGCGTATCCGCGGTTCCAAGCCTAAATAAACCAACGCCAGATTTTACCTGGAAAATACTACACTCTTTCCATGTGATTGGGCCCCAGCTACAGTGCTCCCAAAGTTGTGGCCCCAAGTCCTCAGTCCAGCACCAAACCCAGTGTTAAAAATAAAGAATCTAGAGTTCAGCTGAACAACATCCATTGATATCATTCCCCCATTTTTGGTTATTAAATAGTGTGTCCTAGATTCCCACTAATTTCAATTAATTCATGTGCATGTACATGGACAGGGTTAAATCATGAGAGCAGTTTTCAGTTACAAATTACAAATGGTAACACTTTAAATGGGCCTAGAACGCAAAGAATCACATCCGGGCTTTGGTATTTGATTCTCAGCTACAGTGGTCAGTAAACAATGCAGTTTTGATAAGAAAAATTCGAAATCCTCCAAGAACAATCCTAAGTTGTTTGCCAAAAACCACAGAAGGCCTCCTAGGACAGGAAGCACTTACATCAGATGCCAATGAAGATAAATGGCGTATACCATAATGGCTGGCACAAATCAAGAAGCCAGGAAACAAAATACATGATTCATTCGCTGTGTCCGTGATGTTTTATGGATATTGTCATGTAATAATGCCTAATGTTTTTGAAAGGCTTGTAAGAAGACAGCACATGCCTGTTCTAACCTACAAACTAGAAGGCACGCAAAACGTTGACATTTATAACATCTGGAGCTTTAAAACAATCACTGATCAAATTGGTGGAGAGGAGGAGGAGCGCCTGCTACCTTCTTTGAAACAAATTAGACAGCAGCCAGTATATTAGCTGTGCCATTGAACTCCAAGACACCACAGAACCAAGTCATGCCCACAATGAAAAGGGTCCATTTTGATGTTACAAATAACAAACTAGTTGAAATCTGAGACTGCCTCGTGCTGGTCAAAACAAACACCTGCCAAGCAAGATTTGTAAGTTATAATTGTAGTACCTGGATGTTTTCCACAAGCCATTAAGCAGACTGGCAGGAAATACCCTTTTTCACTCAAGTGGAGTGAAAGGACAGCAGTCAGATACCTGCCTGCACAGTTAGAGCATGCAGCCAAGCTAATTTATGCATACACACTTTCCACTATCAAGAAAAATATGAGTATTTCAATAAAGGGCCCAGATCCACTTGCTTCACCATCTACTAAGTCTGTTATCCATAAGAGATATCTCTCTACAATGATGATAGGTTGCACGTGCCTTGAACCTAATTAACTAGCTAAATTGCCTTAAATATGCCCAGAAATGAACATATCTCAGCAACTAGGAAGTAACTCAAATGGCTCTCCATAAATAAAATACCAAACTTAAAACCTTATGTTTCACCTTCAAAGCGCTGAACCACCCAGCCCACCTTACCTCACCGAAATATTCACCTGGAGATCCTCCACACGGATCACCAGATCTACAAATACCTCTTGCCTGACGGTCCCTAGGTACAACCTAAAAAGATCAAGCAGATCTAGTTTTCCGGTCCTGGCCTCCCAACTGTGGAACTCCCTCCCACCTGACATCAGGGCCATACAAGTATTCGACAACTTCAGGAGAAGTGTTATCTGCTGGATACTCAGCAAGAACTAAATAACTACTGTGGGCTACTTGTGTGTAGCCAAATGCCTATATGCATTTGGCTTTATTCACAGATGTATGTACGTTACCCTTTGCCAACCTGTATTACCCATTTTAATGCATGTACTTTACCCTTGCCAACCTGTCTACACATTTGAATGTATGTACTTTTTTTCCGCTGACAAACTGTTTGCCATGTTCATGTAACTGTACTCTAAAGCGCCCACATACCCCTGGATCAGGCGTACTATATAAATAAAATAAACAAACAAACAATAAATCCTACCAATGCTGAAGCAGATCCTGTCCAAGGCTGACTCATTCACTTCGACCCAGACGTGTTTGCAACATATATCACCTGGACAGGGCATGAAGCAGAGACTGCTTCCCTGGGTTTCTGGGACAGTGTCTTAGCAGCCATAGATGCAGGGAAAGGACTGCTGCTGGTCATCTTGGACTTCTCTGTCACATGTAATGTAGCTGAGAACTCCATTCTTATTAATAGCTTGCCATCTGTAGTCAATATGTCCAACAGCACTCTGTTGTGGTTGTAAAAGAGTCGAATGTGGGTGCTTTGCTTCTGTCTCAGTGCTGGTGGCCTGTGGAGTCCTGCAGAGTTGGCTCTTATCTCTGCTCCTCTTTAACATCCAGCTGGCTCCTCTCACACCTTATTCTGGAAGGGCTGGGCTTCAATCTTATGTCAACAAACCCAGATTGATTTTGAGGTAATTGGGGAGAAACGAGAATTGATTATGTTGAATAAGTGTCTCAACACCATTAGGGTTTAGATGCAGCAGCACCATCCAAACTGAACTGGCCAAAGACCACACTCATTCTGTTTGGCACACGAGGCTTGATGCAGTTTCCCTATTGCCTTTGTAAGGGCTAATGCGTCCTGTGAACTGTTCAGTAGAGAACATGGGAGTGATCTCTGTTGGACACGACAAACTCAGTGAAGATCATCAGGCCACCAGGAGCTTTTTTCACATTTCAGAGAATTTCAACAGAAAATTCAATTCCTCTCAAACTACCATAAAAAGATTGTGGTGGGCTCCACAGCTAACTCTAGACTGGACTACTGGCATGCCGTCAATGGGGGGTCTCCTATGATCTTTATTTGGGAAACCTCTGAGAATTCCAAATGTGGCAGTGTGGTCTGGGAAAAGGTGACCATATTTTCCAGAGCCAGAAGATCGCTGCGCCAATTAGGAATTCCCTTCAAATGTCTTAACTCATTGGCCCCAGTCTGTCTGGCCACAAAAATGGTCCCTTATATTCCTGATGGGAAAATATGCAGTATACAGTAACATCTACCTGCTTTCCCTCGTTTTACCTTATAACTAGACCTATCAGGAGTAGGCGATTTGCAGGGGTAGCTGCTAAAATGTGTAACGCTCTTCCTGTAGCCATGTGCTCACTGAAATTCCTGTGCACTTTCCGAATCCAATTGAAAACTCACCTTTTTTTCTTAAGCAGTTAATATCTAGCACCTTGCGGACCCTAGGGTATGATCGTGCTACGTACATTTTTGTTTTAAATCAATTAATCTATCAATCAACCAATCAGTCATCATTAAATCGATGCCTGTAGTTAAGGGTATAGCGTTCTTTCATCAACGGGTGTAATTTCGATGTTGCCCCCCCCACCCCCCCACCCCCCCCCCCCCGAGTACATTTTACCAAAAAAAACACATCTAAATATATAGGGGGAGGGTTGAAAAGTATATATAAGGGATGGGGGGTCGGGAATAGGCCAAAAAGAATAGGGGATGAGGTTTTGGGGGGACCCCCCAAAACAAAATATATATCAATTTCCATTAGTTTTTTCTTTACAAAATACTCGGAAATAAACCCATCGAAATTACACCAATTGATGAAATTACATAGAACCGTAGTTAAGATGAGATGCCCAGCACAATGAGGATGTAGGAGCTGATGAAGAAGAACAAGAGTACAATGTAAGGGAGGGACAAGGTACCAACAAGCAGGCATGCTGGCATGTGCAAGGCACGGATGAATCTGAAACTAGGAAGGCTATTTTGAATATTGCAAGCAGCAATGGCAACTGTTTTTTTGATACATGAATGCACAAATTAAGTTGTACATATGCCATGCAAACTGGCTTGATCTTGCAAACAAGCCTACCTATTTTAAGTGCACTGTTAAGCAACTAACTAACACGTTTTCTTTCAGTGACAAGTCATGCACAATACATAGGTTGTCATTTCAGCCCCGGGACAAAAGGACTGAGCCATTGGTGGACATGATTTGGTGGCATAGCAGTACAACTAGCTAAAACTAGAAGCTTCTAGCATTAGAGGCATATAAGTCATTGATTCATGTGGAAAAATGCAATGCATAGCTTATTAAATAAATATGCGATGTCTGAAATAAGGGCTATATAATCATACTAGTGCAACATAGAAAATACAGCAGAATACAATGAGAACCCTGAAGCATTTTGAACGAGAGAGATGTAAAAAGCATGTTTTAGTCTGTAGACGGAATATGCACAATGCTTGTTTTATATATCACAAAACTCATGTTTTAAAATAAAATACAAAACAATACTACAGCTTGATTTTCATGATTTAAAATGCCAAGTTATAACTGAATGCATATTAAATGGTGTTCTGTATTTTTTGTGCAAGAAAATGTGAGGACACATGGTAAATCTGATAACAATTCAGATTTTAATAGAAAACGAACAGGGTTGTTCCAAGAAACAATATTTATTGAAGTCAACTACAAACTTGAATCTGCCACCTTTCTCAGTAACACCTAAATCACTGAGTCTTTAAGGCAGTTGATGGGTTATTATTTAGAATTTTGTGGGGCCTAGGGCCATCCATCCCATCTGCCCACGACCCTCCTCCCTAACCCTGGCAGCCCCAACCCCTGTTAGTGCTACCGAATGATGACCCCTACTGTCTAATAGCTGGCTTTTGACTAGTGATGGTTCCCTAATTGCAGGCTACCACAACTTGCTCAGGAACCTTCTAGCGGTTCTATGTCATTCCATCACCTGTTTTTTTTTTTGCAGCATTTTTACTGCTGATTTTTGACTCCAAAAACTCATTGAATTTTGTTTCTTTTTGTTGGGGGGGTTACCCCTCAAAACCCCCTTCCCACCTATTTACAATCTAGTCCCCACAATCCCACACCTTATTTCTCTTTACCCCCCCCCCCACCCATATTTTCTGATGGGTTTTTGCAGTAAGAAACCGGCAGCAAAAAAATGCTGCGAAAAACAAAAACAGGCGATGAATGGACTTTGTACCCGTCTAGCTTTCCCTACTCTAACACAAGGTTAATGTTCTAATGCGAGTTTGGATAATGCATTGCACTTACTCATTTGGATTTAGTCTCGTCCGGTGATGCCTACTGCGAGGGGTCAGTAATGTGAGGCAGACAAATGCTTGTGATTTTCTCAAAATGAAACATTTTATTAAAGAAAACGTGTTTAAATAAATCGTTGCTAATCCGACTCTATCAGGGAATTCCCTACCTACTCTAAACCCTAAGGCAATAACTCCTAACATAAACTGGCCCTCACACTACACAACAAAACATTCAAAGGAATCATAAAAAACATAAAAGAGTAAGCATTTTTTGGATGACCTTCACCTGTCCTGGGTGCATCCCTTTGCCAAGATTGTCCAAAGTCAATTTACCAAATGTTCAAAAGGAATAAGGAAAATCTTGACCCAGTTCTTATAAGTTCCAAGTAAAACAAAAGTTCATAAAACAAAAATCCACTTGGTAACAATTCCTCAACATTCAATTGAAAAGATCCCCTTCCAATTACAGCCAATGAAAGAACTCCAATGGTAATCCTGGATATCCACTTTCCAAGATTGTTTGCCACATTTCAAAGAATAGATTAACAACTTCTCCTTCTACAACGTTACAAGTGGTTATGACCTTGGCAGTGTATTGGGTATCATTGTCAGGATACTTCTTCTTGGGTAGTTGCTTTCCAATTGACAACCACCCTTCTACTACTGTTACCATGGGAACAGGCTCATTTGTTCCACAGTATGCCACTACCTCAACCACCGTAAGTGTAACATCCACTGACAGTGTTATACACCCCAACAGTTCTGGTATTTCTGCTTCAACTTTCTACTTTAGGATTATTAGACATATAAAGACAAGACACTTCAACCTCTACAGGTAGGTAAGGCACTCTTCTTTCCTATGCTTTAAGAAAAGGGAAGCCTCTTCGCCTCTTCAGTCGGCCTTACTGCCACCAGTATAACCTGCCTCTGCCTCAAGACTGACATTATCTCAACTTCAGCAGCCTCAGCATTACAGATTGTTTGCTCAATGTTCTTTACAAGGACACAGCTCCCTTCCCCAGCTTCATTCACACCTTCTTGTTTCCAGTAGTTACCCTACAGCTGTACTGCCACACTTCCAACTTCGGTTAACAATGTCACACTTGTATTAGAATACACTGGGCCTTTAACAACTATGCAGATCAGGTGGGTAGATCTAAACAAGGCTTGCTTCACTATAGAAAGGGTTCACCTCTCGGCTTGGGTAATGCTTGTTCTTCTCATTAGAACAACAACTTCGTGGTTTAAAGAATAATTGTTCTTAATACTACAAGGTTCAGTCTCCAAAGGAAAAACAGATTAAGGCACACGCGACCACTCTTTAAGGAAGATCTTTAACCTTAAAGGACGGCAAGTGATTGTATTCCTCCGTAATATCACAGAGATGCTTTTTAACTCCTGTCAGGAATCAAAATTGGTCACAGGCGACCTTCCTTTGTTGCTGTATATACTTGTAACAATTGTGAAAGTGAACCTTAGGGTTTTTGGAATATTTTAGCAAGTGTTCCCTCTTTCATTAGGGGCACGCGACCACCCTGGCAACAGTAATAGTTCAACAATGGAAAAGGAGATTCTTTTCTTCTTATGCAAACACTATGGCTTTCATTATTAGTGTGTGTGATACATTTCCATTTTTAGCAATACTTTTCCCAACGACAAACAGATTATACTCGCTTCTTTCTTACGCAAGTTACTTTACAGCTGGTAACAGTTACCAGCAAGGTTTTCTGAGTGAACCTGAGCGCTGAGCTTCACTGCCGGCTCCAGATACACTGTGGTTGGGGCCTGCTTCTCCTTCCTGACTTCTTCCATGTCTACTATGGCTTTGGGCACGCTTGGGACCCACACCCTCCAGCAGCACAGGTGTCTCAGGACCGGCCTCGACAATGGGGAGTCTCCTTAATGCCTCTGTCCCTCGGTCTGCCTTCTGCTATGGGCCTTGGGCTTCAGCATGGTCACATATCTGCAATTACAGCTACTAGGTGTACATGGGAAAACCCCCACTCTCTGCATGTCTTTCTCAGTGCAGCCATGGTGATGCAGGGTTTGAGACCACAGGACCCTCTCAGAACTTGCACGCAATATCTGCTGGGTCCATGCTCCGGCGTCCTTTCTGTGATCACACTTCCTCGTGAATTGCCAGCCTTGTGCTCTTCTACTACGGCTACTACTGCCAGCCTTCCCGCTCCAGCTCCTTCTTTCTTACATTTCCTGCTGCAGCATTTTATGCCTCATAGGTGGGGCAACTGGTTTCAGGTGTTAGCCATTAATGTCAATTGCCTGACTCTTGCATAGGCTGTAAGGTCTAATTGCCTGACTTCTACAGCTATCTGCTTCTTCAGACGTCTTCTTCATCTCAGTGCCTATAGGAATCTGGGACATGTAGTCTAATTGATCAAAGTCAGGTTTTTCCACTTTTTTAATTTGGCAAAAAGCCATCAAAAGGGAGGGATTATGGGGAAAGTTAAAAAGGGGTTCCTCACAGTCTTCCTGATCCGGTTCCCCCCCATGTGATCCTCTCACAGTACACCACCGCCGGGGTCGGGATCAGAAGAAGCCTGCCTTTCCCTGGCCATATGATGAGGGTCTCGGACCAGGATTCTTGGGGGAATCCCATCAGATTCTTCACACCACACACCTCTTCTACTCTTGCTATCACTCACTTCAACTTAACTCCTCTGTCCCTCAGATGTTTTCCTCTTCCTAATTCTCACCTCCACCCTTTGATGTAACCACTCCTCCCACTTCCCCTCACTACTCCTCGTGTCCACTATTGCTTTTCTTCACAATACTACTCCCTTACGCCTACCTCTATACTCCTCCTCCTACTACTCTACTTCCCTTGCTACTACACTGCTCGCCTGATACTACCACACTCCTCCTCATACTACTTCACTCCTCCTCCCACTATGACACTCCTATCAACCACCCACTCTCTCCAACTCACCCTTCTTCTATACACACAGCCACGTCACAGACACTCCTTACATTAAATAAGCTATGTTCACTCAATTCACAGTCACACTCATTCACACAACAATTCCCTTAAGCTTACAAAACCAATACCTCACCTTCCACACACAAAGTCTCCAGAATCTATTTCTCCCCCATTCCTTTTAACTTCCTGCTCCTGCCTTTTAAGTTCCCTTCTGTCGTTGGTCTTCATTTGCTAGCCAATCTGACCATACCGTCACCACACAAAACATGTATGTACCAACAGCTGTTAGAAAAAGCGGCCTATGCCCTGCCACCTTCTTTGCATGGACCTGACGGGCTATCAGAATGGTGGCCTGGAAGTGTGAGTACATGAGTATTTGACAAAGTGCTCCATGATCTCGGAGGGCGTTCTTTGAGCCCTTTCAATTGTCCCAGGTGAGCTAAACTATTTGTTTTAAAGTCCAGGTTATTGCAGCGGCTGCTCGGCATCCCTGTGTGACTTCCCTGCACAGCGTGTGTGTGCAGCAGCATACCGCTCAGTCACTCTCTCTCCGCTGTTGATTGCTCATCATGGGGCTCTGATCAATCTAGGCATAATAAGAACAAACTGGCACATATCTGGAGATTGAGGCATAGTATGAGACAAAGGTGTACAGCACCACATCACATTGGCAGAAGGGATAAAGGTAGGAATTGGAGCCCCGTTAAGTGTTTGTCCCCTCAGTAGATTGGCTACCGGCTTCCTCCTCCCCCTTTTAGCAAAGTCAAGGAACTGGCCATGTCAAACAACACAAAAAACGGATGTGATTAGAAAGATTGTACTGAATGAAAAGGTAGGGGTCAAGTTAAAATAATTTGGTCTAGGTGCCTAGAATGCTCGCTTGTTATTAAAAATAAATAGTTATAAAGCCCTAAAGCTTTTTTTACAGCCTTAAAGAAAAAGAAGACACTGTGTCCAATAAAGAGACTGCAGTAGATCAAGATCCTGGATGTGAAACTTGTATTAAATAAATCCCTTCCCGGGGTACCCTGAAAACAAAGTCACAGCTGACGATAAACCATCTTAGAAATGTCAATGGTCTATCTGGATAAAAAAAAGGGACCGGTAGGTGCCGGAATTACAAGCAGGGTCATAGGACTAGTAGATAAGGAATATTAAGAGAACAGAAACAGAAAATAAAAACAAACCTACCCAACAGCCCATTTCTGAAAGTATTCCACTGTCTATCAGTCTCAGATTCCTTCTGGGAGTTACAGAATACTTTAACAAACCATTGAAAAACAAAAGGAAAAATACAAGAATAACAAACCTTATGGGGTGCATTTGGAAAGTGCATTGTGTACAAGGGAAGTAAGGTGGAATAGAAGTTCCAGTATTTAACACTGCCAAAATAGGGCACACAAATACTACAGGTAATATTAAACACAATCATGAAGCAATGTTTAATTTACTGATAAAAGTGGACAACGAAGTGGCTCATAAGCATCCAACTGTGTCAAATATAAACACAACAGTGAATGGACAAAATCAATAGACCCTGGAACATTTCAGTTTTTACATTTGAGCAAATTCAGAAACAGAATAAGTTAATGGAATGGAATGTTCTAGCTATTCAGAACCAAGTTGACTCACAAAAGATAATAGTGCAACAACATAGTAAAGACATTCCTGATTTACAAGACCCCTATGAAGCAATAGAAAATGGTACCCAAAGCTCAAATATTAGTATAAAAGGAATACAGGAGAGTAGTTAAAGAGCTAAGTGACATATGAATTAATACATGTAGAAACTTATTTTAGAAACACTATTAACCCAAAAAAGTACTGAAGATGATGCATCTCTGATTCAGACAGCTCACAAACAGCCAATATGGAAATCCCAATCAAAGATTGACCAAGGAGTTTACTTGTTATTTGTTTGCCTTTATTCAGCCATTGAGTCAATCCTGGGCAATGCTAAAACAAAGTAATGGATCATTAATTGAGTACAAAGGGTATTGTTAAGACCAGATATAAATCCCACAAAAGATTAAATGAGGCAGGAACGAAACCTTTAGGAGTGCAGGTGTTCTTACAATACCTAGCTTATCTAAAGATAACAATCATTTCTGAGATTAGGGATGCATAGTCCATCTCCCGGAAAAAATAAAATAAAACTATTCGCACTCCGAACAAACTCTGTGGTGCGAACATCAATCACCCCCGCTTAGAGGGCGTACAGGGCCAGTAATGGCCATGAGCCCTCACCAAGGCCCAAGCAAATTAGGCTTGGGTCGGCTGGGCCTATTCCCCCCCTAAGCGGGGGGGATTGCTATGTGAACACGTAAATTACTTTCTAACACGAAAAAGAGCTTCAGAATTCCACAAAAGGTTACCATTGATTTAATCCACTTTTCTGATCATTCGAGTATCTCCCTTGGGATAAAAAGAAGTACTATCAAAGAGAACCAATAGAGGTGGACACATGATACAAACACTCCTAGAAAACGCACTGTTACTGGAACAATTGAACAACAAATTATTGAAATGATGGCTATTAACAAAGCAGGTACTCAGTTTGGGCGCATTAACGACTGTCTCAAAGCTCCTATCAGAGGAGAAATTGAAAGTTTCTCAATTTAGCAGACAGGGAAAAAGTAAGGACAATTCCTGTAATAATTTAATAGATTTGAAAATTAACACATACAGTTATTAGTGGGGAATACATTCTAACAAATGTAAGTACATATTGAATGTAAGGTGAGAACAATTTAAACAGATCAATGCTGAAAATGAGTTTTAGGATAATATAAAATGGCAGAAGGATAGATAAGCATTTAGTAATAAAGTAGGACAAGTATTTGTCTGTTCAAAGTTGTCAGCAGTAGATAAAGACAATAATTGAAAAACTGTGGAAATCAATAGGAGAAAAACTGACTAAAGGGCATTTCAAGTTTTTAAAACTTTAGCAAAATATCTGTAAGAAGACAGAGATAGCTTTAACTAATGTAGTAGTAGGTTCATACTTGGTCAGTTTACTTCTGAAGCAATTAAAAACAGAAACAATATTAAATCTCAAGAGCCACATTACTTATACTGAAGCAACTCATGCAATCTTAAATCTTGAAAATATAAAGGTTATTGGTCCAGATGGGTTGGGAATAGGCATTTCAATACAATATGAGCAAATCTGTATTGCTACTTCTGGTGAACGTTTTTCAGTTGTATGTAAAACATCTGGAAAAACCCTAAATCCTTGGAAGAAGTAACAATATATACATTTGTAAAAATCGTCAGAAGAGAAAGCTTGGAGGCGTGGTGTGATGAATCCAATTGAGTCATCACAGATTTCTCAGTGATAACATCCTCCCATGTGACCAGAAGACGGCAGCCGCTACCTGATCCTGACCCTCGGGGTGGCTATACGAAGGAGGGCCATCTGGGAAGAGACAGCCGACCCTCGGGGTGGCTATACGAAGGAGGGCCATATGGGAAGAGACAGCCATCAGGGAGATGTTATGGCTTCATTGGATGAGGTGCGGTATCCTTCATTTTCCCATGAGGAAGACCACCTGTTGCCCAATACCCCAATGGCCTATTGCCATGTATCTGTTTCCCCCATAGGGAAAATAATATAAACACTTTTTAATTCTAGTTTTCCTTCATGTAGAATTGGTCCTCCATATGAAATCATCAAGAAGGACTCTCCAACTATTGTGCACCGAAAACCACCAATGGACTTCAACTCCCACAACCACATAAGTACTAAGGCGAGGAGGATGAAGGAGTTGATGCAGAGCAACCTCAAGTCTAATCAACGTGCTCGTTTTTGGATGGAAACACCTGTGTGCAGGACCTTTAAAAATGGTCACCAAACTGTGAGAAAGTGGTCTGGAGGAGACGTTGCATTGCTGTTGAAGGCGGACAGAAGCTGGTGGCACAAGCCGGTATGCAGAAGGTGGAGGCACAGACTGGTGTGCAGAAGCTGGAGGCGAGAGCCGGTGTGGCGGCGCAGAGAAGCTTGCCAGCCAAGAAGGAAACTAACATGGTGCGAACAAGAGGATTCCTGGGCATCCAGCAGCCAGAAGAAGCTGCATTGTCCTTGCTGTGAGCCAAGAGTAAACCAGCGAGCAGCAGCGGATCCGCGAGAGAGCCTGGATAGACGTCAGAGCCACCCAGAGTAGGAAGGAAGAGGTGAAGGTGCGCCGCGTATGTGCGAGCAAGCCCATAAAGAGAATCAGTAAGTCTGCCAGAGCACAGTGGGGCCTCTGGGGCATTTTGGTTACCACGTCAAAGGGAATTTGAACATTTTGAAGTCACAGAAAGCGAATTAATAAGAAGATTGCTCCTGAACTAAAAGGGCTGGTTGCCAATTTGAACCCCAATAAGAAGTGAATGTAAATGTGGGGGAAAGCATATGAGAACTGTGAAAGCAAGTAGATACACCAAGCCAAGAAAGATATATGCTACTTGAAAGTAAAACGGAACTAAAATATACAAGAAGTCCGGGGAAGTATACACCAGGTAGTTAAAGTAGAAGAAGAGGCAATTGGAAGTTTATGAGAGTCCTGGCAGGGGAGTATACCAGGTAAATTGCAAAACCTACAAGGAGTGACAACCAGAAACAGTGTTTGTTAAACAAAGCAGGAACTTTTTTTTTTTTTAAACTTGTATTTATTAGTTTTACATAAATAAAACAAGAGAAATAACATTGAATCTTGTAACATTCCCCTCACCCTCCCTCCTCCCTCCACTCGGATCGAATAGAATCATATTGTCCCGGGTTCCTATTATGCGTTGAAAATGTCTGAAACTTTGATATAATGGGGGCACCATTGTTCCATAAAGTCTGACTGAAGGTATTGCAAAGTCCCTTCCCATTCTTTTACGAATTTGTTTCCAGTTCCTTGAATTTTGTGGGTGATTTTCTCCATTGTTATATGGGTCCATACTTTCTGTAGCCAAGTATAGGTCAGTGGGGTATTCTTGTTCTTCCAATTTTGTGCTATGGTGGTCCATGCCGCTATGAGTAGTCCCATAAAGCTTCTCCATTGCGATTTACTGTACTGCCTTGCTGTATCATCTCTAAGTCCGCAAAGCCACACCTCCTCCCCGATCAACCCCACATCCGGGAATATTTTGCCCATTTCACTTTTAACTTCTTCCCAAAAGGGTTGAATGCCTTTACAGTCCCACCATATGTGTCTCCATGTTCCCACTTCATCACATCCTCTCCAGCAGTGGTTTGGCGTGTTTGGGTACATCAAATGGAGCCTCTATGGAGTATAATGCCACTGTGTCATAATTTTGACCCACATCTCCCTAGTTTGTGCCGAGCGGGTCATCCTGGGGATCTGCTTCCATAGGTCTTCCCACTGTCTATCCGTTGGTTCCTCCCCCAACGTTCTGCCCCACTTTACTCTGTATGACCATTCAATGTCTTCCCCTTGTGTGTTTATGTATTTGTACAGAGTTGAAACCCACTTTTTTTCCCCCGTGTTGGAGATGATGTATGTCTTGAACCCTGTAAGGTCCCTGGTTGCTGCCTCAGTGATTGTCGGGGAGTTTAGCCAATGTTTTAGCTGTTTGTATCTGTATCTATCACTTTTGGAGATATGCTTGCCTACAAAGCAGGATTCTAGTGATATTATTTCCTTGTCTGCGAACATCTCGCCTATTTTAGTAATGCCCGCCTTCTCCCAGCTGTCGTACGCCCCTTGTTCCATCCCCGGTGGAAATTGTGGATTTCTGCAGATGGTTTTAAAGGGTCCCATTGCCGTGGTCATTATACCTTTTTGTGTTTGGCAATCTCATGCTTCCATCGTGGTCTTCATTATTACGCTTATCCCTAAGTTTTCATGTCTGTGCTGCCTCTGTTTCCAGAGAAGTTCTACCAGTGGGGTCCTCGCTACTGCTCTGTCTTGTTTGGCCCATATTTGCTGCGGATTCTCCCCCACCCACTCCCTCAGGACTTTAAGCTGTGCTGCCTGATAGAATTTTTTAAAATGGGGGAGCGCCATCCCCCCTTCTCTGGTTGGGGCTGTGAGGACCATCCTCACTATTCTAGGGTTTTTTCCCTTCCATACAAAGGACGATACCAATTTTGTTAAGGTTTTGAAGAACGTGTCTGGGACACCCACCGGGAGAGCCTGAAAATAATATAGTACCCCTGGGAGGATGGTCATCTTGACTGATTGAATTCTACCCCACCAGGATATCTGTAGTGGGTTCCATCTGCCTATTTCCCTACGGATGTTTGCAATTAGCGGCGGGTAGTTTTCCCCATAGAATAGTTCAATTTTTGGAGGTACAATTATTCCCAGATATTTTATACCTTTCTCTACGATCTTAAGGTCCAGTAGTTTTGCTTCCCTTTCTATGTTTGCTCTGTCCCCTGCCAGAATTAGGATCTCTGATTTTTTTCTATTAATCTTTAGGCCTGAGATGGCCCCATAGTTTTCTAATTCTCTCACCGCCGTTGACAGTGTAGATTCGGGGTCTTCTAGGGTTATTAACATATCATCCGCATACGCAATCACTTTATGTTGCTGACCTCCCATTCCTATCCCTTTAATGTGTAATGATTCCCGTATTTTTATTAGGAGGGGTTCTAAGAACAGAGCGTACAGCAAAGGTGAAAGGGGGCATCCCTGTTTCGTTCCTCTCTAAATCATTACCTTATCCGTCACCTCGCCATTAATGACTATTCTACTGGATGGGGAATTATAGTTCGCTCTAATGCTCGCAATATACTGTTCCCCAAACCCCATGCACTCCAGAACTTTAAATAATATTGACCACTCCACCCGATCAAAAGCCTTCTCGGCGTCTATCGACAGTAGTATCGCTGGGGTGTGGGTTATACCTATTTTTTCCACTAGATGGGCGAGCCTCCTTGTGTTGTCGTGGGTTTGCCTGCCGGGAATAAAGCCTGATTGATCTTCACTAATCAGTTTAGGGAGAAGCGGGGACAGCCTTGTTGCCAGAATCTTCGTGTATATTTTCGCATCTAGATTTATTAGGGAGATTGGTCTATATGATGCGGGGTTTATTGGATCTTTACCCGGTTTGTGAAACACCAGCACCTTCGCTTCATTCATTGTGGGGGTCACGTTACCGCTATCCTTAAATGAGTTCAAGAGCCTTGTTAGGATCGGGGTCAATATGTCTGCATATTTTTTATAAAATGGGGCCGTGAACCCATCTGGGCCTGGAGCTTTGTTACTTGGGAGTCCTTTAATGGCTTTACTGATTTCCTCTTCACTGATAGGGGTCTCTAGTGACTGTTTGTCCTCTTCTGATATTTTCGGTATCTTTAGAGCCTCTAAGTATGAAACTTGGGCGTTTGTATTGGGGCGTTCTGTGGAGTAGAGAGTTTGATAGTATTGCCTCAGTGCTTCCCCCATGTCGTGTGTGCGTGTTTGGATGTCACCCTTCGCATCGCATATGGCCTTAAACGTTGTTTCTTTCTGTTTTGCCCTAAGTTGTCTCGCCAGGGGTCTGTCTGCTTTGTTCACTCTTATATAATATCTCTCTTTCAGATATAGTAGGTTCCTTTCTGCGCCCTTTGTGCGTAGCATCTCTAGTTGGCCCTGTGTGTTTCAGTGATTTTTTTGAATATCTTAGTGGGGTGTGTCAGCATTTTCTCTTGGATATCTTCAATTGTTTTTTCCAGTTCTTCTTCCCACAAAAACCTTTGTTTATCTCTCGTGATTTTCAACGCTATCATCTTTCCCCTTAGAACTGCTTTAAACGCATCCCAGACTGCGCTCATTGCGACCTCCCCGGTGTCATTTTGTATGAAGTATTCCTCTATCATTTCCCTTATGGATTCCCCTGTAACTGGGTCCTGGATCAACTCCTGCGGTAGCTTCCACCTCCAGAGCCCATTCTTCCTCCCTGTATGAGTCACGTCTAACCATAGTGGGGCATGGTCCGAGAGGGCTATTGCGCCCTTATCTAGCCCTTGAATCTTTCCCAGTAGTTCCACCGACACCCAGAGATAGTCTATCCTAGACATAGAATTGTGAACATGTGAGAAATATGTGTACCCCCTCTGCTCACCCTTCAGTTCCCTCCAAACATCATTCAGGGCCATATGGTCCATTTGTTGTCTCAGACGCTTTGATGGCGCCACCTGGCCATGTGTGTTCCCCGTACTCCTATCTAGATGTGGGTTCCACGCCATATTAAGATCCCCCCCCCATAATCACTTCCCCTTTAGCATAGTCTTCCAACTTCGATAAAACGTCTCTGAGAAAGCCATCCTGTCCCTGATTGGGCACATATATTGAGGCGAGTGTTATGCGATATCCCTCAATTTCCACATTGGCGAAGGCATATCTCCCTTCTGGAACTTGTTTTTAAAGAAGGAACTTTAGTTGAAGAAGAATCTACAAGGCTGAGCAGTTGTTTTTCTAACAGGATTTTTGTGGGCTACGAAAAGACACTGAGAGCTGTTAGAGCCAAAGACATTTGTGAAACCAGTAAAGAATCCAGGGAAGGGAATCATCCTCTGGAACTAAGATCTTTTACATTTTTGGAGAACATTTACGTTGGAGTTATTTTACTTTTACTTAAGAACTCATTTATTTCCCGAATACCAGGTCATAGACATTTCCCTTGTCACTTTATTATTTTGTTTGCAGTTTGAGTGTCAAGATAGAACATTTGAACACAAAGAAGGCTTTTGATTCATCACATCCTGCCAAGACAGATCCCTCATTTTTGATTATTAGGTAGGGAAGCTCCTCTTTAGAATAGGGTCAGAGAGGGACGTTGAATAAAAGTCTATAACCAAAAACATGACAACTTTGTGTCCGGCTTTGTGGGCAAGTGGTGATCATGGCGACCGCTCTCCTGTAAGAGTCTCACAGATGCACTCTTGACACAGCATGGATACAGAATTAAACTGGCAGCAGTTTTCCCAGCAGATACCCTGCTACCCCGCTGGTACCTGGTGAACCCAATGGCTCCGCCATCTCGCACTAGGGTGGCAGAGCAGCTCCTTGGCCTGGGGTGCAGCGGCACAACAGGCGAGGGCCTAATGGGCGACTAGTATGTGGTGCGCCAAGCAGATTCATAAGCTACCTGTCTGTGATCCTCTTTTGGATAAACAGCCACCAAACTCACCGTCCACATTTGGCTGCAATATCTAGCAAATGAAATTCTCTCCAGTATGGTGGAGTTTGTTTAAAAGAACATGACAGCGGCAAGCAAGTCTCAGGGTTGAAGAGTCAATTTGGTGATCTGGAAAATTTGACCTGCAAACAATCTTCTGATCAGTTGAAATTGCCCACAAGGGTATAGTCTTTGAAAGCCGCCAACAAACAGCTGCTCACACAACAGGAAGACATGGAAAATCAGGACAGACGAAATAACATTTGTTTCAGAAGAATACCACATGGAATCCAAGATTCAGAGCTCATTGACTTTGTTGAGGGCTTCTATCAAAACATCCTCTCGCTTCCAGGTGAGGAACAGATAGTCCATAATCACACCCATACACTGTTATCAGCTTTTCAAAAATCCAATAGTTTGAATCTGGATGTCCTCATAAGAATGCACTATTACAAAGTCATGAAGGAGATCTTGAAAATTATGAGGTCCAAGCGTGAGCTGTGCTACAATTATGTTAAGATACAATTATTCCAAGATCTGGCCCCATCCACAATGGTGAAACATTGCATGTTCAGAAACATGGTCTCCCAGCTGGAAGACAAACACATCAAACATTGGTGGGGCTCCCTATGTTCACTTCAATTCACATTCAACGACGAGCCCAGGAACCTTTCCTCCAATAGCCATATATTACTCCTTGAGGCTTCTTATGCAAACCCTTTCGTATATCCCAAAAGAAGATTACGCACAGGTGGTGGGAGCACTCACAAATGCCCACCTAGACTATTGAAATAGGCAATTGGTGGGCATTCCAAAAAAACAACTCAGTAGACTACAAAGAGCACAAAATGCAGCAGTAAGGCTGATCCATCTATGGGTTAAAAAAAAGCTGACATGTCACTCCCTTTCACCAGCTTCTCTATTGGCTATCAGTTGAAGACCGGATAAAATTTAAAATAGCTTGCCTGGTATTAAATGTTTAAATAACTTGGCACCGGATTACCTGAAGGACAAACTCAGGTATTATCAATCACCCAGATGTCTACGAGCAAATGACCAAGCACTGTTAATCATCCCGTCATCCACATTTGTGTCTAGAGGCGATAGAAGATTTTGGTGTATGGTCCAAGACTTTGGAATAGTTTACCTTTGGAAATCCGGACCCTGGACACTTTGCTTAGGTTTCGCAAAGCACTCAAAACGTTCCTGTTTAAATAATATGTCACTCATAGGGATCGGTTAGATTGCTATTTTTGTCCTGGATACAACTATGAATTCTAATTTTCTTCAATAGCTCGACTATAAACATCATTTGTACCATTATATGGTTTGGTCTGTTTTGAGCGTGCTATAAATATATCAAAATCCACTAGAGAAGCAGAACCTTTATTGTCCCTGGGCACGCCAGTTGCCTCCAAAGCAGACTATGTAAGCTCTGAACTTACCTCATGCCATCGCAGGCCCGAAAATCTGGTCATGGTCCAAGGCATCCAGGAAATCTCATGAGGGTAAAGGCACTCGTCCCACTCCATTGGATTCCCACCCGACGTGAAATGGAAATGCCTGTATCCCACTGCCAATATGAGGCACTCTTGATTGTTGCTAGTCAAATTCGGAAGTCCACATTGTTCATTTGCTGGTATTCACATCTTCAAACAATGCTTACTCAGCTTCAGTTTTCAAACCAATTAATACCATGTTAAATGTCTCTCTGATTTACTATTCAACCAATTTATGTTCATGGTTCATCATCACATGTTACACAGAGGTTTTCTTGTACTTGGGCTAGTTTTATCCCTCACATCCCTGGGTTATGGAATGGCTTTACTAGGCACACCTCACACGTCCATGTATCTCTCATCCACCCATACCCTCCTTAGATGACCATAAGGCAGTGTCCTCCTATTGGCACATTAAACATGCATGGGCTAAATGCCTGGGGAAAAGGAAGGGAATTCTCCTACTCCTGTGCTATTAAGCGCAAGGTCTTGTTTTCATTCAAGAAACACATAGTCAGACTAACACCACCTCAGACACCCTTGCTTTCCAAGGCAATACTTTGCATCCCAAAGCTCCAAAAAGAGGGGGATGCAACCTTCATAGTCAAAGACCTACCATTCTTGATGCATGCAATCTGGAGGGGCCCCTAAAGTCTAATTAACTTTATTCAAGAGGCTTTTATGTGGCCATGTGGTGTTGCTTGACTCAATATATGCGACAGATGAGGCTGAGGATGCTTTTTAAGCAAGCTTTGCACCATCCACATTTGCTGAAGGCCTCATCATGGTAGGCAGGGATTTCAATGCTACATCTAATCCCATGGAGGACAACATTCTACCACCTACCCTGTTGGATCTCCGGAATGCCCTAGCCGAATATGACTGTTCCTCAAATTAAATATAGTGGACACCTGGAGGGCTGCTACACACCACGGAGAAAGATTACATATTTTTCTCCCAAATGTACAGCGGCTACCATCACCTTGACCTGCTACTCATGTCCCCAACTCAGATCAGCTTCCAGTCACAGCATGCTTTTAAATCAATGGATAACACCTGCTCTCAAGCTTCTGTGGCACCTGAAAGAAGAACTATTGCAGGACCCCCTTCATTGCACAGAGCTTGCTGCCCTCATCAGTCATTTTTGTCTAACTAATACGGCAACAAGAATTTCCTGGAGCACTGAGTGGGACAATCTCAAGCTGTTCTCACAGGTACATTTATATCAAAGACGTCAGCTTTCGTCAAATCTAAACGAGCTATCAGGCATCAGAGTGAAGGTAAAGTCAAGAATCTTGAGACAATTCCCAATTCAACCAATTCACTGAAAGGTCTGAGAAACATACCAGTGGCACGAGCAATGTTTCAGCCACACCCAGCCGATGGAACCACGCGTACGTAATCTTGCTGACCAAACAAAAATACTACTTCCCGGGTAACAAAGCTAACAGGCTACTGGCATTAAATTTGAAGCACCTTAAAACTAGACACAGAATCCCCAGGGTCCACGACACAATCAATGCACTGCAATATGGGGAAGAGAAGAAATGCAATATCGTTTTCTAATACGTTTCTGTCTCATGGCAAGGGCTCCACTGGAGAAGGAGCCTCAGAAAAATGATATTAACATAGCCCACCTCTCCCTAATATCGGATATAGACAGAGCGTTATTGGATCAATCTATATCCAAAGAGGAGATGGATGCAGAAATAACCTTGCTGCCTTTCATCAAGGCCCCGACCCAGATGTCTTTACTACTTGCTTTCACAAGCATTTTAAGCCAGTTGATTGCCCAATGACTAACTTGTTTAACTCCTTTCTGTCCTATAATGTAGTGACTCAGACAGTGGTGGAATCGCTCAATGTCTTACTTCTCAGGCCTGAGAAACCAGAGGTGGATTGTGATTCCTACTGGCCCATCATCGACCCCTAAACATGGATCTAAAATATATGAGAAAATATTGGGCAATAGACTCAAGAAATCCCTCCCCTCTATCATAAACCCGTACCAATCCGGCTTTAAAACGGACGGGATCAACTCAGGATAATATTAGAAGGGCAATCCGATTAATTGATATAGGTACACGGAACAACCAAAAGTTTTCCCTCCTGGTGCGAGGCACTAATAAGGCGTTTCACAGAATGGACTGGGGCCTTTGGGTTTGGCCTCAACTTCAGAGCCTAGGTATTAGCCACCATGTTGTCACCTCTCACACGAATAAGAACATGCAGCCATGTTTCTCAGCCTATATATTTGACCAAGGGCAGACGACAGTGCTTCCCCTTGTCTGCCCTTTTATTTGCGCAATGGAGCCCCTCGCCAGTAACATCAGATCGAATGTAATCATCTGTTGTACCTCGGGGGGAATCTTCCTCCCACAAAATGTAGGGGAAGATGTCCTCTTATTTCTCGAGCACACTGAGAATTCCTTTCCCCCAGTGCTACAGGAACTTGATGAATTCAGAATGACACAATAAACTATACAAAATCCAAAAGCCTTAACATATGAGAACCTGGTGAAATTATTTGCTGGTTGGAATATAATTCCTACTAAAATAGTCAAATGCATTGCTTGAGTAACTGGGCATTACCCTCACTCCCAGCAGGAAAGACCTATTTAAATCTGACATACCACCTCTCTTAAGGGAACTCAATTCATACCTCAACAAATGGCTACCCCTGGATACATCCTGGATAGGCAGGATTCACTCCAATTCATCTGCATTTGAAAATCCTGGGAAAGGGTCTGTCAACATGTAATAGAGTGATATGGACACTCCTTCTCGCCCCAACTTGCTGTGATATGAGGCATATTTTTGTTTTGCAGCATACCACAGGGAGTCTGGAGAGAAGGAGTGTTCATATCACTCTATTACTTGTTAATAGACCTGTTCCTATGATTTTCGGTGCAGATTGAGGACTAAGCATCTGAATTATTTGGCAGGTATTTAGCTGGAGATAGTCCCCGAAGAAGTACTGTGTATAGTCCAAAATGCATTGAACCGTTGTTTTCGATATTGTCTCCATATTAAAATGTGTTTTATTTTTCATTCATAACTAATGTGAATGATATCTGGATGTGCAGAAACAATTGATTATTGTGCAACAACTAAGGTTGCAAGGAAACACATAGTACTAGGGGAAGGTTCCCCTGGTCACTGACTCACTTGTAAAGGCAAAGCAAAAAGTACTTTATTTAGATAAAGTGTATTCATAAAACCCATAGCAATCACAAACAATAAACACATGTAAATCATATGTCAGAACCAAATAAATCCAAATGTACTCCCATATCAGCAAATCCATATTTCAAATTGACTACCATAGCCAGCATATCAATAAATCCTTTAACTCAGGTTAAAATGGATTCTATCAAACTTTAAAGTGAAGAAGGTACAATAAAGTAATGCATAATTATGTGGGAAATACCACGATACAAACGTAAATTCATATGAAAAAGAAAAAAAAAGGTAATGAAGCATATTCATATAGACTTAATAAAATGTAGAAGGAAAAGGGGCCAATGTTTGGGCACTAATATGTAAATAATACTAAAATAGCTGAATAAATATCAGTTCATATAAAAATAGATTATAAAGTTTGACTATCAATACTTTAAAGTGGCTACCGTGCAATAATTAATTTCCATAATATAAGAAAAATCAGAATAACATAGAGAATAACATAACACTTGCAATAAACACTAGTTGGGAAATAGAATAATACATGGAACATGTCCAGATAAACATCTAAAAAATGTAATTAACATTTAAAATAAAGAAAAACCCACGTTAGGACACTACTATGTCACTTAGTTTCGATACCTCAACAACATTTGGAATACAAATAATGATGGTAAGATATTAATCATCCCCAGGACCTCATTATTAAACCCCTTCAACTTGCTTGGCCATTTCCCCTAAGGTGCTTTCTTCTTATTTGCCAAGCTTTGCATATGTAAATAGATAAAGCCCATGCTTTTAAAGCATCCTCCACATTCAATGAAGAATTACGTGCTGGACGGTATTGAATACATCTATTTTCCTTAAAAACAGGCACCAATAAACTTGTTCTCAGGGATGCATATGCAGGGCAGAAGAAGTGTGGCATGTCCTCCACCTCCTTGTGGCACATTGGGCATCTTGCCTCCATATCATGCCATGATCTTTTAGCTAAAATGCCAATTTAAAGTAAACAGTAAAAAACACCTTTGAGCGTTTGAATTAGTCCAGACAAGATAATCCTTTATGGCGTTAGGAACTAAAATGATAAAACCCCTATTTGCAGGTTTCATAATTGTCATTGTCTCCCTTGATTTCCTCACCATGGATTTCAGTCTCTCTTTAGAGACATGACTCTCAGTGGAGTTTAGAATAGTCGGGGCATCAAAGTGCGGGATATCATTCTTGTCATCTAGTCTTTGTTTTATATGTTTGAACCATTTAATATTCTTTGCCTCATTCTTGCCGAGTAAATACTTAAAAATGTGGTGAGTTAGTTAAGCATTAGTATTAAACCAGATCCTAATCCATAGTAGGATGGGTTCCATGGTTAGCTCGTCCAGGATAAAACTAAGGCCTACCTCGTTATGTACCGCGTAATTCGAGGCAGAACTAGAGAAGTCCAACATATTTTTTGAGAAAATGATTTTCAACTACCTGCACTTCTGAATTATGTGAAAACCCCCAAACTGCCGCCCCATATTTTACTGCTGTAAGAGTGCGAGCGGTGTACATTGACTTTATGATCTTACGAGATTTTTATTTGTGTTGTTTAATGAAACGGGAAATGCCCGCAATAGATTGTCTCATCCGCAACGCTTGTTTTGACAAATGAGGATCCGCTGTAAAGGTTTATGAAAATCTGATCCCCAAATAGTCAAAATATTTTACTATAGGAATTAGATTCGAATTGAATCACAAGGGGTGAAAGTTGGACTTCCGATTTCATTGGCGGCAGATCATGACTGCTGATTTATTTGAATTGACCTGCAGGACTAGTCCATACATCAACAGCGCATACTTGTTGATCAGAATCTTCAGAGCCCTAGGGATACTGTGGGATGGTGTCAACAGCAGGAGTCGGACACAAGTGTGGCATTTTAAAACAAGGTGTTTTATTAAGGTGTTCCAAAAACCTATCTGCCCCTAACTTTTAGGGGTAACCCTACCTAACTCATAAATAACTGGGTAGTTGTCATCAGGAAATGTCAAAATCAAAAGTCAGTCCTCTGTTCAAAACTCCTAGTCTGACCCTACCACTAGAATACCAAATAATAAATAATGACTATCGGGAGGATGACTCCCTCCTGACAAAAGCAATCACAATTTGGCCCAATGGACCAGTAACCACTCCAGTTCTCAAAAGACCCAGGAGAATGGTTCTTCCCCTGGTCATGCAGTTTCCACTTGAAACCACACAGTTCCTCAAACCAAAGTTGCCAGAGGACCCAGGGGAATGCCTCCCTTCTCCTGGTCATACACTTGAAATAACACAATTCCTCACAACAAAGTTGCCAGAAACAACTGTTCTTTCCACTTGTATCTTAAAGTCTGATTTAGTAATCAGGAGAATGCCTCTCTTCTCCTGATCAAGTTGTCTTATTTGGTATGCCAATGCTCTCAAGGAGCGTCTCCCACTCTTGCCACGTCTCCTGCAGGGTTAACTGGGTTTCCCTCTTGCCTTTCCTCATCCTTTTAGGAGGTTTCACAGTTTTGTTTCTACACCGTGTATCAGTACATGTTTTACTACCATGAGCTTTATGTATGCAACTGGGACGAGGGAGCTCCTTCCCGATGAACAGTTCCCACTTCCTTTCACTAGGAACTTTAGAAGTACCACTGGAATTAGGATACTTTCTCCTGATGTGCAATTCACAGTTCTTTGCACCAGTAGCATTAGGGTTGCTACTGGGATGAGGGAGCCCTCTTCCGATGCACAATTCACAGTTCTCTCCACCAGTAGTGTTAGGGTTTCCACTGGGATGAGGAAGCTTTCTCTCGATGTACAATTCTTTACTGGACCCACTCCAGGGGTCTACAGTGTTTCCTGTTACCTGTTTCCTCAACGGGACACGCCGCTGGTTCTTCCAGGGGCAGTGGACCTCTGCATTTGCGATCGGTATGCTTTCCAACGTCTACGCATCCCGCGGCATCTCTGTGGGCCCCACTTCAAGTCGGCAGTTTTGCGACCAGCCAGTCCACCTCCTCAAGGTCACATGACCGCTCTCCTTCAAGCATCCTCTTTGTCATGAGCCCGCACTCGTCGGGGCAAACCAGACTCCCTCACGGAGTCCTCCGGGTTGCCACTGTGCTTCTGGAGCATCCTGTCCTTTTGCACAGTTTGAATCTCCCGGGCTCTCCAGGTTACACACCTGCGGCTTCTCTCCTCTTCTTGCAGTCTTTTGTCTCTCTTTATACATTCTAGCTCCTTCCTCCCGAACAGACTGTCAAAGTTTTAGACTGTCAAAGTTTGTTCTCGGTGTCAATTAAATGTTAGGCAAGTCTTTGCTTTTTGTCAATGGAGTGATCTTCATGCTTCCTGTGGGCCTCCTCTTCTCAGTTCTTTGGTCAGAGGTTGGAGTGATCTATACATCTCCTTGGGGCAGCCTCTTCGCAGTACTTTGATTAAATGTTTGAGAGTGACCCTGTCTGTTCGTCACCTTTGTTGGATTACACTTTACTGGAAGAACATTACAATACATGATATTAGTACTATAGGGAACCAGAGTGTGCAATGACCGCCCTTGCCAGACAGTACACAGGCCTCATTATTGTGGTGTAAAATCCTAAGTACATATAGTATATTTTCTGGACATCCATAGACCCTATGCACGTGCCATAACTTCTTTCTTGTCGAAAGAGGTGCTCAGGTCCATACATGCTAGGTACTGGGCTCATTTTTTATGAACAGGGAATGGGCAATTCACATACACAAGTTTAACCCTTGTTCCATGGTTCCTAATGAGGGGCGGAAGCCCAATAAAATTGGAGCGAGGGTATCATTGGAGGGAACACAATCCTCAAGGGCATTTAATAGACCATTTCTAAATAATTTAAAAGTCGTATTGAGGAGAGAAATGGGCCTATAGGCTGTTCCAAATACACATATAGAATGATATAAAAAACATTGGTGACATACCACTGTAAATACTTGGGGTGTGCCCCTTCCATAGTACATTGCTTATTCTATAAATGGACCACACACACAGCAGCTTTATGACTATTAGCACAACCTCCATCACATTAACCTCGGCAGAGCCGCTCAGAGCACATAGGGTGACCTGCTACATCTTTAGACCTATCTTTAGACCTAATAATACAATTGATATTCCTGGATTGATGGGTGTAATTAATCCACATCTGTCTGCAGATTTGAAGATTATCATCCTATTACAGATTTCCTATCTATTCAAGGTTTTGTCAATCTGTCTATCACAGTCGGAGAATGGTCCTAGTCTCCAGTATTCACATGTAACTCACCATATATTTGATTGGTTCGCCTGGTTCTGCGGCTGCTGACCATCTCTAATGTGGCTCATGGACGTGCAGCAGATCAAGAGGCACGCCTCGGTAGCTTGCCATTGCACTCAGAAGGCATAAAATACATCAGTCAGCAAGGCTCGCCAGCCCAGTACACGTGACACTCAGGACTCCGGCAAGTGAGAACAGGAGAGCAGAAGCAATCACAATGCTAATGGCGCTTGCCAGTGCTGATCACGGGGCATACTACTACAGGTCACCAGCCAACGTGGACAGAGAATGAATTAGAGGAGAGAGTAGAATGCTAAGAGTGCACTGCACCCAAGGAACAGTGCCCAGAGGGCGTGGGCAAAAGAGCTATATCGGTGTGTGAGACACCATGGACCAGTAGTTAATGCATCTTTTACTGCCCCCCAAAGTTGAAAGACTGAAAGTCCTGGGGTTAACGCCGCTGCTACAGATGCATATATTCTGTGTATGGTTCTTCAACCAAATGAGAAAACATTGGCTGGATATCTCACCACTGGTTCCATGTGATGTTACCGAACACATTGTTAAAGAATCAACCTTTTACAGAAAAAAACAAATGTTGATTTTATTTTTAATGGGGTCCCCCCATTTCCCCAGTTTCCCTCCATTTCTAAGCCCACCCCGAACCCCCCCACCCTTTTAACCCCTTACTCGGGGGACGCCCCATATCCCCTGTTTCCCGCCTTTTCTAAGCCCATCCCGGATCCCCCACCCTGTATATATATATATATATATTGGGGTATTTTTTCGGTAAAAGTTGATTCGTTATCTTTCATTTCGCTAACATCACTGGATACCCTCACCAGTGCCGGATAATTATTTCCCAGTGTTTAAAGATTGGTGCAACATGTTGGAAAGTTACGAAAAGACCCTGCAAGCCTTGGATCTAAAAAAAAGTCTATTGAGTTTGGCTTGTGCATTATTTGCAGCCGCCCAGCCCATCTTCTGAGAAATGAGTGAAGCCTTGGCCAAGGTGGCACCAAATCACCGAGATTAGTTAGGGACGTCTGTAGCATCATCCTCATGTTATACACAGCCATGGATGTGTCTGCATCACACTTTGGCAATACACGATAACATTTCATGTTTCTAGAGTAAAAGTGAAGAATGTTATTTTATCAACAAGGTAATAAATTATAGTATACATGCAATATGTGTTATAAAAAGTGTGTTAAAAAAAAAGGATAAGTAGTATCCCTTCTCTATAATTCTGTTCCAAATCTGCAGGATTCACAAACCAATGAAAAGAAAGGCAGCATCAAGCCAATGACTAGAGGCTGCCTGTGCCCAATTGATGAGGAAGACATTGATCCAGGTTTCAGAGCATTCTGGAAAACCAAGGTATGGTTCAGATATTGGGTCTTACTTGAAGGTTTGGAAATAGTGAATCATTGGTTGTCCACAACTTTGCAAGACCTGTTCCAGAAATGTAATTGACTTCGGTCACACCACAGCTTTCCCACTGTTTGACCAAGACAATAGGGATTGAGGCAGTGCCATACTCTTACATACAGTAGTATCTCAACTACAGCTTTGACAATGTTCTCATTCTTATGGCCATCTCTGGTTATTCACTCATTTAGATATTGTGTCCCTCATCAGGGTGGTGTAATTCCCGTTATTACATGTAGTAATTTTTTAGAAATCCGCCTAATGATGAGATGACTGTGAGGTTGGCAGTAACCAATGCAGATTTTCTGAAACTCTGTATGCAGTAGTTTGGGTAATCCTCCTGCATTAACTTTCCATTTAAAAAACATCGATTTTCCTCTCATTTGAAGGAGCAAAATGGATTGTATACAGTATAAATATTCAGACTGCTACTTTATACAAAAAAATTGTCAGTGCACAAAAGGTTTATTCCTACACCTTTACGCAGTGCATAGCAAAGGTAGTGAGAAGCAGGAGTTATTTCCTGTACTGAAGAGAATTGTCTGCAAGCTGGATTTTTAAAAAACGAAAAGGTGGAGGTAAAAATGTTAAGAAACCTCCCCAGAGGATTTTTACAGTTTATTTTTCTTGCAGAGCCTTCCTTCAATGGAGAAATAAATTCCTGCATAGGCACATCCAAATAATGTGAGAAAAAAGCCACCTCTTACGTTTCCCTTCTAACCGCCGTTGCCATGAAAGTTTGGCACAAGTTCGGCCAGCAAATCAAAAGTTATGAGGTGCAGAGTAAAAAGTTGAATTAGTGCCTTTTGTATTGTTTTCTCATGGGGAAAAATGAACAATTTTTGCTCATGTGGAAAGCACGAAATGCTGAACAGATTCATTTTTGGTTGGTAGGGAAAGCGCAGGAATAGGTATTATTTTTATTTAGTGGAAGTCTGTACAATATTTTCTTTTAAATACAAATTTTTGTATTTCAAAATGGAGAGTGAACCTGCAGGTTGCTTGGGCACTTGAAGTATATATCACGCCAGCCCTTGCGCTTCTCAGGAGATTGACTAATAATATTCTGACTGTGATTAATTCATTCTGTCATGATATTTTAGGATTTTACAGTATACAATATTTTGTATTATATTATTGCTGGTTGTGTGTTTTCATATGTACTTTGATGGATTGATATTTCAAGTTTTTTAAAATTATAATACTTCTCAAAGCGTTATGCCTCCCTGCCACAGGCATCCCTGATCCCCATGTGAACAAGCACCAAATTTTGACCCCTACTGTCTAAGTTCGAACTTTAACTAAATGCGAAAAAACCTAAAGGTCAAACCTTATCTATCTAATCTCTCTCAGAGACTTCTTAGACTGACCCTACAGTAACCAGTGGTTAATTGACTTTAAAAAAGGGAAATTGTGTTGTGCCTTTCAGTCACTCTGCCTGATTCAGTCTTCTTCCTATCACTCCCACATATGCCTTTCCCTATTACTTTTTGATGCTTCCCTCTTACTTCTCTCCTCCTTCCAATTTCACCCACCTCCTCTACCCCATGCATCTTCCTATGCTATCCCTCCAATGTCTCTCACTCTTTCTGTGCTTTGCCTCCACTCTACTCCCTCCACTCCTCCTCCGCCCTCCACACTACTACTTCCTCCTCCACACAACTACTCGATCCTCCACACTGCCACTCCCTTCTCCACACTACTACCCCTTCATCCACACTAGTACATACTACTACTCCTCCACACGCCATTCTCGACTTCTCTTTCACTCCCTACACTCCCTATCCTAATCACTGTCAACACTCTTTCCTGTACACTCGTAATGGTGCACCACATACACTCACTAACCAATTACTCACCTGCTCCAAAACGGGCCTCCACAATCAACTTCACTGTCCTGCCTCTTGCTGGTCTCTTGGTCTGCCACCTCCTTATCTTCTGACCTCAACTGAACAACCTGCAACTTCCTGCTTCCTGGAGTTTCTTCTTATTCGCTTGTTGGCCTGATGTCCTTGGCCAATCTGGGCCCGTCTTCCCTGCCCAGGAGGTTTCATATGCAAGAAAGCTTTCATTTAGTATCTGAAGCTCTGCCCTATTTCTCTGCGTGGCACTGCCGCAGAACAACAATTGTGGTTCATGTGGTACAATATCCCAGTTCGTGCTGAGGGGGGTCTGGCCTGGCACCCCTAAGGTAAAACCAGTCTCTATTTGATGGGGTTTTCCTGTGTTTTCCTAGTTGTCCAATGGGCCACCAGTCCATTGCTGTGTGGTCTGTGTTTGGCTGGTGCGCGGTGTTGGCAGCAGCCACGTAGGCGTTCTATGTTTTGTTGCTTCATTTCAGCTGGCGCTGTCTGTACTCTGCTCGCGTATGGTTGCGGACAGGTAAGTAGGACTTCTGTTGCTCGTCCCGCTATCACTCTCTCTCCGGTGCGGTCTTTGGATGGACTTACATAGGCTGCTGAGGGTTTTCTATTTTCCTCTTCTCCCTTTTCAGTTGTTTGTTTGAAATGTAAAGAACAAACTCGGCCAGAAGTTGAGTCCAAAGGCATGGTGTGATGTAGATTGGTAGTGCACATATTTAGACAGGCACTTAGTGAAGGTACAGGAAATGGGGCCCTCCCAACTGCCCCGTCCCCTCACTGAGGTAGGACTGGCTCTGGTTTGCTCCCCTGTAGGCCTTTCTCCCCAGACTGAAAGGGGTTGCCATCCCCTCTTGACAAGGTTAGGGTGCTCACCTTGTCACAGCCCTGACCCATTTATTTAATTTAGAAAGCAATCCGTACATAAAGAAATGGGAAAAACAAGGTGCGGATTGGCACCCAAATTACATTAAAGTGTTGCCCGGGTGTGTGCTATGTCTGTGCATATTTTGTATGTATACTTAGAAGTCTGTCTTTAGTTGTTGAAAGATTCTGTTTTGCATGTAGGTGCCACTCGAGTGGCATAATCGGATTTGGGATTGGTTGGAATTGGTTGGGATTTGTTAGACAATTTCTATTGCTTTTCTACCAATGCACGTTAGACCCGAAGAATCCTTGAAAGCATTGACGTCACCACCCATTGTTTCGTGATTGGTTGAACGCTTGGAATTGTGCTACTGGCGATTCTCCGGATGCAACACCGGCAGAAAATGAACCATTTATTTGTTTGCAACAGCATTATTTTGGGTGCCAATTCGGGTGCCTAATGGGCGAATAAGAGAAGTCCAGACCGAGCAACAAGAAAAGACTATTTTATTTGGTTTTGCAAGGCAAGGCTCTCTTGCCAGTCTTAGGACATGCTGCACATCCAGCATCTTATTCGATTCTTTAGCACATCTCTCTGCCAGCCGCACCTTAACGCATGGGTGAATTGGGTGATGGTACTGTGGTGGGCCATTTCCAGCTGAAAGCCCATACCTGAGGTCGGTGTGTCTTTTAGCCTGCGTTTGCTATGAAAAGGAAGAAAAGAGGTTAGCCTTTTTGTGGATAGCTAAATTCTCTTAGCTCACACGTAACAACAATCTTGAACATTGTGCCAAACAATTGCTGTAGGTCGCTGACTTTATCACACTGGGCCTCATTCCGAGTCTGGCGGTAACCCTGCCGGTGCTACCGGTGGGTTGCCGCCAGACTCGGAATGAATTACTGGCGCCTACCTTCCCGGTAACACTAAGGGATTACAACCCCGGCGGTCCGGGTAGTCGGGCGCCAGCAAATTGTAAGTCCCCATTCCCATATGGCAATAGGGACCACGGAAGCATCAGCACCGTGAACGGTGCCGGTGCTTCCGTGATGGCTTGCCTACCATGGCCGCTGTGCCTGGCAGGTTCAGCCCTGTCGGGTACAGCGGCTCCGGCAGGCAAACCCGTAGTGTGCCGGTCCGGAAACAACGCTGCTGGTAAGCTTACCAGCACCCTTGATTCCGGACCGGCACACTTGTAATGAAACCAAGTGCTGTTAGTGTGCCTTTAAGAATCTATGGTGCTGTATACAGAGAAGATTGCTCTTGCACATATCACTTAGTATCCTGAGACATGCAGTCTTCAATTCTGGATGTGGAAAGCAAAGCTACAATCATACTCTTTTGGGTTCTCATTTCTATAAGGATGAAGATTCTATATTACTTTATTCTGTGAACTGCTCACTTTACAAGTAATTGCGATAAGGCAGTGCTGTAGTTCTCGAAAGTCAAACCTTAAATGATTGCACCAACTAGAGCTCAAAAGGTATGTGGTCCAATTGTGGAGTGGGTTAAGATCCCAGCTTCATAGCTTCACAAATGTTGGTGGTCCTGGGCATATATTTTAATCACATTGTCTCGGCTGCAAACATTGGGAGTCACTAGAAGGAACTCAGTTGGCGGTGTTTCAAAAAGGTCAGCCTTACAGTATGACAGATTGCAAGTTGATGGGGACAACACAGTGTTCCCTTGTTCTCCTCCACTGGTGGCCCTCAAGGTGTTTCCTTTAGAATTGCATTATTGTGTTATGTTAGTGAGTCTTGAAATGCGCATTCTAAATTATTTTGGCGCTTCAGTATCTGCAATGGGTGAGAGAGGCAAATAACGAGGTAGAGTGAGCAGGATACGTCTCCTTTGTTGCAATGTTGATATGTGCATATCAAAAAAGTTAAAGCTCTATGTAGTAGTTAGGCTAGGTCATTCAATGTCAGCTATGTTAATATCTAGGGTAGGCCTGGGAGGAAAGCTCAGGGGCAACGCGCTTGTCTTGGAAGCAGGGCAACACAGGTTTGAATCCCAGTCCCATGCTTCCAGACTGGTCCCCAGTATTAAGCCTGTTATAAAAGATTAATTAATAATTAATTATGTTATGCTAGGACACAAATTCAATGCCCACAATAAGTAGTCAATTGCCCCCGCCTGCCCACTGACACATGAAAGACACTCCAACTATATCAGCACTCAGGCTTACATGGGGTTATTATATAGTACAGCTGGACATGTTCTAGGAACTACCAATTGACAAAGCCAACCGCACAGCACATGATAAGCCCAGCATGATCATGCTGGCAGGTACCAATGCAAAGGTGCATTTTGTCTATAAATTCTGTAATGGTTGGCCAATGTCACAGGCTGAATGTGCTTTGAAATGCACCATTTGCTGCTAATTTGTCACTTGTTACCACACACATTTATTGGGGAAACGGCGTTAGGGCTCGAGTCATTCCTTTTCCTCAATTCTAATCCAAGGCTTGCTTGCTGCCCTGGAGAACACCATGCCGCATCAGAGCATGCCATTCGCAATGCGGTACCTGCGTAGACAGACCAGTTCTCCCATGGATGTAGGCACAAAGGGTCCTTTCCTCTACAGGGATGACAGCACGCTGAAAACAGACGTGTGAGGTGCAGCGCCACGGAAGAGCGCTGATAAGTGCTGAGAACAGTCAGGTCAGCGTTTCTTTCTTCTAGGTAATTAGCTGTATTTCTTTACTTTGCTTCTTGGATATTTATTAAGATTTCTGCTCAGGAACAATCACAAAATTGTTGACGTCAGAGGAATGTATGAGGCAACTACAGACTGGCTGTGACCAAATCCCTATCACTGTTCATACCTTGAAGGTGCAAGGCAACCTATATCTTTTGGGCTTATGGGTGTTCAAGGGTGAGAGCCATGTACTAATCTGGGTGTATTTCTTTCCCTCTCCTTAGACACGGGAGGAACAGTGCCCAAGTCTTTTCAGGACCTGAAGGGACGTGTCCAGTGGTGCTGCCGCCTGAGGGGAACCATTACACCTTTTTGTTATTTACAGAAGAAAAACCCATCATTTCTAAAGCAGAACCCAAGCGGACTCAAACTGCTAACACCCTTTAAATAATTAGAACTTTCCTCAAAATTCAAAACTCAATTCATTTTAACAATTGTATATATTGTATACACACAATTTCCTTCACAATACATATTTAACATATTGATGTTCATGTTTCCATCATGGAAACTATCAAATATAACTTAATTCCAACATTACATGAATATTTCAAATCAACCATTTTTTTGTTATGGGAAACAAAGATTTTCATTTATCTCCTTTTCCCTTCTTCCAACGTGTTTCAGATCTATCCTATCCTTCTTCAGGGATCAATCAATCTGTCTTCCTAAAAAACAACCAGTGGATAGAATATTATTATTCCTATTCTACCCCTGATCTCAGGAATCAATCTTTGAACTCAAAGCTTGTTAATCACCAACCTTTGTTTCTGATCATTTGATGTTTGAAGCTTTCACACTCATTCAAGCACCTAGAAGAAGATACCCAATGAGTAATAAGTAAAATTTCACATGTAACAACTTCCATCAATCATTATTGTATATAGGGAATTGCTCACCCCGTATAATGGTACTAATTCTCTGCATCATGCGGGACTCCTTGCCAAAGCTAATCTATAGCCAAATATCTCTTCAAGGTTACAAAAAATACCTGTAAATAATAACAGCTTTCAATCTCTCTTTATACAGGTTAAGGACAGGTATTCTTCTCACACCTGCCGATTGTCCCCTCTAACCTTGTATTACCCAATACTCTCAAGCAGTGAGGCAGCGACTGGAAAACCAGTCGTGTGCCCCATGCTCGAAATTTAAAACCTCCATCAAGGCATCACGTTAGATGACATCTAGTGTAACACTGTACGGCCGGTCACAAACAAGACAATGCCTTCGGCCATCTTGGAAGGGGTACTGAACATTCAATCTTTATCACCATTTCTTCTACAACAGATTATAATGAGGCATAACAGCGCCATTAAGGCATGGTTACTATGTGTTCTCTGCCTGAAAGCCTGTCTTGCCCCTCGCTCCTGTGCACTAGCTTGGGAGCAGGACAGCAAACCTATATCATTCTAACCCTTGGTGTTTCCCACAAGTATCTTGAAGGCTAAGTTACAGCCTTTAACTGGCCAACCTGTCCTGAGTATGATAAGGGTGGGCATCTGCAATGACGAAATCCAAAGGTCCACCTTGCCATGGGCTTAAAGATGTCTGAGGTTGCTTACAGTCTCGCACAAAGAGGATCTAACCTGTCAGTTTGTTGTGTACTACCACCTTTGAGTTGGGGCCAAGCCTAATTTGCATACTTTCTTTCTCCTTCTGCAGTGGCATGACAGGCTGGAAAAGTATGGCATCAAAGCTTGCCCAGAGCAATACCAGTGATTTACATTAATTCAAAACTTTCTAACCATCACTTTTCAGTGGTGAAAATGTGAAAATGTCACCCTGAGTTGTACGGGTATTCCCAGTCATGGGTCCCTGAGTCTCTAAGAAGTGCCTAGAGACTCAAGCTACACCTCATTGAAGATGCCCAATGAGACTGAGACATGTATGGGTTGCTTGTGGCCTCATGCATTTTGGTCTGGACTGTACCATTTTGGGTGGGACCAATCCTTAATCCCACATGATCTTTCCTCATTTGTAATGTCATGGCAGGCTGAAAAACGATGATCTGAAAGTTTTGGAAGGGCGATGCCAGAAACTTAGATTAATTCAAGACCTTCCAGCCACCACTCTTCAGTGTTGACTAAATCTAAAAATGCAATGCATTGTTTGCTATGTATGATTCGCTGAGACCTGCATTTTGATTTGCAATAAGCCATTATATATAGTCTTGTAGAGATTGGAGTATATTCCCAGAAGGACAATGATCTCCAGTTTTGCTAATATTTGTGGTGGTTGGTAGCATATACGTCTTGAAAATGCCCCATATAAAACTTGCAAATATCAGTGCATATTTGGAACCCATGATTGTAGCTTTTGTGAATAAGGACAGTTGATTGTTGCAAGAGAATAAGATATTTAAGTGAATTTTAACGTCAAATCGCATTCAGTATGAAATTGAGAAACATGGTTCTCCCATGGGTAATAATATCATACGTTTATAATCCAAGAGCGTGTTCAACAGCACAGTAGCACCATATCACATTAAGGGCCACAAAGCAGAGCTCTTCTTGTCAACGCATTCCTTTGATTTAATTTTTTACTTGAGATGCTTTTGTTGTGGCAAATGTAAGAAGAAATCTTGAAAACCAACAATCGGAGAAGACAAGATCATTTACTTCTGAAATGTGCTCTTTTAGTGTGAATCCCTCAGACTATAGGTCAAAGTAGGTGGAACGCATGATTGATTTTATGAACTTTCAGCAGAAAGTAAGAGGTTACGATGACTGTATGCTGGTTCAACGGATACTGTTTTTCATCTCCGGTATGAAGGGTTTATTCATGCCATTGATCTGACATGGTCCAAAGCATAGTAGTGAGTTGTGCGGTGGGATCTTTATTTTTGCCATCGCTTTATTTATATAATCCATTGTTATGTTATGTTATAAATTTATAACGCGCTCCAGGTACCCAAAGGCTTAAGGGCGCCAACATGGAACCATACAAGACAGACAAGAACAGAAAGACGAGTGATACAGATGCAGAACCAGACTGATGGAAGGCTATGAGAGATCTAACAGAAAAGGAAAGTCTTCAATTTCATCTGGGAGACTTCTGTAGACTCAATGTTTCTAAGAGAGGGGGGCAGGGCATTCTAGTTTTGCATCGCATAGTTTCTACAAGGTTCGTATTGTCGGATCTCAGGGCTCTAGTATTGTGCTTTTTTACAATAGCTTCCACTAGGTACAGAGGCATATGACCCATAAGGCATTTATGCGTAATGAGCAGCAGCCTAAACTGCACTCTAGCCTGAACTGGGAGCCAATGTAGACTCTGTGTTGCCTCAGACACGTGGTCCCTACGACCGAGATCTTTTACGACCCTCACTGCCCCATTCTGGATAACCTGGAGGCGAAGAAAGTCTGCTTGAGTGATCTGATTAGGAGGCTATATCCATAATCTAACTTGGATCCTATAATGGCTCAGGCAAGAGTTTCCAAGTTTTTCTCTGAAATGAATGGGCGCAGTTGACGGAATAGCTTAATAAAGTAAGCAGAAGAAGCAACAATGCTATTAACTTGCACTTTCATATTGAGGTTTTTATCAAATATTATGCCTAGTGCCTTTACTTTATTCTAAACCTCGATGTTACATTTGTCTATAGTAAAGTTGTTATACAACGGCTCTAATTTTGCAAGCTTGGAATCAGATCCAACAATCATGAGTTACGTTTAGGCACTATTCAGTTCCAGACCATCCATCTTTGAATTCCTTTATAAGCTTTGTTAATGTTTATTTCATCATCATCTTGAGATCCTGTGATGGATCTGTTCACCTTGATGATATTACCTCCCTTATCATCTTCACGGTTCTCTCTTGATTCAACTAGTTTACATTTTATTATAGCTTTTTTGTTCTGTTTTGGTGAGATTTGTCACTCTTTTACATTGTGTAACACAGTGATACACAACATGAGGACATTATTTATGGGCCTCATGAGTTTAATGATGAAGTGTTGTCTGGCCTAACGTCGGTCACTCAGTCTGTCATGTCATGCGTGTGAAGCCTCTGTGGTCCAGTTCTCGTCTTTGCATCATGACTCTTGGAGCTTTACTTCTATTTAAAAACACAATTTCAGTCCCATAATACAAATAAATCAAAGTAGTAATGCCATTAAAAAGTTATGTACCATATGTTACAGTAGAAAAGTAATAAACAGTAAACCTAAATCCTATTTTTTTAAATCAAATTCGCTTTCCGATGCCTCTAGCATGCACTCATTCCCAAGGATAGTTTGGGCCACCGTATGAGACTTGTTTGGAACATTTGGCCTTCCAGCTCATTACGTTGTGTACCCCTGGTGTAACAGAAGCTCTGAATCAGAAGCCTATACCACCAACATCTTGCCCTAGACTCTGTACCCTTTCTGCATACTAGACATGAGACCTGCACAGGCATGTGCTAGGTATTAGGGATGACATGTGTGTCTGCTACCAGCCTGACTAACAGGAAGCAATATGCTTTTGAAGAGAATGTGAAATGTATCTGGTTAAGTTTACGTATTTCCCTTTTCTCAAGAATTATCAGCTCCAATGATGGGTTATAGGAAGTGTATCCTGTTACTGGATCAATGGTCTGCCTTTGGACTCCCAGAGCTTTGCTTTCCTCTCCTTCTGCGTGCTAAAATGGATTGTGACCCCTCACAAGGTCCCCAGAAATTCCTTGATGTTTTAGTGCATAGTCTTATATAAATGTTCATGGCCTCTTCTGGATTGGAGACCTGCAAGAAATTGGTTTGGTCGGGCGTAGAAGGGTAGTAGGAGTAGAGACAGGAGGGCAATGTAGCTGTTATTGCAGTTTTTATGTGTGCAGATTGGAAGAACCTTGTGTCTGTGTGCGGGTAAGCTTCTTGGTGGTTTTGTAGGCATGGGGTGTATTTATTAAGAACTGCTTTAGTATCACATGGCAAAGGTATATTTGGTATCAAGTGGGAGTTTTTGCAGGACCCAGACAAGTTTATCCATGCGTCTCATGTACTTTGAGATTGTGTTCAATGGTGTTCGGCATGCAGTGCTTCAGGGTTATGGTTTTGTGGAGGAATATGGGGGAGGCTGAAAGATTACTCAGTAGTTATTAATGGGGTTGGTTATTAACGAATACACCTGTTCTTTACTCAATTATTCAATTGTTTTCTTTAACTATTACCTCTGGAACCAATCTTGATCATTTCAGTTAGTGGAATTCTCGTTCTTCTGGTGCCCCTGGGAATAAAAACATGGATACCTAGCCTTTGCAACTACCATGTCTCATAGCTAAATTTCCAGGGATTTACCTGCTGCTATTGTAGTTTCCCCTATGTTGCTTCTGCATGCTCTGCACTATTACAGTAGGACCTTTGTATTGTAATGGTTTATTCACAATCAAGGGGGTGTTCTGTGGCAAGGGCATGCTTGCCTTTAAAAGGCCAGACGTGTCCAAGCAACCAGGCTGTCCTCCTGACCACTGAGTCTAAGACAGTCAAAGAAAAAATCCCCTCTGATGAAGCCCATTAGCTACAGCCACCTTTATTGACATGTAGTGCATCTTTCTGCATAGTTTACGTGCTCCATTGGACATATTTTGAGCATCTTGTCTAAGTGACCGTTTTAAGGTACTGGGGCAATGATTAGCAAACGTCTCAAGAAAAATAAAATATCTGAATTAGTTGTGTACTTTGAGACTACATTGGTTCAAAGTGCTTTCTTCTACATGTTTTCAATATTGCTCAGTTAAACTTTATACCAATGAAAGGGTGAGCACCCAATGCTGGGATTAGTGTGTCGTACGATACACAGGTTCTGAAGCTGACCGACTGAGAAAACACAACAGTCTAATAACTAATGATCGCATGATAAAAATAACTCTTACTCCATTCTTTAATGATGAAATCGATCACACCCATCATAAGCAGAAGGTGGACGAGTTAAACATTTCATAAGGATCTAGATAATATTGTGAAAACTCCTTGCCAAAATACCTGTTACTTCTTCAACATATATGACGGTGCTAGGGGAAGGTGTGACAAATTTTTCAATAGCTCTGGGAATTTGTTAGGGACTTCTATAATGTAAGACATATTTTACACGCATCCCTCGGTCTATGTGGAGATGCATGAAGCACTGTACTTCGACCCTTCCTCAGCCCAAAACCCAAAGCAGTTTGGAAAAACAAGAAATTTGATATGCTGAAAAAGGCAGCTAAAAGTAGCTCACAACTAGTGTGAGTTTCGAAAGTTTGACATCTAAAATGTTATTATGAATCTTTATCTCATTATGTTCCTGTATTGCAGCTTTCACAAAAACCTCAAAACAAAGGCAACATCATTCCAATGACTGAAGATCCCCTATACTTGATTGACGAGGAAGACATTAATTTCAGTTTCCGAACATTCTGGAACTCTAAGGTACAGTTCAATGTTTGCATCGTTGAAAACATAATTTGCAGATATTGAATGTCTTGTATATTTATTGTTTACCTAAAACATTCAATTTATTAATGTTCTTCTCTAAAGATGACATGACCATCACTCATATTGGATCCTTTTACACTGCTAAAACAGTCTCATAGGACACAAAATGTGACCTCTATTTTTCACCCTTCCTTGACCTTAGTAACTACAGGAATCTCTTGTAGACATGGATTTATTAGCATAAATGAACATAAAACAACAAACAGCACTGATGTTGTGTGAGAGAAACATATCGTACACACAGTTTCAAATTGTTAGCGTAGTTTCCAAGCTGCGGTCAACCATTGTCTCTAAACGTAGGACAGGGAAAGGATTAAGGTGAAGAAGTATGAGAATGGGCTCTAAAAATATCAAAAATCACTTAACCTGTGGGGGTAATAAAGTTGCAAATGTCTTTATTAATTTATTGTGTTCGTAGTACACATGGTACTTTACACAATTCACATTAATATATTTAAATTACAATCCATATAATCCATGTTATAAAACACAACAAAAATATATAACATACAATAAATGAATAGGCAGTTGTTCTTAAAAACAAAACATTTTAGATCACAGCTTGAGTTAATGTAAATTCTAAAATCAGTACAAATCAATGCATACACCTAATCCTCACACACTTCAAAATCAATTTCTAAAATCATTTCAGTGCAATGTAGACATAAACCTAATCCATTAGTTTAAAACACAATTATTAGCACCATATCACAAAATCAGATGTCATTCCACATAAATCTTGTTTTCCTTGTTCCGTCACCCTATGTAATTGTGAAAAGATTGTTATAAAAAATCTGACCAGAGCTCATAAGTCTATCCCACAAAGCACTCTATAATACCTGAGAAGTTGAATGTATAAATAGACCAAAGTACCCTATGGTGCATACGTTTTGGACAATCAATCACAGGATGATATAGTGACTCCAGAGGATCCACGTTGCCGAATCATCATCTACGAAGTTCCTTCAGTATGCCCATTCTGGGTCCAAGGACCTCCAGTGTTGGGAGACAATTTAATCTGAACTTGAAATACCACAATAGTATTTGGATGGAAACCTACGAAAGTACAGTCTAATGTCACTCATTGGTAGATGAAAAATGTTGTTAGTTCTATATAATTTGAATCTGTAATGATCTTTAGTATCTGTCAATTTATCCCACCTCTTGATTGTATTTTTCAGCCCCCAATAAGACTCTGATTCATCCATGACAGTGGTGGCCATAAAATGTCTACACCTCACTTTCAACTTATGCAAGAAGGCATTTGAATCTTTAATTAGACGTTTGCGTAAAGTCACAAATAATATAATTTAGATTTAGTTGTAACAAAAGGGGCTCCAAGATGAGAGGTTCCTTAGCGCAAGAGGAACAATCAAGCGTGGTTTGTTTTCAAACAAGTTAGCCGCCATTTTGTTAATTCATTGTTCCTTTATATGGATGGTGGTGGTGAGTTTTCAACGTTGCAAAAACCAACATATCATTTTAGGTCAGTTTACAAATAAATTTAGCTCTCCTGCAGGAGTTTTGTAAATGACAAGAAAAGTTCAGGATTCTTTGGGGAATAGAGTAGGCATAACGTTTGTTTGTTTAGTTTATGCTTTAAATGGTCTTACCTGTGGAATGAAAACATCATGCATAAATAAAGTGAGACTATTGCATTTAACCCTATTTCTATTGGCTGCTATTTGCGTGGACTGTTTTTGTTGGTGGTTTGTATTTGCATTTGAAACATCATGTGAAAGAGTGACTTTTGCTCAGCAACTTACTGTCAATGATCACAGGCTGCCTTTGCTGATGTCGAATTAAGCCCCACACTTTAGGGTGGGCTTGGACGGTAACTGCTCACTAGCCCAAACCTTGGTAGGCCCAATAGTGAAGTGCAAGCCTCAGTATGGGCTTAGGGGCGTTACAGCCAAGCCCGCCCCACAACGTGTCACTTTGCACTATTATTATACGACTTGTTGCACCAGGTGATAAAAGAGTTTCATTGTTAAAAAAAATACCTACGCCTTGATGAATGGGGAGGTACGGTGTTGTGCGCATTCAGCAAATGCAAGATCAGGCTGATCGTAGATGGCCACCATATGCACGCAACAGGGGCTCAGGAGCCCCATTACACTATTCTTGGTGGCATCTGGCGGCAAACAGTGGGAGAAGTGGCGGAAAGGAGAGCCCCTGTCAAGCAGGTAAGTGGGGGGGGGGAGGTGCCGCACAGGGGTGGGCAGACCAGTGAGAGGTATTAGCACGCTAGAGCTCGGCACATGGGGTACAGCAATCAGCTGTCCTGAATGTGGGCTCATACCAGGGGATTCAGCCGGCATTCCAGGACGCTGATTGCCTGGCACCCCTATCTGGGTGCTAACTCTGCTTACACTTTCCATAGAGCTGCCGTCTCCTTCCTTTGCTCTTGTGGATTCTTTCTCTCTGAAAACAGTGTGCCACTTCTGCTTCCGTACCCTAGGGCAGTGGGTACTCTGGGTCCTCCCAGCTCTGTGCTTCCAACTTCTGGTGTTTTCTCCTCTACTCCTACCTTATATCTGATTGTTATCCACAGCCATACTCAGCCCTCAACTCTCTTGTTCTAATGCCTTCCATGTTGCTACCTGCACTCTAAACTCTGACTCTTCCTCCCCCATAATACCCGCAGCATTTCCTCTCAAGGCTGCCAGCCCATTCTGCTGCTTGCTCTTTCTGCTTTTCCTTCCTCTCCATATGCATTCATCTACATAAACAAACTCACAATCTGTATTCACACACAATCAACCCATCCCTAAACTTACCACATACAAATTCACCCACAAACAAAATCACAATCTGTTCATACACATAAAATCTTATCATCCACACACACATACCATAAATGTCCACACATCCCATCACCATCTTTCATCTAAGCACCTACACACTCACCAACTCACCATCCATCCACCTTTCCAACCTATCCAACACACATCCATACACTCCATCTGTCATCCCGCCATCCATCCACGTGTCTATACACACTCTCACTCATCATCTACCCAACCAACTCACACACAAACCCATTTCCTCAATACACATACACTCCCATCCATCTAGCCATCCATAGAGAAAAATACAAAATGACCACTAAACAATGTACACATACAGATGTGTCACTCATCTCTCCATCTGTTTACCCATCAGTCCAGACATAAACTCACTCTCCATCCAACTAGTAGTCCACATACACAACATTATGTTACATATATCCATCAACCAATGACTCATCCATCCGCACACAAACTCACCATCCAAAGACTTTTGACTCTCTCCCTCTCAGGTAACTCGATGCATGTGCATGTTTTTTTTTGTTGTTATTGTCTTATGCTTTGAGGAAATAATTGGTATAGAGCTGCAGGAGCTACATCAATGGAATTATGATATTATGATAACTAAGTAGCGGTGTGTGGGCATTTACAGATGTTAATGTCACGAAAGTGGTTCCAACTACTTTAGCTTCAGGCTCCACTTGTTAGACAATCCTGGCTGTGCCTCTACCAGGACCCAGAATGGAGTAGCAGGGGCCCACCCCATTTTAGGCACCAGAGCATGGCAGACTATAGGGGGCAGCAAGCCATGGGGGCTGAACGCGGCCTCCTTCTTCCTTCTGGAGACATGGACAATTGTGGTGGTCCTGCAGCATCGGGCCACACAGGTCTTTCCCTTTCTCCTCGTGATGTTAGTGTGCCGTGCCAGCTGTTCTGAATGTTTGCGGTGGATATCTTCTCTCAATGCGTCATAGCGTGCTGATTTAAGGATCTGAGATGTGGGCTTCAGGGTGTGCTCCCCTGGCCTCCTGTGTATACGTAGCCTCTTGTCGTAGTGTGGTCCCCCAACGTTGCGCCACATGAAGCCATGCAGGAGAGAAATGAGACCAGCATATTTTCTTAGGTCTCCGGAGCTCAGAGGGGTCATTGATGTGCAAGTCTTTGCTTCATCTTCTTAGCTCTGCACACTACGAGGAAAGAACACCAGGAAAGCTTCACAAAACCCTGCACTCTCCCTAACAGAACTAAAGTGTCCCCGCCGGCTCTCTGAACAGTTTTGCTGTGCTTCTCTTTATAAAACAGCTACGAGGCACAACTATTTCCTGTGTCACCCGTGGAAGTGACAGGTCACAGGAAATGTTTACATAAGGGATTTGAGGTGTCCCTTGCTGGGATGCCATTTCAAGGCAAATAACCAGCTGATGTGTAGGTTGTGCTTTTAAAATGGTGCTCATACAAATAGTATAGTAAATCACACTTACTTACATATTCACATAATTTTACATTCAAATAAAACCAAAAGCTAGTGAAGCGTACTTATCTTACGTTTTTACAACATTCATTTTTATATATCGTTTACATTTCACGTATGCATTTTTAAGATAGTATATTTATTTATCTATCTATCTATTGTAGTTTTTATATAGCGCCCTATCGCCCATAGGCATCAAAGCGCTCACATTGACAGACAACATGGAACGGATATCTCAAACAGGAGAAAAAGCAAGAGCTATAAAATTTCTCCTTCGTCAAACAACTGCGTCTTAAGCAGTTTCATAAATATGGTAAGAGAGAGACATACTGTTTTTTTTTATCAGAGAGGGCATGGAATGCCATATCATTGGAGCCCAATGAGTGAAGTTAGTACCACCTACTCTTTCCAAGATTTTACGTAGTTGTTGTAGGTTATGTTTCCCGTTGGATCGAAGATTTCTTCGGGCAGGAACCTTGGTTAACTTCCTTGCAAGATAGCTAGGGGCAGTGCCAGCCAGGCATTTAAAGATCATAACCGAGCATTTAAATTGTATTCGCTGTTGGACTGGTAGCCAGTGAAGTTTTTTTCTGGCTGCAGAAATATTTCCCGTCGATTCAATCCAAAAACAGCCCTAACCGGACCATTCTGTATGGTCTGCATTTTGTGATATTACCTTCAGACGTGCCCATCAGGAGACTGTTACAGTAATCCAATTTCGAGTTGATTGTGGCTCATTCAATCAACGCTAGGTTTTGCTCAGATAAGTATGGTCGGATTTGCCAGATAAGATTAGTGTAGAACGCACATGTTGATTTTAAATGAGAGACATGTCTCTTGTACGAGAGGTGCGAGTCCATAAAAATACCCAAGGTCTTAACATGCTCTGAAACGTCAATGAAACTGTTGTTAATCTTAAATTTCTATATTGTTGGCTTAATTTTCCGATTTTCTGAGGTGTGCCAAGAATTAAGAGTTCGGTTTTTGCTTCATTGAGCACAAGAGAGTTGTTTGCCATCCATTTTTGTATAGCATTAAACACTTCATTAACTCTTTGCACATCCTTTTCATAGGAACCTGAAAGTTCGAATACCAACTGGGTGTTGTCAGTGTAGTTTGTAAACTGTGTACCCATATTTTTAGGCATGTGACATAGAAGTTTCAAGAAAATATTAAAGAGTAACTGGGACAAGCACGATCCCTGTGGGACACCACCGGTCAACAACGTTTTCAGGGAGCTAAAGTTACCCTTTACAACAGCTGCCATTCTTGGGCCTAAGAACGATTTAAACCAGTTTATTGCTAGAGGAGAGCATTTGCCCGTTGTTCTCAATCTCTCAGCCAAAAGATCATGATCTATGAGATCAAACGCTGAGGAGAGATCAAGTAGCATAAGTAAGGTGGTGTTTCCTTTTTCAATAATACTAGCAATGTTGGCCTGGAGATCCAAGAGAGCGGTCTCCGATCAGTGTTTTGCCCTAAATCCAGATTGCTCGTTAGCCAATAGTTTGTTTGTGTCTACGAACATTTGGTACTGTAGGTAGGCAATCCTATCGATAATTTTAAGCAAAAAAGGCACATTTGTTATAGGCCTAAAATTGCCAGGTATTGATGGATCTAGGTTTTCCTTTTTTATAAGAGGTGTAATCCATGCTTCCTAAGGTCTGCAGGAACATAGGCTTCTTCAAAGGATTGATTAACAAATTGTACTACACAGGGTGATATGGTATCTTCAAACTCTTTAAATAGATTTGCAGGGAAGATATCCCCCTGACAAGAAGATGGCCCTAATTTATGGATAACCTCCAGAACCTCTGCAACAGAGACCCTTTCAAAAGAAAAGAGATCAGGATGGCGGTCCGACGGGTCACTCTTAATAGTCGATGTCGAGGGGAGAATGTTCTTGTGATCAGAAAACAGTTTTTTCTGGGCTGCGATAGCCTGCTGATGTTTATATGTTTTTTCAGAAAAACCTTCATGGATCGCTTGACGGAGGGTCTTTCAATTCATTGAGAATTGAAAACATTTCTTTTGATTGTGATTTGGCTTGTTGAATCCTAGCGTTGAAGTGTTCTATTTTAGATTGAAAAATAATCAATTAATTAGCTTTCACAGCTTGCTTGTAGGATGCTAGTGATAGTACAGATTGATCTTTTCTCCAGAGGCGCTCAGCTTTGCGCTTGGCTTTTCTGGCTTCAAGGATATCACTAGAAAACCATTTATTCAGATTAGTAGATTTATTGCTTTTTTCTGGTTTGAGTGGAGCCAATTCTTCGAAGGCTTGATTTGTCGCCTTTCTGAAAGCCTGAGCGAAGGTGTCTAAGGAAATATGCTGATGTAGCGAGGCCAGGAGGGGGCAGACCTTTTCCTTAAAAGCCTCGCTAGTTACTGCCTTCCTGTTATGCCAGGTGCCTACGGGTTTAGTTTTTGTGGGACGCTGTGTTTGTTAACAGTATGGCATGTAAAGTTAACCATATAATGATCGGGCCATGCACATTCTAAAATAGATGTAACTATTTTTTGTTGGTTTTTCGCTAGTATCCAGTCAAGGGTATTTCCGGCATCATGGGTAGGATTTCTAACTACCTGTTGGAAGTTAATAGCCTCAAGTGATGCTTTAAGCTCCTTTGCCATTATGTCCTGAGGATTATTGTCCCATAAGTTCATATCCCCAAGAACAACAACCGCTGAAGTGTCTTTAGTAATGTTACCGATACTAGCCATTAAGTGTTCGAACAAATTTTGGGGTTACTCTGGGAGGATGATACAATAATAAGAAACCTGGAGGACACATGATTAACATTAAGTTACTGGGGGTCATTCCGAATTTGGAGGCAGCCATGGTGCTATTAGCACCATGGCTGCCTCCAAACTCGGGTCCGGGTAATCGGAATGGAGACTTACTGGGACATTCCGACCTATGCGGACCCGGTAAGTCCCCATTTCGAAAACCATTCCCCATTCCCATTTGAGCCCCCATAGGGCTCAGTGGGAATGGGGAAAGAGCTAATAACGGGCCCGTTGTTAGCTCCATGGTCCTTTAACAGGTCCCGCTAAGGGCTGCTGGTAAAACCAGCCGGCACTAGTGGGACCCGCTAAGGGACCTCGGAATGCGGCGATAGGGGGTTAACGGCACCAGCATCCTTACCGGTGCCGTTAATCCCCTACCACCATAATCGGAATGACCCCCACTGTGTCTGTTTTATTTCATGTCTTCATTGTGCTGAGAACCCACATTTATGTGAGGCGAGCGAGACTCTCCCTCACATCAGCAAACTTCTTCCTCGAGGGTAAGGTGCCACATGCCTGTGATATTGAGAAGGATGTTGGTACCTCCCCATGATGTGCAGCAAGTGGCTGGTGTTCTCTGGTATGGTGCTTGTGTGGCTAAGGTAAGAGTTAAGGTAAGCTCTATTGGAACTTCTCACTGTCCCTTCGGCAATCATAACTACATTTCCTCCTTGGCATAACTTTCTGTTGTCAAATTCTGAGCTCAGGAGATTTCGCAGGTTGGCTGTTTTTGTTGGACAAACGGTGCACATCCCGGAAATGGAGCATGTGCAAGCCTGGCAAAGCTTCCTAACATCCAGAGCCAACTTGTGTCAGGAGAAGAGTTTTTGGACTAGGGTCCTCATTATAAGTTTGCTGGTCCAGAAAAAAGTGCCGGTAACAACGGTTACCAGCGCATTTTTTGGACTGGCAAACTACAAGTCTGCCGGTAGGGGCAGTGAACTACTGGCAGGCAGTGGTCGAAGTGTACGAAAAGAAGTAGTGGAGCTATGTTCCCTAGTGGCCTGCCCCACAAACCCCATCGTTGTGCCACCTCCCACACACAATACAAATGCCCAAACAAATGTGCCTGCTGTTTAAAGGAACGTTCAGTACAGTGCACTGAAAGTGCAAGTTACAACTGTTTCGTACACTATTATTTTACAACAAAACCATTCCGGGACGGTTTCTTTTTAGAATAAAAATATAGGTAAGGTAAAGCTTAATTTAAAAAAGTAGTGGAGCACCCCTCCAACCGCTCCCGTTCACTTCGACCACTTGCTGGCAGGCATGACATGCTTGTAGTTCAAGCCCCTACCGGCAGATTTTTCACTGAAGAAACGGCACCGTTACTAATGGTGCCGGTGCTTCAGTGAGCCCATTCCCTTGGAATCCTAGGGGACTCCACGGGAATGGGAACTTACCGTTACTCCGCCGCCCAAAATATCCCAGTATTACCGGGATATCAGGCGGCGGAAATGGTAAGCAGAGGTTGCCGGTAGATTGCAGGTGGTACCAGTGGCATACCAGCAACCTCATAATGAAGGCCTAGGTCTTGATTGTTTTCCAGTCGTAGATGGGCGTGTTGGTCATCAAGCAAATGGAGTAGAGAGTGTCAATATTGTTGAGGAAGCGCCAGGTGATGTACTTCCTCATCTGGAGTCTGGTTCTCTTTGTACAGGATGCTCCCCTTTGACTAGCAATCGTTGTCCACTCTGTGGTGAACACGTGGGTGTCCATTTTGGGGTGTGACCAAGCCTGATTTGCATATGGGCTTTCCCCTTTTGTAATGGCTTGGGAGGTGAAGAACGGTGGTCTGGAGGGTTGCCCAGAGCAATACCAGAGGTTCAGATTAATTCTAAACCGTCCAGCCATCACCTCTTTTATTTTGCTGAATGCATGGTTGTCTTCACTCCATTTTCCATGGTCTTCAATATAGCTGCGATGCTGCAGGCATCTAGTTTGGCTTGGCACAGCTTGCTCCTTGTCAGTCTTGGGTTCTCATGCATGATCAGGCTGGTGATGTTACAGTACACCAAATGAACCCCACCATCAGTCCCTCAAAGACAGTCAATCATGGTGTGGAGGTTTCTTCAGCAAGACAAAGCACCCACATTGCTGCCACTCTAGTAGTGATGTTTTCTTCCTCTGGGTTATGGAGCGGCTGGACATTGCGTCAGCATTAATTTGGCCCACCTCAGGAAGTACATCAGCTGGAAGTTGTACACAGACAGGGCGGCTAGCCACTTATGTCTCGAAGCATACAGCTTGGCGGGCATGTGGATTCATGTTAATGGCTTGTTGTCTATCCACATAGGGTTATTTGCCCCATAAAGGTAAATGTGCCACTTCTCCATGCACCAGAAACTATAGCTTGTGCACAAAGTAATTCTTTTCGGGTGCAGGCAGCCTGTGGCTGGTGAAGGTAATGGATGTTGTGGCACCTTGACTTTCTTGATATAGCACTGTGCTGAGTCCATCTAAACTTGCATTCACATGGAGGATTTGTGCATTTTGTGTCGGCATAAGCTCATACAGTCTTGATGCGACAGGGGAAGGCTTGATCGCAGACGTCGACCCATCACTGAACCTATGGCTGACAAGAGGGCCATAGAGGGCCCTATAGGAATTTTTCAGTGAGGGGCCCTTCTTCTAATTATCAGGAAGGCCCTTAGTGTTGGCGGTCAGCAGCCAGGCTATGACGGTCAACCAAGGTATGAATCTTCATTAATAGATGCAGATGCCCAGTAAACTTCTCAACCCCCTGAGGTCTTGAATGAGTACGGAGGGCTTCGTCCTTTGCTTGGATCGATGGGCACTGCTTCGGGAGAGATAATACGGCTAATGTACTTCACATTGTATCTGCATAACTGGCATATCTCCAGAAAAACCTTGAATCCCTGGTTGTAGATTGTGTCTAGGACCTTCAGAAATCACTCATTGCACTCCTCCAGCAACCTCTTGAATGTAATGATACCATTGAAGTAAACCAGGACATCCAAAAGATTCATGTCGGCCATAGTGTGATCAATTTGCTGTTGGAACATGGCTGGGGCTCCAGGTACGTTTTTGGGCATACAGAAGCATTCATGGAACCCAAAGGGGTAGATTAATGTTGTCTTCTTTCAGCATTTAGGATTCTTCAGAATCTGGTAATAGCGACTGAGTGAGTCCAGGGCCTCATTGCCTCATGGTGCAGATCACTGGTTGGGTGAGCCTTCTCTAGTTGATGCACATCATACATCACCATGCCACCATGATAGGAAACCATTAGGGATGCAGGATTACTGGATGAGGTCAACCTGAATAGCTCCTCTCCTCTAGGTGGATACTGGCATCTTCCCATTGAGCCGGGGTGGACCACCTAAATATTTTGAAGAAGGGGGTGTTGTCGTTCACCCTTATGTGATACTGCACTCCATATACTTCATTGATGTCCAAGTCACAGGTGAAGACGACTTCATCCCATAGTGCCAGTTTGTCTTGAAGGAAGTCTTTCTCTCTTTGTTGCAGGGGCAGTTTGCCAAAGTTCAACACTTGTTGATGAAATCCTGCAATATGTATATTCTTGAGTTTGAGGGAAGCAGTAAATCTTATTCACGGTAGCATCTCAAGAAAGGGTTTAGCATTGGGGGTGACCAACTGGGACCAACATCAAGGGCCATACTATGCCCAAAATATTATGCTCCCGATGGAGTTTGTCACATTCCATCGGGAGCAGAACACAGAAGGTCACTCTAGGCACTTGAGCAGGACCACAGCCCATCTGGGTAGATACCAGAACAGTCAGACAGGACACCTAACCACCTCGACCAGCCACCAGGCCACATTGGACTAGATTAATTGCCCATGATAAAGACCATGAGAGGTCATAACGCGAGTCGGCTGACCACAAATGACCTTAATAAAAATATACACAAACCACCACCAACAAGGATACAAAGACTATAACATTATTTCCAAGCACAAGGTAGCCAGGTACAAACAAATTCTAATTTTTACAAGAGGTGTGGGAAACACCTCTGCAACCCGTGATCTTGCATCAGACTAGCCAAAAATCGCATCTCTAAAAACTGTGAAGTGGAGCGCAAGTTGATTTGAAACCCTAGTGCCCAAACACTGCTACTACCAAAGTAAAATGGGCCTTATTACAAGTTTGGGGGTATGGGAAAAAATTGCAGTAATTCTGTTACTTACATATTCCTGGCAGTAACGGAACTACTGTCACTTTTACGGTACCAACCAATTCTGAGTTTTGATTTGGCCTTGAGGTGAATGATTTGCCTCCAGCAAAGTGCTGGAGGCCAATATTCCACTTAAAGGCTGAAACTCTGCATATATACCATATCGGAATTACTGCTTCTGCTTAATCCGACAAAATTGCTATAGAGTCCTATGGGCTCCATAAATGGGGACTTACACTGTGTTACCACCACTTGTAATTCTCCAGTAAATCTGCAGGACCGGTTGGCAGTAACAGTCCATGGGCCTCATTACACGAATCCCGCTAAAAACGGAGTCATTACTGGCATGGAGGTAATAGCGTGTCCGTGCACCCTTGACTCCGCTAATAGCGGCTGATTACGAGTGCGCTAAAGGCCCTCCAACCCCCCGATAGCGCCATCACAGGACCCGCCGATACCACCTCCGCCAAGGAGCAACCCCTTAATAACGACCCGGTAAGAACATCATGCTAATACCGGGCTCGTAATACCGGACCCGGAAGTAACGTCATCGCGTTGGAACGGGAAATGCGCCGGCGGCCATCTTTAAAAACACAATCCATTGCAATCTTCTCAATCCAGCAGTGCTACAGAGTAGAGAGCAGGGACATACCATCCAGCATGTCCAAGGCTACCCGCAAAACTACCCCCCGCCTGCACAAGAAGCGCTTCTCCGATGAGGAGCTAAACATGCTGGCTGATACTCTTGCAGCCCATGCAGATGAGGTTTTTGCAAACAACCTCAAAAGGGAAGTACAACTAAGAAACAAAGAAACATGGGAGGAGGTTGCGCGTAAGGTGTCAGCGGTTGGCACCACCCCCTGCACGGTCAAAGACTGTAAAAAAAGATGGGATGACCTATGTCTCTGGTTCCGTAACATCCTGGCATCCAATCGCAGGGAGGCCATGGCGACAGGCGGGGGGTGCCCACTCAACAGTAAAATTGATGCGCTGGGAAGAGACCTGCAGCACCACCATACAAATGGAGTCCATAGAGGGCTTTGGCGAAATGGAGACGGGTGCAGCAAAATCAGGAGATGGAGGTGAGTGACCCCGCAAACCCCAGTAGGCCAAACCATGACGTAGTACAACAGATGTGAAAGTGAGCCAAGCCAATGCATGGCCCATCATACAAACATATACAGATCCATGTCCAGATGGAGGCCCAAACCCTGGCACAATGAAATGCATGCTGCGTGCCAATCCCATTACCAACAGACACCCAACACACAGGGACCAATCGCATGTCACACATCACACAAACCGCAATGCAACGGTATGCCACATGGTACACATCAGTACCGAATGGAGAGGCCACGGCTTATGCCAATATGCCCCCCCCTTGAAAGTACCCTGTGTGACACACTGATAAGAATGCAATGCATGAGAAATCAAATACTGTACCGCACCAACTCATGCATCTTGCATGTAACACCATCACTGATGCCCTGCATCTCTTGTTCCCCCACAGGCACTGATGCAGAAGGCGAAGGGCAGGACCCTGCCCCAAGGTCATCAACATCCAGGGGCAGACCAGAGGGCACTGGGCCTTCCACCTCCGGGACAGCATAGCGGGCCAGAGTGCAACCCAGGGCACCTGTACAGGCCAGGCCGGCTGAGGAGGAGATAACAGCAGCGGACGAGGCTGCAAATACTGATTTGGCAACAATTGCTGGAGGCGAGGCTGATGGCACGCAGTCCGCTGCCACCAGTTCTGTGGGTGAGGCAGCAGCCACAGCCCCCCTCAGCGATGTGGATGTGCAAGCGGAGGAGTACGAGGACATTGATGGCACAATCCATTTTGAATGTCCCCACACACCCAGCCCCCTGTCCACCCCCCACCACTCCACACAAGGCACACCGTCCAGCCCCATGCAGGAACCAGCGGTTCAACTGTGGAGTCCGCATCTGTCAAGCACCCCAGAGGCCAGCCCTGCAATGGCCCACCCAGCTGCAGCACCCTCCAACTCCACAGCCCCCACTGACATGGAGGCACGCCTATCGAGGGTAGAGGCACGGCAGGACTCAATGATCGAACTGGTGCGCCAGTATGTGACCGAGGGTGAGCAAACACGCTGTGAAATACGGGAGGCGAATGCAGGAAACATTGCGGCCATCAATTTGAGTGCAATACTCATATGTGACAGTTTAGGGGCCGTCACACAGGTCCTTATCAGGATGCTGGAACACATGCAGCACCAACAACCTGCACTGGCGGTGCAAAATCCATCCACCTCCACCCCATCGACCACACCTGCAAGCTCGACTCCCTCAAGCCTGTGCGGATGATAAGGCGCAGTGCAAGGCACACAGAAATGCTGCCCCCGACACTAAAAAAGCCTGCAAATAGCCGGTCCAACCACATTGTGTGTGGGATGATAATGGGTGAGGGGGGAGGTGGTGTTGAGGGTGTTGAGTGGATTATGGGGATGTTCATTGGGGGGTATGGGGTGTTTGGGGGGGTATGGGGTGTTTGGGGGGTATGCAGTGTTTGGGGGAGGTTTGGGGGGGTATGGGGTGTTTGCGGGTATGGGTTGTTTGGGTGTTTTTGGAGGGCGTGTGAGTGGTGGAGGGAGGAAGCACTACATTGTTATTTTTCTTAATACACCAGTTGTGTTCAAAATCATTTCATGACTGGACATTGTTCATTTCGTGTGTGTACATTTTATTCATGACAGCGCACCGTGCCCAAGTCCCCAGACACCCTGTGTCCATGTCCACACGGTCCCAGTGCTCAGTGTAGCACCGACACATAACCATCAACGTCCCTGTGGTTCAGAAGTATTTGTCAATCAGTGATTGGCGTACAGCACGACCATCTTGTGCATCACGTACTGCCAGGGGTGCTGCTTCTCCTCCATCATCATCCTCATCATCCTCACCTGGTGCATGCATGTCAATGTCAGGTGGCAGTGGTGCATTTCTCTGGATGCACCTGTTGTGCAGCATGATACAGACCATGGTGATCTTTGCCACCTTCTCAGGCCCATAGAGGAGTGCTCCACCAGACCTGCTTAGGCAGCAGAACCGCTCCTTCAACAGGCCAAAGGTCTGATCAATCACATCCCTGGTACGGGTATGAATCCGATTGTACTCCTCTTCGTGCCTGTTCTGCGGGTTCCGTACAGGGGTAAGTAGCCACGGCTTCAAGGGATAGCCTCCATCACCTGCATGGGAGCACAAAGAGGTATGTGGGAGTCAATATCTAAGCTGACACCTTTAGGATTAACTGCCATGGCTGCAGCTATTTGGTGTTGACATGCACATGTGCCTGGATGTATGCACACAGGTTCATTTGATGCATTGTGTACTGCACAATGGTCTACTAGTGTGGATTGCGTTGTACAGATGATGCAGGGTGTCCACTTGCATGCGTATGTACTGTGGATGCGGAATGATGTCTTGCCACCCATTATTGCAGTGTATGCTACTCTGTACCTAATCACACTAGGGGCATTGGCACAGTTGTAATCATGTTAAGTCATGCATCGCTTGACATACACATGGTGGCCTGCTTGTGCGTCTGGCATGTTGTCATTGATGTGCAGCATTGGTCTTATGTATGGCATTTATGTGTCATGTTCAGGTTGGGATGTTCAGGACAACAGTGTTTAGCTCTGAGTGCATTGTCCACTCACCCCCCAATCCCACCCAGGTGGAGTATGCATCCGCCCAATCCCACCCAGGTGGAGTATGCACCCCCCCAATCCCACCCAGGTGGAGTATGCATCCCCCCACCTCACAACCCCAATGCACTGCCATGGCCCAGTCAGGCAATTTACAAAGCAGCCAGACACGTCGTCCAGCATGTCGCTCCATGTAGCGTGGTATCGTGGAGTTACGCAGCACCATGGCATCATGTGTAGATCCGGGATATCGGGCGCAACAAAGTGTGATGATCTTGCTGGAGTCACATACCATCTGCACATTGATGGAGTGGTATTGCTTGCAATTGCGGTACACCGCCTCATTGGCATGAGGGGCCACCAATTCTACATAGGTGCAGTCGAGGGCACTGACGCAATTGGGCATGCCTGCCAGTGCATGGAAGCCTACTTTGCTGTCAGCGAGCTCCTGACCAGTCCATGGTAGGGCAATGTGGATGCTTGCATGCTTCAGGAGGGCATCAAGCACTTGGGTCAGCATGCGAGACAAGAGTGGTTGTGATATGCCATGCAGCTGCTCCACTGTGTGCTGGTAGGTGCCTGTGGCCAGGAAGTGGAGCACAGACACCACCTTTAGTAGAGGGACGATGGCAGTGCGGATTTCTATCAGGCTGACAATATCGTTGTGTATCATGTCCACTATGGTGGTGATGGTGTCCCGGTCCAACCGGTACAAGGTGTGGATCTGCTCAGGGGTTAGATTGAATGGACTGGGTCTCATGCGAGGGATTGATGGCTGCCTACGTGGTACCACTGGCTGCAATGATGGAACTTGCTGGGCCTGTCTCACCCTCCTTTTCCTCCTGCGTATCCTCTGTGCTGCCTGTTGTTGTTGTTGCTGTTGTTGTAGCAGTACTGGCATGTCCTCCAGCCCCATGATTGCAACAGCTAGTGGGATCATTTTGGTGTAGGAAGGGGTGTGGTGTGTGGGTGTGCTCCTTTTGTACTGGGACAGGCTCCAATGAATCCACCTGTGGTGATTATGTGCACCTGTGGCAGTTGCCTACACTGCAGGTTGCTATTTATGGGTGGTCCGCGATGCCTGTATTACCGTTGTTGTGCAGGCCCTAATTACCGCCTTCGGGATGCCGGTAAGTGCATGCCCGTGTAACTTGTGATGTCCTCCTGTTAGCAGCATCCCGGTATTTCCGCCGCGAAGGGGCGCCTTTACGTGCGCATACCGGTAAGAAAGGCCTCGGTATGGGCGGTGGCGTATTGGCTGGTTGTCGGCTCGTAATGGCCCGGACCCGTTAACAATGCTGTTAATGCCATTCCGCCTTCCTATTTTCATTACCTCCATACTAATAATGAGGCCCAATGTATTTGGCAGTATTTCCACCGCATTGTGGCATAAATATGGCCAAACTCATAAAGAGACCCAATAGCTTTCCCCCATTGTCATTACTGTTCCTGTTTAGCCGGTGATTCTGGGTGGGAGGGGAGGACGGATAGACATCCTCTCCCATTCTGGGAGGTTCTACAGGGGCCCTTGTTATGGCTTTGCAGCATGGCATATAGATTTACTGCATATGGTTATTACTGTGCATGGAAACCGGGGACCTCTGCCGAATTACGAGAATAACACAAAAAAGTGATATTAGAAGAGCAAACAGCAAAGAGTTCATGCAGTACAATTACAGCTTTCAGTAAAAACTGTTACAGCATGTGGGCAATAGGCGCTGGCAGCCTTTTTAGTAGCAGGAAACACAATCCAACCTGGATCTCAGAAGCTTCTCACCAGCCATCAAGGCAACAGGAGATTGGAAGCCAGAGAAACTCAACATTTCCGAGCAGGAGGTTCAAGTCCTTGAAGAGGATGTTGGTTAAGATACCCTCTAAATGTGGGTCACTTGATGGTTGAAACAGCTCCCCAGGAGCACTATGCTGTTTACGCATTTGGGAACGGTGGAAAAAAGATTTGAATGACCTAAACGCATGGGTCAGCCAGCTGATGGCAGAACAGGTAGGAGGTCTCTATTGCAGGTAGACCTGTCCATGCGCATGTGGGAGGAGAGGACAGCCTCTGCCCGAGATTCTGTGACCGTGAGGGTTTTGGAAGACAGGACGAGGGAGCTGGACAGCTAGCATTTAGAGGTGAATTACAAAACCGTTTCCAAAGATAATAATAGTACATATCTTTACAACAGTACAAAGACAAACAAGCGTATCCTCAAATCAAATGTAAATGTGCCGTACATATATGGTGCAAGGGCTCCACCAAAAGTAGTCCATCACTGACCATTTATAGTGTCACAAGCAATATGCATAGCTTGCACATAAAGCTCTCTAGAAACCTCATGCAGTCCTGGCTTCCCGTTGCATTTTGGAAGTTATAGTCCCATGTTAAAAATGGAAAAGGCCAAACTACAAGTTACAAAATGCAAACGAAAAACCTGGACATTACCCAGCCATTACCTACTCCCACATGGCTTTGGAAAACTAGGGTCTTCCTAATGGAATGGAATAATGTAGAATCTGTGCTGGCCCCCCATGTCTTAGGCTAGAGAAAGGGATTGGAGATACCAAGGGGTCGGGGACCAGGACCCATTCCTTTAAAAGGGCCCTGTAGGAGGTATATGAAGGATCCCTCAATGTCCCCAGTCATCCCGGACAATATTTATTCATATTTCTGTCTTTACTTTCCCTTTGCAACACTTCAGTACTTCCCAATTTCATTTCAGAAACTACATATACAATAATGCACCCTTTGGCAGTTGTCATTACCTGGCTAAGCAGAAGCCTTAAAACTACAAACCCCACAAAGTCCATAGAGATCAGTGCTGCTTTCACTTTACCAGCTCCAGAGAGTAATGAGGCAGATTACCTTCAGGTGTGGTGCTCCAGGGGCTGCTAACGAGCCTGCTTCTGCACAGGGTGGGTCAGCGTTTAAGCAGTTGTTTGCAGGAGTACAGGCTTTTACATTGTGGTCACTGCTCTGTGCTTTGAACCTTGGATTTCTGATCTGTCCTGTTTCTGCTGTTTCCAGAACCTGCTCCAGTTCTGGTGACCTTGCTCCTTGCCCTGCAGCCCTGTTCTCGTTGCCCTGCAGCTTTGCTTCCCTGCCTGCAGTCCTGTGCCCTGTGTCTACAGTATTGTTTCCCTTCTCTGCAGCCCTGTACACTCTGCCTGCAGTTTCCCTCCTCCTTTGTCTGCAGTCCTTTCTTCCCTGCCTGCAGCCCCTTGCTCTAAGCCCGTAGTCTGTGTTAACTAGCGTTAGCTTCCTATATTTCGGTCCCATATTTTCTTGTTAAGTGTCCGCAGTCCTGCCCTTGTTATTCCAGTGCAGAGTTACAGCTCCTTGTATTCCCGTTTCAGTCTGAGTTTTATTGTTGCTGGTCTATAGTTCAGTCTGTCCTTCCTTGATTCTGGTCCTTTGTTTCCAGTCTGCAGTTCCAGTCTCCTGTAGTCTTGCACTTAGATTCTTGTTTTCTTGCGTATGCTCTTAATTGCTATTCTCTGTCCATTACCTTGCTTACTTTGACTTCCTGTTCTTTACCTCAATATTTATTTTTCATTTTTATTTTCTTGGGCATTTGTAAGGTGCTTATACATCAAGTAACTTGTGGTTCACAGCATCCACAGTGCAAAGGGAAGGGAACAAGGGAAACAGCGAACACAATGGAAAATACAAAATACAAGAAAAGGCGGTCCTACTAGGCCTTGTAAACATTTGGATCGTGCAAGTGCAGAGAGAGAAAGGGACAGGGGAAGGGGGTAAGTGCTAGAGGATCCACAGAGGGGTGAAGTGCCAGGGGGCAGTAGCAAGGCAACAAGTAAGTGCAAGAGCCATTTACAAGGACAACAGGTAAGTGCAAGGCAGTGACCACATGATGGATGATACAATAATGCAGGCCTTTGAGGAAGCGCAGGCCAAGTGGTGCCAGAAGGCAATTGCAGGGGGAGGGTGGATGCTGCAGTCGATTGGACAGAAGGCCAGGACCCAAATGGACATATAAGGGCCCAGGCCATCAATAACAGCTAGTGTGGGGTTTAGCAAGGGAGGGGGAAAGGGAAGGAAGAGGAGAAAAGGACAGTCTTGAGCTGTTTGCAGAACTTGAGGAAATCTGGCTCAAGATGGAGAGAGAGGGGGAGACTGTTCCAGAGGAGGGAGCCAGCTGAGGAAAGGTAACAGCCTCCCGCTCTCTGCTTAGAGAAGCACTTGACAAGCAGAGAGTTGGAGCCAGATGATCAAAGGGTTCTGGAAGGAGAGTATTTGGTGACAGCAAGTTGCAGATGGCATGGTCCCTGGCCCCAGACATCCTTATGCATGATGCAGAGGGATTTAAATTTGATCCTTGCAGCAACTGGAAGCCAGTGGAGAGATTTTAGGTCTGGCTAGATACAGTCCCTGGCAAATGATAAGTTTTGCAGCCCTATTCTGTATTAGCTGGAGGGAGCAGATAGAAGAGGAGGGTAGATTAAGAAAGAGGCTGTTGCAGTAGTCCAGCCTGGGGAGTACCAAAGCTCTGGATGAGGAAGGGGAGGATGCCCCTGATGAGGTAGAGTTGGAAATGTGCCTTCTTGGCAATGTCTAAGATGCAAGGAATGAAAGAGAGAGAGGAGTCGAAGATAACACCCACGTTTCTGGTCTCAGGGGAAGGAGAGGGGGGAAAGCCATGCAGAGAGGCCAAAGTTAGGGGAGAAAAGTGGGAACAGGAGTCCTGATAGGAAGAATCTCAGTCTTGCTGGCATTGAGACAGAGGTCATTAGAGGTACACCATGACTACATAGCGGACAGACAATCAGGAATGTCAGAGGAGGTCAGAAGAGATACAGAAGGGAGCCTGAAGAAGAGTTGAATGTTGTTTGCAGAGCACTGGAAGTGAAGTACAGTGGAAAAGTGGAGATAAGCTGAGCAAGAGGAGCAAGATAGATGTTAAAGAGCCAGGGCGAAATGGTAGAGCCCCGGGGAACGCCACAGAGGGAGATAGAGGTGTGTCAGGAAAAGAACCCAGGATAACCTGGGAAGGATGGTCAGTGAGGAAGGAGGTTGGCCAGTCTAGTGCCTGCTCCGAGATACCAAGGGTATCATGGAGCCATTTTATAATGATGTAGTGGTTAACTATGTCAAAAGCAGAGTAGAGATCGAATAGAATGAGAACAGCAGGTGAGTTGGAGGCAAGTGATGCAAGCAGTTCTTCACAGGTGTTCTTTGTTTCCATGCCTCTGGATGCTCGGAATCCAGACTGATGGTCATGCAGGCAAATAACAAGCTTGGCATGCTGGATCAGATGGGGGAAGACCAACTTCTCCAGATGTTTTCCAAGGAAGGGAGTGAGAGAGATGGGGCTGTAGTTAGCCGGACATGAGGGGTCGGCAGAAGGCTTTTTTGGGAGGGGGTGCACAAGAGAGTGCTTGAGGGAAGAGGAGAAAGACCCAGTGGCAAGAGAGTGATTGCAGAAGTCTGCAAGTGCAGTGGCAAGGGAGCCAATATTGTCAATAATAGTTCTGGAAGAACAGGGGAAGACCTCTTTGGACAAGACCTTCATAGAGCGGACAACTCTAATGACCTCATCCTGTGTTATAGGGGAGAAGAAGGGAAGCGTGGATGTGGGAGGAGGAGGGGCCAAGGACGGCAAGGAGGAGGGGGAACAGAGAGGGAAGGGGAGGATGAGAGAAAACTCATGATGACCTTGGGAAGGAAGGGGCGAGGTGGAGACTGAAGATGGATTGGCTAGTTCCTTGCAGATTTTAAAGAGTTCAGACGTGTTGTTAGAAGCTCCAGAGATGCAGACCTGGATGTGAGCCCTTGTGTAGTGAATGGAGAGACGATATTGCCTTTAGAGAAGGTGACAGGCCAATTTATCAGAGGATGAGCTTGAGTTTTGCGACTTCCGTTCAGCATCTCTGTACTTGCATTTCAGGGCTGCTGGATCAGATTCATTGATATTGACATTGATATTGATATTTTATTTCTATCACGCTCATACACAAGTGTTTCAGAGCGTGACAAGGCAAGGGAAGAGGAACAGGGGAGAATAAAACAACAATCGTATTAGGCCCAGTGACATTGAGAACACGCAAGTGCATGGGAGAGGGGGAGGGGGAAAAGTGCACAGAAGGGGGGAGAAAAGGAAAGTGCAGAGCAAGGAGAAACAGATAAATAATAATAAATTAATAAATAATAAAAGCAAAACCAATGGTAATGCAGCCAGCAAGTGGCAAGTGCTGGGTTTAAGGCAGTAGACTGGGAAGGTCTGATAAGTGCAGCAAGAATAAAAGGGGGCGGAACTGTATGGGTACAGACCCCTGTGCAAGGGGTGGCCTGGAGGCAGTGCGGGAGGGTGGCAGGGTGAGCAGGTACCTGGGCCCGGAGGACGGAGGGTGGCCAAGTGCACGGTGCCGAGGGAGAACAGAATCCGCAGGGTAGAGGGGGGGCGAAGGCAGAAGCAAAGAGGAAGGTCTTGAGGTGCTTCCGGAACCAGAGATGGCTCTCCTCAAGTTTTAGAGTGGCAGGAGCAAAGAGGAAGGTCTTGAGTCGTACCATGTGTTATGCTTGGAGGCAGGTTTTGGGCGGATTCTCATGACAGGGGCAAGAATATTGAGAGTGTGAGTGATAGCGGGAGCTAGATTGTTTCGAGCAGAGTTAGTAGTTAAGTCAGAAGTTGGAGGGGGAGGAGGATGAAGGTGGAAACAAAACCAGCAACTGAAAATTGCTTCATCGTCTGCAAACGAGGCTGGCAGAGCTGGGTGAGGTTTGGTCAGAGGGCTGAGAGGTCCCAGGTGGCACAAAAGGAGAATGTGGTCAGACCAGGATAGCGGGGTGCAGAGCGGGGTAGAGAGCAAGAGATCTGAGTGGATGAAGGCATTGAGAGTGTGTCCAGCTCAGTGGGTTGGGCCGGAAGGGAGAATAGAAAGGGAGAGAGAGGTGCAGAGGCCACGGAAGAGAGTGGAGGCTGTGCTGTTTCTGTCAATGTTTTTGTCCTCACTTGTGCTTTTGCAATTCCTTTGTTCAGAGTTTGGCTGCTGGGTTTCCCAGCAGGCAATCTATGTCACTTTCCTTGGTTGCATCTCTGTCTTGTCAATTGTGTCATATATGTGAACAGTGTGCTGGTTCCTGTTTCAGGGGGCAGTCACTGTCCTGTTGCTGCTGGACCTGTACAGGCTTCAGTATTCAGTATTGTTTCATTTTTTGTGCCTTGGGGTTCAGACACAGACGCCCACTCCTGTTTCTCCTTTTCATGAGCATGCAGAGTGGGTCCTGTAATAACAACCAGCTCAGAAGGCTAGAGTTACCCCTGGCCCTTTGGAAACTCTTTACCCCATTCTGCGTACACCCCAAGTGGGAATCTAATGTGTTTGTCTTGATTGTATTCCCTGCCCCTTTCTGTTCACTGCCTTTGTTGCCCGTTTGCAGTTATTGCCTTTCCTTCCTTGTCTGCAGTACTCCTTACACTCCTGTTTCTTGTGCACATTTTTCCGCTGGGCTTTCGGGGCCCATCCCTGACCTTGACAAGAGTCTGGCCCTGCCTGGACCCAAGATGGTGCATCGATGGACCTATCTGGCACTCTACATGTGAGGAAGGCAAAGGGCAATGACCCCTGCCATGCGAGATCACGCAAGACTATGAGTCTGCCTGACAGCAGAATGAACAAAAGAACAAAATGTGGCCCAGAAAAGAATGTTGGTTAGCAGATCAAAGAGTATGCACGAATGAAAAAAGAAAGGGACCTTGCACAAAGTCTACATCGTGCGAGGTAGGCAAAACAGGAATAACGGAGGCAGGTGCGCCTCTTAATACCAGGGGTAGGGCCCTCTTCATTTTATTCCTTTTTCAGTGGTGTTTGTTCAAAAGATATGCTTGGTGACTGTAAACACACTTCAGTCTGTAAAGACTGGGAAGAGGAAGAGAAGGAAATGGGTGCGGGTATATGATAGGTGTTTTGGGTAATGTCTGGCTCTCTTATGTGCCATTCCCATGTATACCCATATCTGGCATTGGTGAATTGTCGCATATAGCCTATGGGGCCTCTGCCCCTTCCAGCAAAGTCGAATCTGTGTGTTTTGCAACTGCTGCTATTTAAAAATTAGGCTTTTTCCCTCTTTTCTCAGAAAGTCAAATCTGGGAGTCTTTGCAATTGCTGCTGTGTTTAAAAGTTCGTTTTTTCCCCTCTTTTCTAGAAAAGTCGATTCAGTATGTTTTGCAACCGCTGCTGCGTTTAAAAATTAGGCCTGTTCCCTCTTTTATAGGAAAGTCGAATCGGGGTGTCTGCAATTTCTGCTGTGTCTAAAAGTTAGGCTTTTGGCCTCTTTTCTAGAAAAGTCGAATCTGCGTGTTTTGCAACTGCTGCTGCGTTTAAAAATTAGGCCTGTTCCCTCTTTTATAGGAAATTTGAATCTAGGTGTCTGCAATTTCTGCTTTGCTAAAAGTTAGGCGTTTCCCCTCTTTTCTAGGAAAGTCGAATCAGTGTGTTTTGCAACTGCTGCTGCGTTAAAAAAAAAAGTAATTAGGCTTTTTCCCTCTTTTCTAGTAAAGTCGAATCTGTGTGTTTTGCAATTGCTGCTGTGTTCAAAGTTAGGCTTTTCCCTCTAGCTAGGCTCTTCCCTCTGTCCAGATAACTTGCTTCTAGGTGTCGTGCTTCTGCTGTATGATGTAACCTAGGCCTTTATCCCTTCCTGGATGCTTGACTCTTGACTGTTGTATTGCTGTGTGGTTGTAGCTGGTATCGTACTCTGTAGTTTCCTCCCTCTCTCCCACCTTCCTTCTGTCCGCACTTGCCATCACTGGTGCTCTCAATCTCCCCTACCTTCTCTAATTGCTACTCTATCACCTATCATATCCCACTGTCGAAGTCTGGAAGGAAAACGTTCAAGAAGGATCTCCTGGTCTCACACCCGGCCTGCCCATCGCTCACACCTATGTCAACACTTCTTCCAGGCACACTTTTGCTGACATCCTCTTTTTCATTTCTTCTCTGAACCTTTGGATTCCCCTCATGGTCTCTGTACTCTCCCCTTTCTCTTCCTCTCCCATTAATGGTGGCACCCGTTGGGAGGTACTCTTGGCATCCTTCCTGTCCTCTAGGGTCATCATTAATGTCTACCTAAATGGCACTGTCATTGTCCATGGGTCTCAGCCCAACCTCCTCCTTTTTGATAGGCATCTTACGTCTCTCATCAACCTCGTCCCCTCTCCTGCAACTTGATAGGCATCTAACGTCTCTCATCAACCTCGTTCCCTCTCCTGCAACTCCTCCTTCTGTGACTCCTCTGCCCCCCTGCCACCGCTGACGGGTGTACCACACTCCTGTACCCCTCCTTAGAAGGCCTTCAAAAGTGGCAACCTGCTCGACTTAGCTACCCTCAACTCTTGCTCTGCCGTCAAACACACCTCTGACATCAGCGACCTCCTTGAAGACCTTGACGTAGATGTCCATGCTCTCACCGAGACGTTGTTCACTGCCAGCTCTGTCATGAGTTTTGACACTCTCCTCTCTGACGTTTACAAGATCCTCTCTAAGCCCAGGCTTAAGCGGCCTGTGAGCACAGTGGCTCTGATCTTCCCTGAGTGGGTCCCTGCTACTATCATACCCACTAAGGCCTACTCCTCTTTCAAATGCTTTCCCTACAACCTTGGTGTATCTCCTAGCCTCTCCCTGACCCTGGGTACCATCTACAGGCCCCATGGCCAAGTATCCCACTTCCTCTCTGAATGGGCTGACCTTACCTCTTCTCTCCTGGCCTCCTCCTCCAAGCTTCACCTCCTTGGAGACTTTAATATTCACCTCGACTCCACTGATGCAGCCTCTATAATCTTCTGCAACCTCTGTGACTCTGTTTCCCTCTCAATTCTTCCCTCCAGTCCAACCCACTCAGCCGGACACACCTTGGATGCCCTCATCTCTTCAGTCATCTCCATCTCCAACCCTCTCACCACTCATTTCTCCTGGTCTGAACACGCTCTCCTGTCCTCTCACCTGGACCTCCTGGGTCCCCCGGCTAAGCCACCGCACGCACTGCCAGCCTCCTTCTCCATCATTCGACTTATGATGCGAGTGTCAGTTGCAGCTTTTGCCACAACCTTCACTCCCCCTCCTACTCCTGCCACTGACTCTCACTCTGACACAGCCCTTACTAAACTTCCACTCTCCATCTCCAACACTCTGGATATCCTTGCCCCTGTCATGAGGATCCGCATAAAACCTACCTCCAAGTGCAACTCCTGGTATGACTCTGACCTGGCCACTCTGAAACGCAAGTGCAGAGCAGCTGAGTAGAGGTGGCAGGCCTCTAGCATATCCTCTGACAAATTGTCCTGCTGCCTGCTCCAAAGGCAATACACACTCTCCATCGGCCCGAAGAAGAGGTCCTATATCCAACCCTGCATCTCTGTGACCACTAACAACATGGCTAACTTTTCAAAACCTGCAAGGAATTCTGCCTTCCATGACCCTCTGTGCTTTTCTGGCCTTTCACTTCCTTTCTAAAACTCAGGACATCTTGCCCTCACTCTCCTCTACCCCATACCTCTCTCCCTCACCCCCTATCAGGCCTCCCTTGGCCCCCTCTCATCTCCCCTCCGATTCTCTTTCTTCTCATCCATAATACCTGATGAGGTTTCTAGACAAGTCTGCTCTATGAGTCTCATCCAAACAGGTGCTCCCCTGCTCCTCCAGAATGTAGGAAGGCCCCCTAGATGCACATACCAGAAAAAATACAACCCGTTTGAGAAAAAGGCTCAATACACTTTTTGCAAGGATAACACGTTTTTATTTCCACAAAAATAGGTGCGCCAACAAAGAAGGTTGCTGCTGCGGAACGTTCTGCCAAAATCTGCACGAGCAGAACTTTATGAGGGTACACATTGTTATCAGTGATGTCATTACATACAGTAAAAACCTGCATGGCATGACTCTATAGATGCTCCTTAGGGGATGCCAGGCCATTGGTCCCAGCCCGTCCGTCCATCTTCCTTCATGTCTGCGATGTTTCATCCGTCATCAGGGCGAAGCTGAGTTATTGGCACATATTTTTCAAACTAAACAATACATCTTTATCTATGTAACAAAGCACCTGGTATGAACAGACAGGGGACCATGGGGCAAGCTGAGGTCACACGAACTCACACACTTCACTCGTTCCCAGGCAGGTTGGCACCTCTCCAAGGTCTCCCACCCTCGTTTTTGGCTATAATTGCATCCTTTCCTACACCTCGCAGCACAAATCACGTGACTTAGAAGCAAAGGCAGGAACGCCCTGCTTTCTGATCTTTTTGTTCGATCAGGGGTGCAACAGGTTTATGGTCAGTGGTCTGGTATTATCTGGTCATTGGAATTCAGGGTCATAGGGCCATGGCATTGGGGTGCTATAATTTAGGATTAGGACTGGTGGGGGTTGGAGGCCTGTGCCCTCCTTTTCATAAGATTGCGCCGTTCATAGACACTCAGTACTCCTCCCGTGGCCTTGCAGGGCATATTCTTCCCAGGAAGTTTGGCAAAATTTTAGGACAATAGAGGGCTTATGGGACTGTGTAGCTCTGGCCTTTCTCATCGGTGTGTGGGATACAACCTATTCCCTTGCTCATGCTCGTGGCCTATGCTTGGTGTGCTGACTATCTCACTATGTTTAAGCTTTGTGCCACAACCTGGCTGCTAATATCTTAGATGGCTACTATTATCGTATATGAGTTGTGCCTACAAGCATACAATAATATAATCGTACATAAATCTTATGGGCGCCCCACTCTCCTGGTATCTTATAGTGCCTATGGTGGTCCTTGCCTTATCCTAAAGTGCCTAGGTGTGCAGGAAGAGTGTGTCCCCTTCCCAACATGAACTATCAAGGACAACATTGTATCCCTTGCTCCAGCCGATTCCTGCAATCACTCCTTTGCCACTGGATCCTTCCCCTCTCCCCTCAGGCACTCCCTTGTGCACCCTTTCCTCAAAAAGCCTTCTGCTGACCCTTCCTGTCTGGGTAACTACCACCCTATCTCCATTATCCCCATCCTGGGCAAACTCTTGGGGAAGCTGGCCATCTCCCAGCTTATCCACCACACTGAATCTGTTGGTTGTCTCCACAACCATCAGTCTGGCTTCAGAGCTGCCAGAGGCAGGGAAACTGCTCTTCTGAACACCCGTGAAGACTTGCTCTCTAATCTCGATTCCGGCTTACCTACAATTCTCATTCTTCTTGACCTTTCCTCTGCCTTTGATAGGTCAATCATGCCACCCTGATAAATGGTTTCCGTGATACCCTTGGCATCACAGACCTGGCTCTGGACTCGTTGACCTCCTTCCTCTTGGACCCTGCCTCCCAGGTTCAACTGGGCCCTTTTCTCTCCACCATCTCACTCTCCACCTGCAGTGTCCCTCAGGGCTCTATCATTTTGCCTTGGCTAGACAACATCTACCTGGCCCCTCTAACCCGCGTGTTCTCTACCCTTCTCTCCTTACTTCCAGTGTTATGCGGATGAAAGACAGCTCCCCATCAAGCTTCCCTCCTCTGACTCCCTTATTCCTGATTGCCTGTCTGCTATTCATGTATGGTGCACTGCAAACGATCTCTGCCTTAATGCCAGTAAGACAGAGATCCTTCGCATTGGTACCCCTGCTCCCTCTTTCCCTCCCACACTCTGGCCACCCTCCATGGGCCCCCTACCCTCACCCTCCTGTGAGGCAAAAAACCTTGGTGTCATCTTCGACTCCTCTCTCTCCTTCTCTCAACACATCACGGACCTTGCCAAAAAGGCCCTCTTTCACCTACAACTCCTTAGAGGCATTTTCCCTTTCCACACCCTCCCTCAGAAACTCAATGGGCCTCATTACACGGAAGGCGGTAAGGGTTAACGGTCACCGGTAATGCTACCGGTGACCATCAACCCTTACCGCCTTACTACGAGGTCCCTTTGCAGGACCCGACCTTACCGGCTGGTGTAGACCAGCCGTTAAAGTAGGGATCCGCAAAGGGACCTTGGTGCTAATTACGGTACCGCAAATTGAGGTACCGTAATTAGCGCCTTCCCCATTCCCATTGAGCCCTATGGGGGCTCAAATGGGAATGGGGAATCGCCCTGGTGAATGGGGAATTACCGATCCCTCCGACCTCGGAATGGACCGGTAAATACTCCATTCCCCAGGCCGGAGTTTGGACGAGTTCGGAGGCAGCCATGCCGCAAATAGCGGCGTGGTTACCTCCGAAATCGGAATGAGGCCCATTGTGTATAGGCACATGATAAATACCCAATAAATAAATAATAATAAAAATAAAATGTGTCTTTAGCAATGTGTGTGTAATATCTGGTGGTGTGCTGCGTATTCATTTAGCATATTCATGTTCTACCACTATTATACAACTCTACACTTTCAGAGTGTCTGTCACATAGCAGAGATATGATAAGCTGCACATTTTACATATTTGTAAAGTTGATGCTAAATTGGAAAAATATGATTTGCACCCAGGGAAGACAAATTATCCTATCAGAAGCATGTTTTCCCCAGGCGCAATCCTCAAATCAAAGGTCTGCTTTGCGCTCCACACTATCAGGTTTGGGCTACTTTGGCCTTCTTTCAGCCTCGTTTTATTTTTTGGGCTTTGTTTTGTTCCCCCGCCCATCAGGCTTCACCGGCACCGCACCTGCATGGAGAGCATGGAACCTGGCAGAACACTGGTGAGGCCACCGTAATCAGTCTGCTCCCCACCACCCCCTCCCTCTCTCCCCACTTCCGTTTGTGACCAGAGCATTTTGCTCCAGTCACTATATTCATATAGCACCGTACATATTTCTTTTTCTCAGGAGTTGAGCTTGCGCATTACATGCAGAGCTCATCTCCTGACCAAAATTAATTAAGTAACCCTGGGGTGCGAATGTCTTTCACGCCCCGGCAGGGGGTGCGGACATGGCTTTAAATGGCCCCAGCCCAAGCTGAAGCCCTCACCATGCTCGGCCCTACCTTAGCTCACGCTGGCGAGCTGGCAGCCATTATAGGCCATGTCTGCCCCCGCTGTGGCGTGAAAGCCATTTGCACTTTGGCGTGCAAATTGTTTCTTTTTTAATATCATGTGTATTCAATCTGCAGTGTCAGAAATAAGCCTTACTTAAGCAACATTACATTAAGCAAAATGACATTTGCGCCTTGATGCTTTTGGTGATTAGTTGCGCTATACAAGTGTAATGATAATGATAGGTCTTAAGTTTCACTCATATCCAGTGGAAGGGCTGTGCCTGTACTCATTGTGATGAATCCTGTGGAGTCATCACTGATCCCCACCCTCAGATCTCCTCCCTTGTGGCCAGGGGTCGACAGCTGCTACCTGATCCTGACCCTAGGGGTGATATTATGAGGGAGGATCACATTGGAGGAGATGACTGTCGGGGAGATGTGGTGACCCCATCGGGTGGGACGCAGTATTGTTCCCTTCCAAATAAATAAGACCCTATAATTCCTAAATTCCTAATGGCCTGTTGTCACTATACAAATCCCTCCAGTTGCAAAACTTTAAAACCCCCTCCTTACACAACACACACATAACAACTCCTGTCTCTGATGTGTTTGTGCTAACCAACAATCTCAAATAAAATCAACTTAGAAGTCCTATAAATCCTATGGACTCCAGCTCCCATTAGACCATGCCGTTCTTCATTTTGAGCATTTGGCCCGACAGTTTCATTGGAAGGATGAACTAAAAACCTGTTACGTAGCTACCTTACTCAGAGGAGAAATTCAGAATTCCAATCTCTTATTAAACACTGTAGGAACAACCCCTTTTGATGAAATCAAAGAAGGGCTGTTGAAAAATTTAGGCCAACAGTTAATTTGTATACACAGAAACTCTGAAGTATCAAGTTAAACCTGGATGAAACACCAGTAGAGCTATCAGCTACAATACAGAACACCTTGGGCCTCATTCCGAGTATGGAGGTAATCATGGCGCTATTTGCGCGATGACTACCTCCAATACCGGTACCGAGTCCGCCCTGGTTCAATGGGGACTTACCGGTCTATTCCGACCTTTGCGGGACCAGTAAATCCTCATTGAAAAAGCCATTCCCCATTCCCATTTGAGCCCCCATAGGGCTCAATGGGAAGGGGGAAGGCGCTAATAACGCTACAGCAAATTGCGGTACCGTTATTAGCTCTAAAGTCCCTTAATGGGTCCCGTCCATAACGCCTGGTAAAACCAGGCGTTAATGAAGGGACCCGCTAAGGGAACTCAGAATAGGGCGCAAAGGGATTACCGGCACCGGTGTCCTTACCGGTGCCCGGTTTCCCTTTGCGCCCAACTAGTAATAAGGCCCTTGTCTCTATGAATGGAAAAATAATCCTTACCAGAGGTGGTGGAGAGCTTAACCATAGAACAATTTATAAATTCAGTACCACCCTACTTACAAAAAGCTATTCTGCAATTGAACAAACCTAGTCTGACTTTAGTTATTGAAGCAGCTCAGAATTTTGCAGAAGCCAATCGTCATGTATGAAATCTTCATGAAGTTGAAGAACTCAAAAGGGACCCAACAGGGTTAGTTTGTTTCCCCCCTTCAGTAAACAAAGATAAAACTCAAGACAGTTCACACAATCTCCTAGCAAAAGAATAATTTAGGGGGAAAGAAGTCCCACTATAGTTTAAGAAAAGAATGAGTTAAGAACTGGAGAAGGACTGATCCCAAAGCCTACCTCATTGGTATGTTTTTCCTGTGGTCAGCATGTACATCTAGCCTGACATTGCCCTTCTAACAAAAGGGAAGAGCCAATGGAAATTGGCTATATGATGGGGCAGGATTTGGAGGATTAGTTAGACGCGGAGAAAGTAGAAATTACTCGTAATTTATTCCCTGCTAAAAAATACTTTTAAGACTCATAATTCTACAGTAATTAACAGGGTCCCAGTCAGAGGCTTAATTGATTCCGGGAGTAAACAAAAAGGACATAAAATCCAAATTAATATCCACCAGAGATTCGAGAAAAGGAACCCAATTAAAGTTACCTGTGTACAAAGGGATGAAGACATTTACCAAAGAACCACAGTTAGTATTAGGGTTCAAAAGGAGGCCACTAAGATAAATGCTGCTGTCAATCCAGGGTTACCCAAAGAAACAATTATTGGCACAGATTTCCGCAATTTTGAAAGGCTTCTAAGGAATGCTAGTAAAACATCCCTTCCATATTCTCCAATTAATTGGAAAAGGAAGGCTAATCATCAACAGACCCTGTTTGGGATTGGGAAACCCAAACTGAGAAACCTCTTCCTTATGGGGGAGGCTATTGGCTCTCATCAAACCAATAACCCTACAGCGGGAGGCCAGCTCTTTAGGGGAAGGGTATGTGATGAATCCTGTGAAGTCAACACTGATCCCCAGCCTGAAATCTCCTCCCATGTGGCCAGTGGATGCCAGCCGTTACCTGATCCTGACCCTGGGGGTGGTATTACGAGGCTGGGTCACATGGGAGGAGATGGCTGTCGGGAAGATATGGTGACCCCATCAGGAGAGAGACAAATAAAGAAGACCCTAAAATTCCTAAATTCCTGAGGGCCTGTTGTCACTATATAAATCCTTCCAGTTGCAAAACCCTAAAACCCCTTCCTGCAAGACATTCTAGACAGAATAGCATTGACACCTCATATGTACATAACACACACATAACACCTCCTGTCTCTGATGTTTTTGTGCTAACCAAAAACCCAAACAAAACCACCTTAGAAGTCCTATAAATCATATGGACTCCAACTCCCATAAAACCTCAAGTACTGAGATGGGGAAGAGGAAAAAAGAGTTGATATTGATCAAAAGAAGCACTAAACTGAATATGCAGGCTAGTTGTGATGAGACCTAACTGCGCGGGCCATTTAAAAATGGAGTCTGCAACCGCCAGAGAGAGAGGCCGAACAGAAGAAGAAGGAAGCAGAATCACAGAAGAAGGCAGAAGCACAGGAACGGGCCGTGCTGTTGAGAGCACGTGTTCCCAAAGTGCAACTTGCAGGCAGTGCTTACTGGAGTGGCGTGAGGACAAAGAAGACACTTCAGGCACAGTGAGAGGACCACTGGAGAGCCGGCAGCAACAGCCAAGCTACCGGCAGCACAGTCGAGTCCAGAAGCAGCAGGCATACCGGCGGACAAGCGCAGAGTCAGCAGAAGAGCAGAGAGAAGATCTGCAGAGCGGAGAACGCCATCCTGAGTTGAAAGCTTCACCGCAGCAACGTTCCACAAGTCAGAGGCACTACCAGACACCAGGGATTCTTCCCAGAGATGTTGTGGACCCCAGGGCATTCTGACAGGCATGTGAGCCATTAAGAACTTAGTTTGATAAAGGCCAAGTAGAAAACAAAGACAGAATTGGCCAAATCCTCCGGTATGAGATGTCAATATAGATAAGGTTGGAGCAAATATTGCCACAAGGCAATGAATGCTAATGAAGGAGTTAAAAGACAGAACTTGAACAAATCTCCATATATGAGATATCGATATGGGGAAAGTTGGAGCAAGTGTTACCAAAAGCAGATGAATAATATTGAATAAGTTAAAAGGTCGAACTTGAACAAGTCTCCATATATGAGATGTCAATGTGGGGAAAGTTGGAACAAGAAATACCTTAAGCCAAAAAAGTATATACAGTGAAGGAATACAACTGTGTTATACTGAAATACAGTGGGAACATTAAAAGGAAACCCTGGTGAAGGAAGCACATCAGGCAGTAAGCATTTGGGGAGCCGATACCTGGCAGGAAAGTATACTTCCTGCAGACCTCAGAAAGGGATTCCTGGCAGGGGAGTATACCAGGTAATCCATTTAAAATGCGCAGAGGATACAGGCTTTGTGGGAAGATACCTGACAGAAGTCTATAGCAGGGGATCTGATAAAGCTACTAAGGGCTTCCTAGCAGGGGAGTTTACCAGGAGGTTCTCTGTAAGAGGTTCTTATTTTGAAGGAGACACTTTCACCTTCCTTAAGGAGCTCCTTTCACCCTCCTTAAGGAACTATTGTTTGAAAAAGACACTGTTGCCATCCTTAGGAAGTGATTTGCTTGAAAGAGACATGTTTGCTATCCTCAGGGAGTGGCTGCTTAAAAAAGACACTTTTGCCATCCTTGAGAAATGGCTGCTTGAAAGAAACACTTTTGTCAGCCTTGATAAGTGGTTGTTTAAAAGAGACACTTTTTGCCATCTTTGAGGAGCCATTATTTGAAAGAGAAACTTGCCATCCTTCCTGAGACATCCATGGTTACGAGTTGGGCCTTAGCCCTTAAAAGTGGCGGTAACGCTACTACAGCCGCATTTAAGGGCTGGCCCAATCAGGAGTTGGGCGGAATGTTTGGAGTTTTACCCCCAGATTTTTGCTGGAGGTAAATACTCCACTTTCTGCCCATTTTCCGGCACTATTAGCGCAGCGCTAATTGTGCCAACGCTAATAGCACCCCCAACCCCATTGGGTCCAAATGACCCAATTGGGAATGGGAACCCACTGCTGCACCACTACTCATGATCTGGCGCTAACAGCACCAGACTGAGTAGCAGTAATGCTATTTGCGTTGGCGGTATCTCAGCGGTATTACCGCCAGGATACTGCCAATGCTCTGATAGATCCCACAGACTGATTTTTAGTTTTAGTTTCCTAGGTAGGGAAACTCTCTTTAGGGCAGTGACAGATAGGCCTTTATATAACCCTTTTATATTAATAAAGATGTCTGATGTTGAAAACACTACCACTTTGTGTCCACCTCTCATTTCTGACCCCTCACATTATGCATCCTTGAATTCCACATTATGCTTATAATATAGAAGGAAACGGTCCATGTTCACATATTACTAGGGACTAAAAACATACACCTGTAAAAAGGTGTGTTTGGAATAAACTGTAATTTATAAATACCATGTGAATGTGTTACAAGGAAATTGTGCATGTTGGTATTTTAATTGTTTCTAATTCTGCAGATATCTGGACTTGAGAAAAACACAATCTTCCGCATCGAAAGTAGAAATGGCAGTACTTCCAAACCATTATTTTCTGCTCGTGCAAAGGTATGTTCCATTTACGAAAGAGCACAACATTGTAGTACAAGACTGTCAATTATTGAATGATAACATATACAACAATAATGGTTATTTTTATCAGGGTGCCTCCACCCGTCTCCTGGAGCTTCTACACCTGCTGGAAATACACACATCCTTCCCAAAATGGCCAATGCGTTTGCCACTGCTCAATCCAACATGGCCACAGTGTGCGTTGCCCATGTTCTCTATATGTTGTATGATGCTCCTGCTCCCACATGATACGAAAGAAAAGCGATTGGTTGGATCCATTCCCCGGCATGTCACAATGCCCTGTCCTTCCAAGCAGACGCTTCAGCTTCTAAGTAGTTCCCCTGCTCTTGCTTCCTTCCTCCTGTTGCTGCAGACTTCCTGCCCCCTTTGTCCTCCTTTTCTGGTTCCTTGTCCGGTTCCTTTTGTCGTTCTTTCCTGGTCATCGCCTCCTTATTTCATCCTTCTGGGATCCACGATGCTCTTCGCCCTGCTCATGGTAATCATCAAACTCTGCACTCCAGCCTGCTCCAGTTAATCATTTGGCCTTATATTCCAGCCTGCTCCTGGTTCTTTTGGATATTCTCTTGGATTTTGTTTGCTCTCCCTACAAGGGTATTGTTTTGGAGGTTTTTCCCAGCCACCCAGTTTCCTCCACCTATCTCCTAGCCATCTAAATAATCACCACACCTGTAGTATTCCCATCCCACTATAGCCGAGGTGGCTTCTAGGACAGACAGGCCTTACCTCCATCAATCTCCTCTGAACAGGAGGTAAGACTGTTGGTGACAGATTGCGATAGCCAACATTCCCAGACCAATATGCCCCAGTTCCAAGAACTAGTTGCTGCAGTCTAAGGTCTAACCGCCGAAGGTCAAGCACCTAAAGTGCAGAACGCTGTCCTACAACAAGCCGTTGCCCAAAGGGGCCATGTTCTCTATGATCCAGCACCTCCTCTATTAGGCATAGGAGTCTTTGATGGGAACCCAAAAGGCCTCAGACAATTCCTGGATCCCTGTTCTATCCAGTTCGTCTTTCGCCCCAGGTGCCTTTCCTACCAACAAGGTTGGCTATCTGATTACCAATATGTCTAAAAGCACTCTAACATGGGCCACTCCCTTAGTCAATACCAGAAGCCCTTTATTGGATAACTATGGCGACTTTATCACAGCTCTGAAGGGGATGTTTGGGTATCCGGATTTGAGCTACAACGCCCAAGAAGCCCTCTTGGAGTGCTCCCAAGGGTCCCAAAACTTCCTAGCCTACATTACCATGTTTAAGCTCTTTGCCACTGAGGCCACTTGGCCAGAGGAAGTCCAGTATTCGCTATTATCAGATAGGGATCTCCAAGGAGTATAATATGATATGATAGGGCATTTATAACGTGCCTATGCACAAGTGTTTCAAGGCGCGACAAGGCAAGGGAGGAGGAACGGGGGAAAACAGACAACGATCCTACTAGTCCAGGTGTCATTCAGATCGTGCAAGTGCATGGCAAAGGGGAAGGGGGAGACTGCAGGGGGGGAAGGGCAGAGGACAGGGCAATACATGGGATAAAAGAATAAATAACAATAGTAGAAGTGAGGCCAGCAGGTGGCAAGGGTAAGTGCAGACAACATGTGTCAAGTGCTGGAAGTGGGACTGAAGGGATACAGAAACAGTCCCCAAGGTGCCAGGAAGGCAGTGCAGGTGTGCGACTGGCTGGGGAGGGGATCTGGGCCCGAGATCAGAGGGTGGCCAGGCAACCAGTGCAGGTTAGGTTTCAGCCAGGAAGTCAGCAGAGGAGAGGAGGAGAAAAAGTGGAAGCAAAGAGAAAGGTTTTGAGGTGCTTCCGGAACCGAAGATGATTAATCTCAAGTTTCAGGGAGGCAGGGAGGCTGTTCCAGAGGGAGGCCCCAACCGAAGGAAGAGATCTACCACCAACTCGTTGCTTGGAGAAGTGACTGACCCTGAGGGAGTTGGAAGCGGATAAGCGAAGAGCTTGAGAAGGAAGATATTTAGGAAGAGAGAGTTGAAGGTATTGCGGCCCCAGACCCCAGAAGGCCTTGTGGACAATGCAGAGGGTTTTGAACTTAATCCTTGCAGCCACAGGGAGCCAGTGCAGAGATTTCAGTCCTGGAGAGACATGATCCCTGGGCTTGAGGCCAAGGACAAGTCTCGCAGTCCTGTTCTGGATGAGTTGCGGAGGGCGGAAAGTAGAAGCAGGCAGATTTAAAAATAGTCTAAAAAAATTTAAAAAATATAGTTTAACCAATAGTCCAGCCTAGAGGGAACCAGAGGTCTGGAGACAGTGAACTTCTGGGGGAAGGAGAGGAAGGGAAGGATACCTCTGAGGAGGTGCAGCTGGTAGTGTGACTTCTTAGAGATGTCGGAGATGTGAGGAGAGAAGGAGAGTGTGGAGTCGAAGATGACCCCAAGGTTTTTAGCCTCACAGGTGGGAGCAGGAAGAGGGCCAAGAGAGGCCGGCCAGAGAGTGACAGGAAAGGAGAGAGTGGGAGTGCCAATGAGGAGAATCTCTGTCTTACTGGCATTAAGGCAGAGAACATTGGCGGCACACCACTCCTGGATGGCGGACAGGCAGTTATAGATGAGAGAGGGAGAAGGCAGAAGGTAGCCGGAATATGAGCTGAGTGTCATCCGCATAGCACTGGAAGTTAGGGCAGAGCGCAGCAATGCGGTGGGCAAGAAGTGCCAGGTATTGGTTGAAAAGCCAAGGAGAGAGGTTTGACCCCTGGGGAACACCACAGGAAGAGATAGAGATAGAGGAGAGGAAGGACCCAAGTTGAACCTGGCATTAGCCAGAGTATGGTGACCACCTTCGCTACAAGATTTACTTGCTCCAGTTTTATAATTTAAGTACAGGTTAAACGTGTGGTGTACTGAATGAAAGAGACTTAGACCAAGGCCGCCCATTTTTGCTCCATCTCCTGGCGAAACCAAAGACCACCCGGATCCTTAACCTATGCAAGTTGGAAGAGCCTGTGGCTCATTGACCAATGCGGAATGCCAACACCAGAATGGCCTTTTGTGCAGAGTGCTTCCCAAGAGCATCTAGTTTGCAATTGTCTGATTGCGCTCCCATGAAGACCGGGAAATGCCAGTTTATCTTCCCTTGGACCAGAAGAGAACTGGCTTTTAGTTCTCATAGTAGAGCTGTCTCCCACTACTGGGTCCAACAAGCGGACGATGCCTGCCCTTATTAATTACAGTGTTGCAGGGATTTTTCTGGACCAGGAATGGGTAGGGGACCATCGCCTTTCCATGATTCACAAGGCAGCTGCTACGCCCCTGCAAGGAGTGGATCGACGTCCCTTATTGTCTGGACCAGTAACTCATCATTCGGAGGCCTTGATCACGATGGTGGCAACCCACAAGGAGTCACTCTCTTTTTACCTAATTACTACAGTTCATTGTCCACATATTCGGTTTATCCTGGCTTAAATACCACAACCCTTTTTACAAACTGGGTGGCTGAAACGCTTTTTTTGGGTTCTGTAAGGTGCATGTCCAGATGTACTTTATGTCATGACACTTTTCCCACTCCCTGGAATATCCTTGTCGTTGCAGTTGCCAGCACTGTATGTACTATCTCTATGGTCCCACCCAAATACAGACACTTTGCGAAGATTTTCGAAGACAATTCGACCAGGCTCAACAGGGTTAGGATTGTTCATTCATCTGATTCCTGGGCCTGGGGCAATGGTTCCCTTTTACCGTATGTATGCCTTGTCTGAACATGAAAATGAAAATGAAGCTCTCAAGGCATAATTGGCTGAAAACATCCAGGAGGGCCTTATTATGGAGTCCAAATCTCCAGGGGTGCATCTTAATTCTTCATTCCTAAAAGAGATACCCAGGAGTTACGCCGATGTCTGGAATTCAGGCGTCTGAATTAAATAACTATCAAGGGCAAGTACCCACTCCCACTTAGTTGGGACATCTTTATCACTGTACCAGGGGCTGTTGTTTTCACTAAACTAGACCTAAGGGGGGCCTAAGCATCTGATAAGAGTTTGTCAAGGCAACAAATGAAAGACAGCATTTAGAACACTGTATGGCCATTATGGATATCCCATCATGCCCTTTGGCTTGGCTAATGCGCCTGTGGTGTTCCAGCATTTCATGGACATCTATTTGCTAATCTCTTAGGTCACACCACCATAGTTTACTGGGACGACATATTGGTGTATTCGAAGGATCCCTCGCAACACACTCACCATGTCACCAATGTTTTGCAAAGACTACAGGATAATCACCTCCTGGTCAAACCAGAAAAGCATGAATTCAGTGTCTTATCTGTACTATATTTGGGTTACCGGTTATCATGCGAAGGCATCTCTATGGATTCCAGAAAGGTCGAGGCAGTTCTTGGGTGGCTTACTCTTACCAATCTGAAAGAACTCCAGTGATTCATCGGCTTAGCCAACTTTTATAGGAAGTTCATTTCAAACTTTTCTTGTCTCATTTTACCCCTGACCGATCTGCCTAAACCTGCCAATTAGTTCTTGTTGAGTCCAAAGGCCCATAAAGCCTTTAACTATTTACTTCAGCTCCTGTTTTTTGTCAACCAGATCCAGCCAAGCCTTAGATTGTCGAAGCTTTTGCCTCAGAATCCTCGGTCAGTGCAGTCTTGAAACAAATACAAGAAGATGGATTGGAACATCCTCTTGCCCATTATTCCAGAACGCTGAACGAGTCGGAGCGCCATTGTTCAGTTATCGAGAAGGAACCTTTACAGATAAATTGCACTTGTAAAGAGTGGCATTAGTTCTTGCTTGGAGGCAGACATGCTGTGGAGCTACATTTAGAACACAGGAATCTGCAGATCCTGCAACAAGATGAATGCCAGAATAGTAGACAGTCCTGATGAGCTTATTTTTTCACACAATATGATTTACTGATTTTGTATATTCCAGGAACTGCAAACACCATCACTGATGCCGTCTTCTGACGTGACACAATGCCATCTCTGGTCTCTTAACCAGACAGGATACTTGAAGGAAAAAGATTTGTTATGCAGATCTCCAGTCTTGCTCACCCTCTTTGTTTCCCAGGCATGCTTTATGCCTTTTCAATGGCCTACAGTTCCACCAACATTGTCTCTACGTACCTACCTTCCAACTATAACAACTGGCCTTACAGCTCATCCATGACACACCGTCAGCAGGCCAAAAAGGTATTCTTGGTACTTGCAAACTTCTCCAGCACTATTTTTAGTGGCTGTCATGGCGTTCCAATGTCCATTGGTATGTCTCTTCTTGTTCCGTCTGTGCCCAACACAAAGTACCTCATTGTCTGCTGGTGGGTAAGATGGGTCCGCCTACCCTACCTTTGGATCCTTGGTTCCAGTTGTCCACCAACTTCATGATCACCCTCTGCCTCCGTCGGGTGGACATACCACCATCATGGTGACTAAGAACATGTACACCAAACTTGTGCATTTTTTGTCCTCCCCTCGGATTCCCATTATCGAAGCTATGGCTCTTTCCTTCCTCAAGGACATCTATACATTGCATGGTCTTCCTGAAGGGATCATTTCTGGTTGTAGCTCTTAATACACCTCCTGTTTTTTAGTTTGTATTTGGCAAACTACTTGGTGTCCAACGATTGTTGTCTTCTGGGTATCACCACCAGACTAACGGTTCTGTGGAGCGTCTTAATCAAAATATCAAGCAGTATCTCGGCTGCTTCTCTTTGGCTACCCAAGATAACTGGTACAATCTCCTTCCCTTGGCAGAATTTGCCTATAATAACAGATTCCACTCGCCTATACAGAATAGCCCCTTCTGATGTACCTATAGCTACCATCCTCTGTTATTTCCTGTTGTCAATTCTCCTACGACTGAAGTTCCTGCGGTGGACCGAGACATCCAGGACATTGTGACGGGTACCAGATTCCTCTCCACTTCTTGGAATACGCTAGACTAGCTACCAAGGCTGTAGCAGACCTACAGAGATAGCAAGAACCCCTGTACCAGGTAGGGGTATGGATATCTGCTAAATACCTACCTAGGCATCTGACTCCCACCCTGATGGCACCTACATATTTTGGTCCATTTTTAGTTACCAAGAAAATCAATCCTGTGGCATTTTGATTCAAACTACCACCCTCCTGGAGTAGGATCCATCCTGTCTTTTACAATTTGCTTCTAAAACCCTTTGTTCCAAGTTCCTTCCCTATTCAACAGAGAACTTCCTGACCTCCTGTCATTTCTGGTGATCAGCCAGAATACAAAGTGTGAGCCGTATGTGATTCCTGCATTCATCGGGACAAACTCCAGTATCTTATCAACTAGCGTGGATACCAGCCTACGAACAGGTCCTGGGAACCTGCCGCCTACCTTAATGCTTCCCATTTCCCTGTGGATGTTCCATCTTCGTTACCCTTGGAAACCCAGGCCATCGACATAAGAAGCGGGCATACTATCAGAGTGCCTCCAACGCCACCGTGTACATCACCCACGTTCACCATATGTCGTTGGCACGCCTTCTCCTGCACCAATCTGGAAGAAAAGGGGGATTTGATCCATTCCCTGTTGCTTCGCAATGCTGTGTCTTTGCGAGCGGATGCTTTACCTTGTGAGTAGTTCCCCTACTCTGGCATTCTTCCTCCTGTTGCTGCAGACATCTTGTCCCCTTTCTCCTCCATTCTTTGTTTCTTTATCCCATTCCTAGTGTCGTTCTTTCCTTGTCATCGCCTCCCTATTCCATTCTTCTAGGATCCACGCTGCTCTCCGCCCTGCTCCAGATCATCAATGGACTCTGCACTCCAGCCTGCTCTAGGTCATCATTTGAGTCTGCATTCCAGCCTGCTGCTGGTCCTTTTGGATATTCTATTAGATTGTGTTTGCCCTCTCTACAAGTGTATTGTTGTGGAGGTTTTTTCCAGCCACCCATTTTCCTCCACTTATCTCCTAGCCAACTTGGAAAGTCAACTCGCCTGGAGTATTCCCATCCCACTCTAGCCGAGGTGGACAGGCCTTACCTCCATCAATCTCCTCAGAATAACCCGTTGGTGAGAATTTTAGGTTTTGACAATGTGCCTTGCTTAGGAAGACAAGTTTAGCATTCTTAATATGACAGTATATACTGGAAGTAATCAAATGATATTAATATTGTACAATTTTAAAAAAGTCTACAATGTTAGCAAAATTAAATAATGTTCATATTTTTTTCTTTTTTATTACGAGATTTAATCGCATTTGCGATTATTACAAAGAACAAAAAGTCTTTCAAATATCTAGTTAAATTAAGCAGGAGCTCGCGAGCTAGTTTGTTGAAAAAGTTGTTAGGGAGACTAAGTATTAGTAGACAAAGATATTGGATTTGTTGTGTCGATCGTGGAAAAGATCTGTTCAAGGGTTTTGGCCACAGCTATGGCCCAAGACGAACCCCCAGCCCGATTAGACGAGACCACCAATGTTCTTCTTCCTGTATGTAAGAGGTCGCCAAATGGTGCACCAAATATGGAGTTGTGAAACTGTGTGTACCCGGGCATGTCAGTAGCAGTTTTCATATTGTTTCGGTATCAAAAGGGGCCCGCAAAATCTGCAGTTGTTTGTTTGCAACTGTCCTCTGATCTTTAGAATTTCATTCGATGGAAGACCTTAGAAGGATGTTTCTCAAACTTCTGTTAGGGTGTTTTTTTAAAAAGGGCTGGGTTTCGTTCAGTTTTCTTGCTACCATCGGAAGGTGTGTTGTAGGTTTGTATTTCAGTGCTTTTTCCAGAGTCAAGATCCAGTCAGCTTCGTCTAGCCTCTTTTTTGCTTTTGTTGGATTCTGAATCAATTCCACAGGTGAGCTACCAATCGTGGCTAGTTTTTCCTCGCAATCTTTTCCCCATTGATTCAGCATTTTACAAAGTCCTTTTGTCATTTCTGTTTTTAGCATAGAAAATATTGGCGGGATAGTTGGGTCAATGATTTTTCTGTGCAGAAGGATGCGGTTTCGGCCCACGATGGCTTGCAGAGAAATTAGATTAAATTCTCACCTGATCAGGACGATTGGCGTAGATTTTGGAAGTCTTAATAATGTTTCTCCGGATGGTTTTCAGAAGGCATGGCATCGCTTCTGCACCATATGTGATGGATGGTGTCACTTTGTTTCTATAGAAGTTGATTACTGGTTGAAGAGAATAGCATCCATATTTTCTGTCAGCTGCTTTAGCTTGTGTTATTAACTGTCTAATTTTTTGATGCAGGATGTTCTGCATCGCTTTTTCTGTTTTTGTACTGTCCAGCGTGATTCCCAAGTATTTGAACTCTGAGACTTTTTCCACGCTGCTCCCTTCCAGATACCATTTCAGGTGCTCTCTTTTCTTAGTGTGTTTTTCAAAGATCATTATCTTGGTTTTCGATTTGTTAATCTCAAGATCGTTAGAAGATGTATATTTTGAGAGCGAATCCAGCTGGCGATGTAATCCAATGGGCGTGTAGTCTAGCTGGATCAGATCATCATCGTAAAGCAGTCGTGGTACCTTTGTCAGGCTAATTGTCGGTGGAAATGATCGAATTGTGGCGTTGGCATGTTTGTAATTGGCCATGTAAGCCGGAAAGAGTGCCGGAGCTAATGGACATCCTTGCTTTACCCCTCTGGCAGTTGGTATTCCTGGTGAAAGTAGGCCCTGATTGTTCAGCCGCACTTGGATGCTGTTGTTGGTATAGAGGGCTTTAACTGACCCTAGAATTTCAGGCGGGCATTTCCAGTCCGATAGTTTTTGCCAAAGTTTGGTTTGTTTTACCAGATCAAATGCTTCGGTAAAGTCTATGAAAGCCAAAAAGACTTGAGGGCCTCCTTCAAAGATCTTTGCTTTCAGGGTACTTAATATCATGATGTTCACACTTGTCCCTTGTCCCTGTCAGTTTCTTAAAGCCTGATTGTAATGGATCTGCACAGGGGACTTTTTTTGCCCATGTGTGAAATTTCTTTAGTAGCGTGATCATGTAGACCTTTCTGATCACGTCTAGTAGGGCAATTGGATGGAAATTACGTGGCTCGTGCCTGCAGCCTTTTTTGAAAATTGGACTATTACAGATGTGGTCCAAGATGTTGGAATCTTTCTGCTTTCGGCGCACCGCTTAAATATGAGGCTTAATGGGTCACTCCATTCTTCGGGTGATGTTTTTAAGTCCATGTTTGTTATTCCGTCAGGCCCCGGTGCTCTTGAGTTTTTTAATTTGCGTATTGTTGCTTGAATTGTCTCGTCATGGAGTTCAATCCAGGATGAGTTAAGCTCTGTATCCTTTTCTTCGTGTGACAATGATGGTGCCTTGAAGAGGTTAGCATAAAAAATGTACCCAGTTTTGTTCAGAAATGCCATTTGTTAATACTGCGTCGGAGTTTCTGCCCGTTGTTCTAATGAGTGTCAATAATGTTCATATTTAAAAGATCATGTTGCTTAGTACACACACCATTTTGTCTCTAAAAATGTCCTTTCTTGTTGGAAAGGGCCATGCTCAGATAAAAACCAATGATCTGTTACTTCTGTGAGCAGCAAAGCAACGTTTAATTTTGTGTGCAGTCCACTAATTGGTTGGTGATGGTTCTGAACTCATGCATTTGTGACAGTATGCACAAACACTAATAATTAACAAAAATAGAAAATAACAAACACAGGTGTAGTCCCTGCAGCCGGTCCCTTTATCCCTTACAATGTCCATCCGAACATCAGCACGCCCCACACGCAGGCCGTATGCCCGTCCTTCTTACCACCCCTTAGAGACAGAAAGCATACTCTGAGAGTAATGGAGACATTCCTGCAATTTATGTCTCCAAATACCAGGCGAGCCCCACTTTATGGGATGTCTTTGTCACTGCTGTTCTGAATTTAAAGAGTAAAAATAACACAGCATCCCCACCTTTAAGGTATTTGTTTTTTCCTCTGGGCCGATGCCTTGAGCAACAGTAGCTGTGGCTCTAGCAAACGCGCATCTGAAGACAAGTCTCTTGTTCACAGAGAAAGCGAGAAAGAGACATGGGGCCTCATTACGACCCTGCCGGTCCGGAAAGAACGGTAGTGGTGAAACTGCTGCCACCGTTCTTTCCCGACCGGCTGATTGAGAGTCGTGCAGGCGGGAGGTGTCACTCCCGCCAGGTCTGACCTGGCGGGTTTAACACCACCTGTCTGCAGATGGACATGGAAACACCGGCTCTGTCAAAGACGGAACCGGTGTTTCCATGGTCCCCATCCCCATGGAGTCCTATGGGACTCCATGGGTATGGGGACTTACAGAATTCCACCTCCGGAATTCCTGGGTCACCGGGGTCGTAATGCCCCGGTAATTCTGGGAATCACAGAGGCGGAATGGTAATACGAGTCCGGCGGTAACCTGCCGGTTTTCCCGGCTCGGTTACCGCCGGACTCGTAATGAGGCTCATAGTTCTCATCATGAGTACAATGGTGCTGGAAACATTGGCAGTACAATTGTGATTACAGAATTACCACCACTTTGCTGCCACCTTCCCACATCACAGAACTCCAGGTTTGGAGGTGAAGTAGAGGATTTATCTCCAGCACATAGAAGGAGATATATCCTCCCACTTTACCGCCAGAAATTCGTGGATTTACCGCAGTAGAATTACCACTTACAGTAAATCCACAAATATCCCTATGGAGTGAAAAAAAGAGGATCAACACCTCCTTTACAACATTGGTAACCTGGCCGTAAATCCCCCAGCTCGAGTTCCATTAACGGTGAATGAGTTTGATGGCAATTCTGCTAAAATATGACGGAATTACTACAATACTTGTAATGAGGCCTTAAAGTGCGAGACAGGGCGAAAAGGGGAGCCCAGGTGGAGAAAGAGATGAAGAGAACGAGACTGTGCTAGGGCAGTGTACGATACCACAAACACAGCTCCTTATATATTTATTGTGCTAGGAGGCCCTTTGTGTGAAACGCTGCTTGCATCTACAGAGTTGTGCAGCGAATTCCATAAAGGAAGGCGCACTTTTAAAAAATGCAACCATGTTCCTGCACAGGTTTTTGTGAGCTTCTGTAATTTGGGAAAAACTGCCGCCAGATGTTCATAGAACCATTGTGGGTGAAACGCCTATGACCTCTGTGGCGAGGCAGGAAAATTGCAAGCAACATTTCACTATTTTTAAATTCTACAGTTTTTTATTAATAGGAATGGAGATGTGCAAAGGCCAAAGTACAGCCAGAAAAGTTTAAGCGTCACCATTTGCTTCAAGCTCATTCAGAAAATGTAATGCGACGAAAAAAGCATTGCTACCGCAAACATGAATGTAAGTATGCTCTATTTCCAACGTTACATGTAAACATGTTAGCGATAACACAGAAAACATGCATGACAAAAACATGACTATTCAATGTGAAGTTACAGTGCAGATCAAGTTTCAAATTCAATGTTTGAAAATCAAATGCATAAGATTAGCGTGGCCTCCTTGCAAGTATGTGTAATGTATCTATTTGTTGTATGTGGCACAAACCTCCCCGAGAAGCAACAAAACTCTGTACAGAAGGCACAGGAGTAACCTAGAGACATGCTAATTGGTGTGGCGGTCCCCTGGGAAGATTAGTATGGCATTTATTGAGGGCGTACCCAGCTTCCAGAAGCAACAGAGCGCCTTTCAGTGGTAACAACAGAACAGATATACAGCAGGGGGTAGGATACAGAGGGGCTCAGTGGAGGGGTGCAGCTGTACAGGGTGGTGGGGAGGAGTGGGGCAGACAGCATCTAGAGAATCAGGTGCAGCAGGGCGACATGATGGCCTAGATGTTGAGGAGGAGCGACTCCTTGAAGAGGTGGGTCTTGAGTTCTTTTCTGAATTGTAGATGTGAAACGCGAGGGGATAGCCTAGGCGCTTTGTTGTCTGCTACCCTCAGAGAGGAATTTCCTGAATTGAAAGCTCTTTAATTCTTCTTTGAATTGTAGTAATGTTTCCTGAATTGAAAGCTCTTTAATTCTTCCTTGAATTGTAGTAATGTTTTAGCCATGCAGATGTCCAGTGGGATGTTGTTCCAAAGCATCAGAGAATTACAGGAGACAGTCTGGCTCTGGGCTTTTCTTTCCAGCAGTTGCTGTATGGTGGCCTTCATAGATGACTATCTTTCAGGCTAAGCACAGTGGTGTTTGAGTAGAGACAGTCTTGAATGGAATGCCGGCCATCTTGGAGATGGCAGGCGCTGGTATTGGCAGGGAACGTAGCTCCCTTTGTGCCTTGGGTGGGTAAGATACAATCTTCTGATGCTGGAGACAGAACAATTGGAGAGTGTCATGCTGCACCAGGGCGGAGGTCACGACACCTGTGAGGAGTGCTTTCTCTGCATATAAGTGTGGTCATATTCTCACCTTAATCATTATCCTGAAGTCGAATTGTGGCAGAATTCGTTTTATTTTCGCCAGAGTGCATCTCAGTTGACACCAAGCCATGTGTGCTTTTTAGGAGATTTGGGGTTTGGAGGAACGGTTGATGTTGATGATGAAAACCAGCAATTTAGCGCCCACGTATAATTTCAGAGTTAACCAATCTAGATGTATGCTGGGTAGGCAGGACTGGATGATTACAAATTCCCTGGGACCCAGAGGAACACAAACGCAGTGTTGGTAGAGTTGAGCAAGTGCTTGACGACATACAGAATTGAAAGAGCACAAGACAGCGTTTTAATCTTCAGACATTTTTGATGCAGTTGACCTTTAGATGTACACTGTGTGTCATCTGTGTACTCTAACAAGGAATTCCTCCTGCAAACAGAAGCATCCAAGATAGGCCTAGGGGTATCCAGTGAAAAAATGCATCGAAAAAAAGCATAGAATGCATTTTTCATAGATAAAGGTTTTATTTTAAATATAAAGCGTTTTAAGGGATAAAAAAAACTGGGGTTGGGGGGACCCTCCATTAAAAAAAATGAAAAGAAATGCATTCAATGCTTTTTTTTCGTTGCTTTTTTTTAGATTTGAAAGTAGAAGCTCTGGCTATGAAATGAGCTATTACCAGTTTGTGATATTACCTCATAGGACAGAAATTCTCACTCATTACCGACCATTTACCATTATCATGGATGTACTTGAGAAAAGACACCAATGCCAAGGTAATTAGGTGGTTTTTAGATGTACAGCTTTTCTGTTTCACAATAGAACACAGAAAGAGTGAAGAGCAAGATTTTCTTAGCCGATTCCCCCTGGACCGACAACAGGAGGGCATAAAGCCTACGGTGGGGTATGTGACGAATCCAGGGAATTCTTCCCCTCTTCCCAGGGGGGAGCCACATCCTTTGGGACTATGGAGGTGAGACTGCTAATCTTAACACCCCTTATGGGACAGAGCTAGCGGGATCCCACTGGGGTGATCCCCACATTTGACGAAAGGCAAACCCTAAACAGGGTTATGTGTTATCCTCCATGGTCTCAAGAAACTGATAGTTGTTTTGGTCAAAATGGGTGTTAAACTGTGTAATGACCTATCACTTCCTACACCAATGACTGGTGTGGTTTTGGACCCTTTTCAGGCACCGTTCACACCTCAGAAGAGAGAAAGGCACATAGACCCACCCCATAGTTTCCTGGAAGAACCCCACTCAATCAGCATTGCTACATGAGAGAAGAGGAGAATGCACAGCTGCAGATGCAGAGATAGACCTCCTCCTAGGAGGTGTCACTGTCATAAATCTCCTCCCCCGTCTCACCTGGGATCGCTTCTTGCTCTGTTCCGCGGGAGGATTCCTTTTGTGGACGGATCGGGTCTTGTATAGACTCGCTCGAGTCTCGTCCGACTGCAGAGTGCGTTCAGAGTTCCGGGAAGGCCGATGTTCCAGGATGTCCAGGAAAGTAGGTAGCGGTCGCTAAGAATGGGAGTTCCAGGAGTCGAATAGAGGGAAAAGGAGAAGGAAGGACGAAGGAAACCAGGTTCTTGGATAGAAGATTCGCCGAACAACACACACACATCAAGTCACTACCTAATGATAGCGTTAAGACGTGCAGGGCTGCGGGGGCGTGGCCAATTTATAGGACGTGCCGTGTGCGACGTGAAAGCTGGTGTGAGGCAAGTTGCTTGTTGCGGCCATGTTGGGATTAACAAGGAATACAAGCCCCGGCGCGATAAGGACCAGGAGGTCCAGAAGGGGCAAGTTCTATGGGTCATGACAGCATGCCTCCTCTGAAGACTTGTTCCACTAGGTTTGCCCGGGTGTATGAGATGGAATCTTCTAAGCAGTCGAGGGGTATTTAAGTTAGAAACTGGTTCCCAGGTTCTCTCGCTAGGAGGGTATCCTTTCCATTCAACCAAGTATTGAAGTTGACCCCGTTTATACCTGGAATCGCATATTCGGGACACTTCATATTCTAGCTGATCATTCACAACAACAGGACTGGGTCTGCAGGATTTTCGGGAGGATTGGAAGTAAGGTTTCAATAGGGAGGTGTGAAAGACTGGGTGTATTTTCTTCCAGGAATCGGGTAGCTTGAGTCGGAATGAGACAGGATTGACGACTTCCTTTATGGAAAATGGTCCATAGTACCGAGGAGCCAATTTGTTTGCCCGTAGATGTCGGGGTAATAGTTTCGAGGACAACCAGACTTGATCACCAACAGAATAAGAGGGCGCTGGTCTTCTCTTGGAATCCACATAGAGCTTAGTGCGTGTTTGGTCCTCTTTCAATTGTTCCTTGGCTTCCTTGTGAATGTTGATGAGAGTCTGTATCCAAGAGTCGAGAGTAGGTACTGGAGTGGGATGTGGAAGAACAGAAGGTAAAACGGACGGGTGAAAACCTTGACTGCAATAGAAAGGACTGACCTTGAGTGTCGAGTGGTCGGAATTGTTGTAGGCAAACTCGGCCAGGGGTATGAGGAGAGACCAGTCATCCTGAACCATGGTGGCAAAACAACGAAGATATTGCTCCAGAGTTTGATTTACACATTCCGTGGATCTGTTGGTTTGTGGGTGATAACCTGATGAGAGAGCGCGTTGGATCCCTAGAATACGACAGAGATGTTTCCAGAATTGTGAGACATATTGAGGTCCTTCGTCCGATATGATCTTGGAAGGAAGTCCATGGAGACGGAAAATATGTTCCAGGAAGATTCCAGCAAGTTCTGATGAGGATAGTAGTTTATACAAAGGTGTGAAATGAGCCATATGGGTGAACAAGTCTATGGTTACCATGATGGTCGTGTACCCTCGGGAAGGTGGTAATTCCACAATGAAGTCTGTAGCAATAAACTCCCATGGTCTTGTTGGCAGCGATGGTTGCAGTAGAAGACCCGCCGTTCTCGTGTCATCATGTTTGTTTTGACTGCAGACAGTACAAGCCTTGACGTACTGTTGTACGTCGGTCTTCATTTGAGGCCACCAAAACTGTCTTTGTATAAGACGGAGGGTGTTAGTTATACCACGATGACCGGAGTGAGGGGTATCATGGCAGAGGTTTATTACCTTGTGTTGTAATTTCTGCGTAGGAATGACCAGTGCATTGTCCTTGAATAGATATTCTTCCTTGACTCTTAGATTCCATGGATTCTTCCTGGAAATTTCCTTCCAGAGGTCAGAGGACTGGGTTTGCACTCAGATTTCTTCCAGGAGGTTGATTGCTTGAGCTACAAAGATAGTTTTGGGAAACATCTTAGGATAGGCCTTGTCCTCAGTGGATGCGTAGTCTGAACGTCGAGATAAGGCGTCAGCAATCATGTTTTGTGATCCGGGAACGTGAGTGATTTGGAACTGGTATTGGGCAAAGAAGTAGGCCCAACGGGCCTGACGACTGTTCCTGCACTCCAAAGACTGTAGGATTTGGAGATTCCGATGATCTGTTCAGACCTGGACTGGATATCTAGCACCCAGAAGTAGGTGTCGCCATTCAGTGAAGGCTTGGCGGATGGCCAAAAGTTCCTTTTCCAAGACGGAATAGTGAGTCTCACTGGGGGTCAGGGTTCGTGAAAGGTAAGCAATGGGGTGTTCCAGTCCATCCTCAAGTTCCTGTTTCAAGACCGCCCCTATGGCGTAGTTAGAGGCATCCGTTTCCACTAGAAATGGGCGATTTGTGTCTGGCTGGGTCAGGATGGGGGCTTGTGTGAACTCTGTCTTCAATCGTTGGAATGCTTTATCTTGCGATGTAGACCAGATAAAGGGGGTGTCCTTCTTCAATAGAGCTACGATCGGCTGAACAATCTCGGAAAAGGTAGAAATAAACTTCCGGTAGAAGTTGGCGAGCCCCAGGAAGGATTGCACCTGTTTCACAGAAGTGGGAGCGTGCCAAGCCAGTATGGCCTTTACCTTCGAAGGGTCCATGCCAATTCCTTCTGGGCTAAGGATGAATCCATGTAGTGAACTGAAGTAATGTGGAACAAGCATTTTTCGGGTTTGGCTAACAGTTTATTTTCACAAAGACGTTGTAGTACTGCCTTTACGTGTTCTTCATGTTTTAGAGGATCTTTGGAAAAAATCAATATGTCATCCAGATAGACAATGACGAAGAGGAACAACATATCAGAGAACACCCTGTCCATAAAACGCTGAAAGACTGTGGGAGCATTGGCTAGTCCAAAAGGCATGACTAGGTATTCAAAGTGACCAAAGGGTGTTCTAAAGGCTGTCTTCCATTCATCCCCTTCCCGGATTCGAATTAAATGGTAGGCACCCCGGAGATCCAGCTTCGTGAAAATTACGGCTCCTCTCACAGCTTCCAGGATATCCGAAATCAGGGGCAGTGGGTATCGATCTTTGAGGGTGCATTGGTTTAAGCCTCGATAGTCGAGGCAAGGTCTGAGTTCCTTGGTGTCTTTCTTGGGAACGAAGAACAACGAAGCACCCGCTGGAGATTTCGAGGGTCTTATGGTGCCATTTTCAAGATTGGTGTCAAGGTATTCCCGAAGGGCCTTTTTCTCAGGTTCGGAAAGGATGAACATTTGGCCGAAGGGAATTACAGCTGGGGGGTCTGTATATATGTCACAGTCTTCAGGCCTGTGAGGGGGTAATGCTTGGACTATGGCGGTAGAAAATACATCAGTAAACTCCTGATAGGACTCTGGAATTTGTATTATATTGTAAACCATGAGCAGTGTTTTTTGGTCTCTTGGAGGTTCTTTAGGAGTTATCAAGGAAGGGTCCAGGGATAGACAGTGGGACATACAGAACTCTGAGCCCAGGAATAATGATCCTGCTGTCCAATTGATATACGGAATGTGCTTTTGTAACCAGGGCATACCCAAAACCATGGGGTAATGGGCTGACTTAATGATGTTGAATGTAATGTTCTGCGGAGCGTCTTAATCAAAATATCAAGCAGTATCTCGGCTGCTTCTCTTTGGCTACCCAAGATAACTGGTACAATCTCCTTCCCTTGGCAGAATTTGCCTATAATAACAGATTCCACTCGCCTATACAGAATAGCCCCTTCTGATGTACCTATGGCTACCATCCTCTGTTATTTCCTGTTGTCAATTCTCCTACGACTCAAGTTCCTGCTGTGGACCGAGACATCCAGGACATTGTGACGGGTACCAGATTCCTCTCCACTTCTTGGAATACGCTAGACTAGCTACCAAGGCTGTAGCAGACCTACAGAGATAGCAAGAACCCCTGTACCAGGTAGGGGTATGGCTATCTGCTAAATACCTACCTAGGCATCTGACTCCCACCCTGATGGCACCTACATATTTTGGTCCATTTTTAGTTACCAAGAAAATCAATCCTGTGGCATTTTGATTCAAACTACCACCCCCCTGGAGTAGGATCCATCCTGTCTTTTACAATTTGCTCCTAAACCCCTTTGTTCCAAGTTCCTTCCCTATTCAACAGAGAACTTCCTGACCTCCTGTCATTTCTGGTGATCAGCCAGAATACAAAGTGTGAGCCGTATGTGATTCCTGCATTCATCGGGACAAACTCCAGTATCTTATCAACTAGCGTGGATACCAGCCTACGAACAGGTCCTGGGAACCTGCCGCCTACCTTAATGCTTCCCAATTTCCTGTGGATGTTCCATCTTCGTTACCCTTGGAAACCCAGGCCATCGACATCAGAAGCGGGCATACTATCAGAGTGCCTCCAACGCCACCGTGTACATCACCCACGTTCACCATATGTCGTTGGCACGCCTTCTCCTGCACCAATCTGGACGAAAAGGGGGATTTGATCCATTCCCTGTTGCTTCGCAATGCTGTGTCTTTGCGAGCGGATGCTTTACCTTGTGAGTAGTTCCACTACTCTGGCATTCTTCCTCCTGTTGCTGCAGACATCTTGTCCCCTTTCTCCTCCGTTCTTTGTTTCTTTATCCCATTCCTAGTGTCGTTCTTTCCTTGTCATCGCCTCCCTATTCCATTCTTCTAGGATCCACGCTGCTCTCCGCCCTGCTCCAGATCATCAATGGACTCTGCACTCCAGCCTGCTCTAGGTCATCATTTGAGTCTGCATTCCAGCCTGCTGCTGGTCCTTTTGGATATTCTATTAGATTGTGTTTGCCCTCTCTACAAGTGTATTGTTGTGGAGGTTTTTTCCAGCCACCCATTTTCCTCCACTTATCTCCTAGCCAACTTGGAAAGTCAACTCGCCTGGAGTATTCCCATCCCACTCTAGCCGAGGTGGACAGGCCTTACCTCCATCAATCTCCTCAGAATAACCCGTTGGTGAGAATTTTAGGTTTTGACAATGTGCCTTGCTTAGGAAGACAAGTTTAGCATTCTTAATATGACAGTATATACTGGAAGTAATCAAATGATATTAATATTGTACAATTTTAAAAAAGTCTACAATGTTAGCAAAATTAAATAATGTTCATATTTTTTTCTTTTTTATTACGAGATTTAATCGCATTTGTGATTCTTACAAGGAACAAAAAGTCTTTCAAATATCTAGTTAAATTAAGCAGGAGCTTGCGAGCTAGTTTGTTGAAAAAGTTGGTAGGAAGACTAAGTATTAGTAGACAAAGATATTGGATTTGTTGTGTCGATCGCGGAAAATATCTGTTCAAGGGTTTTGGCCACAGCTGTGGCCCAAGACGAACCCCCCAGCCCGATTAGACGAGACCACCAATGTTCTTCTTCCTGTATGTAAGAGGTCGCCAAATGGTGCACCAAATATGGAGTTGTGAAACTGTGTACCCGGGCATGTCAGTAGCAGTTTTCATATTGTTTCGGTATCAAAAGGGGCCCGCAAAATCTGCAGTTGTTTGTTTGCAACTGTCCTCTGATCTTTCGAATTTCATTCGATGGAAGACCTTAGAAGGATGTTTCTCAAACTTCTGTTAGGGTGTTTTTTTAAAAAGGGCTGTGTTTCATTCAGTTTTCTTGCTACCATCGGAAGGTGTGTTGTAGGTTTGTATTTCAGTGCTTTTTCCAGAGTCAAGATCCAGTCAGCTTCGTCTAGCCTCTTTTTTGCTTTTGTTGGATTCTGAATCAATTCCACAGGTGAGCTACCAATCGTGGCTAGTTTTTCCTCGCAATCTTTTCCCCATTGATTCAGCATTTTACAAAGTCCTTTTGTCATTTCTGTTTTTAGCATAGAAAATATTGGCGGGATAGTTGGGTCAATGATTTTTCTGTGCAGAAGGATGCGGTTTCGGCCCACGATGGCTTGCAGAGAAATTAGATTAAATTCTCACCTGATCAGGACGATTGGCGTAGATTTTGGAAGTCTTAATAATGTTTCTCCGGATGGTTTTCAGAAGGCATGGCATCGCTTCTGCACCATATGTGATGGATGGTGTCACTTTGTTTATATAGAAGTTGATTACTGGTTGAAGAGAATAGCATCCATATTTTCTGTCAGCTGCTTTAGCTTGTGTTATTAACTGTCTAATTTTTTGATGCAGGATGTTCTGCATCGCTTTTTCTGTTTTTGTACTGTCCAGCGTGATTCCCAAGTATTTGAACTCTGAGACTTTTTCCACGCTGCTCCCTTCCAGATACCATTTCAGGTGCTCTCTTTTCTTAGTGTGTTTTTCAAAGATCATTATCTTGGTTTTCGATTTGTTAATCTCAAGATCGTTAGAAGATGTATATTTTGAGAGCGAATCCAGCTGGCGATGTAATCCAATGGGCGTGTAGTCTAGCTGGATCAGATCATCATCGTAAAGCAGTCGTGGTACCTTTGTCAGGCTAATTGTCGGTGGAAATGATCGAATTGTGGCGTTGGCATGTTTGTAATTGGCCATGTAAGCCAGAAAGAGTGCCGGAGCTAATGGACATCCTTGCTTTACCCCTCTGGCAGTTGGTATTCCTGGTGAAAGTAGGCCCTGTTTGTTCAGCCGCACTTGGATGCTGTTGTTGGTGTAGAGGGCTTTTACTGACCCTAGAATTTCAGGCGGGCATTTCCAGTCCGATAGTTTTTGCCAAAGTTTGGTTTGTTTTACCAGATCAAATGCTTCGGTAAAGTCTATGAAAGCCAAAAAGACTTGAGGGCCTCCTTCAAAGATCTTTGCTTTCAGGGTACTTAATATCATGATGTTCACACTTGTCCCTTGTCCCTGTCAGTTTCTTAAAGCCTGATTGTGATGGATCTGCACAGGGGACTTTTTTTGCCCATGTGTGAAATTTCTTTAGTAGCGTGATCATGTAGACCTTTCTGATCACGTCTAGTAGGGCAATTGGATGGAAATTACGTGGCTCGTGCCTGCAGCCTTTTTTGAAAATTGGACTATTACAGATGTGGTCCAAGATGTTGGAATCTTTCTGCTTTCGGCGCACCGCTTAAATATGAGGCTTAATGGGTCACTCCATTCTTCGGGTGATGTTTTTAAGTCCATGTTTGTTATTCCGTCAGGCCCCGGTGCTCTTGAGTTTTTTAATTTGCGTATTGTTGCTTGAATTGTCTCGTCATGGAGTTCAATCCAGGATGAGTTAAGCTCTGTATCCTTTTCTTCGTGTGACAATGATGGTGCCTTGAAGAGGTTAGCATAAAAAATGTACCCAGTTTTGTTCAGAAATGCCATTTGTTAATACTGCGTCGGAGTTTCTGCCCGTTGTTCTAATGAGTGTCAATAATGTTCATATTTAAAAGATCATGTTGCTTAGTACACACACCATTTTGTCTCTAAAAATGTCCTTTCTTGTTGGAAAGGGCCATGCTCAGATAAAAACCAATGATCTGTTACTTCTGTGAGCAGCAAAGCAACGTTTAATTTTGTGTGCAGTCCACTAATTGGTTGGTGATGGTTCTGAACTCATGCATTTGTGACAGTATGCACAAACACTAATAATTAACAAAAATAGAAAATAACAAACACAGGTGTAGTTCCTGCAGCCGGTCCCTTTATCCCTTACAATGTCCATCCGAACATCAGCACGCCCCACACGCAGGCCGTATGCCCGTCCTTCTTACCACCCCTTAGAGACAGAAAGCATACTCTGAGAGTAATGGAGACATTCCTGCAATTTATGTCTCCAAATACCAGGCGAGCCCCACTTTATGGGATGTCTTTGTCACTGCTGTTCTGAATTTAAAGAGTAAAAATAACACAGCATCCCCACCTTTAAGGTATTTGTTTTTTCCTCTGGGCCGATGCCTTGAGCAACAGTAGCTGTGGCTCTAGCAAACGCGCATCTGAAGACAAGTCTCTTGTCCACAGAGAAAGCGAGAAAGAGACATGGGGCCTCATTACGACCCTGCCGGTCCGGAAAGAACGGTAGTGGTAAAACCGCTGCCACCGTTCTTTCCCGACCGGCTGATTGAGAGTCCTGCAGGCGGGAGGTGTCACTCCCGCCAGGTCTGACCTGGCGGGTTTAACACCACCTGTCTGCAGGCGGACATGGAAACACCAGCTCTGTCAAAGACGGAACCGGTGTTTCCATGGTCCCCATCCCCATGGAGTCCTATGGGACTCCATGGGTATGGGGACTTACAGAATTCCGCCTCCGGAATTCCTGGGTCACCGGGGTCGTAATGCCCCGGTAATTCCGGGAATCACAGAGGCGGAATGGTAATACGAGTCCGGCGGTAACCTGCCGGTTTTCCCGGCTCGGTTACCGCCGGACTCGTAATGAGGCGCATAGTTCTCATCATGAGTACAATGGTGCTGGAAACATTGGCAGTACAATTGTGATTACAGAATTACCACCACTTTGCTGCCACCTTCCCACATCACAGAACTCCAGGTTTGGAGGTGAAGTAGAGGATTTATCTCCAGCACATAGAAGGAGATATATCCTCCCACTTTACCGCCAGAAATTCGTGGATTTACCGCAGTAGAATTACCACTTACAGTAAATCCACAAATATCCCTATGGAGTGAAAAAAAGAGGATCAACACCTCCTTTACAACATTGGTAACCTGGCCGTAAATCCCCCAGCTCGAGTTCCATTAACGGTGAATGAGTTTGATGGCAATTCTGCTAAAATATGACGGAATTACTACAATACTTGTAATGAGGCCTTAAAGTGCGAGACAGGGCGAAAAGGGGAGCCCAGGTGGAGAAAGAGATGAAGAGAACGAGACTGTGCTAGGGCAGTGTACGATACCACAAACACAGCTCCTTATATATTTATTGTGCTAGGAGGCCCTTTGTGTGAAACGCTGCTTGCATCTACAGAGTTGTGCAGCGAATTCCATAAAGGAAGGCGCACTTTTTAAAAATGCAACCATGTTCCTGCACAGGTTTTTGTGAGCTTCTGTAATTTGGGAAAAACTGCCGCCAGATGTTCATAGAACCATTGTGGGTGAAACGCCTATGACCTGTGTGGCGAGGCAGGAAAATTGCAAGCAACATTTCACTATTTTTAAATTCTACAGTTTTTTATTAATAGGAATGGAGATGTGCAAATGCCAAAGTACAGCCAAAAAAGTTTAAGCGTCACCATTTGCTTCAAGCTCATTCAGAAAATGTAATGCGACGAAAAAAGCATTGCTACCGCAAACATGAATGTAAGTATGCTCTATTTCCAACGTTACATGTAAACATGTTAGCGATAACACAGAAAACATGCATGACAAAAACGTGACTATTCAATGTGAAGTTACAGTGCAGATCAAGTTTCAAATTCAATGTTTGAAAATCAAATGCATAAGATTAGCGTGGCCTCCTTGCAAGTATGTGTAATGTATCTATTTGTTGTATGTGGCACAAACCTCCCCGAGAAGCAACAAAACTCTGTACAGAAGGCACAAGGAGTAACCTAGAGACATGCTAATTGGTGTGGCGGTCCCCTGGGAAGATTAGTATGGCATTTATTGAGGGCGTACCCAGCTTCCAGAAGCAACAGAGCGCTTTTCAGTGGTAACAACAGAACAGATAAACAGCAGGGGGTAGGATACAGAGGGGCTCAGTGGCGGGGTGCAGCTGTACAGGGTAGCGGGGAGGAGTGGGGCGGACAGCATCTAGAGAATCAGGTGCAGCAGGGCGACATGATGGCCTAGGTGTTGAGGAGGAGCGCCTCCTTGAAGAGGTGGGTCTTGAGTTCTTTTCTGAATTGTAGATGTGAGACGCGAGGGGATAGCCTAGGCGCTTTGTTGTCTGCTACCCTCAGAGAGGAATTTCCTGAATTGAAAGCTCTTTAATTCTTCTTTGAATTGTAGTAATGTTTTCTGAATTGAAAGCTCTTTAATTCTTCCTTGAATTGTAGTAATGTTTTAGCCATGCAAATGTCCAGTGGGATGTTGTTCCAAAGCATCAGAGAATTACAGGAGACAGTCTGGCTCTGGGCTTTTCTTTCCAGCAGTTGCTGTATGGTGGCCTTCCTAGATGACTATCTTTCAGGCTAAGCACAGTGGTGTTTGAGTAGAGACAGCCTTGAATGGAATGCCGGCCATCTTGGAGATGGCTGGCGCTGGTATTGGCAGGTAACGTAGCTCCCTTTGTGCCTTGGGTGGGTAAGATACAATCTTCTGATGCTGGAGACAGAACAATTGGAGAGTGTCATGCTGCACCAGGGCGGAGGTCGCGACACCTGTGAGGAGTGCATTCTCTGCATATAAGTGTGGTCATATTCTCACCTTAATCACTATCCTGAAGTCGAATTGTTGCAGAATTTGTTTTATTTTCGCCAGAGTGCATCTCAGTTGACACCAAGCCATGTGTGCTTTTTAGGAGATTTGGGGTTTGGAGGAACGGTTGATGTTGATGATGAAAACCAGCAATTTAGCGCCCACGTATAATTTCAGAGTGAACCAATCTAGATGTATGCTGGGTAGGCAGGACTGGATGATTACAAATTCCCTGGGACCCAGAGGAACACAAACGCAGTGTTGGTAGAGTTGAGCAAGTGCTTGACGACATACAGAATTGAAAGAGCACAAGACAGCGTTTTAATCTTCAGACATTTTTGATGCAGTTGACCTTTAGATGTACACTGTGTGTCATCTGTGTACTCTAACAAGGAATTCCTCCTGCAAACAGAAGCATCCAAGATAGGCCTAGGAGTATCCAGTGAAAAAATGCATCGAAAAAAAGCATAGAATGCATTTTTCATAGATAAAGGTTTTATTTTAAATATAAAGCGTTTTAAGGGATAAAAAAAACTGGGGTTGGGGGGACCCTCCATTAAAAAAAATGAAAAGAAATGCATTCAATGCTTTTTTTTCGTTGCTTTTTTTTAGATTTGAAAGTAGAAGCTCTGGCTATGAAATGAGCTATTACCAGTTTGTGATATTACCTCATAGGACAGAAATTCTCACTCATTACCGACCATTTACCATTATCATGGATGTACTTGAGAAAAGACACCAATGCCAAGGTAATTAGGTGGATTTTAGATGTACAGCTTTTCTGTTTCACAATAGAACACAGAAAGAGTGAAGAGCAAGATTTTCTTAGCCGATTCCCCCTGGACCGACAACAGGAGGGCATAAAGCCTACGGTGGGGTATGTGACGAATCCAGGGAATTCTTCCCCTCTTCCCAGGGGGGAGCCACATCCTTTGGGACTATGGAGGTGAGACTGCTAATCTTAACACCCCTTATGGGACAGAGCTAGCGGGATCCCACTGGGGTGATCCCCACATTTGACGACAGGCAAACCCTAAACAGGGTTATGTGTTATCCTCCATTGTCTCAAGAAACTGATAGTTGTTTTGGTCAAAATGGGTGTTAAACTGTGTAATGACCTATCACTTCCTACACCAATAACTGGTGTGGTTTTGGACCCTTTTCAGGCACCGTTCACACCTCAGAAGAGAGAAAGGCACATAGACCCACCCCATGGTTTCCTGGAAGAACCCCACTCAATCAGCATTGCTACATGAGAGAAGAGGAGAATGCACAGCTGCAGATGCAGAGATAGACCTCCTCCTAGGAGGTGTTACTGTCATAAATCTCCTCCCCAGTCTCAACTGGGATCGCTTCTTGCTCTGTTCCGCGGGAGGATTCCTTTTGTGGACGGATCGGGTCTTGTATAGACTCGCTCGAGTCTCGTCCGACTGCAGAGCGCATTCAGAGTTCCGTGAAGGCCGCTGTTCCAGGATGTCCAGGAAAGTAGGTAGCGGTCGCTAAGAATGGGCATTCCAGGAGTCGAATAGAGGGAAAGGGAGAAGGAAGGAGGAAGGAAACCAGGTTCTTGGATATAAGATTCGCCGAACAACACACACACGTCAAGTCACTACCTAATGATAGCGTTAAGACGCGCATGGCTGCTGGGGCGTGGCCAATTTATAGGACGTGCCGTGTGCGACGTGAAAGCTGGTGTGAGGCAAGTTGCTTATTGCGGCCATGTTGGGAGTAACAAGGAATACAAGCCCCGGCGCGATAAGGACCAGGAGGTCCAGAAGGGGCAAGTTCTATGGGTCATGACAGCATGCCTCCTCTGAAGACTTGTTCCACTAGGTTTGCCCGGGTGTATGAGATGGAATCTTCTAAGAAGTTGAGGGGTATTTAAGTTAGAAACTGGTTCCCAGGTTCTCTCGCTAGGAGGGTATCCTTTCCATTCAACCAAGTATTGAAGTCGACCCCGTTTATACCTGGAATCGCATATTCGGGACACTTCATATTCTAGCTGATCATTCACAACAACAGGACTGGGTCTGCAGGATTTTCGGGAGGATTGGAAGTAAAGTTTCAATAGGGAGGTGTGAAAGACTGGGTGTATTTTCTTCCAGGAATCGAGTAGCTTGAGTCGGAATGAGACAGGATTGACGACTTCCTTTATGGAAAATGGTCCATAGTACCGAGGAGCCAATTTGTTTGCCCGTAGATGTCGGGGTAATAGTTTCGAGGACAACCAGACTTGATCACCAACAGAATAAGAGGGCGCTGGTCTTCTCTTGGAATCCGCATAGAGCTTAGTGCGTGTTTGGGCCTCTTTCAATTGTTCCTTGGCTTCCTTGTGAATGTTGATGAGAGTCTGTATCCAAGAGTCGAGAGTAGGTACTGGAGTGGGATGTGGAAGAACAGAAGGTAAAAAAGGACGGGTGAAAACCTTGACTGCAATAGAAAGGACTGACCTTGAGTGTCGAGTGGTCGGAATTGTTGTAGGCAAACTCGGCCAGGGGTATGAGGAGAGACCAGTCATCCTGAACCATGGTGGTGTAACGCTCACCTGATTCCCGCAGAGGCGCCGGTCTTGACTGGGTGAATGCCGTATCTTCAAAGGTGATGTGTAACACACGGTTGGCTCTTTGGGCTGGACCTCTGTGCACTGTATGTCTGACTCGAAGAGTAAGATGTCTGCAGATAGAAAATATGGGATTAATGAACTGGGGTTATTGGGTGCCTCTCTCCTCTTCCCTTTCTCTTCTCCTGTAGAACCCCAAAGATTAACGCCCTCACCTTAGGTAAGTGAACGCCGAGCTCTCCATCTGCCTCGGGGCAGGGTGCCGTAACCAGTTTCTTCACTGGATAAGGGTGCAGGCCTCTTGACCTCAGAGGACTGCTGTCCGTCGTTAACTGCACGAACGGTAAGTTCTGGGCACTTCAAATGTCTTAAAAGTCTTTTGTAATGATATCTCTTGTTTTGCAGGGTTCCGGCGATGGCGGATGGCGGGCTGATGAGAGTTGAGGATCGAACCCGCGTGAGGAATAGAAGGGCCTGGAAGCACGTAAGTAAGCGCTTGTAGCCTGCTTCACGATGCGCACTAACTGTCCCTTTTATCTTGCAGGTACAAGTTCGGAGCTTTAGAGAAGCTGAAGGGTGCTGGAATACCCACTGGATTCGGCGTGGGAAGGAGTAATGGCACGTGAGTAATAAAGTTGCCCAATGTCTTTAAACGCACCTTCTTTTGTCTTTCAGATGCGGGATGCAGCGCCGAAGGCCTCCAGAGCGTGCGAAGAGCTGGTAAGCTTTTGTCTTTCAGATGCCGGAATGCAGTGCGAAGACCTCCGGAGCATGCGAAGAGTAGGTAAGCCTTTGTCTTTCAGATGCCGGAATGCAGCGCGAGGCGTTGGTGACAGCCGATGGACCAGGTAAGAGATGCGCTGCCACTGAAGACAGTAGTGCTAACCTGTTCTTTCTTTGTCTTTACAGGTGCTGCTGAAGACTGGATTCCAGGATGGTAAGCCTTTGTTCCCTTGGGCCCAGGATCAGAAGCAGAAGACACGATGAGCGTTCTGCTGCAGAGAATGCAGAATAACACAAAGCAAGATTCATCCATCGGGTGTGGTTTAAATAGCCTCCTGTAGTGCTTAGGTGTCTCCTTCCACAGCCACGCCTAGGTAAGAAAAGAGTTCCTGCTTTCCAGAAGAGTTCCAGTGTTCTGAACCTAGGGAGTGGCTCCTGCCCCACCCAACAGGAAAAGTAGTCCCAAACAGAAGAGGATCAGGGGTTCAACTGGCAGGTAAGTAAGCAGCATGGTCTGCTGCAGTTAAGTCCACCCAAGCATTATGAGCCCGGCGCTTCCAGCGCTGGGACTGGGCATCTTTATGAGCCTGGTGCCACTGGCGCCAGGACAGGGTCCAAAAGGTCCCAATTGGGACTGGCTGGCACTCGGAACAGGGGTTATGGGTCTGCTTCCAAGGGAGTCGGGCAAGTCCTGATCTTTTGGAAGCAGAGATCATGACAGGACCCCCCCTCAAGGCCCCTCCCAAACCGGGCTTCTCCGGGGGTTTGGGCTTGTTAGGAAATGTTCGATGAAATCTTTTGATTAGACGAGGCGCGTGGACATATTCTGCAGGTTCCCAGGATCTTTCTTGGGGACCGTAGCCTTTCCAGTCAATCAGGTAAAATAGTTTAGATTTGGAGATCTTGGAATCCAGGATGCTTTTGACTTCAAACTCGAGTTCTCCATCAACTAGAATAGGTTTTGGAGATGTAGTTAGTCGGGTTTGAGGTTGCACGGGTTTTAATAGAGAGACGTGGAAGACCGGATGTATCTTCATGTGAGGGGGCAAGTCCAACTTGACCGCTACTGGATTTACTATGGTAGTGATGGAATAGGGACCAAGGTATCTTGGGTTGAATGTGCGTGGTCCTTTTAGAGGTAGATATTTGGTGGATAACCAGACTTGATCTCCTACTTGATATTGGGGGGCTTCCTTCCGATGTTGGTCTGCTCCTTTCTTGTATTGTTCTTTAGCCCTTTGAAGGTGAGAAACGGCTTCCTTAAAGGCTTGGGTGATTGTAGAATGCAGGTGGTCTACTGCTGGTGTTCCAAGATCTTGGAGTGGATCCAACTCCGAGGTTCGAGGGTGACTACCGTATAAAAGAAAAAACGGGGTCTTCCCAGTTCCCGAGTGGACAGAGTTATTGTAGGCATATTCGGCTATCCAAAGGATATCTTTCCAAGTTTTTTCAGTTTGTTGTAGCATGCAGCGCAAATATTGTTCCAGAGTTTGATTGGTCCTCTCGGTTTGTCCGTCGGTTTGAGGGTGGTGGCTGGTCGAAAGTCTCACATCAGTTTGAGCCGACCGACAGCAACTTCGCCAAAAATGAGAAATAAATTGACTACCTCGATCCGAAATTAGAACTGAAGGAAAACCGTGCAGTCGGACGATGTTTTCGAGAAATTCTCGGGCCAGAGTTGCTGCTGTTGGTAAGCCTTTGAGTGGAATGAAATGCGCCATCTTGGAGAATAGGTCCACGATTACTAGGATCGTATTGTATCCGGAGCATGGAGGTAGATCGGTGATGAAGTCCATAGAAAGCGTATGCCAAGGGCAAGGCGGGATGTCAATAGGGCGTAAGAGGCCGGCTGGTTTTTCCTTTTGACTCTTGTTTTGGGCGCATACTCCACAGGACATTATAAAGTCTCTGATATCTTTTTTCCAAGACGGCCACCAGAAGTAGCGCTTGATCTTTTCCGAGGTCTTGGTCATACCGGGATGTCCTTCCATTAAAGAATCGTGATAACAAGAGATTACCTTTTTCTGTAAATCTGTGCTGGGCAGGTATAACCGTTCTTGGAAATATAATAGGTTGTCCTTCACCGTAAAGTCTGCAGATGCCAATTCTGTATGTCTGCTGGAGTTACCAGTAGCCTGGCTTTATCCTTAACTTCCTCTATGGATTGTGTGGCGATTACACCTAGAATTCTTTGTTCGGGAATGATAGGTACAGGTTTAGGATTGATCAAATGTTCTTCCACTCCCATCCGAGAAAGGGCATCAGCTTTACCGTTTTTTGTACCAGGTCGATAGGTAATTATGAAGTCAAACTCAGCAAAGAATAGTGCCCAACGGAGTTGCCTGGAGGATTGAGCTTTTGCGGTTTTCAAATATTGCAGGTTTCGGTGATCTGTAATCACAGTAACGGTGTGTCGGGCCCCCAGAAGATAATGCCGCCAAGCCTTAAAGGCGGACTTGATAGCTAGAAGTTCCTTATCAGTAATAGTGTAATTGATTTCAGGAGGCGAGAATTTGCGGGACCAAAATGCCACGGGATGCAACTGATTGGTTACTGGGTCCTTTTGTGATAGAACTGCCACCATGGCAAGGCTCGAAGCATCAGTTTCAACGATGTAGGGGAGTTCTGGGCGAGGATGTTTTAAGATCGGTGCAGAGATAAATCTAGTCTTCAAATTCTGGAAAGCTTGTTCCGCCTCGGTAGACCATTCAAAACGTTTGTTTTTCTTTAACAAGGCGGTGATGGGCTGGACTATTCGAGAGAATTCGGGGATAAACCTGCGGTAAAAGTTAGCGAAGCCTAACATGCTTTGAACACCTTTTACGGAGGATGGCGATGGCCATTTGAAAATTGCATCGACCTTCTTTGAATCCATACGCACTCCGCTAGGTGATAATATGAATCCCAAGAATTCAACTTCAGTCACGTTGAAAACACATTTTTCCAACTTAGCGAAAAGTTTGTGTTGACGCAATCTCTCGAGGACCATTTTCACGTGTTTCCTATGTTCAGTTTCCGATGAAGAATAAACGAGGATGTCGTCAATGTAAACAACAACACACACATCTATGAGCTCTCTGAGGACATCGTTCATAAAATATTGAAAGGCGGCCGGGGCATTGCAAAGTCCGAAGGGCATGACCTGATATTCAAATAGCCCATACTTGGTGCGGAAGGCCGTCTTCCATTCATCGCCCTCTTTTACTCGTACCAAGTGGTAGGCTCCTCTAAGATCCAGCTTTGTATATATGCATGCTTTTCTGACTTGGTCCAGGAGTTCAGGGATCAAAGGTAACGGATATCTATTCTTAACGGTGATCTGGTTCAGGGCGCGATAATCTATAGAAGTTCTAAGGTCCCCTTCTTTTTTTGGAACCAAGAACAAAGCTGAGGAAGCAGGGGACTTGGAAGGACGAATAAACCCATTCGCTAGGTATTGATCCAGGTATTGTCGGAGGTGAAGATTCTCAGGCTCGGTGAGGGCATAAATTCTACTACAAGGAGGAGTAGATCCAGGTATCAGGTCTATCTGGCAGTCATAAGACCTATGAGGAGGTAGAGAGTTAGCCTGATCCTTCCGGAAAACATCTTGGAATTCTAGGTATTCAGGAGGTAACTGGGGAGCCTCCGAGGAAATTGCTGCGAGTGCAACACCAGGTCGAGGGTGACAAGTAGAGACACATTCTGGAAACTGAACCGTTCTTGCTCGCCAATCGATCTGAGGATTGTGCTTCTCTAACCAAGGAATTCCTAGAATAATCTGGAACTGAGGGGCCTTGATCACATCGAACACGATCTTCTCATGGTGTCCATCTTGACTTACTAGCGTCACTTCTTGGGTGGTATGCGTTACTGGTCCGGAGGCTATCACCGTAGTAATGACGTCCTTTACAGCCTTTGGACAAAGAGTCAGATTCATCCTCAAAACCATTTCATGATCCACATAATTGCCGATGGCACCGCTGTCGACGTAAGCTTCAATCGCATGTAATCGATCCGGATGTTCAGGGCTAATGAGGACCATAGGTATCACGAAATGCGAGGTCACTGAACTGGTTTTAACGCTCGGCAAGAGGACCTCTATTCTTGTCGGGCGAGGTCGTTTCCCTGCTCAGAGTTTGTGACCCTGGTAACTGCAGCTCCTACTGCCTTCTTGGCTGGTTTCACCGGACAGTCTCGAAGAAAGTGCCCCGAGTTTCCGCAATAGAGGCATAATTGCAGCTGTTTTTTCCTTTCCCGCTCCTTTTGTGTTAGTGGTCCTTTCAGGTCCCCTATTTGCATGGGTTCCCCGGAGTCTACTCCTTTGGTAGGAGTTGGTGGTTTGGAAAATACTCGAGCATCAAACTTGGAACGATCGGCCTTCCTGTTCTGCAGTCTGTGGTCAATTTGAACGACTAAGTCAATATAGTCCGAACAGTCTTGCGGGGGATTCACTACTTGGGCTAACACATCTTTGAGCTCTCCACGTAGACCTCTATAAAACAGCGTAATCCTTTTGTCCTCAGGCCATCGAGTTTCCACTATCAGTCTGTTGAAAGACGCAATATAAGCCAAAAGGTCTTGATTACCCTGTCGCAATGAAAGGAGCTCATTGTCCAAGGCCTGCCCCTGTGAATGTCTTGCAAACAGTTTTTCCATACTGAGCTGAAAAGCTTGAAAATCATGGAGAACCGGATCATCTTGATTAACTAGAGGGATCGACCAGTCTGCCGCATTGCCACTAAGGTACGAAAGCACGAAAGCTACCTTAGCTTGATCAGTTGGAAAGGCTGCTGGCCGGCATAAGAAGTGCAACCGGCACTGATTAATAAATACTGCAAACCTCTTTGGGTCACCAGAAAATCGTTCGGGCGGAGCCAGAGGTACATTCCCAGGTAGGTTGATCTGCACTGGGTTCGTAGAGGATGTTGAAGGAAGATTTGCCCCTGATGCGGGTAACGGAGTTTGTCCGGCTTGTGACTGTAGCAATTGTCTACCGAGATCGTCTGTTCGCTCCTTGGAAATAATCAGTTCCCTTCTTAGAGCATTCGTTTCCTGACGGGCTGCATGCACTTCTGCTCTTAGTTCCCCAAGTAACTGGGCTAGCTGGTCGGTATCCGAGGTTTCCATAGCGCCTGGGTGGGAGTTTTGCGGTAGGCTTTGTGTTCTGTAACGCTCACCTGATTCCCGCAGAGGCGCCGGTCTTGACTGGGTGAATGCCGTATCTTCAAAGGTGATGTGTAACACACGGTTGGCTCTTTGGGCTGGACATCTGTGCACTGTATGTCTGACTCGAAGAGTAAGATGTCTGCAGATAGAAAATATGGGATTAATGAACTGGGGTTATTGGGTGCCTCTCTCCTCTTCCCTTTCTCTTCTCCTGTAGAACCCCAAAGGTTAACGCCCTCACCTTAGGTAAGTGAACGCCGAGCTCTCCATCTGCCTCGGGGCAGGGTGCCGTAACCAGTTTCTTCACTGGATAAGGGTGCAGGCCTCTTGACCTCAGAGGACTGCTGTCCGTCGTTAACTGCACGAACGGTAAATTCTGGGCACTTCAAATGTCTTAAAAGTCTTTTGTAATGATATCTCTTGTTTTGCAGGGTTCCGGCGATGGCGGATGGCGGGCTGATGAGAGTTGAGGATCGAACCCGCGTGAGGAATAGAAGCGCCTGGAAGCACGTAAGTAAGCGCTTGTAGCCTGCTTCACGATGCGCACTAACTGTCCCTTTTATCTTGCAGGTACAAGTTCGGAGCTTTAGAGAAGCTGAAGGGTGCTGGAATACCCACTGGATTCGGCGTGGGAAGGAGTAATGGCACGTGAGTAATAAAGTTGCCCAATGTCTTTAAACGCACCTTCTTTTGTCTTTCAGATACGGGATGCAGCGCCGAAGGCCTCCAGAGCGTGCGAAGAGCTGGTAAGCTTTTGTCTTTCAGATGCCGGAATGCAGTGCGAAGACCTCCGGAGCATGCGAAGAGTAGGTAAGCCTTTGTCTTTCAGATGCCGGAATGCAGCGCGAGGCGTTGGTGACAGCCGATGGACCAGGTAAGAGATGCGCTGCCACTGAAGACCGTAGTGCTAACCTGTTCTTTCTTTGTCTTTACAGGTGCTGCTGAAGACTGGATTCCAGGATGGTAAGCCTTTGTTCCCTTGGGCCCAGGATCAGAAGCAGAAGACACGATGAGCGTTCTGCTGCAGAGAATGCAGAATAACACAAAGCAAGATTCATCCATCGGGTGTGGTTTAAATAGCCTCCTGTAGTGCTTAGGTGTCTCCTTCCACAGCCACGCCTAGGTAAGAAAAGAGTTCCTGCTTTCCAGAAGAGTTCCAGTGTTCTGAACCTAGGGAGTGGCTCCTGCCCCACCCAACAGGAAAAGTAGTCCCAAACAGAAGAGGATCAGGGGTTCAACTGGCAGGTAAGTAAGCAGCATGGTCTGCTGCAGGTAAGTCCACCCAAGCATTATGAGCCCGGCGCTTCCAGCGCTGGGACTGGGCATCTTTATGAGCCTGGTGCCACTGGCGCCAGGACAGGGTCCAAAAGGTCCCAATTGGGACTGGCTGGCACTCGGAACCGGGGTTATGGGTCTGCTTCCAAGGGAGTCGGGCAAGTCCTGATCTTTTGGAAGCAGAGATCATGACAGGTGGCAAAACAACGAAGATATTGCTCCAGAGTTTGATTTACACATTCCGTGGCTCTGTTGGTTTGTGGATGATAACCTGATGAGAGAGCGCGTTGGATCCCTAGAATACGACAGAGATGTTTCCAGAATTGTGAGACATATTGAGGTCCTTCGTCCGATATGATCTTGGAAGGAAGTCCATGGAGACGGAAAATATGTTCCAGGAAGATTCCAGCAAGTTCTGATGAGGATCTTAGTTTATACAAAGGTGTGAAATGAGCCATATGGGTGAACAAGACTATGGTTACCATGATGGTCGTGTACCCTCGGGAAGGTGGTAATTCCACAATGAAGTCTGTAGCAATAAACTCCCATGGTCTTGTTGGCAGCGATGGTTGCAGTAGAAGACCCGCCGTTCTCTTGTCATCATGTTTGTTTTGACTGCAGACAGTACAAGCCTTGACGTACTGTTGTACGTCAGTCTTAATTTGAGGCCACCAAAACTGTCTTTGTATAAGACGGAGGGTGTTAGTTATACCACGATGACCGGAGTGAGGGGTATCATGGCAGAGGTTTATTACCTTGTGTTGTAATTTCTGCGTAGGAATGACCAGTGCATTGTCCTTGAATAGATATTCTTCCTTGACTCTTAGATTCCATGGATTCTTCCTGGAAATGTCCTTCCAGAGGTCAGAGGACTGGGTTTGCGCTCAGATTTCTTCCAGGAGGTTGATTGCTTGAGCTACAAAGATAGTTTGGGGAAACATCTTAGGATAGGCCTTGTCCTCAGTGGGTGCGTAGTCTGAACGTCGAGATAAGGCGTCAGCAATCATGTTTTGTGATCCGGGAACGTGAGTGATTTGGAACTGGTATTGGGCAAAGAAGTAGGCCCAATGGGCCTGACGACTGTTCCTGCACTCCAAAGACTGTTGGATTTGGAGATTCCGATGATCTGTTCGGACCTGGACTGGATATCTAGCACCCAGAAGTAGGTGTCGCCATTCAGTGAAGGCTTGGCGGATGGCCAAGAGTTCCTTTTCCAAGACGGAATAGTGAGTCTCACTGGGGGTCAGGGTTCGTGAAAGGTAAGCAATGGGGTGTTCCAGTCCATCCTCAAGTTCCTGTTTCAAGACTGCCCCTATGGCGTAGTTAGAGGCATCCGTTTCCACTAGAAATGGGCGATTTGTGTCGGGCTGGGTCAGGATGGGGGCTTGTGTGAACTCTGTCTTCAATCGTTGGAATGCTTTATCTTGCGATGTAGACCAGATAAAGGGGGTGTCCTTCAATAGAGCTACGATCGGCTGAACAATCTCGGAAAAGGTAGAAATAAACTTCCGGTAGAAGTTGGCGAGCCCCAGGAAGGATTGCACCTGTTTCACAGAAGTGGGAGCGTGCCAAGCCAGTATGGCCTTTACCTTCGAAGGGTCCATGCCAATTCCTTCTGGGCTAAGGATGAATCCTAGGTAGTGAACTGAAGTAATGTGGAACAAGCATTTTTCGGGTTTGGCTAACAGTTTATTTTCACAAAGTCGTTGTAGTACTGCCTTTACGTGTTCTTCATGTTTTAGAGGATCTTTGGAAAAAATCAATATGTCATCCAGATAGACAATGACGAAGAGGAACAACATATCAGAGAACACCCTGTCCATAAAACGCTGAAAGACTGCGGGAGCATTGGCTAGTCCAAAAGGCATGACTAGGTATTCAAAGTGACCAAAGGGTGTTCTAAAGGCTGTCTTCCATTCATCCCCTTCCCGGATTCGAATTAAATGGTAGGCACCCCGGAGATCCAGCTTCGTGAAAATTACGGCTCCTCTCACAGCTTCCAGGATATCTGAAATCAGGGGCAGTGGGTATCGATCTTTGAGGGTGCATTGGTTTAAGCCTTGATAGTCGAGGCAAGGTCTGAGTTCCTTGGTGTCTTTCTTGGGAACGAAGAACAACGAAGCACCCGCTGGAGATTTCGAGGGTCTTATGGTGCCATTTTCAAGATTGGTGTCAAGGTATTCCCGAAGGGCCTTTTTCTCAGGTTCGGAAAGGATGAACATTTGGCCGAAGGGAATTACAGCTGGGGGGGTCTGTATATATGCCACAGTCTTCAGGCCTGTGAGGGGGTAATGCTTGGACTATGGCGGTAGAAAATACATCAGTAAACTCCTGATAGGACTCTGGAATTTGTATTATATTGGAAACCATGAGCAGTGTTTCTTGGTCTCTTGGAAGTTCTTTAGGAGTTATCAAGGAAGGGTCCAGGGATAGACAGTGGGACATACAGAACTCTGAGCCCAGGAATAATGATCCTGCTGTCCAATTGATATACAGAATGTGCTTTTGTAACCAGGGCATACCCAAAACCGTGGGGTAATGGGCTGACTTAATGATGTCGAATGTAATCTGCTCTTGATGATGATTTATGGAAAGTTGGATCTCTTTAGTCTGCAAGCTTATGGGTCCTGAAGAGAGGGGTCTTCCGTCAATTGCTTCCACCGGCTGCATGGTGTTTCGTGTCTCATACGGAATATGATGACTAACAACCCAGTCTTGATCAATGAAAATTCCCACACCTCCGCAGTCCACCAAGGCCAGAATGGAATAGGTCTTGTCTTTGGAGGGTGGGAGGAAGGCCTGTAGTATCACCAAACTATTTTGTCCAGGAGAGCTCAAGGATGGAATTGATGTGGAGCAAACATCTCTCTCCCGAGACCTTGCTCCATCTAGGATCGGCATTTCCCGAACGCCGTGGAGGGGCTAGAGGGCATTCTCTAACAAGATGTTTATCCGAGGCACAATACATGCACAGGCCTGTGTGGATCCTTCTCATCCTTTCTTGAGGGGAAATAGGCCCACGGAAGGCTCCGATTTGCATGGGTTCCGGATCTGTATCAGGGGTTGAGTCAGAATCGGTTTTAACAGAGGTCTCAAGGGAATTCTTTTGAAGAGGTGTATTGGTCTTTCTCCTTTCAGCCTTTCTTTCCTGGATTCGAAAATCTATTTGCAGGGCTAGATCCATAAGAGCCTGGAAGGAACTAGGACGAGCCACCCGGGCTAATTCATCCTTAATGTCCTCGTTTAGACCCCTGCGAAATAGAGTGAAACTTGCTTCAGAGGACCAATCCGCTTCCTTGACCAGTTGTTTGAATCTAGTAACGTATGTTAGCATATCCTGGGTACCCTGGCGGAAATCAAGTAAGCGTTCTTGAGCACTAAAAACCTGTTCTGGGCGGTCGAACATAGTCTTGAGTGCCTGAATGAATCCATCATAATCATCCAGGAGGGCATCCCCTGAGTTGACTAAGGGCGTAGCCCAGGTTAACGCGTTCCCTGTGAGGTGCGAGATAATGAAGCCCACCTTCGCCCTAGAAGTTGAAAAATAATAGGGCTTAAAGGTAAAATGCACCAAGCAGGAATCCAGGAATCCACGTAACGATTTTGCCAAACCATCATATTTGTCCACCACTCCACCAAGTAACACACTGTCCTTGTTAGCGGGGTCACAAGACAAAACTAGCTGCTTTAGCGCAGCATTCTCAGCCTTTAAGTTCTGTACCTCAGTTGTGAACTCTTGCACGCCACGCATAAGGTCCTGGACTGCTTTCTCCATAGCAGTATCAGTGTCGGTCGTTGGGCGTCTCAATCTGTCATAAATCTCCCCCCCGTCTCACCTGGGATCGCTTTTTGCTCTGTTCCGCAGGAGGATTCCTCTTGTGGACGGATCGGGTCTTGTATAGACTCGCTCGAGTCTCGTCCGGCTGCAGAGCGCGTTCAGAGTTCCGGGAAGGCTGCTGTTCCAGGATGTCCAGGAAAGTAGGTAGCGGTCGCTAAGAATGGGGATTCCAGGAGTCAAATAGAGGGAAAGGGAGAAGGAAGGAGGAAGGAAACCAGGATCTTGGATAGAAGATTCGCCAAACAGCACACACACGTCAAGTCACTACCTAATGATAGCGTTGAGATGCACGGGGCCGCGGGGCGTGGCCCATTTATAGGACGTGCCGTGTGCGACGTGAAAGCTGGTGTGAGGCAAGTCGCTTGTTGCGGCCATGTTGGGAGTAACAAGGAATACAAGCCCCGGCGCAATAAGGACCAGGAGGTCCAGAAGGGGCAAGTTCTATGGGTCATGACAGTCACAAGGATAATCCAGCCGAGATAGTGGCAGATCGAAGCACGGTCAAGCCCGCGGAACGTTTAACATCCCTGCAGAGACACCGACCGGAGAAGCCAGCATCGCGAGAACCCCAAGCACCAGAGAACGCCTAAGCAGAGAGCAAGCAGCAGAAGGGGGAGCCAACGACAGAGCCCCAATGGAAGACAGCAGGAACAGAGAGTGTCGGCTCCTTAAGATGCATGAACGCCTGAAATTAGCCAGAGGAGAAAACTTGCATCAGCCTACTGGAATGGCAATCCGGAGGAGCACCGAGCAGAGACAGAAGGTACGCGTTCGCTTCAGGGAACTGGGAGGAGGGCGAAAATGCCCAGTCAGACCCCAAGGCAGAGTGACAGACGGGAAATCCCATAGGTGAGAAGAGAGCAACAAAATCACAAAGTGTGCAGAGAGGCCAGTGACCCCAAGACGGAGTAAGAGAAATTAAACCCCAAAGCAAGGAAAGAGAGAGAGAGACCCGCGACCCCAAGATAGGGAAAGAGAAGCAAAATCCCAATGCGGGATGAGAGAAGGCAGGTGGAGTGAAAGAAACAAGGCCCCAAGGGCTGCTGAGGGATATCAAACCCCAAGGCGGGGAGTGAGACTCGAGGCCCCAGGGAGGGGTAAAACCAAGGCGATAGTACCGCAAAGTTCCTTGGTGGGCACACCAAGAACAATACATGGTGTGGACTTTGGAACCAGGCAGTTCCCAATGATAGAAGAAAACCGGAGACTGAGACAATGTGCTTGACCAAACCAAGGAGAAAGAGGCATTTGTTCTACTGATTTGAACTGTGCCCTATGTTTTGATAAAGAAACATCAAGCTGGGGTCGGAAACCAGCCACAATTCTTTCCTTTTGGGCAGAGGCCTTTAGTCTACTTTTGTTAAGGTTAGGCTTTTTTCACAATGATAGGGGCAACAATCAGATTAGAGTAGGTTTTCTTGATTTTGGACTTTATTTATTTTGTAGGACATCCTGAGAAACACTCATTTAGACGCCTTTCTTTTCTTTAGAAATAGGGCCAATAAATTTAGGGACAGCATTGGTTTTGGGTGTTCTAATAAAGAACCTTTTGCCACCTTCACTGTCTTCTGATTCTGAATAACCACAACTGCCAGTCAACAATGCCTAGGGAAGTATGTAATCCCCAATATTTTCCATCTTCCGCCACTGGTTCCTATTATAGGTTTTTAATGTCTGCTGGAATAGCTCCATTAAGCCCTACATCTGATGTCTATATATGAATGTCTGCAATATCTAGATTTGTAACAGTGCTTTACCTTCCCCCATGAGTTTAGACTTAAAATAAAATGCCCAGTTGGTAAAGATGTCCTAGGGGAACCATGCTCATGTAAAGAAAGGTTTCATGGGGTTTGGGGATCTAGTGCATTATAATATTCCACAGCTGGAGAACCTCAGGATAACAGTTGCATAGTCAATCATTACTAGTATACAGGGGTTCCCTGCCAGAGATGGATTTAAGGGCTCCTTGATGTCCATCCCTGTGTGGGAAAAAGGTACCTCAATAATGGAGAGGGACTGAAGGGAGGCACAGCCCACATCTGCCATGGAGGTTGTTTGGCAGCTAGAGCAGGGTTCACAAAAATGGTTGCGAAGCAAGGAGAGGCAGATCACAAAACATGTGGCCACCATGAAACCCCGAACCGCTTCACCTACATTGACAGTGTGCAGGGTAATGAACAAGAGGATCTGGAAAGCATTGCCAGCCCCTCTAAGGCATCAGAGGTATCCTCTGAAGCAGCACAATGATGCCTCTCGAGCCAGGGACCCAGCTCTATGGAACAGCTGGAGGCCACCCCTGCACAGGCTGTGAATGCTTTTCCACCTCTGAGCAGGATCAACCCTGAGGCACCCAGAGCACCCATGGATACTTGGCACAGGGGGTGATGGAAGCAGGTAGACCATGGGGCCCAGGGGCCACAACCTGCTTCGTGATGCAGACCTTTATTATCCCCCATGCTGCACAGTCCATCATTAGCCTTAAGGAAAGGACATACCAGTTGGACCTAAGTACTCCCCACGATGGGGCAGAGCAAGACTGAAGGATGCAGGGAGGCTAAAACTGGAGATACTTAGGGTAAATGGCTGGGTACCAAGAGATCAGTAGAGGTGTTGAAACTGGTAGACAGCAAGTGGACGCTGACACCAGAAGTAACAGCAAACCGGAGGGGGAACAAGCTACCTAATTACCCCTGTTGAGACCCCCCAGGGATTGCAGGTATAGCCCCTCAAGCCCTGTGCCACATTGTAACCAGCAGAACCTAATAGTTAAATCCAGAGCCACTAGCAATCTAATTATCTGCCCTTAGGGATATTGGATCTTCCTCCAAGTTGTCCTTGAAGTCAAAACTACAACATGCACAGCAATGTCAATGAATTACCCCAGTGACTGCGGTGAGTTATGATATGTTGTGTGAGCTATATGAAACACACATCCATGGGTCTGAAGATAAACAAAGGGAAGGATGCAAGGGAAGGATTTGGGGATTGCAGACACAAAGAGATGAGTTTTTACATGATGGTGGAAAAAAGCATGATGAACAAAGGAACTGAAATGAAAAGCGAGAAGATTCCCTTCTCATGTGGCTAAAACGGACAAAAAGAGTCTTCCAGCGCACGCACAATGGATGAAAGGTAAACAGATTAGAAAATGTTGAGAAGACCTAAGGGAGCAACAAGGAGAATATTTAGAGAAACGTTTGATAAGAAACCCAGGATCAAGATTGAAAGTACTGATGCAAAAGACAAAGGGAGTTTGAATAATGTTCTGAAGAGGGTAGGAAGCTAATGTAAAGAACAAAGAAGGGAGATTTCATGCCAGAATTTGGGCGAATTAGTAATGAGACAAATGGCCACATTCTGAACAAGCTGTAGGTGTTGGGGATGACACGACAGAAGACTAAGGGCCTCATTACACGGTAGGCGGTAACCATGGCGCTATTAGCGCCATGGTTGCCGCCGGTATTTTACTGTGTCCGCCTTGGTGGATGGCGGAATTACTGCCCCAATCCAAGGTGAGCGGGGGCGGTAATTCCCCATTCACCAAGGCACTTCCCCATTCCCATTTTTGCCCCGATAGGGCATAATGGGAATGGGGAAGGCGCTAATTACTGTACCGCAAATTGCGGTATCGTAATTAGCTCCAAGGTCCCTTTGCGGCACCCTACTTTAACGGCTGGTAAAACCAGCCGTTAAGGTCGGGTCCCGCAAAGGGAACTCGTAGTAAGGCGGTAAGGTTTTACCGGTACCGGTGCCCTTACCGGTACCGGTAAACCCTTACCTCCTAACGTGTAATGAGGCCTTAAAATAGAGAGCATTACCATAGTTAAGATAAGACTGAACAAGAGCAGTAACAGCAGAGGTACTGGCGGAGGGAGAAAGACAGTGGAAACTGAAGAATTTGCCAGAGAACGCAAAGATGGTGAAAGCAGGAGGAGGTCACTTGATTGATTTGAGGAATAAGAGAACGAGAATAAGCTATTTTGAAATCATTATTTTTTGCAGTCAGGATCAGAGAGAGGAGAACAATGAAACATGCAAAGTGCAGTGATGGCAAAGTGAGTAGGGAGGCCCTTTCCAACATGACCTCAGTTTTATCTGTGCACATTTTCAGGGAATTGGTGCTCATCCAATCAGGTATGGCCAGCACACAGGTTTGAAAGTGTGCAGCGGGGTGATCAGGGTCATTGCTGAAATTAACCAAGGTTGTCTGTCATCAGCACAAATGAAAAATAAAAGACATGTGATTGAGGGAGGCTAGAGGTTGGCCATAGAGGATAAAAGGAATGGGAGAGAGAGGTACCCTTAGGGATGCCACATCAGAGGGGGTGAAAGAAGGATGTGCATTGTGGGAGATAAACTATTTATATGAAATTGTTAAAAAGTATGAGTACCAGTTTAAGGCAGGGTCGTGAATATCAGAAGAGTGAAGGTGAGAAATGATGAATAGAGTGGTCAACAGTGTCAAAGGCTGTAGATCGGTCCAAACAGACCATATTCACAGCTTTGGATTGATCAAAGGCAGTGCAAAAGAACAGCAACACAAACTGACTCTTTGCTGTGTCTAGGATAGAAACCAGCTTGGAAAGGATGAAGAAGATAGCTGGAGACTAGGGAAAAATAAAGCTTAGAAGGAAGCAATGCTTCTAGAATTCTTTCAAAAGTTGAAGGAGGGTTTTAAAAAAGGAGAGACAACAGCAGATTTAAAGGACGATGAAGACAGGGAAGAATGTGAAGAAGGGCCAAGAACAAAGAGCAGATACAAAAGAACAAGATTTCTGAAAATGGATAGGGTGACAGAATACGGATTTATTGTGAGAAATGTGTTCCGAGAGTGAGGATAGAGAGAAAATTGTGAGAGTTCTAAGGAGAGAAGGAGGGTTGGCAGAGAAAGGGTTGAAGAAGACGATGAAGTTGGGAGGGATGTGGCTTCAATGTTAGTCCATTATTTAGAAAAAAGTTGTTCGCAAATAATTAGCAAGGCGGGAATTGTAGAAGAAGAAATAGTGAGATAAAAGGTTATTTAATAATAGAAACTTTTTTGATAGAAGTATGGTCAGTTTGAGTAGAAAAATAATGGAGCCCATATCGAGTCTCCCATAAAAAGATGGCGTGGACCTGTTACTTTTCCGCTTCAACGCACACCGGTCCCTGCCACCTTATTTTCATCATTTGCATGGTGGAGTGGAAAGACGGAGGGGAGGGTAAAGAGGCAGCGTATATGCTTGTATGCTGCCCTTTTGCACTTTGCTGTGCTAATTGAGTAAATGCAGTCTGCCATGGACACATGGTAGGCAGTGTTTACTATGGATTCCCATGGAGCCTGCCTGAATATTGCTGGTGCAAAAAGCCAACAGACTCCGGGCTAACTTGGGACTCCACCCACCACGCTGACGGCGTGGCTTTTCCACTCTTTTCCTCCTGGGAGGGAGAGGCTCCCTCCTCTATGTGGCTGCACAAGCCAACGTTTCTCGCTCTCCAGCTGATTCCCTCTTCCCCTGTGAGCGTCCAAGTGTCTTTAAGTCCCCGCCTGGAAAGAAGGGGAAGATTCCATTTGATTTGGGCTTTGCAAGTGGGTTAATGTCAGACACCAAGGATCTACGTGATTTTTCCGTCGCAGAAAAGTCTGCGGCGGAAAAGTTTGCATGAGAAATATATGCATCACAAAAGGTTCGTACATGTCCCATGCGAACATACATTTAAAAACCCTACAAACCCCCACCCCCACCACACCCCCTCCCACAATCCCACCCACACCCTCAACATACCCCCACGCACACCCTACTTACCTTTTAAGATGCGCTGGGCCTCATTACGACCCTGGCGGTAAGGGGTTAACGCCAGCGTTAGCTGCGCCGACCCCTTACCGCCAACTACGAGGTCCCTTAGCGCCATGGCGCTTTTAACACCTGCTTTTAGCAGGTGTTAAAATCCATGGCGCTAAGGGACCATGGAGTTAATTACGCCACCGTAATTTACGGTGGCGTAATTAACGCCTTCCCCACTCCCATTATGCCCTATGGGGCAAAAATGGGAATGGGGAAGGGTAAATGGGGATTGGGGACTTACCGCCCCGCCGACCTCGGAATGGGGCGGTAAGTCCGCCAACCACCATGGCGTAAACGTAGTTTACGCCATGGTGGTAAAGTCACGGCCCAGGCGGTAACTTACCGCCTGGGTCGTAATGAGGCCCGCTGTGTCCCTGCAGCGCCAGTTCCCTTTCACTTCTGTGATCGGAAACTGGCGCCACAGGGTGCTTTCCGCTCCTGCATAGTATAGTGAGCGGGGTGTTGCGGGGAACACCCCCGCAGCCCCTGTTCTTTTGGTGTTATCGGTGTGCTGCGGGGGTGTCCCAGCAACCCCTGCTCACTACACTGTATAGTGCGTTTTCTTTTTTTACCTAGCTAAAATGCATGCCACCAAAGGTTCGAACTTTTGGTGTTCAAACCTTTGGTGGCATGCATTTACAAACTTTTTGAATTGGTTGGACCTTTTTTTCGGTCATTTCTACCCATTTCGATATCAGGCCTTGCACTTTAAAAAGGCCCTGTATATGATATGCACTGTTCAACTCGCATATAACCAACACACATTGGGGACTTCAGAGTAAAGGGGGTTGAATAAGACCCCAGCATTCCTTGTCCCCTTAGGGGGCGCTTATCACCAGTGGTATACTGCTTGCCCTGTCCCCTTAGGAGGGTATTATGTATCAAGTCCCAAAGGGGGCTGCTCCCCTTTGGGAAAAGGGATGAATTCCCTGCATTCGTCACATTGGCTAGAACCTGATGTTGCATTTGGTGCTAACCTGCAGGACCAGAGTGGGCCCATCAGAGGAGGTGAAGCAGCCTATGCCGGACCTCACATGAGGGACAGCCTCAATGTCACCATGGAGGCAGTGCTGGCGTTACGTGATGTGACTCTGATTCATGTGCAGGCTAAGGAAATACCTTAGCTTTTCTTCAATACATTTGTCTTTTCTCGGTTCTGCAGAGCGGGGTCTGGCAATGTCATGACACTACGGATCTGCTGTTTGTCTGCCCCCGGACAAAGGGTGGTCTGCACTGAAGGTGGATTTCTCCAGCATGTACTCTGTACTGAAGCCGATGAGCTGCATCAGACCCTTGTCCAGAGAAACTAGCAATGAGGAGTTATTACACAACTTGAGATCTCCAAACGAGGAGGTCACTGCTAGTTATGCAAGGGAAGGCTGTCGGGTGGGACCCTGTGAATGCTGCAACCTAGTACAAAGACACCTCATGTGGATCAGCTGGGCAGACAAGATTGGACACATTTTGGCAATTGAACTATGGGGTTTCTTATACCCTTCCTATACCCTTTGGATATTGTAAAATATGTGACCAGGAAGAGGATTAAAAAATTGCTCTGGGTATGAGTAGAACAAATCCAAACATGTTTTATTGCGCAGCAAACTACAGAAGATGGATGAAGAGTGAAAGCTATGGTGAGGTATATCTCCGTAAAGGTGATGAGGGCAAAAGAACTAAGGGATGGTCAGCCATTTTACAATGTCTCTGGGTCAGGCTCTCAAAAGAGTATTTTCAATTTCGATCCAGTTGCAGGGAAAAGTCAAATAAAAGATCTTGTAGCACATTCCCAAGCATAAAAGTCACTCAAAGTGTTGGGTCAACTATCCTCAAAGTACAGGTCTGTGAAGTAATGTCAGATTACCATCAATGTATTCCCCTCCAGTCATTGGTTGTTAAGCCATCATCAGTATAGTCCCTGTTACAGTGAATTTTCAGTTTCTGTGCTAATTCCCTTTAAACTTAGAGACACTCAACCCTTTACTGGAATCTGGGACCTTTTTGATTTTAACCTACTGAGTGAGTGAGCCTTTTTCTCACCCACTCATACTTTTTCCCACTAACAAAGATGTTGGGCCTCATTACGAGTCCGATGTTAACCAAGCCGGAAAAACCGGCAGGTTACTGCCGGACTCGTATTACCATTCAGTCTCTGTGATTCCCGTAATTACTGGGGCATTACGACCCCTGTGATCCAGGAATTCCGGAGGCGGAATTCTGTAAGTCCCCATTCCCATGGAGTCCCATAGGACTGCATGGGGATGGGGACCATCGAAACACCGGTTCCGTCTTTGACAGACGTGTTTCCATGTCAGCCTGCAGGCGGGTGGTGTTAAATCCGCCAGGTCAGACCTGGCGGGAGTGACACCTCCCGCCTGCAGGACTCTTAATCAGCCAGTCCGGAAAGAACAGTGGCAGCGGTTTTACCACCATCGTTCTTTCCGGACCGGCAGGGTTGTAATGAGGCCTGTTGTGTTCCTTATGTTTTAATGGAGTCTGGTAAACTCCACATGCATCTGCTTTTTATATAGTGATACACAGCACCCTTTGTGCAGTGCCACCGAGGAGTCCCTTGGACTCCTCTACATGTTTAAATACATTTTCTTGTGTGAACTACAGTTCCCAAGAATAGTAGGACAACATTTGTCTTACCGTTTTCCTTTGTGGGTCCAGCACACACCACCTTAACTGGAGTGCTGGGGGGGTTAAATAGTAACTCATTATCCCACTTCTCATGTAACCATTTGTTACACTAACTAATATGAATGGCTTGTGGCAGTGGTTTCTGTTTACTACCTTTTGTGCAATATATTTGCAGGCTGATTTCTCAGCTGCAGTACAGCACTCACGGGTGACCATTTTACCAAAATGACCCCTGTCTTCTTTTTTCAACATTTCTCATTTGGTAGTTCCTTCTGGCCTTTTACTCTGTTGTTTAGATCAGGTTTAAGTCCATGGTGTGTTTTGCCTTTGGCGGGCTTCAGCCCTGAAACCCGCCCAGGCTCCGGTGTGTCTGGAAAGGCAGGAAGTAGGGAGGAGCTCAAAACTTCACTACCCTTTGTTAGTAGGCATGCCTGACCGAAACCAGTTCCACCTGGGCGGGAGGCAATCCCAGAGCATGCCCCCCTTTGTGATTGACAGCTTAGTGCTGTGAATGAATGGGATTTCGCATAGAAGGCAAGTGTTTTGGGACTACAGGCAGAGTCGACCACTGCAACATCAAATCCGAAGAGGAAAATGCAGAGAGACACCAGCAGCACCTTCTGGGACAGCAAAAGCACTGGTAAAGCCTTGCAGCTTTGCTGACCCGGCTTTCCCATCGACAGGGAAGCTCAGCCAAGGACTACTTGCTCCCTTAGGCTGGTGAGGCCAACTAGCCTCAAGACCTGCTTCGTTCTGGGCAACCCATGTGTTGCTGCAACCTTCCTGGGCTGTAATTTCCCAATACCCCGGTTACCTGCACCACCGACGAGTGCAACATCTTCCCAAGAATGAATCCAACCAAAACTTTGTGTGCCCCTTCAATGACATCCAGAAGCAGGAATTCTTTGTCCAGAGTCCAGTGTCCAGAGTCCAAAGCTATGAGGGGACCCTCACCAGAGTCCAGGACCGAGGGACCAAGGAAACTCCAACCAGAGCCATTTGTTTCTCTTTGGTGCTAAGAAAAAGGCACCAAAACCACAAAGAGCCGCTGAAATGAGTGGAAACCATTGCTGCAGAGTCCCCCTCAAGAGTGCTGTCACAGAAGCTCGCCAAAGCATCCGTCCTTTCATCACCACGACCAAGGTCCAGGAACAAGGGTCTGCATCGCTGCATCAAGAAGGAAGTCAGCTGGAACATCTGCTTCAATTCAAAGGTACTGTGGGGCTTTGGGTTTAACCACCTTTAGCCAAATCCAGTGTTCCTCACTTGCGGAGTGCTCCTTTCTATCCTTTTGAATTTCTGCAATTCACGTGTGCAGGCCTAACAGCTTGTACACCTCAGGAAGGCTCTCTTGAGCTCCTGGATTTTTCTTCAAAGGACTACTGACTGTTCAACTAACTTTTCCTAAGAAGATTGCATCAGAACTAGTACTGTCCTATTGCCTGTGGCTGTCCTGGCTCCCTAAAGGCATCCCTTCTGAACCCTACTGTCTTTGGCAGTGCTTGTTCCCTATAAAGGTTTTAATTGTTTTACACTATAATTGCTGGGGTAAAAACATCCCACATTGCTCTGGGATAAAAGATGATTTGTTACAGTGCTACACTTTTTCCCTCCATACTCAATATTGTATGGTGAACCATAAGTGCTACTTAACTGATGGCATTCTGTGTGATGGACATGTTTTAGTACAAAAAGAATTTACTCACCTGCATTTTTTCTGCTTGAATAACTTGATTCTGAAATTCTGTTTGATGTTACTATTTGTTGCTGCATAACTTAGTGTGATGCATTTGCTTTGTGTATATATAAATTATGTAATATAACTTTTAAGGGTGCGTTTACTTGAACACTTGCCTTATTGATTTCATTGTACTGCTCTACACCTCACAGTACCCCTTCTAAGATAAGCCTGGCTGCTCAGCCACTCTACCGACTTGTGTAGTACAGGCCTATGATAAAAGTTAGGTCACTAATACCAAGCAGATAAGTCTTGTAAAGTCCTACACCAGTTGGGCTTCCTAAAATCCTACTTAACACTGCTGGCAAGTGGTGGGGTTGGTGTAGAGTGGACTGCAGTGATTATTAGTTAGTCGTGTGTGCAATAAAACCATCCACAAAGCTAGTCTCCACCAAACAGTAACTTATAACATGTCAACAATGGGTAATTTCAATGAACAGTCCCTTACTGTACTTACCGTAGAACAACTGAAAGACTTTCGCAAAGCAAGGGGCCTGAGATGTAAAGTGAGAACAATTGAGTGTTGAATCATCAACACCCTGGTAGTAAGCCCATAACCTCTACTACCAACATTGATCTGGAAGAAGATTCTGAGAATGAAAGTTTAAAGCTTAGTTCTAATCTGCCATATGGTTCAGAAGCTGAAGAAGGTTCACAAGGGTCTGCCAACCCCCCTCCACAGCCTTCTCCCCTCAGTTACCTCCTACCATGAACCGCCTGGTCACAATGTAAGCCCAGAATACCTCTCACTTGGAAAAATTAGCCTGGAACTAGAATTCAGAAAACTCACAGTACAATCTGAGGACAAGGAAAAAGACAGAAGGCACAAAGAGAGGGAAATGCAGCATGAATATGATATGAAAAAGATGTATCTTGACACTGCTTCTTTTTGTGGGTCTTCTAGGTCTGAAAGTCCCAAGAGACCTTGCCTACCAAAAGAGGCAGTAAGTATGTATGATCCTTAGCTTGATGTGTTGGATTGGTTGAGTACGTAGGAATTCACTTATGGGGTGCAAGGGACGAAAGGGAATTATTTAGTTTCATGGATAATATCTAGGCTCCCTGGGCTGTGGTGCTGTGATGGAATCGAATGCTACTGATGGACTGAGCAATGAACTGGTCAAAAAGGCTTTGACAGCCAGGTTTGGGAAGACTCCTTTCCAGTACCTAAAAGATTTGGAGATCACAAGAAAAAGTGGTGGATTCCTTGGGCTACCTGGGTGTGTGAAGGCCTCAACAACTTAGATGGTTGGGTTAAGGGTTACAATCTTACCTAACAACCCCCCAGAAAGTGCACCATCTTGAAAGATTTGGATTTCACTGGTCTACACCTGGGCTGAACCGTAGGAATGTTTCTTGCTGATAGACACCCTAACTAAGGACTCACCGGACAGCAGTATCTAGCTTCTGAACTGCTGGGCATGTTTGTGTAGTAGTCTTTGTTGGACTTGCCACTTCCACCACATCCAATATGGTTGCTACTGGCTAGCTTTTGTCTGCCTTAGTATGCCCCTTGTCTGAGTCTCAGTATTGCGTGAGCTTTGGCCCAACCAACTTCCAGCCCCATGCCAACCAAGCTTTCCACTGTCGTGCCCAGGAGCCATGGCATGGCTCCATTGCACACCCATCTGGCTCTCCTTGGTACAACCTAGTGCCTTTCCTACTCTTAGGCTGGTTAGTTGTTGCAAACCGAGGGGCTGATAAGGCTACCCCCAGCTTTCTCAGGCTCCTTCTAAACCTCCAGCTTAACCTTTGAGATCACCATTCCTTACCTCCTTCTCTCCAATTATTCTCCCCCTTCATCACCACTCTGCCACTCTACTCCTCTGGACTAGTGGCTAGCTGTCAACCACACTACTTCTCCACTCTGCTGGTTCATCACTCTTCACCTCTACTACCCTTTCCCTTTTTTCTACTTTCAGTCTAGGTTTCTCTTTTTACTCTGCTCCACCTGCCAATAAGTGATTTGCTTTAAGAGTTCCTCCATCTCACCATGCTCATGATGTTCTTCACTATATTTCCAGCTCATGGTCTTTCCCAGTCCCCTTGGCAACCTTATCCTCTTTTTCTTCTTGCCTTTTATACCGCTCCCCTTTCTACTTCCTCCTTTTCCCCTCCCTCATCTTGTTCATCTCACTGCCCTGATCTCACACTATATCCACTCTCCTGCTCGTTGTCCACCTCCTACTTCCCACACTACACTTTTATTCCAGTTATAAATAAGGCTTTGATGGAGAAATACCAGACACCTGTGTGGGAAAGCACATTGAGCCTGGGTGCCAGGCCAAAGCTATGCAGACTGCATAAAATTCCAGTCCAGGATCTTGGTGTCAGGTGGGTTTATGCCGCTGTCTACCTGAGTCCAACACAGCACTGCGGCAGACCACCAATGTGGGCCTGACTGTCCCTGGACACCCTTAATCTACAGTCATGATCATCAATTTCTCCCCACTCCTGCATGTAGTTTTGCTATTTAAAAGATGAACTGTGCTTGTGCAGCTATTGGCTTATTGCACTGTGTTAACTTCCTGTATATGGCGCTTCTGTGACTTGGGCATGCAAGCAACTTCGAAATTTCCACGCATATCTGTTTTGCTGGAGCCTGACTTTTTTTTTAACAGTCTTCTGCTCCCTCAATGTGCATGCACTCTTGGGTAATGGAGTTTCCAGTTGCAAGACAACACGTTGTTGTTGAGGCCTGGTTAACTATCGCTATCCTTGCAGGCTCATCCACCCTCTAGTTGACATACAATGCAGCGGACAAACCATGCCAGTCCTCTGTGACTAGGCCCCTCCACCAGAGAAAAGTGAGTGAGTGTCCCTGACTCACCACATCGAGGTATGCAGCGTTGAATTCCAGCAGGACAGTACGGACATTTTCAGCTGGTGATGTCGGAATTTGTGTTGCACATGCAATACTTGCAAGACAGTTCTGGTGCTTTATGACAGGCTGTAACGAGAGCAGATCTTGTGTGCCGTGGCAAGCACTTCACATGCCAACAACCAGGTAGCACAACATGACAAACAAAATTGTGAAAAGGTCAATTGTGACCCTTTAAAATCGGTCAGTTGTTCATTCGAACAATTGTAAACGAACAATTTGGGTAATACCCAAATCACAAGGATAGCTGCCGCGGACAAAGCCACTCTGACATCACCTGCTTGACTTAATCCCAGATGTCTTCACCTTTGTGGCTCCTGCCATCAAAGCCTTGCACACACATAGTGGATTGCTGACATGCATACAACATGCTGCTGCTGTGATGACCCTTCTTGCTTGTCAGTGTTCCTACTAGAGGTGACCTAATGCGCTGGTACAGCCATACAGACAGTGGTTTGGTTACTCAACCACATATCTGTAGTGAAGTGGACTTTCCTACCCTCTGTCCTGTCCAATGTCTTACTCACTGCAATAACTATTGCATCATACAGTTCAATCCATACATACAAAGGAATTCCATCTTGGAATTTCCAGCAGCTCCCTAAAAACCTTTTTGCTCAACAGAGGCGCATGGCAGAGGGTCTACTGCTAGCAAGATTGCCAGTTTTGCATTCAACAGCCATACAAGAGCATGATTATGGAGATATTTCTAGCTGCACTCAAATGGCTCACTAGGGTTGAGCTGGCGCAAACCCATTGTTTCCCAGCTGAAACTATAGCTTTGATTACTGATGAGAGTACTTCCTGAGTGACAGTGCAGGGCAGTGGCAGCATGATGCATGCATGTTTCCGATTCCTTGGGCTGTGGCTATGCATGTTGGTCCCATTCCTGAGCATGATGTCATTTCACATTGCAGTGCCTAACTGAGACATCAAGGTTGGTCCCTGGCCTTCCGCTGGACACCTTTTTTGGGGCACAGTATGCAGATGGCAAGATGACCCTCTTGGCCCTGAACAACATAATTCCACCCACAAGAGATTCGTTGTGGGCCCCCACTAGTGGCAGTAGCTGCCATTGGCTGCTGAGCAGAGGTGTGAGGAGAGGAGACAAGACCTTCAGCAAGGCGAACAGGTGCTTTGGGTGTCGCTGTTTGCTGTGACAGACTAGATGATGCCAACATTGCATGTTGAAGATCTACCCCATTGACACTATGACGTCTATAATTAGGTGTTGCAAAGAAGGTTTAGCTATGGCACGTGTTTTATGGAATATCCACAGTCTAGATGCATTCAGGGGGTGTGCTGGAAGGAGCTGTTTCAGATATTGCTTGCTCCTCCATCTCGGTACCTCTGTATCACTGAAGTGGGGATGACCTCAGTATCAGTGTTCTCAAATATATTGATCTGCCTTGTATTGTAACAAGGTGGGCAATAGTCAGTGCCTTGGTCATCATTGCCCTCACCAGATACATCACCACCACATTTGCCATTGTGGGATTTCTAAGCCATAGTGGTGGGGGGGATGCAGTGGGTGTGCCAGGCTGAGAAGCATTGTGCACCTCTAATGTGGTAAATTTAACATGGCCCTGCTGCCTTTGACCCACTGATAACAGCTGAAACTCCAAGCCCACCTAACTAAGAACATCCTCTTTCAGAACAGATTCAGTGGGCGGCTCCGCTGCTGACAACTCAACAGACCGTGGAAAACATGTGCATGTGCCCTGATTGTAGAACATGGGCGAGGGATATGCATTCCAACTTGTGCTGGATTCTCAGATGTCAGAGAAGGTAGGCCTTCGACAGCCAGAGGTGAAGTGTCAGACACAGCCAAGCCACAGATTCAATTAGACACACCAGTCACCTCAAATGGTGTTTCAATGCTCTGAGTACCTGTAGCCATGTTTGATGTGCTACATCTGGTTGACACATGTTGCTGTACTATGCTATTTGGACATCCCTTCCAATTACATCAGCATCTCTTTCTGCTGAAAGCCATGCAACATGTCTACGCCTTCCTCTCCCCATCCCACATTTGGCTTCTGGCTTGAGGGCATCTTATTTGTTGATGATTAGTGCTACACACACAACACAGACACTTGAAATTCTGAGTCAGGTTTACAAAACCTGGTTGTGTTGTGTGATTTTTACACTCAACTATGTTTTTTGTATGCTTGTGTGCAATGAAACTGCCCCAACCAAAAAGTCCCCTCTTTACAGGCAGGTCATGTCTTGCATCACAGAGTCAATCAAACCTCCACTAGTACTACTGCCTAAGTGATCTGAAAGACTCTCCAAACAAATTGTTCCCATGTTCCCCAGGCAATTTGACCAAAAATTCAAGTGCTTGTGTGTCGGCTATTATGCCCAATCAGGTCATGTGTGAACATGCATTCAATCAACCCATCTTAGCCCACATGTTCCCTCTGTCCAGCTAGGTGGTGTGTTGCATCACACACCCAGTGACACTGCCAGTAATGCCACTACCTGAGTGATAAGCATGACGCTGCAATGGGGTAGGCTCCCACTCTCGATGGCCGGAAGGGCGGGTCTCCTCAAGATAGTGGCACTCCCCCGCCTACTACACAATTTCGCTAACGTCCCCTTCAACACCCCCCCCTCATTCTTTAGAGATATTAATAAACTATGCAGACGATTCCTCTGGCAGGGGGGCAGGCACAGGGTGGCGCGGTGAGATACTCCAAAGACCCTATGAGAGGGGAGGAATGAAAGTTCCCAACTTCGAACTGTACTACCTCGCAAGCCAACTAAGACACGTGATTCGATGGATGGCCGACGAGATCACTACAGACACCCGACTCCTCCAACCAGCTCTACCTCGACTTTTACTCAGGGACCTACTTTGGGTCGAGGAGGGTGCTCTAAGGTGCTGCCCACACCTGGCCAGGCTTGGAACCCAGCTTTGGAAAAGGGCTTGCAGAACAGTGGGGTCAGTAGATTTGTATTCCCCACAAATCCCTATAGCAGCAATCATGGCCAAATAGAAATGCAAGCCGAGTGGGAACCCTGTTGTGTGGCTACCATAGGAGGTCTGGTTCAGGACCAGGAGATCCTAACATTCACCGATCTCAACGAGACCACGGAGCTACCTGCAGGACAGTTCTTGCTCCACAGGGCAGTGATACAGCTATGAAAGACAGATGGCCTGAAGCTGCCAACCTGGCAACAGAGAATGAGGTCATAGAAACAATGTTAGACACAGCCGAAGGAGGCCATGAAACTTTGCGACTCTATGAAGCCTTGATGCAAGGCACGACCAGAAACGAACTCAAAAGCAGAGGGAAGTGGGAAAACAAACTGGGTCTTGAATTCGAGGATAAAGAATGGGAGGAGATAACCCACTATCACAAAAAAATCTCCAGAAATGCCTGCTTACAACTTATCCAACTGTACATCACCAACAGGGCTTACCTCACACCAGAATCCATATCGAGGTTCACCGGTGCAGAAATCCAGGTATGCCCCAATTGCAACGAGCCGAGGGTGTGAATGACTCACATGTTCTGGGGTTGTCCTGTGATACGTAGCTTCTGGACACAGGTACAGGAAAGAGTGGCAAACGCGGACATTGAAGTGGAAGTGCATAATCCAGTGGCCTGCATTCTGGGCAGATACAAGCACAACAACAAAAACAAGCCCCTAAACAGACTTAAAGACCTAATATACATAACGGCGAAAAGACGCATAGCCATGGGTTGGAAGAGCCCCAGAAGCCCGATCGAAGTGCAGTGGTGGGGATACCTCACGAAGTGGATAGCTGCCGAGACAAGAGCATGGGAAACCACAATTCACGAACAGAGGCTGGACACCAGCGAGGAACTACACCGTTGGGTGGCGCTAACAGTGCCATTGCTTCACCCCAGAGCGTCAGATGATACCTCAGATGGCTCGGATAGCCCTAGCCCAAAAGCTGGTCTGACGAAGACTGACGAGCAGACCGTGGTCTTGGAGGGGGGGGTGGGAAGGGGTTGAATTGTTGATGTGTATTATATATGCCGCATTGATAATAAAACCAATAAAGAAAGTTAAAAAATAAAAAGCATGACGCTGCAAATAAATCTTTCCAAGAACGCACTAAAGACTTTTAGCCTTCAGTCAAAGTGTGCTAATTGATTTATCAAGAAATTCAACTGATTGTGTATGTTAGCTTTTGCGCTGAACAAAGTCATGGATGAGCACATTCAATCAATCTGCATTCCCCCGAAGCCTTATTCAAGGTGTAATAATACATTTGGCTTTGCTCAAAGTGTAATAACACATTTTACAAGATATTCAATTGCTCCTGTCCGTCAGCTATTACGGCTAACCAATTTATGTGTGAGGAAGCGTTCAATGAAGCCGCCCCAGCCCAGATTCCTCCTCCATCGGGCATTAACTTGTTGCATCACACACCCAATCACCACTGCCTGAGTTTTCAGTGAGACCCTTTAAACATGTTTTCCATCATGCACCCAAAATGTTCACCTTTTTTAAAGTTTACTCATAAATTTCACAAGAAATCCAAGTGTTTGTATGTCAACTATTGCAGCCAACCAAGTTGTGCGCATATGCAGTTCAATTAAGCCTTCGAGTGCAAACTCATCCTCCCTCCAGGAGGTGGTGCCATTTATGCCATTTCCTAATTGATCAACAAGGCCCTGCAACAACTTTTTCCAAGCATGCCCCAAAGACCTTTCCCCTTCCCTCAAAGTGTGCCAATACATTTTTAAAGGCAATCCAAGCACTTGTGCCAGCTATTGCACTCAACCAAGCTGTGCATGATCATGCGTTAAATCATGGCACTCTAGCACAAAATATACCAGCAGGATGTCCTAGCAAGTGTTGCCTAGTCCGCCCTTTTCAATTAACTACAAATATTCTTTTACAAATTCTTGCAAAAATAAAATTACCCCTAAAATCAATGCCTAAAAGCCCTACGTAAGTAAAATTGTCAAGGATTTGCCACAAACAGAAACAGAAACCCTACTCCCTCTCTGAAAGATTCTAGTGACTGCTGAAGAGCACCCAAAGTAAGTTCCTTATATAGACAGGTGACTCTTCCTACCTGATTTCAAACATTTTATAAATGCAGTGATCTGGAATAAAGTGGAAATTCTGGTGATTCTGGTTTCGGTCCAACCTATTTGCATGGTTTGTTATCAACCTTGTGTGAATTAGGCCTTAGTGGCTCCATGAAAAGATATATGCATGATATGCCATTTTGGAGTTTGTTGAGAAGATTTGTATTAGTGCGCAGTGGTCAAGCACCAGTATGGATACACCTGGAAGAATGCTATGGGCTGAGAAGAAAGACCCTTTGGTGGTAATTGGCAGTAAATCCGCTGAATTACCACCAAATACGATTACCGTTATCGCCACTTGGTCCTGTGGGTTTACCAGTGGATTACAAGTGGTGGTAAGACAGTGTAATTCTCAATTTCTGGAGTCCATAGGGCTCCATTTGGGATTCAGGGATTTGGGGCAGATAAACCACCATTGGATTTACCATGCGGTAAAGCCACAGAGTTATGGAGGTTAAGTGGAGGATTTAACTCCAGCTACATATAAATCAGCAGTGCAGGAAAAACGGTGGTAATTCTGTCACGGCCAAAAAAAGTGGTGGCAACAGAATTACCACAACTTTCTTCCTGCACCCCACAAACTTGCAATGAGGCAGAGTGTCTTTGCAGGCTACGCAAGGCAAAGCAAGAGCCACTTCAACATGTGCTCTTTAGATATCATGTTTTAGATGGGAAAGGGAAAATGAGGATGGGCCCCTATTTTGTCTCTTTATTCCTAGAACCTTGCTCTCTCTGACAATAGATTACTTCATATAGTTTGGTCCACTGTTCTATTATCCATTCAAATGATTTTTCCTGTCAAATCTGTGAATTAACTTTGATATAATATCTTTTTGGAGAACATAAAAGTGTGCAGTCTTAAAATGCTATAGTTCAGGATAACATGTCATCTGTCTGGTTTGCACTATATAGATAAATACTAAAATGAGCTAACTAACTAACAATCCCCTCCCAATAACGTATAACCTGTAATTAATAAATGAGTGCAAATGGGTTCAGATGAAATCAATTGGAAATAATTTTGAAATGCCCTTCTGCAATGCGTTATGAGCTGGCTGGTTTCATTAAACATGCAGCATAGCAGAGGCTGTAAATATGAAGTATGCCCTGCTAAAAAGGCCATTGTGTTTTAGCAGGAAGCAAAAGGAAGAGAGATGATTCATTTATAGTTTAGCAGGCATTGGAAAAATACTCAGCAGGTCGGGTGATGTGGGCATGTTCAGGAAGAGAGGCAGGTCCTTTTGAATGACATCAGTAGCTTTTAAAACTAGCTGAGAGAGGGTGTGAGTTCAGACTGGCAGGGAGACAGGCAGGCTGATTAACAAGGAGATGTTCAGGGATCCTGTGCTGGGAGTTGGGCAGGCTGAGTGCTAGGCTGTGGCAGACATTCTGAGAGGCTAGGCTGGCTGAGGCAGTGATGACAAATTGCTGTGGTCGTGACATTCCTATCAGTGGTGAGCCAAGAAAGAGGGGTTTTCCACAACCAGCAGAACAGGAACCTTGCTGATTTGTAGGTGAATATGGGTCATAAGTGAGGTTTGGGCTGCACAGATGCATGTTTAGTAGCTAATCAGGGTTAGCAGATTGCCTTCATATATAATGTTCATTAATGTTTAAAACGGAAACAGTTTTGAAAGTTTATTTTTTAAAAAAGATTGCTTTGCTGTTCTATTTCTTTTTGTTCCCCTCAAGCTGCATCTCCAGCCAATTGTGTTCGTGTACAAGGACATTGGTAAGATAAGACTGTTTAGGACAACCTTTTCACTCTGCACTTCTTCTTATTATTGTTTTAACTAGCCTCAACTTGCTCAAGCCTCTTCACCTCATGTTTCGGGTGGAAAGGTTTGATTTGGTTTACACGGACAAACTGTTCCACTGTCAACTCACCCTCCCTTTTAGCTATTCTATACACCACGGGTGATATCTTGTCTGTAATTTTATATGGCCCATGCCACGCTGCTGAAAATGTTGTGTTTTTATGCCCTACCTTTCCAAAATTAAACTTATAAACCTGATCTCCTGCTTCATACACTTTTGTAGATGTCTTCCTATCATAATATGTTTTTGCACTGTCAGCTGCCTTTCCAAGTTCCGCTGCACAAATGTAAATACATGTTTTAAGTGCTTCCTCAACTCTTCCACATATTCGTAAATTGTAGAGGCATTTACCAATGTCTGCTCATGGGTCTTGTAAAGTAAATGCTGTGGCAACAACATTTTTCATTCTGTTAGTATTTCATTAGGGCTGAGATTTGTCTATTTAGCGGGAGTCGACCTAATGGCCAATAATACCAATGGGAGCTCAAAGTCCAATTAGAACCTGTTCCAGCCACAAATTTCTTTAATGTATCCACAATTGACCTGTTGCTCTGTTCCTCCCCACCTGAAGAGGAAGGCCGGTATGAGATGTGTAGTTTCCTTTTAGCAGCAAAAATTTGCCATATTTCTGTCATTAAAGTACTAGTAAAATGACTTCCCCGGTCTGACTCAAAAATATGATTCACAAGTAACATGGCTGCCGTTTGTGCACTTGAATCTGGTTCTGGAATGCACTCCACCCATTTGGAAATTAAACAAACTACTGTTAACATATATTTGTTTCCCCTTGCTGATCTTTTTACTGGCCCGACATAGTCGATTTGCAAATCAGACAATGGCAGGATCAAACCTCTTTTTATTAATGGTTCTCTATGTGTAGGTGAAGCAGGTTCAAAATCTGCACATACTAGACACCCTCTGGTGTATAGTACAACATCTTGGGACATGTTTGGCCAATAAGCATAATCTTTTAATATTTGCAAATGTTTCTGTGAACCACTGTGTCCTGCAGTTATGGCATCATGTGCATTATGTAACATCAGTACCGAAATGACAAGGGCACTATTCATTGTATTTGACCTGTCACGGATTCTCTAATCATCAGTCCATCTTGTAACTTAATTCTCTTTTTGTTTTTTAGCAACACCCTCAACTCCTCTTTCCCTTTACAATCTTCTTTAGTTTAGTCAGAGGATTTTGCTCTGCATCTAATAGGTGATTATAGAATATGCCTAAAATCGGATCTTCCTTTTGCGTTTTGACCAGGTCATGATGTGGTGTATCAAAACTCCATTGTACCACAGGCTGCTCAACTACTTTCAGAGATTTGGAGCGTGTTATCGCATGTACTTGTATTTCACCAAGTAGGTGTTCAATAGGAAACATCTCTCCCATTACAGCCCCAATTTTGGCTAACTGATCTGCCTCGTCATTCCTCTCTTTGTCCTTACCTGGCGTCTTTTAATGGCCTCAGATTTTTCTCCAATGTATTATCAGATCATTTTCCGACACAAGTTTATCTATGGCTTCAATCATCTTGCCATGTTTGAGTGTTTTTTTGTTATAAGTAAGCATACCTTTTACTTTCCAGCCAGGTAAATATTCTACAAAACTATTTTGTGCATAATCAGAATCAGTCACTAGAACTATCTCTTTGAGTTTGTTTTCTACTGCAGTAGCGACTGCTTTGTAATTAGCGGCCAATTCTGCCACTTGACTACTTCTAGGCCCAATCCTCATGCTCACTCTTGGAATGTTGTCACATTTAAACCAGATATCTCCTATTCTAACACACACTCTTTTTCTGTGTTATTTTCCACATGGTATGCACAACCATCTACAGACACAGTTGGTAAATCCCTACAAATCTCTTCATTGAATGCTTTATGTGGGGATTGTTCAAATTCATTTGAATTTGATTCTATTTCTGCTTCACCGGGTGCACATTCGGCTGCACAATCATGCAAATCTGCTAACCCTTGGACAACTGGGCTCTTTTTATTCTGTCCATATCTTACTTCGACAATAATGACTCTTTCCCCTTGAACTATGGGTCAGAAATGTTGTAACGCCCAAGCAGTGGTTAGGATTGCGTTTTCATATTCACTGAACTTAGTTTCAACCTGTGACAAGGCCTTGCTAGCATATGCAATAGTTTTGTTATTCACATAATGCTTTTGATATAATATGGCTGACATGCATTGATCAGTGAACCCTATAGCTACATAGATATCCGGATTCTTTATGGGATATGCCAGACATGGCGCCTTCATGAGACATTCTTTCAGCCTGGCTACCACTTCACATTGTTTCTTTTCCGACTTCCAGGGTACACCCTGCTTTAGTAATCTTGTTAAAGGTTGTGTAATCTCTGCATAATTCTCAATACATTTCCCGTTATAACCTGTCATCCCTAATAAACATTTTAATACCTTTAGATTAGTAGGATCTTTCAATTTCTGTATCGCCTCCACCTTCTTCTTTTGCGGGTTTAACCCATTTTCAGTCACCTCATAACCTAAGAAGTTCACTTTCTTTTTACACCTTTGCTCCAGCCTTCTGTAACTGGCGAAGCACATGTCTAATCTCATTGAAGTGATTTTTCATTTTCTCACTTTTAATTAGCACATCACCCACGTAAACTATTGTCCCCCTTTCTGCTGCATCTGGGAGTGCCTTGCTCAGAAATATCCCAAATTCACTCCCACTATTGGCATATCTAAAAGGTGTCCAGGACCATGCATACTAGGATTTGGCAAAAGAAAATGCAAACACATTTTGGATAGCTTCAGCCAGTGCTACACACAAGTATCCAGCTCTAAGATCTAATGTGGTAAACACCTTTGAACCGTGAACCTGTGCGAGACCCTGATCAATAAATGGAAGCGGCCACCTTGAAACATGTACTCTCTTGTTTAATTCTCGTAGATCCACACACAAACACCATTACGTTTTAACACACCCAATATGGGAGTGTTTGATGTGCTATGAATGGGCCTAATAATTCCTCTGGATTCTGTTATGTTATGTTATGTTATGTTATGTTATGTTATGTTACTTGGCATTTATATAGCGCTCTATATATCATTGGTATGACCTCAAAGCGCTGGTAGGTTGACTGCCCTCGGGAACCGTAGTTCTGGTCAGTTGAGAGAGGTAGAGATGTAGGGTGCGTGGGTGCACTAGTTATGTGTGCATCTGATGCAATTGCCTGATGGTAGCTGCATCCTAGTGTTAGGTGTGGTGCTGACGATATCAGTTGAATGTGTACCACCTGGTGGGTGGACACCCAGACTGGGCTCTGGCTGCGTTGGCCTGAAGGATGCATATGCCAGCAACAAGGCCAGAATGTGCTCGGCTAGCTGCGTTTTATTAGGGTGATGAGGTGATCATGGGGTCATATTCATATGTGAACAGCTAGGCCGAATTAGTAAGGGGTATAGTTGTGTTCTAGATGTATGATGGTGTGTAGTAGAGACTAAGCATAGTGATGTGATAAGATGGTTATCTTTAAAGCGCCCGCGACCAGGCATGTGAACTGCATGGCGGGGAACGCAGTGACACACGGACACATAGAGACAGGGGGAAGAGGGAAGCAGGGTACAGAGTGATACAGGGTGGCATGTTAATGTTTACATTTGCATTTCTATCTAGATGTGATTCAGGATAATGTTTGCGACTCCTCCCAAGTGTGGGGCATGCTAAGATTTGCAATTCTATCTAGAATCGACTCAGGCCAATGTTCGCGACTTCATCCAAGCGTGGCACATGCCACCATTCGCAACTCCATCCAAGTGCGGCACATGCTACCATTTACAACTCCATCGAGTGTGGCGCATGCTATCATTCACAATTCCATCTAAGTGTGGCACATGGCATCATTCACAATTCCATCTACTTGTAGGACACGTTATCATTTACAATTCTATCCAAGTGAGGTATATGCTACCAATCGTAATTCAATCTAAGTGTGGCACATGCTACCATTTGCAATTCCATCTAAGTGTGGCACATGCTACCATTTACAATTCCATCTAGGTGATGGATATGCTACCAATCCTAATTCCATCTAAGTGTGGGACATGCTATCATTTCGAATTCTATCCATGTGAGGGATATGCTACCAATCATAGTTCAATCTAAGTGTGGTACATGCTACCATTTGCAATTCCATCTAAGTGATGGATATGCTACCAGTCATAATTCTATCTAAGTGTGGCGCGTGCTATCATTTACAATTCTATCTGAGTGAGGGATACTACAAATCATAGTTCTATCTAGATGAGGCACATGTTACCATTCACAATTCCTAGCCTCAACCTGTGCAGGCAGTATCGCACACTCAATCCTTAACCACTTCCTAATATCGGGAACCTTGCCGGAAGCCTTAAAAACCTACATCAAACCGCTCCTCAGAAAAACCTACGCTCGGCCCACTCCTCCCTCTGAACTACCAGCCCCTTTCCAACATCTGCATCATGGCCAAACTCATAAACCGCACAGCATTCAAGCAACTCAGCCATTTCACTGAAGCCAACAACCTCCTTGACCCGGCCCAATCTGGTTTCGGAAACCTCAGAGGAACTGAGCCTTCCCTAGTGTCAGTTTGGGACAACCTAAAAGGAACAGCGGAAGGATGAGATGTACTCATTCGTCTTGACCTCTCTGCCGCTTTCGATACCATTGACTGCACCATTCTCCTAGATAGGCTACACTTTAGGAATCAAAGACACTGCCCTCATGTGGATCTCTAATCACTCACAAATCACACTCCTCCACTTTTGCACCTTTACATCCCGATCAGTAACAAACTGGGTCCTACAGGGAGCATCCCAATCTCTCTGCTTCAACATCTATCTGAACCTACTACCCGCACTCATCCGCTCCCACAATCTCACCTGCTACAAGTATGCAGAGAATACCCAGATAATCCTTAAAAATCACCAAATTGCCAGGCTCCAACCACCTAGATTGGTTGTCATGCCTCTCGGATATCGACTACTGGCCGACTACTAACAACCTCATCCTCAATTTTGGGGAAACAAAAATCCTAGTATGTGTCAAAACAGCATTCCTTCCCCAACCTATTACCTGGCCTCACTCCCTATGCTCCCCCTGCTTCACCTACAGCAAACTCCACCTTGATGAAAAACCTTAGATGCACACAGATTTATCCCTCACCCAACACATCAACTGTATCCAGATCCGGTTTCTTCCACCTACGCATCCGCAGGCGTATCCTTCCCATACCTCACCTATCATCACCATTTCTCTGCCATCATCCTCTCCCACTTAGACTATGTAAACTGCCTTTATCTAGGTGCACTGGTACTCCAGATAAGGAAACTGCAAAGAATCCAAAATGCTGCAGCCCGCCTGCTCATTAGCCTCCCTCCCAGAGAACACATGAGCATTACACCAAGTCCTCCACTTGGTCCCTGTTGGTCGATGCACTACCTTTAAAGCCATGTGCATCCCTCACTGTGCCATCCACAACACTGGCCTTGAATTCCTCCAAGACACACTCACTCGCTAACACCCCTCGAGGACAATCAGATCCGACAGAGCATCTCTCCTAGTTGTCCCACATTACAACTGCACCAGACTGGGCATAGCCTCCTCAGTTCAAGCTCGAATCATCTGGAACTCTCTGCCCCGCCACATCCGCAATATTGATAATCACTTGGCATTCAGAAAGGCCCTCAAAACCTGGCTCCTTCCTTCCTCCTCTTGAAACCTTCTTGCACAGAAGCACTGTCCCGAACCTGACAACACACCTTTCAACTCAAACTACCACGGATGCGGCAGTGTTGGCAGTGGCAAACCGTGATAAGCTTGCCGACCCTCCCCCAGATGATCGTACATCACTCCCCGGACCACTCTCCCACTACTCAGACTCAATCTAAGGAGACCACAGCTGCCGAGACCAACCAATCGCATTGGACCTAGGAAACCAACATTGAAGATTAACTCCATCCGAGTTTAAGGTGTGCATACCTTGCACCACATCTGTGGACACAGGCCGCATGCACGGCTACCCATCCATGCCCTATAGATTGCAGCAATAGCTATGCAAATCTGGTCTGGCTGCTTGCATAGCTGTCCACACCGATGTACCTCATCCTCTGCCATTAGTATATAGTAACAACCTATGAAAAATGTCAGTCTAGCAGGGCATACATTGAGTCTCTGGCACTAGAACTGTATCCTAAACCACCAATAGCACCCACCCACCTGAGCTTTGAGCTGCTTACTGGAGTCTAGACCAAGCCCACCTACATCTTAACTGGTAAATTGCACACACGCATCTTTAAGGCTAACCTTCAAAATCTCCCACACCCGGACTTCGGTCCCCGAGGGCGTTTCAACCACAAAGCGCATTGAGGCCATACAAATGGGGAAACAGCGCTATACAAATGCTGAATGCAATCACCCCCGTAGCAAGATAGATTAGAGACATTCAGAGAGTACCATGGGAATAAATGTAGATTGGTAAATGCTGCTACACCAGGGAAAGCACCCAAGAGTGGCAACACAACCTCTTAGGAGGTAACTGGGCAAAATCTTTAATCAAAGGTGGAAGTAAAGTAGCAACCCAACAGGAGGGACATCACTCATGGGCTGTCCAAGAGTACATCAGCTGAGAGCAGGAGCCTCACTATTGAATGCAGACAACCACAGAGTACAAGGGCCCAAAGCTGCAAAGACTGCTTTGTGAAGATAATATGTGAGATAAAAGTGAGAAACTCAGCAGCAGCCCCGTCTGATCTCAGTGGAAGCGAAAGCCAGGAGGCAAGAAACAGCAGCTCTTTAATCACCACAAATTGCCCGCAATTTCGACTGCGGCGGTTCACCACAGACCTCTGAAGGGATTATCACTATGCAATTGATAGGGGCCCTGTTTGGTGCACTCCTGGAATGTCTTATTATTTCAGCTAGTGATTCCAAACATGTCAGGGGCAACCGATATTGTCGCACAAATACTGGTTTCCTACCATGTCCTTCTGGCAATGTGGCAATATGCAAATCTGTTAACCCACAATCATATGCGTCTTTGGCAAAAACCTCTTTAAATTCAACGAATACTTTTCTCAATTTGTCCTTTTCTTCTTCATTCATGCACGGATCTGCATCCTGAATCTGCTCTTCTACCATTTTAGAGAATACTAGGAAGTCCTCCAAAGGAGGAACCTGCATACTCTCCCCTAACCGTGTGGCTGTATCTCTTTGGAGAGTCGACACATTTAAATATTTTGGAACATTGACTTCCATTTCAATATGCTGCTTTTCTGTTGTAGTCTCATTTAAATCAAATAGGATGAAATTATCTTGATAACAACACACTATTTCACTTGGCTCATAAGATAAACAACGACTGAATTTTCTAATTCCTTTAGGTTGAGTCCAAGAATTCTGGCAACTCACCCTGCGCAGTCATATACCTTTCAGGGATGTTCCCAATCACTGTATTACTGAAGTCTGCAGCATAATGAGATTTTTGTATTGCCATTCTTATAGCTGAATTCTCCTCTAAATGAATGCCCTGGCATCCTTTATTGTCCACCAGAATTGTAATGGGTCCATCCCCAATCTCTATCAGTGGTGTGTATTCGCATTCTAGCCCTTTCTGCTTCATGGATTCATTTAGGCATACAAATGCATCCGAATCTTTTAACTTGTCCCTTTCTATGTTTTAGTGCTATTGTAACTTCCCTGGTTAATGCAGGGATGGTGATATCCTTTCTCACCTGAAATTCAACCGCATATGGGGCCATCTGCGTGCAATGATAAGCTTGTCTCTTGTCCTCAAATTCAGGCGCAGCCCCTCCCAATATGGACCAAGCCTTTTGATTAAGGAAGTCTAACACCATACACATTCTGTGCATGATGTCATTTCCCAGGAATAATGTATTTTGTGTCCAGCTCACTATCCACACATTGTGATGGATATTCTTAGGACCAATTGTAATCTTTAACATGCATCTTCCTACAACCCTTTGTCCTGACTCCGGGTCATCCAAACCAAAAATGTGTTAGTTCTTTATTCTGAAAGTTGGGGTCTCCTCCCTGTCAATTATCTGCTGGAGTATTTTCTCATTAATGAAACTTCTTTCCTGCTCAAGTGCTAAGGTGGCTTCTATCATTTCAGAATGCCCATTTATATGCATAGGGATCCATAGCTGCCCATCTCCCATGTGTATTTCAGAAAGAGTTGAAATGTGTTTTTCTGTGTTTATCTCTTGAGTGACATTTGATTTGCATGTTTCTTCTTGCACACAGCCATTCTGAAGATACACCTCCCTCTGATTTAGCCACTGCATGGCATTCTTTTATACTGTTATTTTGTAGCATCACCTTCTTAGGCCTCAAAGGTTTTTGCTAGGTACCATAAGACCCTATTTACCCCAACAATGAGGGGTGAACGCCTCTTCAGGCAATTTGTCCCTATGAGGAAAGGTATTTCACTGATAGTTCCTGTCTCATCCGATGCTTCCCTATCTTTATGTCAACATCAGTGACACCTTCGATAGGTATTTCCTCACCATTGAAGTTGTGCACAGGGCCTTCATTTTGTCTCACATTTATATAATTTTGTGGGGACCTCCCTTCATTGATACTTTTTACCAATTCCTTGGACATTATCGTGGCCTGGGCACCCATGTCAATCAGAAGCATAGTACCTGTCTTCAACTTCCTCTAGCACACACAAAAAGTGTGAGTTTTTGCTGATTTCATGACTTACCTTTCTTAGCCTCTTTTCACTCCTGGCTAAACACATGGGCTGGTGAAATGATAGCTTTCCCTCCTTTTTGCCCACTTCATTTTGGATTTCTTGGTCTATTTTCCTGCGCTCAGAACCCATCTGGAGTGTAGCAACTGACTCCCCCTCTGACTCGGGACTACCATTGTTCTCACTGCAGCTTTTTGACTGAACATTTTCACAAATGTCACATGGCAGCCTGCCATTTTCTGGTGCATGATATTTATTTGTGTTTTGCATGGTGCCTGTCCTTTCTGTCTCTTGGAATATTTGTGGTTCAAAGTACTCCTCAGGTGAATTAACTGCACCCTCCTTTTGAGCTACCGTTTTTTCTGTCTGGTGCTCTGCAGTATTTGGACTATTAAGGGAGGATATTCTAGCTGCCAATCCTACCGCTTCATCTGGTGTTTTATTTTCACATTGGATGCTCTTTTTAAATCTGTCTCTCAGTTCTTTAGGTTTTTCTTGTTCATTTTCTCCTTTTTGTTCTTCATCGGCACACACGCTTCAATAGTCTGATTCAACACCAAGTTGAACCACACTCTTTTTTTGTGTGTGTGGGCATTCCTTGACTCACTTTCATTTGTTTGTGTTCTTATTTTTGGATCATCAAGCAATTCAGGACCGTTATACACAGATGATTGATGAGCTTCTGTATTTGTATCAGTGCATGGGCATTCTGCACCTTCACATGGCTGCTGTTTTTGAACTGCACAGAGTTTTGGTATTTGCTCAGACAATATTTTAACTTGGGCCTCTAGGCATTGAAACCTGTCCATGTCCCTAGATTCTTCTCTAATGCGGCCTGGGTCAGTATTTATTAAATTCACCCTGATTGGGCCTGTTCTGGTACCTTTGAGGAGATTGATTTCTGTTTTTGTTCCTTGTGAACAGTAGAAAATGGTGTCCACGGTCTGTGGAACACTCGCGTCCCAAGCACACTCGAGGTGATTGTCCAAAGGACAAACAAAATTCAATAATCTATGTATTGTATATAGTTTGGAGAACCAATTAGACTATGAATGGGAATCCCCTTTCTAAACGGTCCGTCGATAGGATATTCAAAGAGGTAAATTTTCAAAGGAATACGTTTTCAAAGAAACCAATTTTCAAATTGCTCTTAAAAATTGAATTTTTAAAAATATATATATTATATTTGCACAAAATTGAACAATATTCAACTCATATTGTGCATTACAATACCTAATAAATACATATTGGGCCTCATTAGGACCCTGGCGGAGAGGGTATTACGCCAGCGTAGTGCATGGCGTACCTCTCCGCCATACTACGAGTTCCCGTAGCGCCATGGAGGTTTTCTCCGCCTGGTTTTACCAGCCGGAGAAAACCATGGCGCTACGGGACCTCGTTGTTAATTACGCCACCGTATTTTACGGTGGCGTAATTAACTCCTTCCCCACTCCCATTATACCCTATGGGGCAAAAATGGGAATGGGGAAGGGCAGAATGGGGATTGGGGATTTACCGCTCCGCCGAGGTCGGAATGGGGCGGTAAATCCGCCAACCCCCATGGCGCTATCGGCGGCTTTCCGCCATGCTTCGCGGTGCATTTAGCACCGCGAAGTCCGCCTGGGTCGTAATGAGGCCCATTGTCATTAACAATTCCAGCAGAAAGCAATAAATTAGGGTCAAAAAGTGAAGGAGTTTGAGAAACAAGAAAGTAATCAAAACAATATATAATGTTTAAGGAATCAAAAAGATGTTCTCAGTAAAATCAAGAGCTCAACACGTTTTGGAATATTGTCCGGAATCCTCGAGATCTCCAATTTTGGTACTCATGGCAGGTATGAATGAGATCAGCTAGGAAACACAGTTTGTGAAACGAATACAGTATGAGACATTTAGCCCACTGACATCATTTATGTTGTTTGTTTGCAGTGAACGGAATTGCTCATGAAGAAAGCCACAATTGGATTGTAATGATACCCAGCTCCTGCAGAAGGGATACAATATCCCGAAATGCGTTGAGCTCTTGATTTTAAAGAGAACCTCTTTTTGATTCTTTAAACATTATATATTGTTTTGATTATGTTCTTGTTTTTCAAACTCCTTCACTTTTTGACCCTAATATATTGCTGTCTCCTGGAATTGTGATGACAATATGTATTATTAGGCATTGTAATGCACAATATGAGTTGAATATTGTTCGATTTAGTACAAATATAATATATATTTTTTTTAAAAATTCAATTTTGAAGAGCAATTTGAAAATTGGTTTCTTTGAAAACGTATTCCTTTGAAAATGTACATCTTTGAATATCCTATGGACGGACCGTTTAGAAAGGGGGTGTTCCCATTCATAGGCCCTCATTCCGAGTTTGGAGGTAAGTAACGTCCCTTACCGGCATGGCGCAAATAGCGTATCCGTGCTGGCACCAGTCCGCTAATTAAGGACTATTACGACTTCGCGGGCACAAGCTTTGCGCCATGCCAGTAAGGTACCTAGAGCCATGCCACAAAAGGCTCCCAAAAAGCCCTACCGGCATGATGCTAGGCGCAGATTACACTTCCGACATAGTGCAATGCGTCATTAGCGGTGACCGTAAATAGCGGTGACTGTAATTAGGGAACACCGCTATTTACGGTCACCGCTAAATAGCGGAACCGGAAATAGCGTCATCGCACAGGAACGGGAAGGAGCACAGTGGCCATCTTTAAAAACACAATCCATTGCCACCCTCAGCACACAGGACCCCTGGGACACTGCTGATTGACTGAAAAGTACCCCCTACAAGTCAAGAATGCCTGAAGCTCTGAAGAAGGGATCTGCCTGCCTCCGAAAGGAGAGATTTAACCAGGACAAACTGCAGATGCTTGTGGACACTTTGCATGAGTATGCAGGCACAGTCTTCAGCAGCAACATGAGGTGAGAGGCAGTGTTGCCTAAAAAAGAGATCTGGGCACTTGTTGCCCAGAAGGTTAGTGCAGTAGGCAACACACCCCGCACGGTGAAAGACTGCCGTAAGCAGAGGGATGATCTGCGCCTAAGGGTGAGCAACATATTATCGGTAAATCGCACCCAGGCCATGGACTCTGGAGGAGGACCTAGTTCACCCATAAAGCTCACCCCATGGGAGGACAGATGTGCAAGCATGATTGGGTCAGAATCGATTGAAGGCGTAGGTGAGATGGAGTGTGGCGCCACGACATCTGCTGATGGAGGTGAATGTCCAAAGTAAACACTGCTAAGCCAAATCTGATGAAAGTCATTGCCAATGTCTGTCCAAAGAGTCACGCCATGGTCGGGCACACACACACTCCATGTAAAGTAGGCCGAAGCAAGTGAGACACATGCTGATGCCTGCTGCAAGGCCATATCGTACATGACACATACCACACACAGTAGGAAATTCCACGAGGCACACAGCGTGCATGACCAAAATAGTGAGCATGTCAGACAGCACTGTTCCTGGCCAACATGAGTTACTCCGACATATGGTTGCATTTAACACCCATGTATGAAATGACTTGCCCTTCCCAACACAAATGCCACTTACCCAAAATTGTGTGGATGAGCAATTGTCCCAATGTATGTATGATGCCTACCCAAACATCACTCATGCCGTCCCTCTCTTCCACTCTACCCCCAAAGGCAGTGAGCATGACAGCGAAGAGCAGGACACCACCTCTGTACAGGCCACACCCAGTAAGACGTCACAGGAGGACAGCAACCGTCCGTCTACTTCCAGGGGAGAAGCCAGGGGGTGCTGTGTCCCAGCAAGCAAGCCACCGCAGGGACACATAGCACCTGTACCACCAAGGCCTGTGGAGGGCACAACACCCCCACCCCCCCCACACACTGTTCTGCCTGGAGACACCTGTCAGACACCCCATTCGGAGGAGTCCAGTGAGGCTGGGGAGGTGGAAGCCACGGCACCCCTCACAGTGGAAGACAGCCAGGATGACATCTGGGGCACCATTGAGGATGATACAATGGATGTTGTCCATACCCCAACCCAAATTGCATCCCCCCAGGTATCTACGAGCGATACTGTTAACACCAACACCCCAGAGCAGTTTAGGCATGACGACAACCAGGGACATATCAGTCCAGTATCCAGTGTTGGGGAGGATGAGCAGGCTGGGCATGCCAGCCACATATCCAGCACACCCACAGGTGCAGCCGCAAGACCACAGCGGGCTGACGTGCTCACTGAACTCATCTGGGAATTTGTAGAGGACAACCGTCAGGCCAGACTTGAGTGGCGTACAGAGTTGTCAGCACTGGGCCGGACCTTTACAGACAACACCAACCCCCTCTGCAAGGAGGTCTCGGCCCTCCGGCAGGTGCTAGGGCGCATCGCTGATGCCTTGGAGGCAGGTCTCCCCACCCCACCACCTCAGCAGGAGGCCACACCATCCTCCAGCAGTTCAACCCAAACCAGCCCACTCCACCGGTCGGTCCGTGCACTGCACCAATGGGACATGCCACCCCCTGGCTCTGGGAGTGCCGAGTGAATGTCATGGCAGCCTCATGTAGGCTTTGTGGACTCAATGGGACTTGTGTGGGGGAGTTGTGGGGGTAGGGGGAAGGGGGTGAGGGTGTGTAGGGGAGTTGTGGGGAGAGGGGGAGTGGGTGAGGGTGTGTGGAGGAGTTGTGGGGGAAGGGGGAGAGGGGGAGGGTGTGTGTGGGAGTTGTAGGGGGAGGAAGAGGGGGGTGAGGGTGTATGGGGGAGTTGTGGGGGGAGAGGGCGGGTGGTGAGGGTGGTGGAGGGTTTTGACACTTACGATAATATTGTTACATTCAATACACCAGTTGTGTGAAAAAGAAGACCTGAGTGGACATTCATCATTGCGCATGTGTCATTTAATCATTCACAGTGCATACTGTACATGTACCCCGACACCCAGTGCCCTATGTCCAAACATTATGTCACCCTCTGCTGACATGTGTGTCAGAAATATTGTGCGATCAATGACTGCCGCACAGACGGGACTCCTGTGCATCTGCACCGTGATGAGGTCCTGCCACATCTTCCTTCTCCCCTTCATCATCATCAGGTGGTAGCAGTTCCATGTCAGGGCGCAGGGGCACGTTCCGGCGGATGCACATATTGTGCAGCATTACACATGCCATGGTGATCTTGGCCACCTTCTCATGCCTGTAGAGGAGTGCCCCAACCGACCGGCTGAGGCAGTGAAATTGTGCCTTCAACAGGCCAATGGTCTGCTCGATGACCACACGTGTACGGGTTTGGGAACGATTGTAGTCCTCCTCGTGCATTTTCTGTGGGTTTTGGACAGGGGTGAGGAGCCACGGCTTCAAGGGATAGCCACTATCACCTGTATGAGAGAAAAATGAAGGTAAATGTCAGGGGAATCATGAAGGACAGCTATACCAGTCACACATGCCTGCAGTTTATGGTTGCCCATATGCACATGTCCCTGGATGCATTACCGCCAATTACTGTCCCTCCATGTGTCCTGTGCCATGGTCTAATGGTGTGGGTTTCATCTTCAAGATGATGGTGTGCACTGACGTCTAGTTGCACATGCATGGTGTATGCATACAGCTGTGTAAGTGTCAAAATAGTGAGGTGTTGTGTCCTGTCAGATTTGGCAGTAATCTGTGCCATATTGGGCAATCAGCATTGGCATTCCCATGGTGACAAGCAGTACTCCTGTGATTGTGCCGGCCCTGTGCCGGACTGTGGATTCCCTAGTAGGTTCAGTATGAAGCACTCCCAGGGATGCTTGTCCTGTGTGGTGATATGTTGGAGACATATACATGGTGCATATGCACTGCATGGTGCAGGATGGCGTTACGGAGGGTGAGGGTCACTGATGGGTGGTGCATGTGTCGAGGGATGTGGGGTGGTTTCCTTTTAGTAATGTCATGATAGGTGTGGACCTTACTTCATTGAAATTGGATTTGTGTGTCTTGTACGGTATGTGATGGTTTGGGGCACAATGTTTGGTGATGTGCATATCGTGCAGTCTCATCAACATTGGCAGCATGGTGGTGGGTGCATCTCTCCCCCCTTTTTAATGCCGAGTGCCAGTCCTGCTACTTACCAAGCAGCCAGGCAGGTCGTCCAGCGTGTAGCTCCGTGAAGCGTGGTAGCGTGGAGTTCCGCAGGACCAAAGAGTCATGAGTTGTTCCGGGATATTGGGCACAACAATGTGTAATGATCTTGCTGGCGTCGCATACCATCTGCACATTGATGGAGCGGTATTGCTTGCGGTTGTGGTACATCACCTCCATGGCATGCGGGACCACCAACTCCACGTGGGTGCAGTCGAGGGCACCTGCACAATTTGGCATGCCTGCTAGTGCATGGAAGGCAACTTTTGTATCAAATATCTCCTGGGGAGTCCGTGGTAGGGATATGTAGTCCCTTGTGTCCTTGAGGAGGGCATCCTGCACTTGATTCAGGATCCGAGAAAATAAGGGTTGTGATATGCCATGCATGTGCCCCACTGTGTGCTGGTAGGTGCCTGTGGCAAGGAAGTAGAGCACAGGCACTACCTTCAGTAAAGGGGGGATGGCGGTGCGTATTTCAATGAGACTCACTATGTTGTCTTGTATCAGGTCCACTATGGTGGTGATGGTGTCCCGGTCCAGGCGGTACAGGGTGTGGATCTGCTCAGGGGTTAGGTTGAAGGGAGTGGCTCTGATGCAAAGGATTGGGGGCTGCCGGCGTGGTAACGGTGGCTGCACAGGTGGGGCATGCTTGGCCTGTCTCACCCTCCTTCTCCTCCTGCGTCTCCTCTTTGGTGGCGGCTGTTGTTGTTGATGTTGAGGCATTGCAAGCAGGTCCTCCAGCTCCAGTAATGTTACTATTGGTATCATCTTGGTGTGGGAGGGGGTATGGTGTGTGGGTGTGCTCCTTTTGTACTGGGCCTGACTCCATTGCCTCCACCTGTGTTTGTTGTGTGCACCTGTGGCAGTTGGAAACACTGCTCGGGCTCTTTACGGCAGGTCGGTGATGCCGGTATTTACGCCATGCCGGTAGGCACTTTTTCCGCCTTCGTGAGGCAGTTATTTGCATGTCTGCCTCACTTGTGATCTACTCCGGTTTACGGCATGCCGCTAATGCCGGCATGGTGGGCCGCGTGCGTGCGCCCAACCCGCTATTAACGGCATCGTACTTTACGGTGCCTTTAATAGCGGTCTGGTTGGTCAGAATAGCCCGTAGCGGTAAACGATGCCGGTAATCCTTTTCCCAGCATCGTTTTTCTCTTACCTCCAAACTCAGAATGAGGGCCATAGTCTAATTTGTTCTCCAAACCATATACAATAAATAGATTATTGAATTTTGTTTGTCCTTTGGACAATCACCTTGAGTGTGCATGGGACGCGAGTGTTCCACAGACCGTTGACACCGTTTTCTATTATTCCAATTAACCACCACCTAAGTGTCAGGGTCGTTTTACACTCATGTGCACCTCACTACTCACTTTATATTGATTACTCATTCGGAATTACAAGGTGTGCAAATATACAAATTCCCTTTGTATGTGCTACTTCTGAACTCATGAGCCATAGGAGGAGGGGAACGCACCGTGACCATTCTTTGGCCGTGGTCGACTGGCGGTGGTGATTGGTTATAATGGCACGGAACATAATTCATATTTTGTGTTTCATTTGTTGGGAATTGTCTCCTATGCTGGTTTCCATTGAATCTATCCACATACCGTGGTTTTTCTTGGTGGCCATATAGCATTGTATTAGGGTCAAATCTGCTCTGCGCCCCCAGTGTCTGGTACGGGCCATTGTACATTTGATTTTGATTGTTATTCATGCCTGACATATCGGGGTGAAATCCCACAGTAGGGACGTTGCCCATTATCTAGGGCTAACGTAAGACTCTCTATTGCTTGAATCAACTGATTGGAACATAGGAATTTGGGGTGGTGTCCTCTGTGGTGGTGTGACCCTCTGACTAGGTACCATGTTATTCCTTGCCTGAGTTCGGGCTGAATCAAGTGCCATTTTTTCCGATTTTATCTACATTATTCCTGGTGTGGATTCTTTAGATTTTGATTTTGTATCTCTATTCCTAGACCCTTCCTCTCTTTGACAATAGATTACTTCATATAGTTCGGTCCTCTGTTCTATTATCCATTCTAATGATTTTTCCCTGTCAAATTTGCAAATTAACTGTGATATAAAATCTTTTTGGAGACCATAAAAGTATGCAGTCTTACATTCTACAGAATTAGGATTAAAGGACACATCAAAATGGGAAAATGCTCTTTTTAATTTTTTGAGGAACTATCTAGCTGTGCAGTCATTGTATACGCTGCTTTTTTGCCTCTTGTATTGACTGATAAGGGGAAAACTGATGTCTAACCTCCTTCTCAAAGTGCACCCTGTTCATTGAGACGCCGAAAGACATTAGCAGCTGCTGAGTCAAGCGTTAGGTGAAAGTACTGTCTATACTGTTCCCTAGGTATCTCGAGGACTTTAAATACACTGTGGACTGTCTCTAGATGGTCTTCCATGCAACACTTTCCTCCCTTTTTGAATGGTTCAATCAAAGTTTTGACTGACTTCATGATATTTATAGGTCTACATGATGCATTTTGGGGTGCATTATTCTGTTGCTCATTTCTGTTCTCTGGTGGGCAGGACTGATTGTTACCATTGGCGGGTTAATCAAACCCCCCCAGCGGGCTATAATCAGGCCTGGCCACAGGGATAGCTATTGGTACACTGTTCCCTCAGGCAGAGCGTGGATTAATCTCAACTCCATTAAATGTAGTGCCGTGTCACTTTTCCGGAGTTTTAAAACAGAAATATTTGCTGTTCCAGATCCTTGCATTGTCCATGAAGCCGTTCTGCCTCCTGACAAAGATCAGAATTCTCATCACTAATTTTATTGATCACGGCCTGCATTTTGCTTATTTGCCTTTGGCACAGGTCAAAAGCCCTGTCTTTCTTGTCATTCTTTTCCAACAATTTAACTATTTCTTGTTCTATAGCATGAAATTCTTTATCTTTCTCCATGTTATTCTTTCCAAGTGTTTGTAATTCTTTAATGGCATGATCCTTGTCTTGTCTTATTGAATCTAAGACCCCTTTTAAGTGTATCAATTCTTGCTCACTCTCATCAAATTGCTTTTTCTCCAGAGCCAACTGAGTATCCATATCTTGACATTTATACTGCAATTCTGTATTAGACTGCTCTAAATCTGTGTTTAGGCACTTTATTTGATTAAATTCATCATCCAAACTGCCCTGCAACTTATTAATCACTTCAGAATCATTTCCTTGCATTTTCAAAGACCGGTTTAGCAGAAACCATAATTTAGCACATAACCGTATTATACACTCCTTTTCCCCCTTCCGGTCTGGAGCTTTAAAAAGTCTCATAAGGCATACATGTATGATGCTCCCTTCCTCAAAAATATCCTGCCATGGCTCATTTTCCACTTCTCCGCATATTCGGTCTTTCCATAGAATTGCATTTTCTGAAGGCCAAACCCCATGGGCAAAAAGTTTTGCCTCAAGGTAGTTCACCAGATCAGAAAAATCAGCTTCAACTTGGGACACTGCGCACAATGCTACACTATCACTTCACAGAATTAGTTAACTTTTAAGTGCACCCGATGGCTATATGCCTAATGCAATGCCACACCCAGTAACTGCTTTAAAGTTTCCAAAGGCCAACACACCAATTTTGTTGGAAATTTTTTCTTGAGGAGATACACCTGATCTTATGACATTTTGTTATTGTGGTAAATTGTGGTATATTGTGTTGTGGTAGTGCATTGGTGGCTTCCCTATCTTTATTGGTAACGCTCCCCTCAGAATATACCCTAACACCTGCCCTTTATCCCAGGGTCCTCCAAAAGAATAGCTACTGGATTTATGACACTTATATGTGACAGTATCACAGCAACTTATCTATGATGCTGAGCTATGCTCTAGCAGCCAAATCACAAAACATCTTACATTATGAACAAGTCATTGGATACACATACATCACACTTCTTAACTGACTTACTATGAAAACCAAAAATTCACTTCAGATTTTACCACCTGTGGTAAAATGAATTACCACTTACAGTAAAATGGCGCTAGCCTCTGTGAACTCTCAACCTCTGTGCCAGTGAGTGCAGTCATGAAATGAAAATCCGACTCAACATGTTTTAGGTTTATGATTTTATATGATAATGATGTTCAGAATTGTTCATATAAAATTATCATGCGTATAAGCCAAGTGTACAAAAGAAAAGAAAATAGGAGATTACATATTACATTACACAGTTCGCACTCATCAAAAGGCTTCCCCAGCCTTATCGTACCAATGTCCTTATACACGAACAGGGATGTCATTTAGGGGTCACCAGAGGTCGCAACTGCGACCTCTGAGGTTTCACTTGTGGCCTCTGTGGTCTCCCTTGCGACCTCTAAAAAAAAAAGCTAAAAAAAAGTTGTCTTTTTAAAAATAAATGTTTTTTTTTTTTTTGTAATGCAAGCTCCTGGGCTGTGGCCAGCACCATGTGGCTCTTTACTTCTAGAGTGGCTGGCTTTCTTGTTCAGGCCCCTTAAAAAAAAGAATAAAAATAAGAACATGAGTGCCACAAGTCTAACACTTTCAGCACTGACCCTAAATAAGAAAGAATAGGAATACCAAATAATGTGTCATTCAGGAATTCTATACAATAATTGCTAGACTCATTAAAGGTTTATTTAAGGCACACTTCAGGGGGTGAGTCACTGATTTAGTCTGTTCTTAAACGCCTCAACTCAGCCTTTCATTCTTCTGGTGTCGATAAATGAGTACCAGCACAGGTTGGGTGATATTGGGTGTATATTTCTTCTATATAAAGTGGTTAAGCGTAAGTGCTATATAATAACACATCATTATCATTTGGTCATGGACGTCTGCTTGCATTCACATTAATTTGGTAATATGGGCCTATACACACTGATCTTAACAATACATATGGCCATCCATTCCTGTATGAAATGTACATCACATTATAGTGATATCTAACCATATTTTTCATAGTGTATAATGCTATGTGATGCCACTTCCTGTTTTGTTAACGGGTGAAAGGTCGTGTACCACTTCGGGGTGGGGTCAAATGACATCACTTCCTGTGATGTCATCAGGGGTTCAAGGGTCGTGTGATGTCACTTCCACTACCCCTGGCATTTTGGTGAAATGACATCCCTGTACATGAACAAAAATTGGCAGGAGACGCAGCTTGAGGTAAAAAAAAAAAAGAAATACAACAGCAAAGCTTTCTTTTTTTAATGAACTTTCAAAACTGTGCCCGTTTTAAACATTAATGAACATTATATATGAAGCCAATCTGCTAACCCTGACTAGCTACTAAACATGCATACGTGCAGCCCAAACCTCACTTACGACCCATATTCACCTAAAAATCGGCGTGGTTCCTGCGCTGCAGGTTGTGGAAAACTCCTCTTTCTTGGCTCGCCACCGATAGGAATGTCACAACCTCAGCAATTCGTCATCACTGCCTCAGCCAGCAGAGCGTCTCAGACTGTCTGTCAAAGCCCAGCACTCAGGCAGCTCAGCTCCCAGCACCGGACCCCTTCACGTTTCCTTGTAAGTCAGCCTGCCGTCTGCTTGCCAGTCTGAACTCACACCCTCTCTCAGCTACTTTTAAAAGGTACTGCTGTCATTCAAAAGGACCTGCCTCTCTTCCTGAACATGCCCACATCACCCGACCTGCTCAGCATTTTTCCAACACCCAACACCTGCTAAACTATAAATGTGTCATCTCTCTTCCTTTTGCTGCCTACAAAAACACAATGGCCTTTTAAGCAACGCATACTTCTTACTTGCAGCCTCTGCTATGCTGCACGTTTAATGAAATCAGCCAGCTCATAACTCACTGCAGAAGGGCATTTCAAAATCATTTCCAATTTATTTTATCTGAACCCATTTGCACTAATTTGTTAATGACAGGTTATAAGTTATTGGGACGGGGTTGTTAGTTAGCTCATATTAGTATTTATATATATAGTGCAAACTGGACAGATGACATGTTACCCTGAACTATAGCATGTTTAAAATATGTGCCCACTGCCAGAACATGTGCATTTCATTTATGATGTGTGCCAGCCATTTATGGTGTTTATATTTATACATGAACTCTCTACCACTACTTATGTATGAACCCCTGCACTTCACTGCCCCCAGTTACCCCTACAATTATTACTCCTGCTAAGTGGAATTTCGAATGTGAAACTGTGGGCCTGATCTCCCGCCAGGTCAAACAGCGTTACTGCTACTAGCGCCATATCATGAGCAGCAGGGTAGCGATTATTGCCCATTCCCCAGCGCCCCAAACCCCATTGGGTCCATTGGACCCAATGGGGTTTGGGGCGCTATTAGCGCCAAAAATGCCATTCCGCCGGCGCATTTACCTCCAGCTAAGAGCTTGAGGTAAATGCGGCCATACTCGGGATTGGACAGACCCTTAAATATGGCAGTAATAGAGTTACCATCACATTTGGTCTTGATCAACTTGGTAACACCCAATTCGATCAAAGCGTCCATATGGACAGTTTTTTTCAATCAAATTGTGTGTTACCGAATAAAGCACATTGGTATATTTCCATTAACGAAATAATTTCTCTTAATTTTTACACTGTTAATAAATAGGACACCAAAGTAAAGTGTCTCTCACCTCACAATGTTCACTGTACAAGGAAAAACAGCAGCTGCTATTACGAAATCCTTAAAAGCGCCCAAATAACAAAAGTGGGGACTGAAATCTTACATTTCTAGCACACCTTGATTTGAACAGCCATGATAAATTTGAATTCAGAAATGAGGCAACTACAAAGCCCTGAAATAGGGTCACACTTTACTGTGTTCTCCAAGACGTGTATAATCCAGGACACCCATAAATGGAAAGTCTAACTATGGTAAGTGTGTTTTTGGGAGAGAACATCCTGCATGTTTAAATTTGGTATGTGAAATGTAAACAAGGAGGAAGGAAAATGGTGGTGGTAATATTGCCTACCGTATACCGTGGTCTCATCGGCAGAAATGGCCGAGTGGTAAATTACTTTCCGGTGGGTTATTTTGTGGGGGTAAACTAGATAGGTGTGTGTATAAGGTTGGGGGAAAGGAGAGTTGCTACGGTTAGTGGGTGTTTGGGGTTTGGTGGTAAAAATAAATGCCACAAAGTAACTTGCCGCGGAGGAACTTACCAGCAAGGGATTTCTGTCGATGAAATCAGGTGGAACCTTGCCTACGCCAGGCAGATATGTATTAAGTAATCACACACGATTTACAGCCGCCTCTTTCTTGTGTTTTGCAGAATGGTATGGGAGCACATTGGGCCTGATTAAGGGAAAGTACGCCCGGATGCCGGATAAGCTTCTTCTACAGTCTGTTTAGGACATTCATGCAATATAGACTGAGAGAGAAAGAACACCAACTGGAAGGAACAGAACTTTGAAAAGTTGTCAATTTTAAATTCAATCGAAAAGCAATGACCAAACTCTCCACTGTCATTATTGCGTACATCACTGCAAGCTATTGGAAAATACAGCAACTCTTTACATTATCAACCTGTGTCCATCATCTGGGTAGACATTACTAATGCCTTTGTGTATTATTCATATAGGTGTGCTAAACCTGGACGCCGTGAGTGGATCGTTGTGGGTCCGTTTGACCTTCACTAAGCTTCTGTATCACTTACCATGCCACAATGTTTGCTTGGTCTTGGTTTGCTTTCTTTATCCTCCAAATTAGGTCTTTCATGATGAAGGTGCTATCTTCTCACACATTGGTCACCCAGGTAGGCATGAGAGAGGATCCAGCCATTCAACATCTCATTAAGTGAAACAGGGACAATCCCGCCACAGTATTCAGGGTAAGGTAATGCAGCACCACATCTACAAAAGTTGTTTCTCGTGGATGTAATGTTAATGACATTGTCAGCCGTAGGCTTCCTTCTATAAAGCCATTTCCACCTCACTATTGACTTGGGAGTGATATGATATGGCATTTATAACGCACCTACACACAAGTGTTTCAAGGCGCAACGAGGCAAGGGAGGGGGAACAGAGGGAAGACAGAGACAACGATCTTACTGGGCCAGGTAACATTGAGATCACGCAAGTGAAGGAGAGGGGGTAAAGGGAACGTGTGGGAGGGAAGGGGCAGTGCAGTACATAGGATCAACAGTAATAATAAATAGAATAAATAAAACTATAGGGAACAATTGCGTCCAGCTAGTGGCAAGTGCAGGGGTAAGTGCAGACATCAAGTGTCAAGAGCTGGTGGGGGCTGTAGGGATACAGAAACAGCCCCAAAGTGCAGGGGTTGCCCGGGAGGCAGTGCAGGTGTGCAGCTGATGGGAGAGGGGACCTGAGCCCGAGATCAGAGGGTAGCCAGGTGACCAGTGCAGTTTCAGTCAGGAGTTCAGCTGGGGAGAGGAGGCGAGAAAGCAGAAGCAAAGAGGAAGGTCTTGAGGTGCTTCCGGAACCAGAGATGGTTCTCTTCAAGTTTCAAGGAGGCTGTTCCAGAGGGAGGCCCCAGCCGAAGAAAGAGATCTACCAACAACGTGTTGCTTGGAGAAGCGACTGACCCTGAGGGAGTTGGAAGTTGGAGGTGGATGAGCAAAGAGCTTGAGAGGGAAGATATTTAGGAATAAAGAGTTGAAGGTATTGAGGACCCAGAAGGCCTTGTGGACAATGCAGAGGGGTTTTAACTTAATCCTCGCAGCCACTGGAAGCTAGTGTAGAGATTCCAGTCGTGGAGAGATACGATCCCTGGGCTCGAGGCCAAGGACAAGTCTAGCAGTCCTGTTCTGGATGAGTTGCAGAGGGCAGAGAGGAGAAGCAGGCATATTTAGAAAGAGGCTGTTGCAGTAGTCTAGTCTAGAGGGACCCATATCTCTGGAGACAGTGAGCTTCTGGGGTAGGAGAGGAAAGGAAGAATACCTCTGAGGAGGTGCAGCTGGTAGTGTGACTTCTTAGAGACATCAAAGATGTGAGCAGAGAAGGAGAGTGTGGAGTCGAAGATGACCCCAAGGTGTTTAGCCTCACAAATGGGAGATGGAAGAAGGCCAACTGAGGCCGGCCAGAGAGCGATAGAAATGGAGGGAGCAGGTGTGCCGATGAGGAGAATCTCATCTTACTGGCATTAAGGCAGAGACCATTGGCGGCACACCACTCCTGGACAGCGGACAGACAGTCAGAGATGAGAGAAGGAGAAGAGGTGGTGGAAGGGAGCCTGAAAATTATCTGAGGGTCATCCGCATAGCTCTGGACGTTGGGGCAGAGAGCGTCAATGTGGTGGGCAAGAAGTGCCAAGTATTGGTTGAACAGCCAGGGAGAGAGGTTAGATCCCTCTGGAACACCACATGCAGAGATAGAGATAGATGGGAGGAAGGACCCAAGTTGGACATGGGAGGGTCGATCCGAGAGGGAAGAGGTCAACCAAGCCAGGGCCTGATTGGTGATACTCAGGTTATCACGGAGACAGTTGAGCAGGATGGCATGGTTGACCGTGTCAAAGGCAGAAGAGAGATCAAGTAAGATGAGGACACAGGGGGTATTGGAGTCAAGGTTTGAGAGCAGGTCTCCACAGATGTTCAGGAGAGCAGTTTCCATGTTTCTGGTAGCTCTGAAGCCAGACTGATGGCCATGGAGACAACCAACAGATTCAGTGTGAAGATTAAGCCGGGAAATGGCCAGCTTTCCCAGGAGTTTGCCCAGGACAGGAGTGGTGGGGATTGGGCAGTAGTTAGCAGGGCAGGAGGGGTTGGCTGATGGTTTCTTAAGAAGAGGGTGCACAAGGGAGTGTTTCAGAGGAGAAGGGAAGACTCCAGTGGTGAAGGAGTGGTTGCAGAAATCAGCCAAAGCAGGAGCCAGGGTGTCAATGTGGTCCTTGATGGTTTTATAGGAACAGGGGAGAACCTGTTTTGACGAGACTTTCATAGATCGGACTTGTCTAGAAACCTCATCCGGGGAGAAAGGCGGGAGGAGGGGTGGCCACAGAAGGGCCAGTGGAAGAGCGGGGAGTAGAGGGAGGAGGAGGAGAGGAAGAGAGAGAGGACAGGATGTCCTGAGTTTTAGAGATGAAATGAGAAGCCAGAGCCGTGCAGAGGGCCTGGGAGGGGAAAGGAGATGTAGAGACTGCAGCAGGATTGGCCAGCTCCTTGCAGATTTGAAAGAGTTTGGCCGAGTTGTTGGATGCCGCAGAGATGCGGGTTTGGATGAGGGCTCTCTTCTTGGTGCAGACAGAGAGCCGGTATTGCATTTGAAGCATGCGGCAGGCCAGTTTGTCAGAGGATGTATAGGAAGCGCGTCATTTCCTTTCAGCCACCCTGCACTTGCTTTTAAGGGTGACGAGGTCTGAGTCGTAGCAGGCACAAAGCAGCCTTTCTCTGCTTGATGTTGGCAACAAAAAACCTCTCAATTTCTACAGACATCCATTGCACCCCATTGTCTGTAACCATTTCTGTAGGTTTCTCTTCTTGCATGAATATATTCTTGAGAGATCTGATGACTGTTCTGGTGCTTGTGACAAGGACAAAATGCAGTTCAGTCCATTTATTTTACAGATAATCTACAACAACCAACCCATACTTGTATTCAGGAGTCATCATCTCCAGTGGTCGGTCCTATGAAGTCCAATCTGAGCTTTATTCCACTCACCTGATTGTATTTCAGTGCCAGAAATGATGGCCAAAGTTGTAGGTGCTTGTCACTGTTAGGATATGCATGAACCTTCTGCAGCACATTTTGCATTACAATGTCCATTCTTGGCCACCAGTATGTCCGTTGCTCATTATCAAATGTCTTGCTACTTGCCGAGGTACCGCATTGTGAAATCAGAACAGTGTTTCTTCCAAAAGCAGGAAGATGTTTTGCAGTAGGGACGCAATGCTTCCGGGACTGACCTCTCGTCCGGCCAGCCATTTCTTATCCACATGTCATTTTTGCCATGACCCGGTCCACTTAAATTCCTTCAACCCACTGTTGTTTGCTTGATCTGAGGGGTTCCTTCTCCACAAACTTCAAACTGCAAAACATTCCTGTCTCACAAAGGTATTTTGGCAGTCCAAGATATCCTTGGCTCGACATTGGCCTGCTGTTTTTTCCAGCCTGGAACGCATAGTACCAAAACACTGCACTCCTGAAGTTGTGCTGATCTAGCTAACCTTGGGGTTGACATCTTTATCCCCCCAGGACTCAAGTGATACATTAAGGGTTTGAGATGTGTTACGAAGAAGAACTTGGTTGCCCATATGGTTGGTACTGATATATATAAATGTCTGTTTTTCTATGGTTGAATATTTTATTTCCGCCTGTGCTAACAACTTAGGAGCAAATGCCACAACCTTGTCTTGGTTTTTACACATTTGTTTTGAGGTATCTTCCAGTCCTTATACATTGGTGTCTGTGGTGATATTTGTGTCCAAATCTGGATTAAAATGTTTGAGACAAGGGGAAACTACGATCATTTTATTTTTTTTATTTTTATTTTCTTTAAATTCTGTTTATTCAACAATTTCTTTATGCACAGGAATCATGATCATTGTCTTGACCTTCTCAAACGTATTGTTATTATGATGGTACTTACTGAGCGCGGACCTGGCTCAGAGAAGCAACAGAGCGCTTTACAGAGATATACAACAATACAGATGCGTCTGATGATCTGACGTCTTGTTCTGTGAGCTGCAAGAATAAAAGCTAAAGGTTCAAGGCACATGTTGTACTTTCTGGCAAGCGTAGACCCAGCCAGAAGAATGTGTCTGCAAGGCATGTGAAGGGCAGTCCCTCAATATGTCAGGAGCAGAGGCGTTGCTAGGGGGGACTAAGGGGGCTATAGCCCCTGGTCTTTTGGTTGTAGCCCCGGATAGAATCTCAGGAGCTACAAGCAAAAGGCTAGCTAGCCCCCAGTCCCAACAGTTCCGACATTAGCGTAGCCCCGGGTCTTTTCCAGACCCAGCAAAACCCCTGGTCAGGAGGTAGGCTGCAGCTGACTCTGCCAACAACTGTTCCATTAGTCGCCAGTAGAGCAGAAGAGCTAGCCACGTCCAAGGCTTTTCATCTGCTCACAATGTTGTTGCAGTTTCCCAGCACTTCAGTTAGCGTGCACAAGGAACGCCACACCCAAAGCACGTGACCTCTCTCCCTCCCCCCTGTTTCTATGTGTAGAACATGTCTTGCTCCTGATTGGGCGGGAGTTGTTGACAAAGGGAGCAAGCAAGCTATAATAGTGATGAGCTTTTGGCATTGGGCAGGGAATGACGCAGTAGCTTTATGTGCACTTGCTCGCTCTGAAATGACCACAAAGTATGGTACTTGATCGCAGATGTCCTCAGTGTATAGTGACTGCTCAAGCTCTGAGAAGCCGGGCGCTAGGGTGTGCCATACAGCATGTTACTTGAACCCTGGGCTTTTATTCTTGCAACTCACAGAAGAAGAATTCAGATCGTCTCTCGCTTACCTTTATAGAAGCGGCTGTGCTCACAATGCCGCCGAGTGGCCTTCCATTCCTTTCAGCAAACATGAGGTTAAGGGAACGGGATGGGATGGTGTTTGCAAAGAGAGGTGCGGCCTTACTGGCTGAAAGAACGAGCATTTATTTTATTTTATTGAGCATTTGTTAGGCGCTTTATACAACAGAATTGGGTTTCAAAGCGCAACAAGGCTACGTGGGAAGGGAACAGGGGAAATAAAAACAATGGCAAACAGTAAAATACAGTTGTGGTCCTACTAGGCCTTGTGGCATTCCGCCGTGCAGGTGCATTGAGAAGAAGTGCAGGGGAAGGGGATGGAACAGAGGAGTGTCAAGTGCAGAGGGAGAGTCCGGGATGGAGGTGTTAAGGCGAGCCAAGGGGAGAATAACAGGCTAATTGCTGGTACAGGTGACTCTCAATCTGGGGTGTGGAGCAACCAAGAGGGGCCCGCAGGGCAGTGCTGTGGGGGGAGGGGAGCGGGTATTGACTGGGAGGAGGAGCCTGGGATCCTGCAAAATTCATGAGCAATGCCAATAGTTTTGGCTTTTGTATGGGCATTTCACAGTCCTTCCCATGTATGCCCAGGTACACACAGCTTATGCAACTTATCAGTATAGCATACCCATTTTAAAAACATTGTTCAAATAGCTCTCAGATGAGCCTTATTTTAAGGGTGTACCCCTCCTTGTATACCTAATACTGTTATTTACCCTAACTAAAAAAGCTTCAGCCTTTTAATTCTTGCAGGCAGTTTCATAAAAGCTGGACACTTCCTGCCAGATCTACAGCAGATGATGAAGCATTTGCCAGATGCTCCGCCCTGAGCAGCTTACCATGTCCCTCTCTGCTTCACAGCCTAAAGTTAGGCCGTCCCAGGCACACCCATTCATTCAGAATGTTTTAAATAATAATTGACACCACAATCTTAAATACGGATTTGTTAAAAAGTCTGGTTTAGTAAAAGTAGCAGCCACAACACGTTCACAAAACAGATGCTTTCTCACTAAAACATGTCGGTCTCGAATGACGTAAACAAAACAAGAGAAGGAAGCTAAACTGTACTGGCCGGCCCATGGGAGCTGATAAAAGAGAAACGCAGCATTAGGTTGTGATTGAATAGAAGTCCACATCTTTGCGTGATTAATGCCATAGCTGCTGCTCACCGTAGGCCGTGCCATGCCTCCTGACCCTTTCTTTTTGCTTGCTCTGGATGTGGCAAGTATACTTTCCATATTCTACCCAGTGAAATATGAAGGCCATACCTGCACGGCACTTTAAGAGCATTACAACATAGCAGCATATTCAACTGTAATGAGTAGAGCAAACACAGGATTTGAAATACATTTTTGACAACACCTGCTTTGTGCATCGAGATTCCAGAAATCTCCAAGCTAGTGTAACATTGCCTCTTTCACTGAGACGTTCCACTGGCTCCTGGACCATTTGTGAGTGCAAGTTGGAGTCGATAGCCAGAGAGTATGTCATCCACAGTTGGAGACAGCGCCAGAACAGCTGTCATTTTACACAGCAATTGTACTTTGCGAAAGTGATGTTTCGAAATTACTCCTGCAACACAGTCACAAAGCTCCCATACATCTGGCCATGTCTGTGCCCACTGCTTCACCCCTCACACTGTTGCCCCACCCTCCAACATTTAACAGGGGTTTTCTCTGCTACAGAGTAATTTGGTGTGAATGCTTTTAGATCACTATAACAAATATAAATAGTGCCAAGAAGCCCAGTAAGATAGTTCGGATGTTTAAGACACTGGTCGTGTGCATTGTTTTACTTTAGGGCTGCACGCACCAATCCATCACAAAGTAACTAAGTATGGTCTGTGGCCTGGAAAAGCCAGATATGCTCAAAGTCTGGATGAAGGGAAACAGTGAGTTTGTGCGTGTGGTACTTAATCATGCCTTAAATCGGAAATCTGATTGAAAAATAAAGAGACGGGTGGAGCTTGAATACATGGTCAGTCACAGATGCTTTTTTAGTCCCAATGATCAAGACTGGAACTTCTAAGTAATGACAAGATAACTTACAGTTTAGCCCAGGATTAAGTCAGCAAATTCATAGGGCACTGACATCAGGTACTGATATTAACCCCACTCAATACTCATTTCATTTATCTAGTAAGTATTAAACGCTGGTTAGCATATGTCAATGGCAGGCAAGTTGCACGCTGTTTTTTGTAGCAGGCACATTAACCCAGTGGTCTATCGCACCCATTTAGCTGGCATATATTGCAATTTAAGAATGCATGTTTGTGACAAACAATTACTATATACAGGTACCCTTATCACAGTTTCTTTTGATGTCTTTGTTAAGACTACAGAGATGCAAAACTATGATTTATTTAGACTTGAATTACTTTGCACTCTGGTATTTGTAGTCTTACATTCAAGATGTGCAAAAATAAAAAGTGCACTCCTATTTTTTTTTTGGTGAGGACCGTATTTATGAAAATGTATGATATGTTTGGTAGGATCATTTATTATGTGAATTCTTTACTTTTCAAGTCGGACACTCTGGGCCCGGAAGGGCTTTCCTCTGGGTCGACGAACAAAATAAACATTACGTTACAGGATTTAATACTGCGCTCCACTGCCATTTGCATGTCTTCTTGACAGACTAGCAGGTCTACAAAAGTTGGTGTGGCGGGGGGGCGGGAGCAGAGGTAGGGAAAATATAAGATGATTTTGCGTTGATCCGTGCAGTTCGGATGTACCTCGGTACTGTGCATGGGTCTCGTGATGGTTTATGTTGAGGGCACTTGAGGCATCTGTGTCTAGAGGGAAGCTTTGGGTGCCTCCATTGTGGGGTTGAATTGGTCAACTGTGATATATATGTTGGCTTCAGAGGTGTAGCTTTCTGATGTGGGATGTCTGTTGGGAAGGTGTCCAGTTGCCATGCGGGTATAGCATAGCTGGTACGCGTATTGTGTGTCAGAGTATTTGGGCATATTAGTATGGATGAAATGAGTTAGGTAAACCCAAATAAATTAATATATATTGACCTGTGTATGAAAGCGGGCTCATCCAAAACACCCTCGCGGGGGGGGGGGGGGGCATTACAACTTCAGGTAATGCCCTGGGGACTTCATTAAGGCCCTTGCTTGGCTCTGGGCTGTAACTATGGGCCCCGGGGCATAACCTGAAGCGGTAATGCCCCCCACCTGCTCGGGACCTATTGCTTAATTGTCAGATAGAACCAATCGAAAATAAAATAAAGCCATATTCAGGATTGAGCCATATTTTTCTGTGCATTTGTTAAAATAGGGCTATATCCCGATATGAGAGCAATTTTTGCTCTACACAATGTTTTTAAACCACTCTAACTAGTGACAAGTTAAATCAAATTTAAGGCATTAATTGGATTTGTTCGACAACTTTCATTAGACAATGCTGTTCCTATATTCACCTGAAACCATGATGGCATCCACTCAACTGATATGAAAATCAGTAACCCTCTAGGAAAGAGTTAGTTGTCCAATATTGGTAATATTTTCAAGATATTTTTCACAGCAGTTCGCAACACGCTCATTAGGTCGGACTCGGTGAGGTCAGCCTACATTGCCCTGACTTTGAAATGCAACTCAGAACAGCAAGAAGTCTGCCTTTAATGGAGAAGAATTAAACACAAAACCTCATTCATGGATTAATGACAGGCGGAAAGCCTAACGGTGCACCCTAGCACTAAACACAGCATTTTCTTTGACGGAGTGTGACGCGGTCTGCGTCTATAGTGTAAGGAGGTAGGAGATTTCGATGCCAGCCGGTATAGCGAGTGTAGGATTAGTGATAATTTGGTGTCTTAGTGCTAGACAGTGTTGTTAAGCGTTTTAGTTAGAGCTTTAGTTCTTTCCCCCCACATCACCCTGCTTAGGAGCAGCTGACCTGGTCTTTCATCGCTGTCATTTAACTGATCTTGGGATTTACCGTCTGGATAAAACATATACCCAAGTGTTACGTCCAAAACCACATAGAACCACTGCCAGACTCATGACTCGGGTGCTTCCGGTAGCAGGCATGAACATCTCAGGTTTCGCACCTGCCTCCCCCTGTAGCCCACTAACAACCCTCACCGCTCCGCTTTTCTTGCAGAAACTCAGAGGCAATGAGGGAGCCAAAATGGCAGAGATGCACTATACAAGCCTGCTTTACCTTACATTAAACTGTTTAGGTCAGAATGGTGACAAGTAGTGTGACTCTTTTTACCATCATTGCATTTTCAACTTGTCAGATCATTTTAAATACAATTTGGAATTGGGGACAATATTAGAAGATCACAGGGGACATTACTTCCTATTTTCACACTTAGTGTGTTTTGCCTCCCCCCTTTTTTTTCCCTTTTTTACCCCCTTTTTTATATATTTTTGGGTGGAATTGTTCGATATTATTTTTGAAAATTGCATTTTTCTATTGTGCATTGAGTCTCTAAATTGCATTTGCACTGTGCACTTTATGTCCATCTTGCATTGCAGGAGGATGAGTAGATAATTATACACTTTAATTGTAGATATTTAACATTGATTGTTTGTTTTTATGTTGTTTTACCATGGATTCAGCACTATGTTTATGTAATTTGATATGCGAATAATAAAGATTGATTGATTTTATACCATCCTTGACCTGGCCTATCCACTCATTGAGCTCCTAGATTATAGATAATAGTAACCCTCCCACCATGAAGCATGAGTGTTGTTTTCTGCTAAAACCTGTCTGGCTTCATCGAAGAAGGCAGTGTTCTCTTTTTGCGACTGATGTGGCATTTAATACGCCTTTGTATATTTTAGAAACTATATTGTCAGTAGATGCTTGCTCATCATGCTTGTGTGCACAAAAGTGACAAGTACTCTCTGCGTGCCTTTCTGCTCTAGTTTGTATTGAGCACCTGTCTGTGCAAGGTGTGGGTCCTCTTCTACCACAATAACACAACAAGTGTTCAGTGATATCTCGTATTGCTCTAGCTTTGCTGTATGCTTAGATATGGGACATCTAAATGCAAGATGCCCATATAGGGGTGCCTGAGCTGCTGGAGACACGTCAAGTGCCGGAACTGGTAGGCCCACCAGAGTAGACAAGAGAAAAGTCTTCGGTTGATGTGCAAAAAAAGGGCTTCTTCCTATACTGGCAAATGGATTGTTGTTGAAGCTCAACTCGGCTGAGGAATCTGCTGGAGAAGCCCATCTCAACTCTCACACTGATCTTGTCGGTGGTCTCCACAATCATCAATCTGGATTCCGAGCATCCAAAGGCACGGAAACTGTTCTTCTGAAAAGCCGGTGAAGAACTGCTTGCATACCTGGACTCCAACTCCCCAGATGTCCTCATTCCACTTGATCTCTATTCTGCCTTTGACACTGTCAACCATTCCATCCTCATACAAAGGCTCCATGATACACTTGGTATCTCAGAACGGGATCTGGAATGGCTGACCTCCTTTCCAACTAACGGTTCTTCCCATGTCATCCTGGGCACCTTCTCCTCTCCTACTTCCTTCTCCTCCTGTGGTGTCTGCAAGGATCTCTCCTCTCCCCCTGGCTCTTTAACATCTGCCTTGCTCAGCTGGCACACCTCATCTCCTCCTTCTCCACCAACTTCTCTACCTCCATGGGCCTCATTACGACCCTGGCGCTAAGTGAAAAACGATGGCGGTAAATGGTTACCGCCATCGTTTTCCGCCAGGTCCGATCATGACCTGTGACCGTTAACTACGATGCCATTAGCGGCATCGTAGTTAACGCTGGCGCTAACTGCGCCAAGGGTGCGCGCACGCGACCGGCCACACCGTACTTAACGCCATGGCGGAAAGGTACGCAAATGCCGACCCAAGCGGACATGCACCTAACGCCATCACCCAGCCCGTTAAGTACCTTACCGCCATGGTGCAAATAACGCCATCGCGAACCAACCGTAAAGGGCCATGTTAAGTGAATGCAGCTGCCACAGGTGCACAGAAACAGCACAGGTGAAGGCAATACAGACTCAGGGAAGCACAAAAAGAGCACACCCCACCCCTTCCCACACCCAGTCACACTCCACAATGATGCCAATACGACTAGCAATGTTGGGGCTGGAGGACCTGATAGCAATGCATGTGCTACAACAGCAACAACAACAACAACAACAACAACAGGCAGCACAGAGGACACGCAGGAGGAGAAGGAGGGCAAGGCAGGCCCAGCAAGCCCCACCAGCACAGCCAGTGCCACCACGCAGGCAGCCCCCAATCCCACGCATCAGAGCCAATCCATTCAACCTCACTGCTGAGCAGATCCACACCCTGTACCGTTTGGACCGGGACACCATCACCGCCATCGTAGACATGACACACAACGACATCGTCAGCATGATAGAAAGTCCAACCGCCATCCCCCCCCTACTGAAGGTAGTGTCTGTACTCCACTTCCTGGCCACAGGCACCTACCAGCACACAGTGGGGCACCTGCATGGCATTTCACAACCATTATTCTCACGAACACTCATCCAAGTGCTCGATGCCCTCCTCAAGCACACAGACGACCACATCTCATTACCACGGACTGCCCAGGAGATTGCAAACACCAAAGTGGGTTTCCATGCACTAGCCGGCATACCCGGTTGCATTGGTGCCATCGACTGCACCCATGTGGAATTGGTGGTTCCACGTGCCATGGAGGTACCGTACCGCAACCGGAAACAGTTCCACTCAATCAACGTGCAAATGGTCTGTGATTCCAACAAGATCATCACACATTGTTGTGCCCGATTCCCCGGATCAACCCATGATTCAATGGTCCTGAGGAACTCCACAATACCACGCTACATGGAGCGACATGCAGGCCCAAGATCCTGGCTACTCGGTGAGTCCAATGTCATGGAAGTGGGGAGGTGAATGACGTACCGATGCATACTCCACCTGGCAGAAAGGGGGGGGGGTGATGCATACTCCACCTGGCAGAAAGGGGGGGGGGGATGATGCATACTCCACCTGGCAGAAAGGGGGGGGGGTGATGCATACTCCACCTGGCAGAAAGGGGGGGGGGATGATGCATACTCCACCTGGCAGAAAGGGGGGGGGGGGATGATGATACTCCACCTGGCAGAAAGGGGGGGGGGATGATGCATACTCCACCTGGCAGAAAGGGGGGGGGGATGATGCATACTCCACCTGGCAGAAAGGGGGGGGGGGATGATGCATACTCCACCTGGCTGTGAGTAACACAGAGAACGGAGACAGCGGATGGGCACTCACAATGCACACAACCCCTCTGCATACATTGGGTGATGGCATGCAAAACAAGCCATGGGAGCCATGAGAATATACTGGTTGCATTGTGTGAATCAATCAGTGCATGTAGAAGTGAGCCAAAGTAACAGTTGGATGCGAGCCATGGCGGAACATCATGTTCCTGATCAGACGTCATGACTGACACATACATTCTCGCCTACATACAGGTGATGCAGGCTATCCCCTGAAGAGGTGGCTCCTTACACCAGTCCGGAACCCGCAGAACCAGCACGAGGAGGACTTCAACCGTGCACATACACGTACTCGTGTGGTCATAGAGCAGACATTCGGACTATTGAAGGCACGGTTCCGAAGCCTCAGCAGGTCTGGTGGCGCACTCCTGTATGGCCATGAGAAGGTGGCAAAGATCATCATGGCATGTGTCATGCTACACAATATGTGCGTCAGACGGAATGTGCCCCTGCCCCCTGACGCAGAACTGCAACCACCTGACGATGAGGATGAGGAGGGTGCAGATGGGGCGGCACCCCATGGAGGAGGCGATGCACAGGAGGGGCGTGCAATGCGCCAAAGTATCATCGACCACTGCTTCTAGCACACACGGCTGGTGTTTATCACATGGAGACTGCACTTAGGGCACTGTGTGTCTCTGGGACATGCACACTGTGGACTGTACACCAATAAAGCACACATACGCAATGAAAATGTCCACACATTACTTTTTTTGAAAGAATAAAGTGTATTGAAACTATGAAAGGTCGTGTCACACCCCCTCCCACCTCCCCCCTGCACACCCCAACACACCCCCTTCCACCTCCCCCCTGCACACCCCAACACACCCCCTCCCACCTCCCCCCTGCACACCCCAACACACCCCCTTCCACCTCCCCCCTGCACACCCCAACACACCCCCTCCCACCTCCCCCCTGCACACCCCAACACACCCCCTCCCAACTCCCCCCTGCACACCCCAACACACACCCTCTAGGTGTCAACAGATGCCTGTGACAGTGGCCACAGGCTGTTACAAGCCCCCTCTCCCGGCCCCCGGGGCACCCCTGGCTGTGGAGCGCAGGTTACGACCAGAACGTCGCACGGGGCTGCTCTGCGCAGAACTGGCAGTGGAGGATGTCCCTGGCTGCCCCTGTGCATGCACGTCCTGTCGTGTGTGGGTGAGGCCAGTGACCGCACGACGCAAGGCCGCAAGTTCTGCACAGATGTCCCTGGACATGGCCTGCATGGCATCCCTCAGGGTGGCAGTGCTCTGCGCCACTTCCGCCCTTAGTGTCTCCGTGGCCTGTTCAATGCTAGACCTAGCCCCCACACATTCCGCGGCATGCTCATCCAGCATTGCGGACAGTTGATGCTGCCGTTGAGTGATGTCCTGGAGGGACTGCTGGTCGTGCTGGCCCATGGCCAGTGCTGGTGGAGTGATGGAGGGGCTGCTCCCCTCCTGTGGAGTGTGGACAGGGCATGGGGTGGATGGCCACTCCTCTACCTCTGTGTGCCCCTGTGTGTGACCCTCATGGGGGCTGGCGTCTGAGAAACAGGGGGAATGTAGTAGGTCAGTGGGGCTTCTGACCTCGTGCTCCATGTCCGAGTCTGAACATGCAGCTGTTGCAGCTGTCTCCCCGATGTTGCTGCTGGCCGCTGACCCCCTGCCTCCTGTGGCAGGCAATGTCGGTGGAGGTGGAGCAGCTGCTGCTGGCCTGCTGCCAACAGGGGTGCTTGCCGGTGGGACCTCCGGTATGCCTGCAGTGGGACCTGCTTGTTGTGGGGTCTGCCTCACTGCAGCTGAGGTTGAGGGTGCAGGGCCGTTGTTGATGGCCTTCTTGGCTCTCTTTGGCGCAGGGGTGTCCTGGTCCTCTGGGTGTGAATCTGTGCCTGTGGTGGAGCAAAGGAGGGAGGGCGTTATTGATGGGTCTGCGTACTTTGGAATGAAATGTTTGACATTATTGTGGTCAGTGGATGAGGAAGATTTAAGGCAGTGCCATGCAGGTTGTCTCCTTTTGGTGTGGAATGTGGATGCAGGTATGCGGGTGCCAGCAGTGTATGCAGGGTGGTGCTCGCATGTGGCTATGGGCAGTGTTGATATGTGTTGCATTTACACTCTAGGGCAACCTTGTGCTACACATGATTGGACTGCTGTGACTATGGCATGTCTTGTTTGAGGCACCTACCTTCATCGCCTGATGTCGGAGCTCCCCTTTCCATCCCTCCGACGCCTTCAATGGATTCCATGCCAATCGTGGTTGCACAGATCTCCTCCCACGGTTGGAGTTTCAGGGGGGATTCCGACCCTCCACCGGTACCCATGGCAAGGTTGCGGTTTGCTGAGATGACGGCTCTGACCCGTATGCGTAGGTCATCCCAGCGCTTCCTGCACTGCTGTGGTGTGCGGGGTACGGTCCCCACCGCGCTGACGCGCTCAGCCACCAGGGCCCAGATGGCCTTCTTTTTCCCGATCGCTGTCCTGGTCATGTCCGGGGAGAAAACGACACCTGCGTTGTCTTGCAGGGTCTCCGCAAGCATGCAGAGTTCCTCCCGGCTGAATCTCTCCTGGCGCTGGCGGTCACATGCCTTTTTCACAGATTTAGGCATTTTCGGGTACTTGGATGGGTGGGTGGTTGGTTGGGACAGGTGTCAGGGTTGGGTCTGGTGTTGTTTGGTAGGATGGCGATGGATTGTGTTTTTCAAGATGGCCGACGGGCTGTTTCCCGTTCCGGCGCGATGACGCTATTTCCGGTTCGACTTTTTACGGCCGCCGCTAATTACGGCCGCCGCTACTTACGGTGGCCGCTACTTACGGTGGCCGCTACTTACGGTGGCGGAAGTGCACCTTGCTCGCTTAACGATGCCGGTAGGGGCCTTTTGCGCCATGGCGTTAATTGCATTACCGCCATGGCGTAATGCTCGTGCGCGATGGGTCGTAATGTGGCGCTCTTTACGCCATCGTCCCACGGCGTAAACGCTCATTACGCCATGGCGGTAATGACGGGCGATTAGCGCCAGGGTCGTAATGAGGCCCCATGTGTAGCATGGAGGTATTGGCAAAAAGTAACGTCACTGGCATATGGCTATGTACCTATATATTATAGGATTCATAATTAAACATATGTTAAAAGATTACCACCCACAGTTTTTAATACTATGTATATGTCTGGGGGCACGGTGTGGAATCGGAGGAGTGATGAAACCTCCAGATAGGTCTGTTGCTCCTTCCAGGGAAAGGAGTTGGAGGTGCTTTTTATGGGATCCTTGGGGATATCCACCAGTGGGAGCGAGTAGAGTGAAGGACTGAGAGATGGCACAGAGAGGATAGGGGGCATAGATGTTGGGTAGAGTTTGAGATCTGAGTGCAAGGGTGTGAGTAACAAGAGATGGAGTTAGGCAGGTACAGGAGGAGTAGGCCATGGATCACCATGTAGACAAGGAAAAGTAATTTAAGGAGGGGGGAGGATTGGGAATGTAGAACCATCCCGCCTTGAGGCAGGACACAGAAATGTGTGAGGATCATGGAAAAGTGAAGAGAGGGTGGATAGCAAAGTTGGGCAAATGGTCACATGGGATTAAGGAGCTAAGAAGGTATCCCATGAGGAGGCTGGAGCAGCACCCTAACCTGCTGCAGACAAGTGTGGAAAGTGGTGTGAGAGATGAGAAGGGACTGGAATTTTCAGATGTTGAAGAACTTTGGATGCCATAGTGGTAGGAGGTAATGATGTGTCAAGATTTCTGATTGCTGTCAAAGAGAACCATAGGTGATGAGCTATTGGGTATGGGGTGAGGAAGTCCTAGGGGGAAGGATAGAGGAGAGGAGGATTCAGGTGTACGATGCCAAGAGATACATCTTCTCAGTATTTGAAGGAAGTAAGCATCAGGCAGCGAATTGGCATACACTAGCATATGGCAGCCCATGTTCAGGGATGCAGGAAGAAAGCTATGCCATAGAGTAAGGGAAAAATAAAAGGATTTGTGTGCTCAGGAAAAAGGTGATAGCAGTGCACAAAGCAGGAGATGAGCTTGCCAAGAGATGAGGTTGAGAGAGGGAATAGAAGAGGACCAAGGACAAACCCTTTAGAGACCCTTACTCATAGAGGGATTGCAGAGGATGTTTCAATAGTATAAAAAATGGAAAAGGTGAAATCAAGGTAGTAAGAGCCTATTTAGGGAGGGGCAGTGCCCTGAAAGAGGTGAGTCAGGAGAGATGACTGTTAGAAGGTGTGAAAGGCCACAGAGCGATTAAGGACCATGGAGATAGGGAATAGTTGTTGGTGGTGGGCATAAGAGAAGAGGTCAAACACATTAATGAGTGCTGGTGCCATGCCATGATGATTATGGAACCCGAACTGGAAGGATCCACTCAACCCATGTGCTTCTTGTGGCGAATCAGGACAATTTGTCCCTTCTCCCCAGAGGGGAGCCACACCCTTTGAGGCTGGGAAGGTGAGCCCGCTCAGCAAGACCCTCTGTAGGAGTCTGTGCAAGTGCAACCTCACTTCGAGTGACTCCTCTCTTGGGGACAAGGACTCCCATTCCTACAAGGCACTCCCCGTCCAGAATATATTCTCTGCCTATATGGAATCGTTACTTCTGTTTCAGACTCTCCCAATAGGAACATTTCTTCAGTCTCCTTGGCTTCAGGTAATGCTGAATCTCGACTAAACTCCACAATCAAAGAGCAGCATCAGACCCTTTGTATTTGCAATGACGTTTTGGACTCTCCAACTATTGGCATCCCTTCAACCTCTTTGGCTTCACGTAATGCTAGATCCTGCCTGAACTCCACAGTCAAAGAAGAACGACACACCCCTTTCGTTCGTGATGATATACATAAAATGATGAGGAACCTAGAATACAGGAGAGAGACTCCTACAAACGTCCTTGAGGAGCAGATCCATGTTAGACCGCAGAGCTGGCAGTAGCGTCAAGTGCAAGCAAGTCGCTGGTAAGATGCCACAAGGCTGGCGTCCTGACTGACCGAGAAGCCCAGGTCGGGAGAGAGATGAAGGCGGGAAATCAACCATCTATCCTGGTCGCATGAACACAAGGAAGCCATGATGGGCCTGGGGCCCGTCAACAGATGCCAAGACCAGACCGCAGCGCAGAACTCAGATCCCCGATGTCCTCATTAGAAGTGCAACAACTGCCGGGCAGAAGAAGGGAAGCAACCGCTGCCAAAGACGTAATGCCAGTGAGATGGACAAAGCTTTGTATCAGAAGCTGGGGAAGCTATAAGGGATACGGGAGCCCGGAAAACCCAAATGGGCAGGTGCCCTGTCGAGGCCATGATAAAGTAAGACTAATAGAGTGCTATAGGTGTTTGGGGAGCTCTGGGAAATCAAGCGACAGTAGGGCTGGAGAAACCATAAGGGAAACAGAAGTCGGAAAACCCGACCAGGCATACGGCCTGCCGAGGCCCCGATAGAGCAAGACTGTAAGAGGGCCAGAGGGCTTTGGGGAGACCTGGGAAATCAAGAGACATAAACATTCGAAGTTGGGAGAGCCACAAGGGTTATGCCAGCCCAGAAAACCTAAATGGGCAGACTCTCCACTGAAGTTTTGCTAAAGCAAGCCTATCAGAGGGCCCGAGGACTCGTAGAAACACGAAATATAGTGAACAGAACTAGGAGGAGATAGAACCTGAAGGGGTCTAGTGTTTAAAAACAAGACAAGGACACTGCCAAGCACCAAGGGAGAAATGGTGGAGTTATATTAAGGAAACCAAGTCTTTTCTGAGAAAAGGAAACCCTCAGGAATATATGTAAAACTTGTGATTTCGAATACAGAACCTGCAGAGAGGCTGAGGACTGTACTGCGAGAAATATTGATTAACTTTGTGGAAAGAGATCCAGACTTGATGAGCTTTCAAATCCTGCTTACAAGTGTTTGGGCCAGACAGAAGCCAAGGGCCGAGGCTATTGCTACGGCTGCGTTGTTATTTTTCCCTAAGTGGTAGGGCCAGTTAGCTGTAGGATTTGGACCAACGACTTTTTCTTTAGGAATTTGACAAGCACCATTAGTTTTATTTTTTTTATGTAGGGAACTTCCCTCATAGCGATAGTGCTAGGAAGACATTTTATTTTTATTTTGAATAAAAACCCTTGAACATGTCGGTACTTAGTCTGACTCCTTCCGGTTCGCCACATTCTAGGTAGTTTGTGGTGCAATTGAGCACCATCCAAAAGCCAAATATAATATTTAGGCCATTCGAATATTGGAGTCAAAAGGGAGACAGGTTGGTAGTGTTATGGACTGTTGGGGTTATCAGTAGATTTTCTAAGAGACGGGTAAGATGTTTGCCACTTTATAGCAGAATGGGAATATACACAAGGATGGGGGGAGTTTGACAAGAGTGGATAGACAGGTGCAGATACATGGAGCCAGTTACTTAACTGTATGATGTTCAAAGGGGTCTGCAGGAATGCATGAAGGCTTGGAAGAGGAGAATATGGATGCCAGTGTAGCCACAGTGGAGGAGGACGGCTCAGAAAGAGTGAAGTTGTCAGGAATTCAGCTCGACACACATGGCGGAAATGGAGAATGAGTCATTCAAGATACCAACAATGGAACTCAAGATGGCGGCTCATCAGCGCTATTACCACACGACGATTACCGTTCTAGTTGTTTCCAACATGGCGACCGCGTCTGCCCATTCTATATCTTCCTCTCTATGGTTGGGCCAGACGCGTCGCTTCTGTTCGCTTCACCTCGCTTCGCGCTGGTGCTTTTTCTAACTTTCTGCAAAAACTACCGCTGAGGTTTTCTAAGCCTCTCTTCCTCTCTTTTGCACTCTGCGCACTTTGTCTGAGTTCCGTCTCAACTTATTCTACTTTTCCTTACCTTACTTTTTCCCCGTTTCTCCTCCTGCCTTCGTTCCCCGTGCACTCGTGTGCGGTTCGTTTCTACTCTACTTCCTTTCTCGCTTCCTTCCTTACTTTTCTCCTTGCCTACTACATAGAGCTCGACCGGACTTCCTTCCACGTTGCTGCTCGAGTTCCTTTTCGCCGAGCGGATTCCTGAACCGTTCCGTCCACAAGCCTGCTGCACTCGACTTCCTCTACATTGCTGCTCGACCCTTCTTTCCGAGCGGATCCCTGGAATCGTTCCTCCTTCAGCCTGCAGAACTTACCATTCTTCCACAGCTACTCGGAAGCCACCATCCTCTACGAGACACAATTGGGTTTTCTTCCCCACGAGGGTTTCCCAAGGGTACTGCCCCCGGAGTGCACTGAGTCCAGTTCTCTGGCCTCTGAACACTTTGGGGGAATTACCTCTATACCTCAGAGATATTCTACTCCTCTGCTGTTTCCGGACATTCGTGAGTACCTAATTGTAACAGAAAGCGACGCCCAAAAGATGGAACAGCAGATGCAACAAGTAATGGCAGCCATGCAGAGTCTCAGTACTGAAGTACAGATGTTAAGAAACGAAAATGCAACATTGAGACAAATGGTTGCAAACAGGGCAGAGATCCCTCCAGGATCGTTACCCATGGGAAAATACGATGGCAACCCTAAAAAACTAAAAGAATTCTTGGATTCTTGTTTGGTGCAAATAACTTTGAAAGCCTCGTTTTTCCCAAACGATAGAGCTAAAGTAAGTTTTCTGATATCTAATCTCGCCGGCAGCGCCCTGGCCTGGGCCACACCATTAGTCACCACCAACAATCAACTAATGGATTCTTACGCCGGATTTACCAATAGTCTGCAAGCCATGTTTGGGAGAAAAGAATTAGTGGTCTCAGCACAAGAAAATCTCTTGGATCTGAAGCAAGGGAATACTGATATCCTAACTTTCATCACACAGTTTAAACAATTAGCCAATGAGACGGCATGGGCTGATGATGCTCTCCTGACCATATTTCGTCGGAACCTATGTGAAGAACTCAAAGATGAAGTCTCTAGAGTTCCTAGACCTCATAACTTTGCAGAAATGGTTACATTAGTACTCCAGATGGATTACCGGATACAAGAAAGAAATCTAGAAAGAAAGAAAGGGAAATCACGTCCACTGTTAGGACCTTACAAGTCGGATATTATAAGGACCAGTAAAAACCAAGAATCAGGGGAACCTATGCAATTGGGAATAGCTCGAGGACCATTAACACCGGAAGAAAGACAAAGAAGAAGAACATTAGGTTTATGCATGTATTGTGGTTCCGATAAACATGTTCTAAAAGATTGTCACCTGACTACTCCTAGACGTCAGGGAAACGACAACTCCCACCCATGAAGGGAACCATGAGTGGGTCTTTGTTACAAAGTTCCCAGGAAACAACCTCAACTCACCATAAGATGGTGGTAATCAATGTGTCTCTACAATTCCTAGACAATCATATCCAACAAATACCTGCCTTAGTAGATTGTGGAGCAGCGGGATTGTTTATGGATTCCGAATGGGCATTCAGAAACAACATACCCCGGGTGACTAAAACCCTGAGTTTGCCAGTGGAAGGAGTAGATGGAAATCCTTTATCATCAGGACCCATTAAAGAAAACACAACTTTTCTCACCATGAAGATTTCTACTCATGAAGAAGAATTATCATTTGATTTAATAAAAGCCGCTCACTATCCAATCATACTGGGTCTCCCATGGCTTGTTAAACATAACCCATTCATTAATTGGACTGCAGGAACATTATTTTTGGGTTCTGAACACTGCTTGCATTCTTGCCTACCCAAAGGGGTGGTGGGGTTGTATACTACAACTACATCCCCAGACAAAAACCCAGTATTATCTACCATATCCCACCTGAATCTACTACCGGAATGTTACCACAAGTACAGCTCTGTTTTCTCAAATGATGAATACAAGGAATTACCACCCCACAGAAAAGACGATTGTTCTATCGAATTACTACCAGATGCGCAAGTACCCTTTGGTCGCATGTACACTCTTTCTATTTCCGAGAAGGCTGCCTTAAAGGAATACCTACAAACTAACTTGTGTCATGGTCTCATCACAGAATCTAGAAGTTCTGCAGGTGCTTCACTCTTCTTTATACCCAAAAAAGATTGTAAAGAGCTCCGCCCTTGCATCGATTATAGAGGCCTAAACAAAGTTACATACAAAGATCGATACCCACTGCCCCTTATCCAGGACATTCTGGAAGCAGTCCGAGGTGCAACTATCTTTACAAAACTCGACCTTAGAGGGGCATATCATCTGATCAGAATTAAAAAAGGAGATGAGTGGAAAACAGCCTTCCGCACGCCTTTCGGACATTATGAGTATCGGGTGATGCCTTTTGGGCTAGCAAATGCCCCGTCAGTCTTTCAACGTTTTGTTGATCACATATTTGCGGATTTACTCCTTCATACCCTAATCGTATACTTGGACGATATCCTCATTTTTTCTAACAATCTGCAAGAACATATTATCCATGTTTCCGAAGTTTTAGAACGGCTTCGTCAAAATAGATTGTTTGCCAAAATTGAAAAATGCTTGTTTCATCTACCCAGTATCCCCTATTTGGGTTTCATTTTATCTGCAGAAGGAGCTGCGATGGATCCAAGGAAGGTAGAAGCCATCTACAAATGGAAACCTCCTCAGAACGTAAAGGAGGTACAACGGTTCTTAGGGTTCACCAACTTCTACCGAAAATTTATTCAAAATTTTTCTAGAATCATCAAACCCTTCACTCTTCTTCTTCGAAAAGGAAGATCTTTTGAGTGGAATCCAAACACTCAGAAAGCCTTTGAAGGTCTCAAGATAGCCTTCTCTACAGCACCGATATTACGGTTACCAGATCAGACAAAACCTTTTATATTGGAAACCGATGCCTCGGATTCAGCCATAGGAGGAGTACTCAAACAAGTTTCAAAAGAAGGGCTCGAACATCCAATTGCCTACATGTCGAAATCCCTTACAGAATCAGAACGCAATTATACCGTACTTGAAAAAGAACTCTTAGCTATAAAAAGGAGCTGCCAGGAATGGAGACACCTCCTTTTAGGGGCTCAGCACCCTGTTCAAATTCGCACAGATCACAGGAACTTGAAAGTGTTACAGAACATGGAGTGCCAAAACAGTCGACAAGCTCGGTGGGCATATTTTTTTTCATCCTATGACTTCATCCTTACTTACATACCTGGAACCAATAATCAAATCGCTGATGCTCTATCCAGAAGTTCACACAATACTTTGTCATTCCTCCCGGAAAAGATGTGGTCACACGCCACTTTTCTATTCTATGTTTCCTCTTACTTACAAACTATACGAAAACAATACCAAGAACTGAATCAGACAGAAATCAGTGATCATGACCTGAGAATGGAAGACGGACTTTACTTTCGAGCTAACCAACTATACATACCTGAAGGTACATCAAGAAAGAGAGTATTACATATGTGTCATGACCATAAAGTCGCAGGACATAGAGGAATCAAAACCACCTGGGAACTCATCAATAGACACTTTTGGTGGCCGGGAGTTACACAAGACATCAAGGATTATGTGTCCTCTTGCTCCATCTGCCAGCAGTCTAAGGTTCCTAGACATCTGCCTACAGGGCGGTTAGTACAACCTAAACTTCCCACTCGACCATGGGAATGCATATCTACAGATTTTATTGTAGATTTACCACCTTCTTCAAACAATACAACCATCATGGTATCTATAGATACTTTGACCAAACTAGCACATTTCATTCCCATGAGCCGATTACCATCAGCAGCTCAGATGGCATCTTGTTTTTTACAAACTATCTTCCGTCTCCATGGACTTCCAAAATCCATCATATCTGACAGAGGTTCACAATATGTTTCCTCCTTCTGGAAGATACTATGCAAAACCTTAGGTATACAAAGAAACCTCACCTCTGGGTATCACCCGCAATCCAATGGGCAAACAGAGAGACTAAATCAATCCTTAGAACAGTATCTGCGTTGCTTTGTTTCAGCTTCTCAAGACAACTGGAGTCTTCTTCTACCATATGCTGAATTCGCATATAATAATTCCTTTCACACTGCCATCAAAATGACACCTTTTTTATGCACATATGGGTTCCATCCATCCAGCTTCCCTACCGTAACTCCTCGGTCCACCAAAATCCCAGCGGTGGATGAGTTAGTCTCCAACATCCAGAAAGGGCATGCTACAGCCCTTGCTACCCTTTCTGAAACCAGAGACAGGGTAAAACAACAAGCTGACAAGAAACGCTCACAGGAACCCACGTACAAACCTAAAGATCTGGTATGGCTCTCCTCTAAATACCTTCCTAAACATTTGGTACCATCGAAACTCTCACCCAAGTATTTTGGACCATTTCCCGTTATTGAGGCCATCGGGAAGGTAGCATATAGAATCCGTCTACCAGTATCCTGGCACCGGATCCATAATGTTTTCCATGTCTCTCAACTCAAGACACAGATACTGGATAGGTTCAATAGGGGCTTCAATCATACTCCCCCTCCAGTGGATACTCAAGATGGTCCTGAGTACGAAGTAGCAGCAATATGCGACTCCAGATACTATCATGGGAAGTTGCAATATCTAATCGATTGGAAAGGCTACAATCCATCAGACAGAACTTGGGAAAACGCTTCATCAGTTCATGCCTCCAGACTGGTAAACAAATTCCATCGATCTCACCCTTGGAAACCTGGTCCAATCACCCCACGGGGAGGGCATACTGTCAGGAATTCAGCTCGACACACATGGCGGAAATGGAGAATGAGTCATTCAAGATACCAACAATGGAACTCAAGATGGCGGCTCATCAGCGCTATTACCACACGACGATTACCGTTCTAGTTGTTTCCAACATGGCGACCACGTCTGGCCATTCTATATCTTCCTCTCTATGGTTGGGCCAGACGCGTCGCTTCTGTTCGCTTCACCTCGCTTCGCGCTGGTGCTTTTTCTAACTTTCTGCAAATACTACCGCTGAGGTTTTCTAAGCCTCTCTTCCTCTCTTTTGCACTCTGCGCACTTTGTCTGAGTTCCGTCTCAACTTATTCTACTTTTCCTTACCTTACTTTTTCCCCGTTTCTCCTCCTGCCTTCGTTCCCCGTGCACTCGTGTGCGGTTCGTTTCTACTCTACTTCCTTTCTCGCTTCCTTCCTTACTTTTCTCCTTGCCTACTACATATAGCTCGACCGGACTTCCTTCCACGTTGCTGCTCGAGTTCCTTTTCGCCGAGCGGATTCCTGAACCGTTCCGTCCACAAGCCTGCTGCACTCGACTTCCTCTACATTGCTGCTCGACCCTTCTTCCCGAGCGGATCCCTGGAATCGTTCCTCCTTCAGCCTGCAGAACTTACCATTCTTCCACAGCTACTCGGAAGCCACCATCCTCTACGAGACACAATTGGGTTTTCTTCCCCACAAGGGTTTCCCAAGGGTACTGCCCCCGGAGTGCACTGAGTCCAGTTCTCTGGCCTCTGAACACTTTGGGGGAATTACCTCTATACCTCAGAGATATTCTACTCCTCTGCTGTTTCCGGACATTCGTGAGTACCTAATTGTAACAGAAGTGTGTGAGAATGTGTCATAAAGAGAAGGAGGGAGTAGAGGTTAGGGTGGTGAGGGTGTCATGATGTTAGAAATGTGTATTGAGGAATAGCAAACAAAGGGACTCATCACAAGTCTGGCGGTAATGCAGTGCAATTACCTCTGGCCGGTAATAGTGTTACCGCTGGGTTGTGCGGCGGAATTAGCACTGCATCACACCATGGCGTGAACATGCCCATGACCCCAGCGGTAATAAGGGCTACTGCGGAGAAAGCAGCGTTGATAGCGCTACCGCCGCCGAACCCCTGCTAAAAGCGCCAGCAGAAACTGCCTCACTGCCTGAACTGGAAGCATTGGGGGAGCTTGTTGTCCTCACAGATGAGGTAATCTCACACTGTGATGAACTCTATGGCAGTCGCCAACGCAAAACCACTGGGCAGCGCAGGACAGCAATCTGGGCTTCCATCTCCCAGTAGGTGACAGCAGTATCCAGCGTGCCCACTGACGGAGAGGACTGCAGCAAGTGGTGGAATGCCTCAGGGTCAGTGTGCGGGGACTGCTCTCCCAACACCACCAGGAGTCCCTGGCGACTGGAGGAGGCACTGTAGAGCCACTGGTCCTCACCGGCTGGGAGGAGAAATGTAGCACAGTGCTGGATTTTGAAGGGATAGAAGAAGTCAGCAGTGCGGAGGCTGGTGCCAGCAGCCAGGAGGTGAGTCAACCCCCACGCCCCCAATGCATGCACAAATGACAACCCAGCATAAGATGCCCAAGTGGACAGGGACACAAGTCAGCAGACCAAGAAGCTTGGCAAGTTAACAGGGCAGAGTGACGGGGCGGCACATCAGCCACCCTCCACATCAGCCATGGGGCAGGTCACCAAGGGCACCCTTGGGTCTCACAGCAGTGTGAAGGTCAGGCAAGTTAACCAAACTAATGCCATGGGCACCACACCGCTACTGGAGCACCCTGTGCCAACAGAATCGGAATGTGTGAGCGACCACAACACCATGCAGCAGTCACACCAGCATGTTGCGGCCCCAGTAGGCTTGCCCTATGTCGGCATAGCAGACAAGACACAGGGAAGTACACGTCCCACACACCGACATGTGCCCAGCCTCCAAATCACTGTGGACCACAGTGCAGCCTTGTTGGCTGCACAGCAGTGCCCCATAGAGCCATGACAGTGCTGTGGACTAAGCCACCCCTTCCCATGTGAGTGCCACCCGGGTATGGGATGTGGGACCATGAAGGAACACAAGCATGCATGCCAGACGTAAGCTGCCCAAGCATGGACACCCTGTCTTATCCACACACAGGCCAAAGACCAACAGGCCATGGGTCACACACACATTGTTACAAGCAATTCCCATGACACTGGCCCCACATACATCTTCCCATTTCCAACCATGCCCATATGTGTGGGGTCACACTCTGTACCATAGCGATTGTGCCTTGCATGCCAACACACGTGGGTTAACCTTATCTGACATTTCCTATGCACAGGCACTGCATCCTCATCCTCTGAAAGTGGCATGTCCACATCAGGGGTTTAGCGTAATATATTATGCAACATTGCACACACTACCACAATTTCTCCAATGTTATCTGGAGTACATGAGGGCTCCACTGTTATGGTAGAAGCAGCGGAAAACGTGCCTTTAGGAGGCAAATGGTACGCTCGATGAAGCCACAGGTCCATGGTTGTAGGCATTCTCTTGCAGTGTTTGTGATCACACACACAGGGGTCATTAGCCAGGGCAGCTATGGGTATCCGGAGTCACCTGAATGGGGGGAGGCACAGGCATTAGTCACAGTGTATGGTGTGGGGGCGGACTTACACAATTTCAGGTCAATGGAATACTTGTGCATGCTGATGACCCATCATTTCACAGCATTTGTCTATTCGAGCAGTCACTCGTGCCATGCATTGTGTGTGCTCCACATGCACCCTGTTCCCTTGCAGCAGAGGTTACGTAAGGTGTCTGTCAGTGACATGTCCAGCGGACATGCTGGCTGTCATGTGGCTGTGTATTCACACTGTGCATGGGGCATGATGCAGGGTTCCCCATGGACCCTCACTGGCCATCGGGTGGCATTGTGGGCTGGCCGCACATGGGTGCATAGCCACTGCACTGGCTGGGTGGTTGTTCTGTGTGGCAGTTTGGCCATTTGTCTGCATTGCTTTGGTGGGTGCATGTTGTATTGTAGTACCTGTAGTCATGTCGGTGAATTTTGGTGATACTCTATGTGTACTACTGCTTCTCCATGCAGGTAAGTCTTGATATCTGCATGCTCCCCGGTCTGTACTGTAATGTTGGTGTGTGAGGTGGTTAAGTGTGGATTTCGCATTTACCTGTCATGCCATCCTTTGTGTGGTCATGTGCGCCCCCCTGCCCCCAATTTGGGCATGGGACCCACAGCGGATGTGTGCTGACTTTTCTACTCACCCACTATCCAGGTCCCTTGTCCTCTGTGCCTCTCTATGTATCCTGGCAGTGTGCTGTTCCGTAGGACCATGGCATCATGCGTGGAACCAGGTTAGCGGGTACATCAGTCGGTGATGAGGTTGGGGACGCAGGTCAGCTGCATATTCAGGGAGTGGTAGTGCTTGCGTTTTCGTTACACTGCTTTGAGGGCCTGGGGGGCCACCAGCATAACATGGGTACAGCCTAGGGCAGCAATCGCATTTGGGCAATGGCATAGACCTGTGCCTTCATGGCATTGACCTGAGCTGGGGTGGTAGGTAGTGAGATGTGGCATTGCATTTGCCGCAGGAGGGCTTCAAGCACCTGGGCCAGCACTGCACAGAATGTGTGCTGCGCCATGCCGTGCATCATGGCCACAGAGTGCTGGAAGGTGTCAGTTTCAAGGAATTGTAGGATGGACATTAGCTTCAGCAGTGGGGGCACAGCTGTCCGGGTGTTAATCCTGCTCCTTATGTTGTCCTGTATTGTGGTGAGCAGCTCAGTTATGGTCTCCCTGTTGAGGCGGTACAGGGTGACCAACTGGCTGTCAGTGAGGGTCCAAGGTGAGGGTCTGACCCTGGGGATCGGGACATGCCTTGCTTGGGCTCTCCCCCTCCTCCTCATGCCCGCACCCCCCTGCAAACTCCCCTGTACTCCTTGTGTCATGGCCTGGTTGTCCAGCCTCTCGACTTCCAAGCACAGCATGAGCAGCTGACTGTCCCAGCTCACAGTGGCTAGTGGCAGCATGGTGCTGGAAACAGTGTTTGGGGTAAGGTTGTGCCTTAAGTAGCCCTCTGGGATGGATTGGGATCACTGGTGGCTTAATTTCAGGCACCTTTGTTGATTTACCTCGAGCTGAAAGTAACTGTGCCATGTTTTCGGTGCCATTTGCGCCGTTCTATGGCGATAATACCACTGTACATTAACTTGTGATGCAGCTGTGTTTGCGCCTTGCGTGGCCGGCTGTAATAGCGCCGGCTATAATTCCGCTGGCTGTAATTGCGCCAGCTGTAATAGCACCGGCTGATTTTGCAATTAGCGGTATTGGCGCAGGCTCATGATATGACAGAGCGGTATTGGCGGTGCCAATTCCATTACTACAGCTTTTAAGGGTTACCGCTGGACTTGAGATGAGGCTCATAATCACAGCCGAGTGAGAGAAAGGATTAGAGAGTGATTTGAGGGGCAAGCATAGACGCTGTATATTATGTGAGTGGGCGCTGAGAGGAGACGAGGTTGGTGTACTCTGATGATTTGGAAGTGTTTAGGGCAGAGGTGATCAAGTGGAAAGATTCCTTGCACAACGAGAGCCAGGGAATGGATTTTATACGAGCGGCATAGATGGAGGCGCATATGGGTTCTCAGCTGTTGGATGACCAACATGGTTTAGGATGCGGGATAGAGGGAAAAAAGGAGTCCAAATAGTAGTGCAAAAGTGGGCATTAATTACTTGTTTTTTGTCATAAAAGGAATTCTTAATAAAATCTGTACGGGAGTAGAGAACCCAAAGTGAGGACAGAAGTTAGTTTAGATTGGAAGACATGAAGTCATATGACAATTTGGTCTTTGTAATGAGGAAGGTGGACGGAGCTGAGTGGAGAGGAGACAGATGCAGTGAAGGGCAGTGCTCTGAGGGGAAAGGGTCAAAACGGGACAAGACTGGAGGGAAAGTAGAGAAAGATATTCAGTCAGTGCACTAATGTGGTTTGGACTACTACCAGGCAGTGGTTGGAGGTGAGCGTTCTGACCACTGTGGTACTGGGACGAGGAAGGAGGACCAGGAGTTAATGAAGATCAAAAGTGCCACTGAAGAGAATGTGCGGTCTAGTTGTTGTAATGAAAGGCACCCGAGCAGGACATTTACATTTAAATCTAAAAGTTAACCACAGCTGTGGAGAAGAGAGAAAGGTAGAAGGAAAGGAGCAGCAGAGGCAGAAGCAGTGTGAAAAAGACACCAAAGTGGTTGAAGCTGCAGGTGAAACCAATGCTCTACCAGGCTGTGGCTTGGGGTTGGATTGTGTGAGAAGCAGCAGGTGTGCAGAGAGGCAAAGAAGCGGATGAGGCGGTCCCTGCGAGGAAGATGGGAGAGTGGGAGAGCCGTGGTTGCTGAACACGGAGCAACAGTGGCTCCCAGTGAGAATGACCCAGACAGCGAGGGAACCCAAAGACCTCCCCGAGATGCCAAAAAGGAGAACTGCTATGCCATTCAGCATCCGGGGAGGACACCTAAGTTGCGAACAGTAACCAGTGAGCCTCAGATGAGATACAGGGCACCAGCGTTTTTCACTCCCGCAATTAAGTCACAGGAGACAGAGAGCAAAGTGAAAGGAGGAGGGGGAGGCAAGTAGAATTAAATGAATGCCTGAGAAAACCCCTATATTGGCAAAATATAAAAGGGCGTAATTCCCCATTTCTGAAATGTCAACTTGGGGAAACCTGTAACCCACATTTCCAACAGCCAAGAGTACCTCAAAGAAGTAGGAAGGTGTACTGGAGGGCGGAGCGACCTCTGAACAGGCCCATGAGATTCAGAGCTCGCCCTCCGGCACCTTAAAACGAGTTAGCGGCACCTTGAGGAGGATGGGGTGCAGGATTCTCTTACTCCAACACAATTAAATCAGGACAACTCAGTAGTTTGGCAAAGGGCAATCCGTTTAATGACAAGTACAAAAACGGGGAAACAAATGGAAATCAGCAGTGTTGCGATCGCCTGTCTCGCTTCAACTTCCAAATTCTTCATGCAAACAGTAACTTTTATAGTAACTTCTCGTCATCATTGACGTGTAAAACTCATAAGTTTGACATGCAATTCTATTGGTTGGAAAAGGTAACTTAAGTATAGGTGCTATATCTGTATATGGTAACAGAGCGTGAGGATTGGATAACTCTTATCGGGTGGGCATCTACGCCCATCCCTCTACATCACTCGTGATAGACGTCACTACAACCACGACGTCTTATTGGTTGTTCAGCTATAGGACCCTAGATTATTTGGTCCATTGTTATTGGGTGGGTTATACCCCTAGGCATAAATCTCCACTTTAATTAGCAGAATGCAGAATGGACACCCAGGTTCCTTATGCCCCAAGATTCACCCTGCCTCCCTTCCATCAATCAGTACTTTAGGGCTATGTGACAATTAGTTGGCCCAGGATGGCCTCGAAACTGTATGTTATGGCATCCTCGGGTTCTGGGTGACATTAGACTTTGGTGCCTCTTCGCGCCTGGCTGGTCATGTGTCTGTTCACCGTGAATATGCTTCATTCTCCTTCATTTCGTGTATTTGATTCTTTGTTCAGCATCGCCACCTGCCTGGGCCTCATTATCCCGACCTTCACGGGGTAGGCTCCAATGCTCTTAAGTTTCGATTCTTCCGAGTTGCCGCTCTCCTCCCTTCCTTGGGTTGACCTCGAATTCCCAGGCATGTGCTACTCCTTACTGAGTTTCGATTCCACTCTTCCCTTCTGGCTTTAGCTGGAATATGAATCTCGGCCTAGTTGGCCCCTTGCAGCCTGGGCTCAGTTCTGCTTTTACAAAATGGAGTGGCACTTGTATAGTGTGCTTCATTGAGGTAGACATATAGCACCTCATTCCGAGTTGGGCGCAAAGGGATTACCGGCACCAGTAAGGACACCGGTGCTGGTAATCGTTTTGTGCCCTATTCTGAGGTCCCTTAGCGGGTCCCTCCTTTAACGCCTGGTTTTACCCGTGGACGGGACCCGTTAAGGGACTCCGGAGCTAATAATGGTACCGCAGTTTGCGGTACCGTTATTAGCTACTTCCCCATTCCCATTCCCATTGAGCCCTATGGGGGCTCAAATGGGAATGGGGAATGGATTTTTCATTGAACCAGGGCGGAGTCGGTACCGGTATTGGAAGTAGTCATGGTGCAAATAGCGCCATGACTACCTCTGTACGGCCCATAGTTGGCGCTTGCCGCTCTATTTGTCTACTAAGAAGCATTGCAAGCAGTTCCGTTTTCTTGGCTTCTTGCGTTCCAAGCCTATTTATAATGCATTTAGTTAGTCGCATATTTTCATCTCACTTCATGGTTACGTTTCTTTATATTAACATTGTTTCTTCTTATACGTCCATTGCATCATTATACTTTGCATTTTGCCCTTGTGTGTCACCTTTTGATCGACGTTTATGTTCATCTGTACGTCTGTCTGGGCTCTTATGTCTTCACCATTTGCCCTCCATTAAGGCTCTTTGGGTTTTTTCAGGGACAGTTTGTAAGTAGTTTTCATTTATTGTCAGCTGCTGGTACGGGTATCTCAGTGGGTACCGAGCTGCCCATGGCTGTCTGGTTATAGGCACTTCGACAGGTATTGCATTTCTGATGGACACTGGGCAGAGGTCTAGAATTGCTCTCTGTTGGTTTATTTGTTCCTCATATGTCTCATATCTTGGCGAGTATGTCCCTGGTACCTCGAAATGGGGGGCTGGGGTACAGGCCATGTCTGGGACCTCCTCTACACTCCCCCCTCTGGTCGGTTCATCGACCACTTCTGCATCCTCCTTTGGGTTTGTCTTATTTGGCTCTTCTGCTTCTTGTTTATCGTCTTCTGGGTTTGTACACAATGGTGTGAACATAGGTATCTTTGGAGTCCATATTTTTATCACTCCTTTCAGGCTTACTGCTGTTTTTACATATTCGTCTTTGTTCCAGGTCATGAGCTGACATTGTCCATTTGGGCTACAATAGATCCACTTTCCTTCGTACCTTCGTCGTTTTCTGGGATACATAAACTTTGTTCCTTCTGGTGCAAATTCGCTAGCCCTCACACAGTTTCTGATTTCTTCATCAGTCAGGTCTCTGGGCTTCCATCCTGGTTTGACATCGACCATGATCTTCATTCCAATGGCTTTCTTCACAGTTTTCTGGCATTGTGTGACGATTATCTTGATAACACAAAATCCTAGTAGTATCATTACCAGCAGGGCTCCCAGGATTTTGAATACATCTGGCATCCATTGTGGGACCCATAGAAATAGTGTTCCAAACCAGCTGTCATCAACCTCGTCAGTTTCATTGATCATCTGGTTCTGCAGGTTTGTCAACATACTTATGGCCTCTTGTAAAGTTCTATTTTCTACATCATGCGAAGGTATAAACGTGCAACATGATTCTCCGATTTTTGCGCAAACACCTCCATCCATCGCAGTGATCATGTCGAGTACATATCTGTTCTGGAGGGTCATCAATCGGATTGCTCTTAATTCTTCTTTGATTGCATTGAATCCTTTTATGGTGGTGTTGATGGTCTGCAATAACTCCCATCTGGTTATTTGCAACCATTTCGTATTTACTCCAACTTGGATGTGTGGCAAGAGTATTGTTGTGAATACTGATGAGGTGAGGCTAAACAGCCTGTGTTCATATGGGATCGCATAAAATGCTTCTTCTGATTTGGCAGAAAAGTAATGCTCTCTTTTCATTCGGGATATCAGTTCCACAGACCTCCTCTTCCTCGTGTAGACATCTGCCTTTGGGAAGCTATCAATACTTAGGTCTCTTTTGGGATCACTAGTGCAGGAAAGTGGACGTTCACTAATGTACATATACCTCCCCAGTTTGTCGGCAGCCTTATGTATGCTTTGGATCCACACGCCCAGTAATGATCCATAATTACTGCGGTTCTGTGAGTCATACCTGGAGCTTCAAAGATGCGTCCGCAGTTCTGATTCTCTCCCATCTTCCTCGTGCCATTGTTCCTGAAGCACAATTAGGGGCTTTCCAGTGGCACTATCTGCAAGGGCCCTCCTCTGTATTTGACCCATGTTAGTAACTACACCAACTTTGGTCATAGAGGTTTGCACAGTTTTAATGAGTTTTCTATTGCTTCTTTGCAGGCTCCAAGGACCATCCATGCTCGGCATATCACTACTCCTTCTTCCAATCCATTTGGAGAAAGCACTGTTCTCCAAATCTGCATCTGGCCTCTATTCTTCCAAATTTGGGCTTCTTCTGGAGTTTTTCCTTGGACGTTCAGTCTCAGGTTTATCTCCCATCTTGTTCCTGCTCCTTGCGCTTCTGGCTTTGCATACCAGATCACGTGATTCCTGGTATGGGCTCTGTTTCTTGTCTTAATGTCCTGGACATAGTCATCTTCATCGGGTTATGCTGTTCCGGTTGCCCATATCAGTGAGGTATCTTTTTCCCATGAACTGTCCTCTGGTGTTGCACATTGCTACGTGCGACAAACAGTGTGCTGGTGGGACGTCAATTTCTACAGCCACAAAGATCTTGGATTTTCCCATGCTGTACGGTAGAAGTGGACAGACGTAGCATTCTCCTTATGATTTATTCTTCCGACCTCTTTCATGTGTTGGTACCAAATGTTATTTTCTAGATGTGTTGTGCTGTCCAGGTAATCGTTTAGTTCATTGCTATCTTAGTGCGGGCTTCTCTTGATTCTTAGTGTCTTTTTGTAGTTAGCTATAACTACATCTCTAAATGCATCGGTGTGACTTTTCCTTGCTGGAGGATTCTCGGGCATGCTTGTCGGTGAAGCAGGTTTCATTGTCTGTATCGCTATGATAAGAGGCGGTTTTGCATTTCTCTTCCTCTGGTCTTGTATTCTTTCGTAGAGTACCTTCATCCACTATTCATTTGACATCAGCCCAACTCAAGGCCGCATCGTGGGCCTGGTGCTTGTCATTTTTGTTGGAACCGGTATGCTTGTCACTCTAGTCTCTATAGTTTTATTTTTCAGCTCCTCATGTAGTTTCTTTGCCTTAGCTATAAACGGGAATAAATGATCTATCAGCATTTGTGTTCTTGCAGCGACTTCTTTTGTAGCCATTTCTGTCTTCTCTAGAACTTTTGCTATATCTTCTTTAGTTGGCCTTTCACTTGCTTCTTTTCGGCTGCCTTTATTACTTCCAGGGACTGGTTGTTTGGTAAGCAGTCTCGTACTTTCTCTTATCTTTGTTCGAGGTTCTGTAACCATTGACACTTTCCCTTGTTCGTGTGCATTCAGTGTGTGTGTGTGCGTGTCGTGGTCAGTGCTGTATTTTAATTCATTCCGCGCTGACCATGTCTCCAGCTTTTCTCTTTATTCGTTACCTCATATGTGTATGAATCACTGCTAATTACATTCAATTTTAGTTTGTTTACCTTACCATCAGGTTTTCTTGGAACCGGAATGACTATATAGGGTCTGGGTGCTTTCGTGGGATTCATGCTACATTATCTGGTGGGTGCACTGAAATTGGAACACTTTTGCACCAATAAAGAATGCAGTTCTGATTGTTAGTGACAGAAAAACAATAATAATCACTATGCATATGCACATAATCGTGCAATACGACAGTCTGCAGTATTTCCTTCCAGGGAAGTGGGGGCACCCCTCTGTTTGTGGGAGGACCAGGTTACTGATCTGGGCCCCCATCTCAATCATGTCAATGGCAGTGTTTAATTCCTTTCACTTACTCCATTAGTGTTTCTCAGAAAGTTTGTAACATAAACTGTCTTGTGCTTCGTAAGTGTCCCCCCTCTTGCGGGTGACGATTGTCTTGGATTACAGTATGCAGTTCCCTTGCTAGACTATGGGAAATGGTTAGACTAAAACCTTTGGTGAGGCACGTTCATTATGAATATTCCAAATATGTCAATTCCCAGTCCACCCCCCGAATTTGCTTCAGTCCTGAAGACATGCTGGATCCTATTGTATGCGAAGAATGGAAAGATGATTGCAACCAAAATCAAGTTCAAAAGTAAAAACTAAAAATAAAAAATAAGAAAAAGATGGTGAAGTTCTCGTCTCGATTCTCTCGATCTGTCCCTCAGCGGAAAGACGAAGAACTGTGTCTCTGTCTCCTAGATCTGTCCCTCGTTGGAAAGACGAAGGACTGTGTCTCTGTCTCCTAGACCTGTCCCTCAGCAGAAAGATGAAGAACTGTGTTGGTTTCGATCTGTCCCTCGGTGGAAAGTCTCACTGGAATCTCCTTAGGTATTCCTTTTGAAAGTTGGACAGCTCCACTTGGAGCATTATTCCATGGAGGAGTGTTCCTAGGTGTGCGACATTAGGTGGATCTCTGATGAAGGTGATGACGTCAACCTAGGCAGGTCTCCCCACCATTTCTGGATAGTCAGTGACTAGACGGAATAGAACATTATGTGTTAGGCGGCTGTCCTCGGGTGACAGGGACATTTGTCCTGTTTTGCTGGGTTCTGGATCACAGGCCTTTCTTTTGACGTGAACAGTCTTTACACTTTCCTGCTGCATGGATTGCCACTACGTAGTTGAGCTTGATCCACAGCTGGTTCAAGTGTTCAGTGTTTCTTGGGTCTCTAATGTATGAAAGCGTATTTGTGGTTCTCCCGACGAGTCCTGGGCATTCCTCTATGATACGAAAGAAAAGCGTGTACGTGAGCTCATCTATGATCACCTGTGGTTGAAGCATTTGTGTCCTTATCAATGTTCTCGCGCAACTCGGCGAAGGCCTCCGCGAGGACAGTCAGCAGTTGCCGTATTACTTTCTTGTTGGCAGGATCTTCAATAAAGTCGGTGACACTTGTTACGCTTCCTACAAGTGACAGATATGTCTCTAGTACTAAGTGGAAACAGGACAGCACATCCCGTGTGATATTCCTGCTGTGGGATACCATAAATTCTGTAAAACAAAGTCTTGGTGCTGGTTGCTTCAGGTTAATGCGTTAATCTCTAAATGGAAGTCCTTGTTTACAGTCTATCAGAGTCTCATTTTTCAACAATGCTTTGGGCGTGGCTTGGTTCAAAAGTTCGTATTATCAATATGTTGTGGTTTGGATGTGCAATTCTCTTCTTCACCCTGCAACTATGATGCACAGAGTGTCCATTATGTCCTTATCCCCCTTTTGCTTGGAGGAAATGTCCAGTTTAAGCCACAACTTGCAAGGGAGTTCCTTTGTCTTGGCTTTTGCTGCTCATGCGTCCTTCTTCGTCATGGATCTCGTCTGCACGTGCTGAGGTTCTTGCCCGTTGTCTGTGATTTCTTCATGGTCGGGTGCAGCTAGAGGGATATCACCGATATAGGGTTTTATGTCATTAAGGAAGATCCATGCTCGCCTGCCTTGAAATTTAACGGCTGACGGAGTGCAGTCCTCTACGATGAAAGGGCCGTTGAATCTTGGCTCGTCCCACCTTTTTCTCATGTGGTTCTTTACCAACACGGCATCACCAGGGAAGATGATTGGTGCACATAGACCTTGAATTGTGTCCGTTTCAGCATCTCCTTCTGTGGCTTGTGCTGTGCTGTACCATTTTCGTTGTCGCTGTACTTGGTCTGTAACGAGAGTAAGGCTTGATGTCATGCAGTTCAGGTACTCCTGCAGTTTGGTTCCTAAAACCTCTCGGGTTGGCTGGGCATCACATCTAGCTCTATCTCGAGGGGCAAGGGGGGTCCTCATTCTCCTTCCCGTGACTATCTCATGCGGCGTAAGATGATGGTCGGAGCCTGGTTGGTTCTGAAGTGCATACAATGCCAGTGGTAGACAGTGCAGCCATCCCTTCTTTAGAGTAAGCTTCAATTTGGCTATCCTTTCTTTTAACAAGCCGTTGAGCCTCTCACAAATTCCGTTACCTTCCGGATGATACGCCGACGAGAACTTGTGCTTTATACCAAGCAACAAGCTAATCTGCTCAAAGACTGAGTGTACAAAATGAGCCCTATTGTCTGACCTCATCACCTCACACACCCTCCATCTAGGGAACACTTCCCTCACCAGGAATTTGGCAGCACAGGTTGAGTCTGGATGTGTACAGGGACCTGCTTCTATCCATCTAGAGAATGGACACACCACTACAATTAAGTACCTGTACCCGTTACACACTTGAATCATGTCGACATAATCGATATGTAAGTGCTGAAAAGGCCCATTTGGCCGGGGGATGACTCCTCTCACTACTTTTAATGTGTGCCCGGCGGTGAATTGCTGGCAGAGTATGCAGTTCACCATGAGGAATGCAACATGCCCTGCTAAATTCGGTATGAACCAGTCTTCTGCGAGCATTGCTGCTAGATTTTCTTTTGACGTATGAAATGGGTAGTGCAACTGTTCCAATGCTATCTTAAGGCTACAGGCATTACTCGTTTACCAGTGCTGTCTTGCCGCCACAACCCATCTAAGGGGTTTAAAGAACACCCTCAACGCTTCCACAGGTTATTTTCGTCCTGTGGTGCCTCCCCTTGAAGCTCCATCAGTTGAGTCTGCCCCATATTGCTGTAGGCCTCTGGTGTGGCTCGAGCTACCATCATTCGTTCATGGGTATGTGACACTTCTACTTCCATTATTGTTTCATTCTTGGATGCCATATGCTTGGCTTCCATGTCTGCTACGTGATTTTCGTGTGACACAAAATCTAAATCTGCCCCGTGAGTATGGGTGGCGTATTTCACGACCGCTATGCCCACCGGGAGCTGTAGTGCCTTTATCAGCCTGTCCAATAAGGCTGCGTGCTGCATTGGCGGGCCGTCCGCTCGGAGGTAGTCCCTCCTTTTCCAGTGCGCCAACCATGTGTGCACTGTTCACGTCACATAGGCGGAGTCGCTGTACACCGTTACTTTCTGATCTGCGTGATTCCCAATGGCGAGTATCAGCGCCAGTATTTCTGCAGCCTGTGCTGAATAATGAGATGGTATTCGTGCACTGACGAGTATTTGGAATTCTCTGTTTGTTATGTGTTTCATCACGGCAACGACTGTGTATCTTTGTCCATTTTCTTGGTCGATTCTCAAAGAACCATCAATGAAAACGATCTCACCATCCTCCAGTGCATTTTCTTTTACCCTGGGGATTTCGTCATAGAATTCTTCATAGTTTGCGCAGTCATGTATCGGCTCGCATTCAGTGACTGGCTCAGCTATGAACGTAGCTGGGTTTACAATTTTGCATCAGACTATTTTGATCGATGGATTGGATATGATCACTTCATATGCAGAAGCTCTCTGAGATGTCAATGTGCCTTTTGGTTTCTCCAAAATGGCAAATAATGAGTGCCCGACGTATAACATCATGGAACAGCCCATTACAATGGTTGTCGCCTTCTCTATGGAGAACGTTGCGGCAGCTAAACTTTGTTCGCACAGGAACTGGCCTCTCATTACTGGGTCCAGGTTTCCACTGTAATACACCAGGGGCTTGTACCCCAATGAGGATTTTGGGCGAGCACTGCCGTCATAAAGTTGCCATCTGTGTGCGAGAACAGGTAGAATTCCTCCGCATAATTAGGAATCCCGAGAAATGGAGCCATACAAATCGCTTTCTTGAGTTCTGTAAACCCTTTGTCCATCGCCTGGGACCATTCTATTTTTTCCTTTGTGGCCTGAGCCTTCTTTAGAGCCAGGAGTAAGGGCTTGGTATACGAGCTGTAATCGAAAACCCATGCTCTAACATAATTGCACAGACCTAGGAAGCTCTGCATTTGCTTTATCGTGAGTGGCTTAGCCGTGTTCATGATAGCATCCGCCCTTTCCGGGGTCACCTTTTTTCCCTCATGCAAAATTAACTGGCCTGTGTACAGCACCTCTTGTTGACAATATTGCAGCTTTTCCTTGTCAACCTTATATCCTTTCTCGGCCAGTATAGTTAGTAGCTGGATAGAGTCGCGCCTACATTGCTCTTCAGTGGTGCTGCAGATCAGAATGTCATCCACATACTGCAAAACAACACTGTTTACTGCAATATTACTCAGGTCCATTTGTAAGACTCTGTTGAAAATGGACGGGGACTCACAATACCCCTGCGGCAACCTCGTACTTTTCAAGCGCATTTGTCTGAACGTGAATGACGTCAGGTCTTGTGAGTCACGGTGCAGCGGGATTGAGAAAAAAGCATTTTTCAAGTCAATCACCGTGAAATATTTCGCCTCGATCTTTATGTTACACAGGATCGTAGATGGATTAGGGACTAGAGGGAACTCGGCTTCGACAATATTGTTTAATGCTCTTAAATCTTGGATTAAACGCCAAGACCCTCCCTTCGATTTCTTGACGGGATAAATCACTGTATTACAGGGTGATTCTGATGTTACTAGGATGCCCTGGTCCATCACGACAGCAATTGTCTTCGCGATCCCTTCATCCGCTTCTCTGGACATGGGATATTGTCGCGCCCTTGGTAAAATTGCTCCTGGTTTCAGTTTAATTTTCACTTTTCCCGCCCTTTTCAGGAGGCCTACGTCATAGGGTCCTGTAGTCCATACTGAGACAGGCACCTGGACCTTATCACCATCAAAGTATGCAGGACGGATCAGCGCTAACATCATTCTCTGTGGCACTTCTCGGTTGATCATTTTGACCCAGAATATGAGACTTACTTCCACCCTTGTCTCTTCTAAGTCAGGGTGTTCTTCGAACAAATCGTCATCGGTGACGTCAGTCACTCGATTTCCTTCTTCAATGGCGATAATCGCACACCATTGTCTGCCTTCATCGTTGAACCCTTCGACCATTGCTATCTTCCCTCGTACTGCTGCACTACGTATCGTCAAGGGAAATACTTGTCCCCCTTCTTCATGCATAGGTATTCTTGGTCTGAATAGAAACTCGTCAGGGGTTCTCATGGTCCTATTTGCAAGAACTGGCAACCCCGCCATAAGCACGCGTATGCCCTAAGTGAAGACTTCTGGTTCTAATGGTATAGCCCTCATGGCTATGTGTCCTGAGTATGCTCTGATTATTTCGCACACGTTTGAATAATGCATTCCTGGAGTGGAGCATACTATGCCCTCCTCTGTGAACGAGATCGTCGTATTCAACTTTATCATTAAGTCTTGACCCAAGATGTTTACTGGGGTTTGACGTGAATACAATAAAGGTACATTCATTTCACATTCTCCTACGGGGAGATTGTCTGTAAAGGGAACTCTACTGTGAGCTCCTGTGAAACTCTGAGTATCTATGGCCTGGCTGGACAAGGAAAACTTGCCTTCTCGTATGCACGAGCGAGTTGCACCCGTGTCAACTAAGAAGGAATATTCTTTCCCCCCTATGACAACATTCACCCTAGGTTCCCTATGAGGGTCTGGCGTCACTGATAGGATAGAGCACATCAGAGTTTCCAGTGAGCTGTCCTAGTTCATATATAAGTTTGGTCCACTGTACATTTGTGGATTTTCTCCATTCCCAGGGTTGCTTCCCCTGTCGGAGTTTGTGCCCTGAGACATTTGCGGTGGTGCCTGTTGGGATTGCCCTTGTGGCAGGTTCCCCATGTTTGAGGGCTGAACCCCTTGCTGTGCACCCTGCTGCAAGCCTTGTGCTTGCTGCTGCACTGTGTGATTCTGTGCACCGCCCTGCTGTGGGATAGCAGGCAGATTCACCGTGCCTGCTCCCATTCCTTGTCCATTTTGCCACGTGCCTTGGATTCTGCACGAGCATGCCACATGCCCTGTTATGATACACAGCCAACATACTGGCGGTGGTCTGGCTATCTGTCCATTTGACATATCTGGACTGTCCATATGCACGTTTTGAAAGCCTCCTTGATTACTCTGGAAACCTCCCTGATTACTTTGAAACCCTCCCTGATTACTCTGCCATATTCTTCCTCTGTATCCCCTTCCCCCCGGTAAATATCCCGCGTTACCCTGGTTATTCTGCAGCGGGTTAGTCGCCTGTTGTACTTTCGGTTCAGCTGGGCTTGTCAGCATAGCTCCTTCAAGAGCATACTTTGATCATTTCGTTTTGCACCAGCTTCGCTTCCTCACCCTTACGAGTTGCCTCTTTTTTCTGATTCTTTTCTTGCAACAACCTACAGTAATGCGCAATGGTCAACTGTATTTCGGCCCAAGGTTTAGCCTCTACTCCCACCAATTTCTTGAGCTGTTTCTGCACCGGTTCTGGTAACCGTGGGCACAATATATGGTAGAATACAGGGATAGATTTTGTCCAAGATTCATGCGTTTCGAGCACCCATGAGTCTTGGAAATTCTGGATATAAATCAACGGATCTTCTGATTCCTTCATTTTCCAGTCATTATAGCTCCCATATCGGAAGTGTCTGGATACAGCACTCGTAGCGGTTTCCACACTGCGGATCTACAGTTATTAAATGGTGCTCCGTTATTGGTTGTGTTAATTATGGTTATGCCAGGGTACCCTGCTCGTTTCCACACATTGGGCCTCATCACGACTTTGACAGCAACCCTTAAATCCGGCGGTCATGCTATTACCGCCGAATTTAAGGGTCCGCCAAATGAGGACTTTGGCGGATTTCGCCCCAGCTCTTGGCTGGGGGAAATCCGCTGAAAATTTGCGCTATTATCGCCGGCAGGAAATCCGCCGGCGGTAAGAGCGCAAATTTTCCCCATTGAGCCCAATGGGGAATGGGGCATTCCCGAATGGGCTCTATGGGGAATGAGGAATTACATTACCGCCGAACTCGTGATCCGGCGCTATTAGCGCCGGGGAGTTCGGCGGTAGGGCTAATACCGCCAGCGGTAATACCGTCGGCATTACCGCCAAAGTCGTGATCAGGCCCATTGTCTGCTCTCTCACCAAGTATGGCGATCAGGAGGCCCTTAATGTCCCATATAGCTAATGTGACACCCCGGTCATTTTTCCTAACTCGTGTATCCACTTTCCGGCTCCTGATGTCAGCATTGGAAGCTTGTTTTTCAGATTCTCTCGATCCATGTGTGGCCACGGAATATATTGTGGTCTTACTCCCCCTTTTTCTAGCAGCGGGAATTTTCTTTCCCCATAGCTCTCCTGTCTATCGCTGGAGCAACTTTCCCGCATTGCCGTCTACCTGGCAATGTCCTCAATCTGTCTACATAGGCAGGTGCTGACACCCCTCTATAACCGTGGGGTGTTCCTTCATGCCGGCTGGGCTGCGCGGCAGACTCTGATGTCCTATGTGCGGACTCGCCAGCGTCTGACCATCGTACCCCCTTTGTCCCTTGGGAGCCGCTTTTCATGCCGTCTCCCTTCTCCATTTGTCTTGTCCTCCGTTTCCCCTTCTGAGTCGGACACTGATTGTTCCGAATATGCACAACTCCTTGCATCTTCATTGTTCTTACTAATTTCTAGCCTGTCTAGGGACAGTCTCCTGCTCCCGCTACTTCGGGTGACATCCTCTGTATCATATAACTGAGTGCTCTCCAAGCGCTCGTCTTCCCTTTCCCCATGGGATGTCAGCTCCAACCCATTTCATCATATATTTTATCGATTGTTTCCCCGATGCTTCTTGTGTCGAAGTCATCTTCGATATCCGCCCTACTCGAGCCTGGTACTGAGTCGTACGCAGGAAAGAATTCTTCGATATCTTCCCACTCTACAACAGGATTAGGTTTTTTGACTTCCCGCTTCAAATATTTGAGATCGCGTGCCCTCTGTCTACGCTTACATTCCGTATCATCATCAACTTCCTTGCACTTCCTCGTTTCTTCTCTAGTCTTATCTTCTCTTCTCATTTCTACATTCGGTTGCCCTTCTAACTTCCTAATTTTCCCGACTCTTTATTCTCTTTTCATGTACTCTTTGCTCTTCTTCTAAACTTTGTTGATTCTGTCTGTACTGGCCGTAGACTGCCTTCTGTTTGCGATCGAGCGTTTTTTCTTGCTCTTCGCGATATAGCTGTTCTCACCTCAGCCTATCTTTCCTTATTATTCTTTCGTCTCTTTTTTCCTTTTCTTTCTCCTTTTCCCTTTTCTGTACCTCATTAGACCTCTCTCTCAGTCTCACATCATCACTTCCTTTACCATCGAGTTTCAACAATATCTGTCCTCCCATCCATTCGTCTTTTGCGAATGCTATCTCATCAGTTCTGTTTTCACTTCCTTTCCGTTTCTTTCCCTCTCTCTTCCTATCGAGAGGTGCACTAATCTGTGCCTGATCCTTCCTTTCGTCGTCGAGTCTCTCCTGGTCCTTCGGGACTGCGGAGGTAAGATTAATCTCCTTACCCTTCCCCTTCATTTTGTCACTACTGAATGTAGGTGACTCATATGCAGGGTTACTATACCCCGTAGCTGCCTCAAGCTCTCTTAGTGGGTAGAGTTCCTCTGACTTACTTCCCTCGATCTCTGGTTCAGGCGGGGCTGGTGGCGCATTAGGCGTCTCACCCCTCTCCGTGCATATGTTTAATATCCAGTCTGCAGAAGGCTCTTCCTCCTTTGGCTGTTCAAACATTTTCCAAAGTTCCAGAACCGCAAGCCGTTTCTCTAGCTTCTTGCCTGTATATGTGGCATGCAAATAAGTCGTCATATGTTGTAAGACGGCTTTAGATAAGGACCCATTCTGTGGCCATGGCATAAACATCTTGTGGGCGGTACCCTTAACCCACTCTGTACTGTATTTCTTAAGCTTGGGTGCTTGTTTAGGCAGTTGCTTGCATAAGTGTGCAAGCAGTGTAATACCCTCCATGCTTGAATTGTATTTCCAACAATATTATTATGCAATTTCAATACTTCCAACACTATGAGCGAGCACCAAATACTGCAAGCTCCAATCCAGTCTTTCCCTCCAAATTTTATAACATCAATATACTCAAGAACATCAATCCGTGTGCGATTCCCTCTCAGTTACAGAATCGCACAAAACCCAAAACTTTGTTTTAAACAATCAATGATACACAATTCTTTGCATGTGACATACAACAGAACACATACAATAGACACTTGACAGACTAGACAGACACCAGCTGGACACATATATCTCTGCCTTCTAATCAATACCCCGACATGGAGTTTAAACAAACCCCTTTTATGACATCTGTAATCGTCATAGTAGCCTAATTTTTCCCTATTATGTGGGACTATGAGTTCACGTTTCTTCTGACCTCTATATCAAAGTGCAGGAACAAGGCGAATCCTCTCACTTTTTTAACTCAGGTGTCCTTCCTGGTATCCTCTGTTTTTTCTCTCTCGGGTGCCCCTCCCGGTAACCACTGTTTTCTCTCGGGTGTCCTCTTGGTAACCACTGTTTTCTCTTGGATGTCTATCCCGGTAACCACTGTTTTCGCTCTGGTGTCTATCCCGGTAACCACTGTTTTCTCTCGGGTGTCTATCGCGGTAACCACTATTTTCTCTCGGGTGTCTATCCCGTAACCACTATTTTCTATATTATACTCGAGTCATTATCCTCTTATATATATATACAGTCTTCTATACTTCTGACTATTTTATTTTCCGCCTCCCCCGTTACCTTTTCCCTTACTTGTTCTAATGCCTACAAAACTTTTGCCAAAGTATTGAATCTTTTTTGTTCACTCACCGCTCGCATGATTCCTCTCTGGATCTTCGGGATCACCTGCCCCTCCTTTACCACCTCTCTGGCCTTTTCGTCCGATCGGCTGCCTGTAGGAATGAGAAGGGTTATGCTCTGTAAGGAAGGTTCCTTCAGACCCACTGCAGATTTTATGGATTTACACTATCATTGTCCATGGGAAGCTTCTCAGTCTACTCAGCCGAATGGCGAAGGACTCATGATATTGCTGAAGACCCAGAGTTACTTCCTGTCGTCGGTCAATAGGTGTCTTATCAATAATTAATCAATAATTGATTGTCAAAACCATCTTCTGCTACCAAGTGTACTGGAGGGCGGAACAACCTCTGAACGTGCCCATGAGATTCAGAGCTCGCCCTCTGGCACCTTAAAATGAGATAGCTGCACCTTGAGTAGGATGGGGTGCAGGATTCTCTTACTCCATTACAATTAAATAAGGGCAACTCAGTAGTTTGGCAAAGGGAAGTCCGTTTAATTACAAGTACAAAAACGGGGAAACAATTGGAAATCAGCAGTGTTGCGATCGCCTGTCTTGCGTCAACTTCCAAATTCTTCATGCAAACAGTAACTTTTATAGTAACTTCTCGTCATCATTGACGTATAAAATTCATACGTTTGACATGCAATTCTATTGGTTGGAAAAGGTAACTTAAGTATAGGTGCTATATCTGTATATGGTAACAGAGCATGAGGATTGGATAACTCTTATCGGGAGGGCGTCTACGCCCATCCCGCTACATCACTCGTGATAGACGTCACTACAACTACAACGTCTTATTGGTTGTTCAGCTATAGGACCCTAGATTATTTGGTCCATTGTGATTGGGTGGGTTACACCCCTAGGAATAAATCTCCACTTTAATTAGCAGCATGCAGAATGGACACACAGGTTCCTTGTGCCCCAAGATTCACCCTGCCTCCCTTCCATCAATCAGTACTTTGAGGCTATGTGTCAATTAGTTGGCCGAGGATGGCCTGAAAACTGTAGCTTCTTATCAAGAAAAGTTATGGCATCCTCGGGTTCTGGGTGACATCAGACGTTGGTGCATCTTCGCGCCTGGCCGGTGTCTGTTCACCGTGAATATGCTTCATTCTCCTTCTTTTCGTGTATTTGATTCTTTGTTCAGCCTCGCCACCTGCCTGTGCCTCCTTATCTCAACCTTCATGCGGTAGGCTTCAATGCTCTTAAGTTTTGATTCTTCGGAGTTGCCGCTCTCCTCCCTTCCTTGGGTTGACCTCAAATTCCCAGACATGAGCTACTCCTTACTGAGTTTCGATTCCACTCTTCCTTCTGGCTTTAGCTGGAATATGAATCTCAGCCTTGTTGGCACCTTGCAGTCTGGGCTCAGTTCTGCTTTTACAAAATGGAGTCGCACTTGTATTGTGTTATTTGAGGTAGACATATAGTTGGCGCTTGTCGCTCTGTTCTTCTACTGAGCATTGCAAGCAGTTACATTTTCTTGGCTTCTTGCTTTCCAAGCCTATTTACAATGCATTTAGTTAGTCGCATATTTTCATCTCACTTCATGGTTATGTTTCTTTATCTTAACATCGTTTCTTCTTATACGTCCATTGCATCGTTATTCTTTGCATTTCGCCCTTGTGTGTCACCTTTTGATCGTCGTTTATGTTCATCTGTACGTCTGCCTGGGCTCTTATGTCATCACCATTTGCCCTCCAATAAGGCTCTTTGGGTCTCTTCGGGGACAGTTTGTGAGTAGTTTTAATTTCGTGTCAGCTGCTGGTACGGTTGTCTCAGTGGGTACCGAGCTGCCCATGGCTGTCTGGTTATAGGCACTTCGACAGGTATTGCATTTCTGACGGGCACTGGGCAGAGGCCTAGAATTGCTCTCTGTTGGTTCATTTGTTCCTCATATGTCTCATATCTTGGGGAGTATGTCCCTGGTACCTCGAAACGGGGGGCTGGGGTGCAGGCCATGTCTGGGACCTCCTCTACAAAGGAAAAAAAGGGACAATTCTACATTTATGAGATATCAACTTGGGGAAACCTGTAACCCACATTGCCAACAGCCAAGAAATTATAAAGAAGTAAGAAGGAAAAACAAGGGCATAAATTCTCCATTTATGAGATGTCAACTTGGGGAAACCTATATCCCACATTGCAAACAAATAATAAAGAAATAAGAAAGCAAAAAGGGTGCAATTCGCCATTTATGAGATGTCAACTTGGAGAAACCTGTACCCCACATTGACAACAGCTAAGAAATCATAAAGAAGAAGTAAGAAGGCAAAACAAGGGTGTAATTCTCCATTTATGAGATGTCAACCTTGGGAAACATCTAACCCACATTGCCAGCAGTACAGACATCATATCCAAGAGATAAAAGGGCAAGAAGGGAGCAATTCTCGTTTCCTGAGACACCAGTTTGGGGATATCTGTAACCCATACTGACACAAAGAAGAGATCAACTGTTGCAGTAGGAGTTTTCTTCCTGGCAGGAGAGTGAACCAGGAAAAGGACCATTATCAGTTAGTCCTGGCAGGTGAGTACACCAGGAAAGAAACCTTTTTTTTTTAAAGAAATGTGGTTGTGATAAAAAGGTGTTGTGGAAAGACACTGGTAACTTTATCATGCTGACAAACAGTTGCATTAACAAAGGTAGTTGCTGTGCTATCCTGACCAAAGTATTCCATTGAAAGAATAGTTGTGATAAAGACATTGTGTGGAGGAAAACAATTGCCTTGCTTGGTTTATGAAGTAGTGTTTTGTGGAAGAGACATTTACTTTACCAAGTGGACGGGTGCAGTGGATGGAGAAAACCTTTTTCATTGAACTAAACAGAACTTTGTTGAAATTAATCAGGTCCAAATCTATTCTTGAATACATTTTCCACCCTTGTGCCTTTGGAGGTGGCTACTTCCACTCCCTGCGGGCCTCCCAGATGCACGGTGGGCCCCCCGTTGCTCGGCAACTTCTTCTTGCAACACTTCACAAGGTATGATTTGCAGCAACCGAAAAGGATCATTGAAAGAGCTGATTTGAATTTTATTTAAATGAAAGAAAATATCATTTTGGAACGAATCAGATTTAGATTTGAACATTTCACTTTAATTGTTACACAGCCATCCTTCCATGCAGGTTGCCCTTGCCCTCCATGGGCAGCTTGTTTCCTTGGCTGCGGTGTGTGTGTTTACTTTCGGAGACCTTTTCTCACTGGCCTCGTGGCAATTTCAACATGGCCGCCCCACCTCCGAGCAACAAAGTGGCTTGCCTGTGCACTATTCATCTGCCTGCCATTGGCTGCTGGCACAACAAATCCGCCCTATGGTGGACCAGCAGGCTTCAGCCGTCCCACCCCCAAAGGCCCACTTTCTAAGGCCCTGTCTGTCACGGTGGTGTCGGTACGTGCCCTACTTACTGGCCCTTCAATCTGCCTGCCATTGGAGATCACTTTTTCTTTCATTACGCTTGCCTGTTGATCTTCTCGTGCTCCGCACCATCAGATGACACTTGTGGCCTCCCCGTCCCCAGACTCCTTTCCCTGAGACTCATCAAGATGGCTATGCTGGAATGGCCCTATGCTCAACGGTGACTCTGGTTTTGCCATCACCCACTATGACCTTTGCATCTTCCACCCAAATGCCCCATCATAATACTGCAGCATATTTAAATATTGTGCATCCCACTAAATAGCTTCTGCCTACCCATCAGTTTTCCTGATATTTACTACCTCTAGTAAATCACCTGGCTATGCTACCTCCTCACCCTACCCTTGCTGTGACAAGGCCAATCCGCCGCAACTGCTGCCCCCATCCCCGTGCTATCCAAAGTGGAACCTTATGCATACTTCTTGCCTGTAACGCTCACCTGGCTCCCACGGAGGCGCTGGTCTGATCTGGGTTGCTGTGGCCTCTTCAAGCGTGATGCGCAGAATTCGGACCACCGATTGAACAGGACCCCCAAATCTTGCTTGTCTGGCCCGTAGGAATATCCCTCTGCAGATGAGAAAGGGGATTAACTGTCTGCTGAATAGTGTGCTTGCTCCCCTCTTTCCCCCTTCGTTCTTCTCTGACTTCCTCCAAAACCCCCGGTTTAAGCTCACCTTATGGTTTGGAAGGATGAACTCTCCATCCTGCTTCTGGTGCAGGGGCGTGCGTTCGTCCAGTTACTTCACTGGTTTTCAGAATGGCGCTGGCAAATCCACTTGACTTTTCTGAGCGATACGCCGTAAGTATGAAGATGCAAAAGTTCAAGTGTGAGCCTCCTTTTATGTTGTTTTCCTAACCTGTGATCTGTCCTTTATTTCAGGTGCAGAACAAAGGTGATGCGTTGAGGGGTTAAATTGCCGGTGGTAAAATCAGGTGAGTTAGTGATGAGGGCGATCCCTCTAAATGTCTTTATAATTCCCCAGTAATGTCTTTTGTCCTTTCCCCATAGGGGCCGGGGTGCGGTACCTGCCAAAGATGCGGCGCCGACCCGAGATGTGGCATGGTTCACCAAGAAAACCCTGTAAGTAATATGGCTGAAAATTCGGCTTTCCTCTTGTGTTTCCTTGCTCACCTTTTGTCTCTTCTTCTCTCCCCTAGGTGCAGAGATGTGGCGACCGGTGCTGAGAGCTGCGATGGAGCCGGGCGGCGTCTCGGGAACAGGTGAGTGAAACGCGGCGCTGCAAAGAGCAACGCGGTGCTTTTAAATGGAAGTCTTCCTTCAGGAATGCTGGCGTGAAGATTCCGGATGCAGGTAAGAAATTCGAATAAGTTCTTGGTTTTCACCTTTCTCTTCTCTTCTTTCCTTATAGGTGTTCCAGGTTCGAGGCGGGCGTGGCTGGAGTCCAGGTGCAGGAGCCGACACGGTGAGCGTTCAGCTGCTGGGATGCAGAACAACGCGAAGCACGTGTGGCTGTCCGGGCGTGGCTTAAATAGCCTTGGAAGAAGTTCCAGGTGAGTATTCTTCCACAGCCCCACCCAAGTAACAAAATAGTTCCTTCAGAAAAATAGTCCCTCCTAAGCCTCATTTGGCTTGGTTCTTCATGCAGCATGGTCTGCATCAGGTGAGTGTGCAGCATGGTCTGCTTCAGGTAAGTGCACCAAACACTTCCCCTTATGAGCCTGGCGCCTATGGCGCCAGGACTGATGTCCAACATGAGCCTGGCGCCATAGGCGCCAGGACAGAGTCCAAAGAGCCCCTATAAAGGGTTGCTGGGCTTTTACCCGGGGGCGTGATGCCTGCTCCCGGGGGTGCTGGGCCTGGCCTGGTGCTCCGGGGGTAGGCATCATGACATTGCCTCCTTTGTTCACTGCTCCCACCTGGCCTCAATAAAGAGTCTTGCCGGCATCAGCTCTTCTGCCAGCCAATCAGTGGTACCTTACTCTCTCAACCATACCGCCATACCATTTTATCACGCCTTCACCTGACTGAGTTGGCAGTTCCAATATTGCACTCCCCATTACTAGTTTGCCTTAGCATATGTCTTACCTATATGCAACTGCATGTTTGATGTAGCACCCATACCATGAGGTGAGGCTCTCCAATTTGTACACCCAAACATATGAAACTTGTTACCTACCTGCAACTGCATGCCTTGATGTAGCTCCCCGTACCATGAGGTGAGGCTTTCCAATTTGTGCACCCAACTGTATGACGCGTGTTACCTACCTTCAATTGCATACCTTGATGCAGCTCCCCGTACCATGAGGTGAGGCTTTCCAACTTGTGCACCCTAATTTATGTCGCTGCTTACCTACTTGCAATTGTATGTTTGATGTACGACCCCTACTACGTGGTGAAGCTTTCCTGTGCAGATGTCCTGTGAGTTATCTCTGCAAGCTATTACTGCTGCAAGCCAATCTTGCTATGACTCTAACATGTTACCTCTGCTTGTAACCAATGTAACCTGTTACCTCTGCATGTAACTAATGTAACCAACCTTCTTAAGCTAAAAGCACCTAAATGCCTCTGGGCTTTGTGCGCTATACACATGTCAAGAATAAATAAATAAATCCAGGGGAAGGAAGCCCAAACCTGGTCACAACAAGTTCTTTCAAAACCTCAACCTTTGTCATTTTGTGTTGAACTGAAAAATAGCCTAATGTTCCTTGTACATTTTTATTATATCTATTAGTGTGGGGGTCAAATGCTTCTTGGACAGCAGGTCATCTTTCTTTATTTTTAGTTTGCTCGATAGTTACATTCTCATTAGGATAGGGAAATATAGGCGTTTATATCACCCCTTTTTATTTTAATAAATGGCAAACATTGATAAAACTATACCTTTGTGTCCCTCTCACATTTCTGACCCCTTACATCACAAAATTACATGCATTTGCCATTTCTGGTTAGTTGCTATCTCACATGGGTATGGTTGGGACACTAGTGGGCAGATGTCGACATCATGGAAGAAGAGGTTGTGTATACCAGGAGGCTGATAGATAAGAATTGTGGAAATAGAATGAACAAAGAGTTGAGCACCAATTTATTAAAAAAGAAGCAGGGATGAAGGTGAAGGGTGAGAGGGTTGGATGGGTGACTTTAGTGATCAGTAGGCTCAGCACACTAACCTTCGTGGCTAAGAGAGAGAAGTGAGAGAATGTGGCAGAGTGAATGTAAAGAGTCAGTGTGAAGCACTTCTAGTATGTGGATGTGATCAAGGTTACTGAGAAGTGCATCACTTTTAGATGGCGAAGGTGAGAGCCGAAATGGTTGATTAGAAAGTAAGTCTTATTATCAAGATACTGGGTATTTCAGGGTCCTAAAAGCAGTTTGGTATGGGTAAAGGGCAGCAGGGGGAGTTTCCACCGCAAAGTAGACAGGAGTGGTAGATTGGGTTAGAGTAAGTGTGGGAAGAGCAACTCTGATTCCTCTGATTCTGAGTCTGCCAAAGGAACATACTTTGGTAAGTGAATTTCTAACCCTGATGGCACCGCGATGGATGACAATTGGGTACCGAAACAAAAAGGTTCAGAGGAGGGACGGGGTAGCGGGGGTTCAGAACACTAGGTCTAATTAAAGTAAAGATGGGTCAGTATTCTTCCATCCCACTGTTGTATATTATAATGTGAGAGAGGAAGGGTGTTTTAAAGAACAGATCCTGTTGACTGGTCGGGACACAAAGTTGGGAGAACACCTCTTTTAGTGTGGATACGCGGTCAGAGTCAAGGAGTTCAACAATTCCATTTTCCCCTTCTGGTGGTAAAACAATTATCAGCATGGGTTTCAATTTTTATCAGATGAATCAAATCCCACTCTGACACCATATGTAAGGAAGGCATGGTATCAAAGCATACACAGACACAAGTGATCACAGTTCAAGGGTGTTTATTAAACTGTCAAATGTGTGAAATAAATGCCTAATCTAAACCTAAATCTAAAATGGGAGCAAGCTATGACCATCAAATAATAATAACACAGTCGTAGTGGTGTCTAGTCAAATAAACAGGGCCTATACTAAAAACAACCTATTGCCAATCCTTAGCGCTATGCTACAAATGAATGTGGGATTGTTCACAAAATGATAAGTCAGGATGTTATGGCCGAGGTCTCCCTTCCCCACGTTTTCTAGCACGGGACAAGGCGGGACTCTTGAGCACATCACACTCCTGGGCTTCTCCGGCACGAGGTTACAATTCCTTCACTCAATATCAGGACCTTCTGTGTGGTGTCTCTTTCATGCAAAGACTCTTGCTTTAGAGCGCCTGATATGCCATAAACAACAAAACAAAGGTTCATTCTACTAATCTTCACATTGGGGCGATTACTCTTCACCCTTGGATCCCCCTCAGCAGGGCTCTGATCCATCTCTCAATGTTAGCCTCCCTCAGTTGGGCTCAGACCAACAAGTCACTGTGGACATCCTGCAGTTGGGTTTTTGTCGTCACAATGTTCACGGGTGTATTACTCTTCACCCTAATTTGCAGGCCTCCCTCAACCGGGTTCACATTTGCCAAAATAACACTGTATACGGAGTTTTCGCACAATGCAGGATCTACTTCCCTTAGCTTTTCACTTGACGACCCTCAGTCGGGTTCACTATCGCCTTTCAATCACACTCTCTTCATTTGCAATATACAAATGTCTCAATGTCTTTTTAAACAACCATCTAGTTTACTTAGGTCCCCCTCATCCGGGCTCAAGACTTCCTTCACTGGCTTCCTAGAGTACTTGCTAGTTCAAAGACTTCTAAAGGGCGATCACATGTTGCTGGGTGTTAAGTTTATGTTTTTTTCACTGTTGTTCAGTTCGATGCTTTATAATGTTCTAAATGATGTATATACATTGTGAGAATCCCCAAACTGCAGGATTCCCTCAGAATGTATACACAGAATGTTATGTTTGAAATATCGGCAGTTGCTCCGAGCATTCAAGCCTTCAGCTGCGTCTGCTGCCCGCTCTTATGAACTTAAAATAAATCCTCATTTGAGTATACCTTGGCATTGTCTATCTCTCAACATTGGCGACTAGGACCCATCAGAGCTTCACACAGACCCCGGTGCCTCAGATGCATTGGCCTTCCAGCTGCAGCATCCCGCTTTCAGGGGCCCTCGGCCGATCGTGTCCAGACTCAGAGCACAGACGCTGTGCTGCTGTGCATCAGAGTTGCCGCTCCTCCTTGCCCAGGGAGTATCGAGCGGTGCGCGTGTGGCAAGGAACACACACATTGGTGCCCCCACGGCTGCACGGCCGGAGCGGTTTCTCCCAGCGCCAGGCAGCAGACGCAGCGGACCGGAGCTTTCCAGGTCAGAGCGGGTGTGCCACTTTGGGGGAGGAGGTAACGAGCCGGCGCAATGCTCCCGCGCGCACTTTTTCGGAGGCCCGCCTACGTCATCACGCAACGTGGAGGCGGGCCCGACCGTTACTTTCTGGATTGATGTTTATGTTGTGCCCTGCTCAGTCGTTGCTTAGCAACCCATGCGCAGTGCCCCAGTAAGTTAATTCGTACAGGCCCATTGTGACGGAACAAAGACTGCTTCACTGAAAGTTCTGACTCTATTGGCAATTTATCTCCAGCTACTCTGCAATTGCAGGGACTCCTTTGTAACCTCATGTGGGATGTTATTATGAGTGTTCTCATCGCACTCCACGCAGGGAATGTTGAACTGAAGGGAGGCTCATTGTGATGTCACAGAAGACTCCTGTGTAATTAATTCAGCAAACAAAGTGCCCAATTGACTCAACATTCCAAAGCCATTTTATTTCTGAATAATAAATAACACAGACAAAGGGAGCAGCTGCAACCTCAAGAGTGCTGAGATTCTGGCTCAAGCACCTCAATCTCAGTAGCTGTAAAAAATGACGACATGGCTGCATCAATTCCTCCTCCAGCTCCTTTTCTCTCTGAACCAGGCCAGCCTCCCATGAGATGGGACAGGTGGGTCAAGATGTCCGAGAATTATATCGTAGCCATTGGAGGTGACAGATAGAGCTCCGCCAGGAAAAAAAGCACTACTCCTACACAACTTAGGACCTAAAGGGCGCATAGTGTTCGATGGGCTCACGCATGATTCGGAAGAAGGCGCTGGTGATGCTGATGAGTACGCTGTAGCCTTCAAAAAAGAAGACCATTTCGAACCCAAGAAGAACGTAACTTTCGAGAGGCACAAGTTCTTTCAAGGTGCACAAGACAGTTCGGAATCGGTGGAGTCGTATGTGGCATCCTTGAGGACACTGAGCCACGTGTGCGACTTCGGCAACCTTACCGATTCCCTCATCAGAGATCAATTAGTGCGATACACCAATAGCCTTAGAGTCCAGGAAAAGTTACTTGCCAAGGATGACTCTTTAGAACATGCAGTAGAATTAACACGCTGCATTGAGCAAACCTCACAATATATGAGAGTAATGAAAATCGATAAACAGTCCTCACAGTGTGTCGCACAGGGTGTGTGTGCAGTAATGCTTAAAAGGAGAACAAAATCCAGGAAGGAGTGGTGGAACCAAAAGGGCTCCAGGTGTGGCAATTCCAAGCACTCAGCAAACTTTCCTGCTTGCCCGGCAAGATTGGCAGAATGCTACAGATGCAAACGCAAAGGCCACTTTGCGAACATGTGTAAAGATTCGTCTGTGAATTCTGGGGAACAGAGAGACACCGAATACCAAGTTGCCAACCAGCCCTTGCATAGAGTGCCTGAAGAAACACCTGTTCAGGAAAAGAATACCAGACATGTGTTCCAAATTGATGCCGTAACCGGCAATGCCAAGGGTCCGATTGATCATTTTGGATTGATGGGTGTCAGCTAAAGATGAAGGTAGATTTGTGTTCACCCTGGACCATAATATCGGAAGATACATTCAGAAACACTCTAGGCAAAACTGCTCTTATTCTTGTTCCATCTGGAGTCCAACCCTGTGGCTATGGGAATTCGGACATTACTTTAACTGGGGAATTCCATGGCACAGTATCATATAAAGGGAGAGAGTGCTCCGCAAAAATATTGGTTGCAAAGAAAGGAACATCACTCCTAGGTTGGGAGGAACAAAGAGAATTGAGTGTCCGCATTCAAACCAATGCTGCAGAGCCCGTAACAATTGCAGAACTGGAAGACAGATGGTCTAAAGAGTTTCCTGAGGTTTTCCCTTCGAATCTCGGAAGACTGAACAACTTCGAGCACAACATAAAACTTAAAAAGAATGCACAAGCAGTGGTGCACAAAGTAAGGCCAGTCACATTAAAATTGTGCCAGCAACTTCGTGAAAAGCTTGAGAGTCTGATCCAGAAAGGAGTGATTGACCGTATTGACGGGACTGAATGGCTCTCTCCTGTTGTACTTGTCACGAAAAGCAACAGAAATTTGAGACTCTCCGTTGATCTTAGAGACCTAAACAAGAACATTCTCATCGAAAGACATCCGCTACCCATAATATCAGAGACTCTTGCCACCCTCGGCGAACCTGGTTGGTTTTCTGTGATAGATCTATCTGCAGCTTACCATCAAGTGCCTTTATCGGACAGTTGTCAACATGTAACTGCATTTGTGACACCAGAAGGCACGTTTAAGTACTTAAGGATGCCCTTTGGATTGGCATCGGCCACCTCAGCATTTCAGAGGGTCATGGAGGAAGTGCTCAAGGATCTCAAAAATGTCACTGTATTTCAGGACGATATACTGATATACGCTAATTCCAAGAGTGAGCATGATGGGGTGTTGAGAAATGTATTACAGAGGTTGAAAATGTCGGGTCTTACTGTGCAAAGGGTGAAATGTTGCGTTTCTCTCAGAGAAGTTGAGTACTTGGGACACAATGTGTCTGGTCGTGGTGTGTCACCTAAGGCCAATTTAGTGAAGGACATTTGTGGAGTGCCCGCGCCTACTGATAAGGATCAACTCAGATCCTTTATGGGTCTGGCACAGTTCTACTACAAGTTCGTAGAAAAGTTTGCCACTATCTCATCGCCCTTAAGGAATCTGTTGAAGAATGGAGTACGTTTCAAATGGTCTTCTGAGTGCCAGGAAGCTTTTCTGCAATAAAACAAGGCATCTCGAGAGACCCCTCTTTGGGTGGTTTTATTAGTGGGAGGAAGATACTGCTCACCTTAGATGCCAGTTTATTAGGTTTGGGGGCTTCACTGTACCAATTAAACTCAGGGAAAGAATCACAGGTGATTACTTTCACTTCTAGGCCCCTAAGAGGCGCTGAGCGTAATTACTCAGTTATAGAAAGGGAAGCATTGGCTGTTTACAGGGCCATTTTACACTTCAAATGTTTTCTTTGGGGGCAAGAGCTTCTAATAAAGTTGGATCATAAGCCACTTGTTCAACTTTTGAGTAGTTGTGACTGGGCAAAGGGCTCCCCCAGGATCGCTAGATGGATGGTGGGATTGCAAGGTTATAATTTCAAGATCACCCACATCCCAGGCAAAGATAATGTTGTTGCTGACTGCTTGTCTAGGCTTCCAATGGAGCACTCGGAAAACATATCAGGAATGGTAAATGAAGAAGACATGACCATCTCTGATATGACAGCGTTTGCCGTGGGAAAAGAGGAATGTCTTGAAGCAGATGCATGTGATACCCTGCTCACCAGAGTGAAGGAGTGGACAATAAATGGATGGCAAAACAGAGATGCTTTGGACAGGAATTTTGATCGACCATATGAGGTCAAACTAGAGTTAAGTTTGTCTGAGGATTGAGTGAAACTGAGAAGAGGGTCCAAAATAATTCCTCCTTCAAACATTAAGCCTCGCTTAGTGGACTTAGCTCATCAAGGTCACCTAGGGATGAATGGTACTAAAAGACTGTTAGACAATCATATTGGTGGCCAGGCATGGACAGTATGGTGGAGAAGAAGGTGTGTGATTGTAATGAATGTGGAAAAGCGGACAAAGGAAAAATTGTCAGAGAAGTACCTCTCAGCCCTGTTCAAGTTCCATGTGAACCCTGGAAAAAAGGTAGCTGTTGACATTATTGGCCCCATACAAGATTTGGGTGATGGATTCAGGTTTATGGTTGTGTTAGTACATTATCACACCTAGTGGTTAGAATGGAAAGCCCTAAGGAAGGCCGCCACCAATTAACTAATCACATTTTTTGAAGAAGTCTTCCATAGAGAAGGTTTTCCCACAGAAATTATTACAGATAATGGGGTACAGTTCTGCTCTCAAAAGATGAAAGAATTCCTGGTGCGCTATGGGATCAAACACTTGAGAACCGCCCTGTACCATCCCAGAGCGATTGGGTTAGTGGAGAGAGCCAATAGATTTATCAAGGGGGGTATTCAATTGGCACTTAATACTAGTCTTCAATGGTCAGAACTCCTAAAAGAAATGGTGTGGAATTATCGCATCACTCCACACTCCATAACTAAAGTATCACCGTTCGTGTCATTGAAAGGTCGGCAACCAGCTACCAGACTGTGGCCAGGATGGCTAGGGGTATCTGGTTGTGTAGACGTAGACAGACAAAAAGTAATGAACCTAATTCATGAGGCTCAGAATAAATACAGACAAAGATTCAATACCAATTTTAATGTTAAAGATACAATGTTGTCTGAAGGGGATTCAGTGTTAATTAAAAATCCACACTTTGGTGCCAAATGCACAGAAAGCAAGTTTATAGGCCCAAGAACAGTGAAATCTATACAAGGCAGTGTGGTCATACTCAAAGGGGGTGAATGCTGGTCGAAGTCCAGACTGGTTAAATGCACATCCAACTGTGACAGTGAAAGTATGATGAGAGACTATCTGGATTGTGAACCCAAAGAGAACAGGAGGGAAATGCATCAAAATCACAATTAGACTATGGCATCCCAGAAGACCCAAAGTCCGGTGGCGGAAATCACTGCAAAAGGGCAAAGAAACTACCAGATCGCTTCAAAGATTATTATGTAGAATAGTTATTGTAAAATGTTTGTTCATGTATGAGGAGGGAGGTGTGTTAAGTTTATGTGTTTTCACTGTTGTTCATTTCAATGCTTTATAATGTTCTAAATGATGTATATACATTCTGAGAATCCCCAAACCACATGATTCTCTCAGAATGTATACACAGAATGTTATGTTCGAAATATCGGCAGTTGCTCCGAGCATTCAAGGCTTCAGGTGCATCTGCTGCCTGCTCTTAGGAACTTAAAATAAATCCTCATTTGAGTATACCTTGGTGTTGTCTATCTCTCAACACTGGGTCACTCTGTTATTCTCTGGCAAGTACGTACTTCCAAAATATCACAGTTCACACAGCGTTCCCCTCATCCTGGCTTAAATGCCACTTTCACATTTCACTTAGTCGGGTTTACACTTTTATATTCTTCATAGAGTACTGCAAAGTGCCAAGGACTTTCGATTGTACAAGGGTTTTGGCTTGACCCTCGTAGGACCACTTTGAGTTCTCAGTTCAACATACTCCCCTTGTTCAGAAGCAGGGCATCAGTCAGAGTCCTTTGATTGAGCGCCCACATGGCGCTGGACCGCTCTGATACCTATTTTGCTTACGAAAAGACCTTTGTACTTTAGTCTTCTTTCTTCATACAATGTTGCTCTTCACAACCTTGAGTCCAACACAGTCCATTCTAGTATCAGCTCTTTCCGATTCACCGGCTGTGCCGAACTCTGTGGGCGTCTCCTGCCTCTGGAGTCAAGGACGGTACTACAATGGCAACCGCTTCTCCCCACCCTGGATATCAGTGCGGTAGGGTTCCATATACCAGTGACATCCTTCATACCATTCGCCAGCGGCAATTCCCGGTCTGATATTTCCCTTCTCTGAGGCTCTGTGGGTCTGTGTTGAAAAGGGCAAGGGCAATTCCCTTCTCATCGTCCTTCAAGTCTCACCGCCTTTCTCCTCCGTTTGAACTGCCATCCTGCAATAGCTGCTTCCTCATGCGTTTGCCCATGCTCACACTGTGCTTTCATTGCTCTGCCTTTTATCCCTATGGGGGAAGGGAAAGGAAGTCAGGTGTGTGTAATTCTCGGCAATTGCCGGACTCTGCCTGACCCTTGTGTTGGGACATGTCAGGTATATGGCTATGATGTTAGTCCGTTGTCTTTAGTGGTAATCAGTCAGTGAGAAAGTGTTTACGTCAAGGAAGGGGTGGAGAGGCTCAGTTTATAGGTATCCTACAGGGTAGGATGGGGAAAAGGTATCATATGGAAGGGGGTACTGCATCTCAACCTTCGGTGTCCCACTTCCACCCCCCGAAGACCACTCACCCAGTTGACCCTCCCACACTGGTCCACCCCCAGGAAGTGGATCCAATAGCGATGGCTGTGCCCTCGCCACCTGGGTGATAGATCCCCGAGGACTAGTAAGTGAGACACTTTCCAGAGAGGAACTCCCTAAGGTCCTCTCTTTTGGACCAACAGCCAAATCTAAGTTTCAGAAAGACCCAACAGAACAAGCCATTGTTTGTTTTTGTGACATAAAATTTAAGATCCAACCTGAAGAAATAGCTGCTAAAACTAATGTGATGAAAAAGAAGGATGAACAAGTAATAACAATCACTCAGGGGTTAGAAACCAACAATACTGTGATGAAGAGAAATGAGCGAGTAATGGAGAATGCTCAACTGGAAAAGAAAATGGATTATAATACTGTGCTGGGGAGGGCCCAACAGTATCATAAAAAGGGAAGAAGGGCCAATGTTACGAAGAAGTGAAGCCTGGGAGTTTCAAATCAGCAGTGTCGTAGAAGTTGACCGAGACCGGGAGATCCTGCACAGAGAGGAAGCGACCAGCTGGCATGTGCGAAAAGCAAAAAGAAAGCTGAAAGCAGAAGAGAGCAGATGAAGAAAACCCCAAGACAGAGCTAGTTGTGAGAGGTGGTCTGTGCAGTCTGTCAATGACGCCGAGACCGATGTAACGCTGGCCCCACGTACAAAAAGCAGAAAGAGTGGAAGGGAAGGAAGCAGCTGCCCTGACCAAACAAAGAGAAATCCCTTTTCCTGTATGGACAAAAAGGTAACAGGAGCAACGGGAGATCAGGGAGGGAATAATAGTATAACGATTACCAACATCTTCCACATTCCATTGATTCGTATTCTCTTGGCCACAATTTGTATTACTGAGATGAGTAAGAGGAGACCCGTAAGGATTCTCACTATCTTGGTTCTCTCAGATCACATTGACACAAGAAAGAACCAAGAGAACAGGATCAAAGTAAAGAGGGATCATATTTCCTCGGAAATATCAGAGAGAGACTTTCAGAGACACTTGAGAAAAGCATAACAAGAGAAATCAAAAGGCAAAGAATACCAAGGAGGAGAAGGTTACTAAGTCAAGATAAAGGGGAATCAAACTCTTGGATAATCCCCTAAAGGAACTTAAAGGCTCATAAAAGAGATAGCCAAAAATGATCTAAGAATGATATATTGAGGCTGGACAAGCCTATCCAGGAGAAGGGAATCAGTCTGCTGGGCTTTTGTCTTAGTGGTAGGGTCACTGTAGCTTAGTTTCTTTTGACAGAGGAAAGACTATTTACTTTAGACTTCATAACAGACGGCAAGCACCCTAGTTTTGTTAGATATGGAAACCCATAGATTAGGGATAGTGAGCGCTTTTTACTTATTTTATCAATAAAACATTCACAGGAATGCCAACAATTGGTCTGTCTCCTCCTTCTACCCTACTACAGGATCCAAAGCTCCTGTAAAATAACAATAGAGTATTTTTTCATTTGCTGACAAAGATCACGGTTATGCAGAACATGGGAGTGACCTTGTGTGTTCCAGCACAGGATTGAGTTATGGCTACCAGCACTCCTATCCAAAAGGCCAGTTCCCCTGTCACCTGGCCACCCATCATTTGATGAAAGGTTCAGTCTAGATATGGTCGGTTTAGATATTTTTGGGGCCGTTGAGAAATGGACAAGACTATTATAAGAATGGTTACTATGACATCTAATTTGAATCGCCTCCCTGAAAGGTCTCCCTCCCAGACTATCATGATTTTTATTTGGCATTAATGGGGCCATATCTGAATGCCTGGAGGGAATCTGGGGGAAATTCTATAGCCCATTTGCCTCAATGATTCGACCTCATTTAATAACATCTTAATCACAATTTCCAATGGTATTTTTAATGAAACAGTGACTGTTTGAACTGGATCAACAACACCCAAATAGACCTCCCCAATATCTTTACAAGCAAGTAATCATAAGCATGGAATTTCATTAAGTAATTTTAGCATATTAGTGCACCATAGGAGTAGGTCACTGGAAGAATTCAGAAGAAATTCAAATATTAAAATATCTGAAACAATCCCTAAAGCAGAACCGTTAAATAAGGCTGATGAGGGAACTCCAGGAGCGGACACGGCGGTCTGAATTTTGCAGCATTCTTTCTGCTGAAAGACCGGGCACTGAGCAATTATCTCCTTGGGTGCTTCACTGATCACCATGTAAAGCGCATGAACCCTCGCCACGATGGCCGTGGAAGAAAAGCACCCATATCCAACTAATTGACCATTCCTAGCCTGTTTAGAAGTTGTAGCCACTTGAATAATTGGGGTAGAATTACCAGCTGTACAGTCTATTAAAATGATACTTCACAATCCACTGAAGAGGGGGTTCTGAAGTGCTAGCATTATATCGGGCCAAGATGATTGGACTCCCTTATCTTGCTTCTGACTGGCTCGAGGCACTTCCACAGCCCTACAATACTCTTGAGATCGAAAACCTTGGTGAAATTGAGAGGAAAGTTCTACCATTTGACATGTATTATCATTAACTTGTATCGTCAGATCCACCACTGCTTTTTGACAAGAAGAGTTTAAAAGGATAGCCGCATTTGCTTCCTCTTCTGTATAATGTGATTTCTGAAGACATTTCCTAGAGCTTTTTTATTGCGATTTATCTTCTTGTTTTTTTCCTTTCACTATTTCGGAGGACTGAAGCAAGCATGATGTGTCCCGAGGGCCCCAATTTCAACGTGTGTTGAATTAGTAGATCTACAGGAAGCAGGATAATTTGAGTCATGGTTATGGTCTGTATTGTTCAAATTAGTCTCAAAAGTTACTGTAGCTGGCCTTTTGAGAGCTATTGGTAATATTGGCCCAGCAGCAACCAAGTCAGACGGGTTCAAAGAAGAGTCTCATAATGTTGTACTAATTACATGAGTAGAGAAGGCCACCAGTTACTTATTTACTTTTGACAAGTTTAAAGTACTAACAACCCGAGCCACAGCGAACTTTGTCGATGGGATGCTTTCATTAGTTCCAATTTTAATTTAATTCCGCTGAGCTTCCCTGTGTGGGCCTTTATTTCCATATTCATGTTTTAATGAAGCTTGACAAGCGCGCTAAGCACTATATTCAGTGCCGAAATTGAAGGAGCTGTGAGTCTAAGTTTATCATCTAGGTCTCAAAGGGTGTGATGCAAATAAGATAAATTCGAAGTAGATGAAACTGAAGAGCATCTCCCATCCCTAGCGTTGCTTACAAAAGATTCAGCTTTGGCCAGTAGTGAGGATAAATGCCCCATCAGAGAAGCTATTTGAATTTCATTTTCATTGGCTATAGGAAGTGGATTTTTATGAGCCTAGACACTTTGCTAATTTGGAGAGATCGCAAGCTCTAACAAACTGTCATTGTTAATATTATTGGAAATCTACCTTAATATCTAGGTGAATACATTTTTCTGTGTGGCTTTATTTTTTATTTTGATCTTGTCAATAAATCCAACTTTTCACATGTATACACAATTAATAAGAGGTAGAAAATGTTTTATAACATGTTAAAACATATTACATTTACATAACAAATCCTCAAGTCACAAACAAATACATTCACATCACAAGTCTTCAAAAACCGAACAATAATTATCTAAGGAAAAATGAAAAAAAGAGAAGATGAAATAAAACAAGAAAAAAAATTAAAAGCGGTCCCCACTATCTGCTTCATTTTTCAATCAATGTACAGGATGATTAGACCTAGATCGTTTAAAATTTTCAACACTTGCAGTGTCAGGAAGGTTTCATGGCCTGACGATAGTAGGTTCCCGGTATGTAACCACTCTTCTTTGTCAAAAAAAGCGCCTCAGATACTGAGTTCTCTGGGCCTGAACTGCAGAGCATTCCATCACAATGTGTCTTAAGGACTGTTTTAGGGCTTCACAACATACATGTATCCTCTATTTTCTTTCCCTTGTTACTGACCAACAAGATCTCACCCGTCAATACCAGATTTAAGCAGAATCTTAGAAGTTCTGTTCTATAATGAGAGTTTGGAAAGCCCCTTAGGTATAAGGGTAAACATCCTCTCGGTTAATCAAAGGTGGAAAAAGATTTAGCTAAAGAATAGCTACGCATTTGGTCTATTGTACTAGCACAGTCAGATCTCATAAATGGACAGTTTTACCCCAATGGGGTTAATGATGAGATCTCTCTCTGCCGGTGGCACTTTTCCAGGATCATGGCAACTGTTTCCTTCAATTTACTAGTTCCCGCTTCTAGCTGAACTCTGACATCTTCATATAGGGATTGCGTTTGAGGTAGTAATATTAATATGAAAAATGATACCAATATCCAATCCAGACTAGACCAGAGCTAATTTAAGCCTAGCTCAAATCGCCATCGGCAGGGACCGTGGTAAGTTTAAAGCTTTTTTTCCACAGCCTGCCTTCTGTCCTGGTCGAGTCTAGAATCCAGGCTTGTGGGTCTGCATCCATACCGCTGGTATTATCTTACCCTTGTAGTAATTAATCAGTGGAGTAATGGAAAATCTAAAATATCTGCCAAGACATTTTTTCATATGGCAGGAAATTGGTCAATTTTTCCCCCCTCTAATGCCGATTCTGCCAGGGCTTTATTTTGGTGGAATCTGATTCTGAAACCCAAGTATATTACTTCTTTTGTAACTGGAAACGTTTGACCATTTAGAGTCCATTTAGAAGCAGGTAGCCTTTTCATTGCTTTACTAAAACAGATTATTTTTGATTTAGCTGTTAATCCATTCTTTACTGAATAATTCCCCAAGGCATTCATCAGTCGCTGGGAGGCCTATCTGAGTCTGGTCCATTAAGACTATATCTTCCACATAGGCAATCCAGCTGTTTTCTTCCCAATCTTTGGGGTTGCCACAATTTAAGGGTTCAAGGCTTCATTTAGATCGGCCACATAGAGATTAGAGGCAGGGTGCTAATATGCCTCCCTGCCTCCCTCCTCTTTCCGTTAGTACTGGACTGGTTAAGTGTTCCACGCCATCCAGTCTCACTTGTACATGGATATTTTCATGCAGATGGATTATTATAGCCAGCAGGCTTGCTGCGAGTCCCCATTGCTTTAATTTACCCCAAAGGCGTTCTCTGTTAATGGTGTCGAAGGACATTGATAAATCTACCAAGCCACTATAGACAGGGGAACCGCCCTTCGTCCAAGCATTTCCACCCAAGATATTTATCAATAGTCCATTCAGGGAAGCAGACAATCCCTTTCTGAAACCAATTTGTTGTTTATGGAAAATACCCCTGTTACTGGCCTATGATTCCAGTTCTATCAAGACAACACCTGCGATGATCTTACAATCTGCATCTAGAAGGGCGATCAGGGAATAGTTGACAGGATCTGCCTTATCGTCCTACTTATAGATTGGAATAATGATGGCGGTCTTCCAAGTCTGTGGGCATTGTCCATTTCTTATCACGCCTATGAACAGTTCAAACAATATTTTGGAGTAGGTTATAACATAGGATTTTAGGATGGCGTTGGTAAGGCCATTGGGACCAGCTCTGGAAGATGATGATTTTTAATCAATTGCACTAAAAATCCTCCTGAGTCAGATCCAACTCTCACGTTTCCTTATCATGCCCTCTCTTTATCTCGATAGAGGGCTTCTTGTATAAATCCAAGTAAGGGTTTCTCCACACACTGTCAGGTACAGTATT